>NC_139689.1:46910991-47510991 GCF_964106915.1 Podarcis gaigeae
TCATATTGAAAAATACGACTTTTGAGACGTCTGGCCCCCCAAAATGGCAACTAGGCATTCCATTATGGCAACTGTAACCCTGATTTAAGCAGCCATTTGGCACCTAGCTTGTATATCTGAGTTTCTAACGCTGCCCACTAAACGCTCTGTCTGTAGCCTGAGCAGTGGGATCTCAACTTGAATAGAAGAGCATGTTTCTAGCTGTCAAGACAATGACACTTAAAAATGTGTGGACTTTATGAAACATCAGAAGCCACAGGGTAGGGGCTAAATGAGAGTTACATTGGCCTTTGTTAGTTCACATAACCCCTAAGAGCAACCGCTTGCTGTATGACTAGCAGAAGCGACGTAAATTATGGAAGATTATCATAATGAAATGCAGATGGCAGATTTTTTAAAGACTTGTTTTTGCACAGAGGATGCACAACATGTAGTATGACAAGGCAAAATGTTAGCAGTTTGCGATGGAAACTGGGTTTCAGGGTTGAGGGCTTCCTCACGCATTGCAAGCATAGCAGGATCCTGACTCTCAATAAATTAGCTTTGTATCTCTTTGTCTCCATCCTTTCAGGCCATGCGCGTTCAGTCAGAGATGGAGCTGCGCATGTTCCAAGAGAATGAGTTTATGTACTACAAGATGCGAGAGGCAGCTCTACAGAACCAAACAATCCAGGTCATGCCTGAGCCCGCCACCAATGAGATTTCACCTGGCATCTTCCAGAAGAAATAAGAATGGGATTTTTGGCCGGCCTGGAGGTTTCTCGTTGAATCCCGACAGCTGGTGCAAAATCAGCCATTTTGGTTCTGAACAGGGAGAGAGTGCCAAGGAAAGTGGAGGTTTGGTTCTGAATGTCCAGCTCTCCTGAGGACAGCACCAGAGAGACATGCTTTTTCTATATGCCCAGCATGTTGAGTTAGAAACATTTCACAGGAGGAGTCAAAGCCTACATTCACTCATTTCAATGATCAATAAAGTTATTATGACACATGTGGCTTCAACACTTGTTTCATTCACTTGTGTTTGGCTTACTTATGGAAGAACATCACTTTGCCACAGTTTGTACATCCATCTCAGACAGAGGTTACATTTATATTATTCCTTAAAAAAACATTTGAGTGCTAAGATGTTGCCTTAAGTGTGTCCCAAGTAAGGTAAAGGGACCCCTGACCATTAGTCGTGGCCAACTCTGGGGTTGCAGTGCTCATCTCGCTTTATTGGCCGAGGGAGCCGGCATACAGCTTCCGGGTCACGTGGGCAGCAGGACTAAGCCGCTTCTGGCGAACCAGAGCAGCGCACGGAAACGCCGTTTACCTTCCCGCTGGAGCGGTACCTATTTATCTACTTGCACTTTGACGTGCTTTTGAACTGCTAGGTTGGCAGGAGCAGGGACCGAGCAACGGGAGCTCACCCCATTGCGGGGATTCGAACCACCGACCTTCTGATAGGCAAGCCCTAGGCTCTGTGGTTTAACCCACAGCGCCACCCGCATCCCATTGTGTCCCAGGCACCACCCTACATTTGCACCAGGGCTAATGGCAACCGGCATACCAGTTTAGCTTAGGTCAGGGGTTGACAAGGTTTACCTTGCCTGGGCCGGATCACTCGGGTGGAGATCCTCCATGGGCGCCGGAAATCGCTTCTGCACATGCCCAGACGCCGAAAGTTATGCCAGCACAGAAGCGATTTTCGGTTTCTGTGCATGCGGAAAAAGTGATTTCCGGAGCCACGGAAAAGAGTCCCCACACAGTTTAATGCAGGTTTAACGCAGCAATCTGGGACTCGCTGAATGGGCGGCTCGGTTCTGGGGCGGCTTGTGGGCCGGTTAAACGGCCTCCGCGAGCTGCTTCTGGCCCATGGGCCGCACGTTGCTGGCCCCTGGCATAGGTTTTCAGAAGATAACAAATCTGGGGATTCTTAGTTAAAGCAGCATTTATTTCTACTTAGTCCTTTCCTTTTTCTGGCTGAATGTCTGTCCTAGCAAAGCTTTCCAGCTTTTCCCATGACCTTATGGGTGTTCAAAGGCTTTATGGGCAGTGGCGTAGTGTGGGGGGTGCAATGGGGGCCGGCCGCACCGGGCGCAACATCTGGGGGGCGCACTCGCAGCTCTCTGCCCCTACCGGGTTAGGGAGCGCAAATTACTTGCCTTGCCCCGGGTGCTGACAACCCACGCTACGCCACTGCTTATGGGTGAAACCCAAAGGCCTCTACTGATTCCTTCTACTCACAAAGCAGCAAGCATGAATCATAAAATATTAGGAGATTAGGGTTGCCATATTACAAAATGCGAAAAATCCAGACAGAAAAGTTGGTGAGCTTTGTTTTTTGTTCTTTAAGTTTTGACCGAAGAAATTGGGCGTTTTTGAGCTACTTCTGAGGGAAATAGGCAAAAACGACACTGCTTCCATGGACTGCCATATGTCTGGAGTTTTTCGGACATTAGCCGATTTCCGAGCGGACGCTGTTTGCGGCTGCAGTATTCCTATATGTCCAGAAAATTCCAGACATATGGCAACCATATAATAAATCCTGTTAAGTTGGGATAGAGACCCAACCTGACCCTAACTGCTGCTCTGGGCGCTTTTGTCTTTGATAGCTGTCTTCTGTAGACCAATAATGACGGCAACGAAGAGGCGTTTGCATACATTTCACTTTATTGTACTACTTTTACACAGTAAAAGTATAGAAATGCCTGAGTTATCTAGATTCTTTTGCTGATCCTCTTGTATTGAATGTCACCCATGCTCAGTGTCTAGACAGGAAAGAAAAAAAGAGAGTTATAATCAGCAACACTTTATACTTAATTTTTTTTTTTTTAAATTGTTTTCATTGATACCCTGCCCTTTCTCCCAAAAGAGATCAGGGCAGCATATACATGTTTGTACTTATTAAGGTAAAGGTACCCCTGCCCGTATGGGCCGGTCGTGTCCGACTCTAGGGTTGTGCGCCCATCTCACTTAAGAGGCCGGGGGCCAGCGCTGTCCGGAGACACTTCCGGGTCACGTGGCCAGCGTGACGAAGCTGCTCTGGCGAACCGGCACCAGCGCAGCACACGGAAACGCCGTTTACCTTCCCGCTATAAAGCGGTACCTATTTATCTACTTGCACTTAAGGGTGCTTTCGAACTACTAGGTGGGCAGGAGCTGGGACCGAACGACGGGAGCTCACCCCGCCGCGGGGATTCGAACCGCCGACCATGTGATTGGCAAGCCCTAGGCACTGAGGTTTTACCCACAGTGCCACCCGCGTCCCGTTTGTACTTATTACCTGGCTGCAAATCTGCATTGCTAAATTCAGAGGAGTGTGAATTTCAAAGAATGACCGCGTTCCGGTTCATGGATTGTTTATGGAAAGGTTTGAATTAGGTCGGTTTTCCTAAACATGCAAACTGAATTGAATTTCCCTGCACCCTGCTTCCCCAATATGTAATTTGGGAAACAAATTTTCCCCCAATATGTAATTTGGGGAACAACAAAAGTAATTTCGTTGCTCCCGAGAGGGGGCAATGACAATAAAGATATTATTATTATTATTATTTATTAATAGCTACTGATCCTGTGCCCAGCATACATGATGCAAGCAAACTTTGAACCCAGAGTCTTGAGCCTACTGCACATTTGGTATATATGGGTCCCCCAAAATATTACTCCCATTTCTATTCAGTATCACCAATCATTATAATAAGGTAACAATCACTGATATATTGTCTGCAACCAATGCCTGACGCCCTGTTATCTGACCCAGATTTTGTAAACCGCTCTAGAATCATTGACAGTGCTTTTCTGAAAACCCCCTAACAAATAAAAATGTAATCAATATAGGCATAAAAAAACAGTAAGGGGATTTTGCCTCCTACTCAAAGTATATATATTAATACCACGAGAAATCTTTTTCAGGATGACCTCAAACTTCAAGTTGACCTTCCCAAGAATGATTAATACTTGATTTGTTCATGGGATGGGATGCTGTTCTCTTAAACATCTGCACCAGGAGTGTAAACCTTCAAACAGGATGACCTTTAAAGCCCTAAACGGTCTCGGTCCAGTATACCTGAAGGAGCGTCTCCACCCCCATCATTCTGCTCAGACACTGAGGTCCAGCGCTGAGGGCCTTCTGGCGGTTCCCTCACTGGGAGAAGCCAAGTTACAGGGAACCAGGCAGAGGGCCTTCTCGGTAGTGGCACCCGCCCTGTGGAACGCCCTCCCACCAGATGTCAAAGAGAAAAACAATTACCAGACTTTTAGAAGACACCTGAAGGCAGCCCTGTTTAGGGAAGCTTTTAATGTTTTATTGTATTTTAATATTCTGTTGGAAGCTGCCCAGAGTGGCTGGGGAAACCCAGCCAGATGGGCGGGGTATAAATAATAAATTATTATAATTCTCCACTTAGCAGGTGACCCAAAGGCTGTGGCCCCCTGCCATACATTAAAATATTTACATTCTACCTGAATTTGAAACCAAACCACCCAATGCATTGAAACTGAAAAAAGTATGGATATGAGGAACATGCTATAATAATAATAATAATAATTTATTATTTATACCCCGCCCATCTGGCTGAGTTTCCCCAGCCACTCTGGGCGGCTCCCAATCAGTGTTCAAAACAGTACAGCATTACATATTAAAAACTTCCCTGAACAGGGCTGCCTTAAGATGTCTTCTGAATGTCAGGTAATTCTTTATCTCTTTGACATCTGATGGGAGGGCATTCCACAGGGTGGGCTAAATCCTTTGATACTCTGGTGCAGGGTAGCCTATGTGGTGGACCCCAGATATTGTGGAACTACAACTCCCATCAATAGCTATGTTGGCTGGTGTCAAAGAGTAAGCCGTCAGTAAATCACAACAGAGTTGGGAGTTATTAGCAAAAACACAATCTCTGCACTGCAGACTTGGCTGAGGGTCAGGCCCAAAAAACACAGTAAATCTTCTCTGGCAGGTTTTGCCCGCATGAAGCAGTTGAAGACTGAAAGTCCCCATTTTCCCACAGCCGTCTTAAGTCCCCTCCTCTCCAGGGTTTTTCCCAAGCTATCAGAGACTGCATCTGCGTTCAGCCAACCACTTCTCCGCCCTTTCCATGCCTCTTCTGGTTCTGGGAGACAAGGGGGAGGGGAGCTTGTCACAGCAGGAGGGGGAGACACCCGTGACTCTTCACTCGCCTGACTCATCTCTGCATCTTGGCCTCCTTCCTCTCTCCTTGCCTTCTTCGGTTTCTGCCTCTGGTTCTGGACTTATCTGTGCCACTGTGATGGCCTGGGGCCAGGGCTCGGACTCGGAGCCAGAGAAGTCTCAGTCCGCACCAGATTCTTTGCCTCAGGCGGCATCGGAACCAAGTCTGGGGCCTGATTCTGAAGAGCCCCAGTCTGCACAGGTGCCCCTGCAACAAGCACCAGCTGAGCTGAGTCAGGGGCCTGAGCCTGCCCTGGCTCCAGATGCAGGGATGACCTCGTTGCCTTCAGCTGGGCCATCACTTACAGCTGCTCCACTACCAGTTGGGTCAGGAGAGGCTGAGGCAGCCTCTGGGTCTAGTAACCCACCAACATCTCCTGAGCTGCAGAGACTGAGGTCTGAGACAAGGAGAGACCCGAGTACTCGCAGGAGGAGTGCTCATCTTTGGGCAAGACAGGGAGGTGAGTCACCGGGGAATCAGGACCGGCCGTTACCCCGACAAAGAGAAAAGTCTGTTGGACCCCGCCCCAGGTTGCGGGAGCAACTTTGCTGTTTGCTAGAACCTGCCTGAGACCCTGTGCCCGACCTTGCCTGGTTTCCTGCCTTGGCCCTGTCGGACTGACTCCTCATGGAACCCTTGGATTTGGGACCGGACCTGGACCGCATTGCTTGGGTTAACCCCTGGGCCCAGCACAGCCACTAACTCTCCCACCTCTCTAAGCCCTGTAACCTTTTCAGCTTCTGCCACCTCCTCTTCTCCCTCTGACTACTCATTGTTGTCCCACCACCACTCCCTGGGCTCTGAGTCTTCTTCTCTTGGTCGTTCTCCAGCTGGTTCCTCTCCCAGTCCATGACAGCTGGGACTGATGTTCAACAACATTTGGAGGACACTAAATTGTCTCCTCCTGTTCTAGAGGCCTTAACTTCCAAGGCCCTCTGAAAATGGAGCAGTTAGGGTAAAATATTGTGGTGGTGGTCCAGGCTGCCATGGAGGCCTCAAGTTTGACATCCCCATTCTAGGTGGACTTACATTAGTGATGGTGTCCCCGTTTATTTCAGTGACAGACTTGATGCCCTTCAGGTTCACAACCATCTTGTTGTCTCCTTCCATTTGAACAACGGCCTGTGGGAGAAGAAAAGCAGACGCGATTGGGTTCCAGTTCAAGCACTGAGCTTTTCATGTACCTTGTCAACATGTTCATAAGCCCAAGTTTTCCTCCACACATTTAAGAGGTGCCCAGTGAGCTTCCCTTTTTATTATGATCTATGGCAGTTTTCCCCAAACTTGGGTCTCCAGCTGTTTTTGGATTACGATTCCCATTATCCCTGACCAGCCAGGGATGATGGGAATTGCAGTCCAAAAACAGCTGGAAATATAAATAATTAGAAGTCACTTGAAAGTACCAAACAGGCCTAGGATGAAATTAGGATTTAATTAAATAAATGGGATTTAGAACAGTAAGAAAAGTGAATAAGATAGATAATAGTTGGAAATATTTTTGTTTAAGAATGATATTGGAAAGCTGTTACATGCAGATACAAGGAAATTCAGAAGGGAGGGATTTGAGGAAGTCAATTAACAGTGTAAACAAAATTGGGTTTTCAAGGGATATGGGATTAAGATTACTTTTTTATTGTTGTGGTTTTGGTTCTGTTTTTTTAGTATTGTATTGTTTTCTCTTTGGTATTTTTTCTGTTTCTGTTTTTCTATTTTGTTATCTTGTATTTGTTATAATTGTGAAAAATTTAATAAATTGTTTTGGAGGGGGGGTGGAAACCAGCTGGAGACCCAAGTTTGGGAAACACTGATCTATGGCAATGTGTCAGTATGGCTGTGTGAAATCTGTTACACCTCTCTGTTTTTATTAAGTGAAAAACATGTGTGTATATGATCAAAGAATGTGGTCTTCCCACATACATTCCCTGGAAAAAAATGCTTTTGCCTGCTTCATAATATTTCTTTTGAGGCTGCTGTATATTGATAGGGTTACCAGACGTCACCGGTTCCTAGGGACAGTCCCCAGATTTGCAAATCTGTCCCCGGACAAATTCCATCCCTGGAATGTCCCCAGATTTGCAAATCTGTCCCTGGGAAACATGGCAGTGACAGCCCCAGCAGCCCGGAGCCAGCCTGGTAGCACAGTTGGCTCTGGCTGGCTTCAGGAGCTGCTCAATGCCCTGGCGCCCGCCATTTTTCCTCACCAGAAGTCCCCATATGATGTGTCTTGTGTGTATATTATGTGTCTAGTGCGATCTCCTGCCCCCTTCCCCCTTTGTTTTGACTGATTGGGGGAGTCTCGGGAGTTGCGGGCGGCCGGCCATTGCCCAGTTTTTTAAAAACTCTGCACATTTATGTTTCACAGGGTGTGAAAGAAGGGCTTTGCACCTTTATACAAGATGCATGTGTGCTTGGGCCCAGGGTCTTTTGCCTCACCATCACCACTACAGTGGTACCTCGGGTTACATACGCTTCAGGTTACAGACTCCGCTAACCCAGAAATAGTACCTCAGGTTAAGAACTTTGCTTCAGGATGAGAACAGAAATTGTGCTCCGGCAGCAGCAGGAGGCCCCATTAGCTAAAGTGGTACCTCAGGTTAAGAACAGTTTCAGGTTAAGAACAGACCTCCAGAACAAATTAAGTACTTAACCCAAGGTACCACTGTACTGACTCCCTGTTGCTACTCAGCTTCAAAAAAAAAAGTGTCCCCGGAGTCATTGAAAAAAATCTGGTAGCCATAGGATATGGGGAAGATAGAGTTTGCGTACGGTTGTAGGTGGGATCTGATTGTTCTCATTGGAAACTAGCTTCCTGTTCAAAGATGGTAGCCCTGTATCAGGTGTGGGGAAACTTTGATCCCCCAGACATTGATGAACTACAACTCCCATCAGCCACAGCAAGCCTGGCCAATGGGAACGGTCATTCAGAAAGATCTGGAGGGCTGTGGGTTCCCCATTCCTGCCATATATAAATGGAAAAGATGCTACCTTGACCCTCTCTCCTGTTGGCGTCTGCAGCTCAGCCTCCTCTCCGATGGTAAACTCGTTAGTCAACACCTTGCTTCCGGTTGTCACGGTGACCTTGAACTTCTTGCCATTCTGAACAATTTCAGAGATGCTTTTGAGGTCCTTGCCCTTTTCAATCAGCTCATCGGAAAGACCTGGGCAGAAGGAAATCAACAGTCATATCAAATGACGTAATACAGTGGTACCTCAGGTTACATACGCTTCAGGTTACAGACTCTGCTAAGCCAGAGATAGTGCTTCAGGTTAAGAACTTTGCTTCAGGATGAGAATAGAAATCATGCTGCAGCAGCAGCGGGAGGCCCCATTAGCTAAAGTGGTGCTTCAGGTTAAGAACAGTTTCAGGTTAAGAACGGACCTCCAGGACAAATCAAGTTCTTAACCTGAGGTACCACTGTAGATCATTAAATAACCCTATGGTCCTGAGATCTTTTGATAAAGGACAGCATATAAATTGAAAATAATAATAATAATAATAATAATAATAATAGAAATGGGGTGGGGACTTCACAGCTCTCAAACTCTCAGAACATTTCCACATGAAGGTTGCAATCCTATGCCCACTTAGGTACTTTGGATCACAATACCACTCACTTCTAAGTCACACAGATAGGATTGCATTGTTTGAGTCTTTCAGGTAGTTGTTCAAATGAAAGAAAAAGCTACGGAGATACATTTTTGTAATGCAAAGTGAGCACTCTGGGAGAATGTAGATTTTATATTCACATTAGAAATCTGACTGAGGTGAGACCTGCTACAACCCTCCTTTTTGAAAATAGGCTTAGTGACTACACTCTATCAGACACAACCTCTTCAAGGCTTAGAATTGGATAGTACATCAGGTTAATTCTGCTTTTGTGGCATGAAGATTGCCACAAATTTTAAGGCAGGTTATTGCCACTATGCTCTGTATGAGACCAAAAGACATATTTGTTCATTTTAATACCAGCAGGAAAGTAAGGAACATAAAAAGGACAACATGTGATCATAAAAATCCAATTACATTTGAGACAAAAGCACCATAACATTTTTTTTCATTCTTTACTGCTTACTGTTGGATTTCAAATCCCTTTTTAAAAGACAAAAATGAAGACAATGTTGAGGCAGGGAGCACAAACAAGTTAACCACCTCATTTGACCAGCTTACCAATGGCTTTCATGAAGGGCTCAAAATTCTCATGAGTTTGGAGTTCAAACTTTCCGTTGAAGCTCATAATGGCGATGCGTTCTTTGGAGAGGAGAGAAGAGAAGGCAGCTCCTTCGGAAACCGGCTCTTCCTTTTATAACCCGCCCTTGCCTTGAAACTTGGTCAGAGGTTAAGTGATTTCACTCCTTCCCCCTTTTGCTGAAGCGTCAACTTTGTACCGAAGTGATAGGCAATATCACTAAATCACCTGAGCGAAGTGTAATTGACAAGTTGCACTTGCCGTGTCAGAAAGCGTCTGTTTTCTGCAGATGGAATGCATATATAATAAGAAACATCTGTAAAAAGTTAGAGCAAAAATATGCAAGTGAAGTTGAAGATCAATCTGCATTCTGTAGCAGTACTACAAATGTTGGAAATGCTTGCGAAAGATTGAAAGTTTAAGGAGGAAATTGCTGCAATAATCATTACAAGTAAACTCAAACTCACTGGTCTGTAAAGGTGGAAATCTGGTCAACCCAGCTCTATCTGTGCATAAAGCAAAAACAATGGCCCAGATTTTATATGGTGCAGAGGTTTGGGGTACCTCAAAGGTCTCCAGTCTGGAACCCCCACAGAATTATTTTTTAAGAGTTCTTTTAGGTTTACTCAAAGACGTGCAATCTGCCATGGTCACAGTAGCGTAGCGTGGGGGGTGCAGGGGGGGCTGGCTGCACCGGGCACAACATCTGGGGGTTAGGGTTAGGGGGCACAAATCCACGGGTTAAGGGGTGCAAATTACTTGCCTTGCCCCGGGTGCTGACAACCCACGCTACGCCACTGCATGGTCAGGTTGGAAACTCGCATGTTGAGCATAGAGAGCCAAATAGATAAAAGAATTCTCTGTTACTGGTTTAGAGTTCAACAGATGGACAACACTAGGCTACCAAAAAAAAATGCCTGATTGAGTTCTGAAATGGATTACCCCTTAAAAACTGGGTACATCATGCTGCCCAACTGATGGGCAAATATGACCTCTCAGTGACTGAGATTAAAGAACTCCCCTTATATTCACAGAAAAGTATTTTTAAACGAACCATAAGGGCAGTGGCAACTAAAAACGATCTAAACTCTATGTGCACATCTACATGCGCCCCATTGTATTTTAAACTTAGAGAGGTCAATGAACTTTCCATTGATTTTTCTGGGTCTGCCCTGAGTGCAGCTTAATTTGTTATCATCCATAGTGTTTTTCCACTGGGTCATTGTTACTACTACTACTACTAAAGGTAAAAGTAAAGGTACCCCTGCCCGTACGGGCCAGTCGTGTCCGACTCTAGGGTTGTGCGCTCATCTCACTTAAGAGGCCGGGAGCCAGCGCTGTCCGCAGACACTTCCGGGTCACGTGGCCAGCGTGACGAAGCTGCTCTGGCAAGCCAGCACCAGCACAGCACACGGAAACGCCGTTTACCTTCCCGCTATAAAGCAGTACCTATTTATCTACTTGCACTTAAGGGTGCTTTCGAACTGCTAGGTGGGCAGGAGCTGGGACCGAAAGACGGGAGCTCACCCCGCCGCGGGGATTCGAACCGTGACCATGTGATCGGCAAGTCCTAGGTACTGAGGTTTTACCCACAGCGCCACCCGCGTCTCTACTACTACTACTATTATTAAATATTGCCCTTCATCCGAAGAACACAGGATGGTTCGCAACATGAAAATGCAAAATGAAAACACATAATACACAATAAATTTCAAATTAATTCATCAGTATTAACACTGATGCTGGAATTTTTCTCTAGAGCAGACTTTTAATTGGTCTGCTGCCTTAAACTGAGCCATACTGGTATGAAGGTAAAGTCAAGCAATCATTTGCCCTGCTGTGAGTATATCTGCCATTTTTATGGTGGTTTAGCTGCATGGCTTTCATGTTATTTAATACTATTTGTTTCATTGCATTTCATACTATTTGAATCCTGGAATTAGTGATTTGGTAGGGGTGCTAGGAATTATCTGTTACAGGTCCATAAGCCCTGCTCCCCACCTACAGAATTGTAAATTTCTAGATTTGTTGAGAATAAATAATTGTCAGGTCACTGTATGTATGTGGTGTACATCTGCTCTAAGAAACCTCTGAGGCAGAGAAGCAAAATTGTCCGTCTTCTTCAATCTATTGCACAATGTGGTTGCAGCAGAGCAACGTGTATCACCAGAACAGTCACATACTTTAAAAATAATTTTCTCTAGTCACTGCCATGGACCTAAGGAAACCCAGCTTCTAGTTTCTACCCTCCTAGAACCATTTCCTCTTTCTCCTTCTTAATCTTCCCTGAAGCTCTGCTTGGTGGCAACTCATTAAAAGGTAAAGATAGATAAGTAGAGCAGGTTATGTATGCGGAAGAAGAGGTCAGGCATCTTTCAGAAAAGCAGTGCAGGAATGGCCAGATCACCTCTGATACACTGCAATTGAGTTCCGTCCCTTCCAGCCATATTTCATTTGAAGCCATTTCCTTACCGTACAGTAAAGGGAAAGGACCCCTGGATGGTTTAGTCCAGTCAAAGGCGACTATGGGGTTGCAGCGCTCATCTCGCTTTCAGGCCAAGGGAGCCAGTGTTTGTCCACAGACAGCTTCCCGGGTCATGTGGCCAGCAGGACTAAACCACTTCTGGCACAATGGGACACCGTGATGGAAACCGGAGCGCACGGAAACGCCATTTACCTTCCTGCTGTAAAGGTAAAGGGACCCCTGACCATTAGGTCCAGTCGTGGCCGACTCTGGGGTTGTGGCACTCATCTCGCTTTATTGGCCGAGGGAGCCGGTGTACAGCTTCCGGGTCATGTGGCCAGCATGACTAAGCCGCTTCTGGCGAACCAGAGCAGCGTACGGAAACGCCGTTTACCTTCCCGCTGGAGCGGTACCTATTTATCTACTTGCACTTTGACGTGCTTTCGAACTGCTAGGTTGGCAGGAGCTGGGACAGAGCAACGGGAGCTCACCCCGTCGCGGGGATTTGTCAAGGGACGCGGGTGGCGCTGTGGTCTAAACCACTGAGCATCTTGGGATTGCCAATCGGAAGGTTGGCAGTTCGAATCCCTGCGACGGAGTGAGCTCCCGTTGCTCTGTGACCCATGAGCCCTGTCATTTGGTGGACCATTTATTTACCATCTAAATGTAAACAGCCTGAAGTAGACAGAAAGTACTTTGTGCCTTCAGAGTTTTGCCTGGAGACATATAATAAACAGTCCACCCTCCCAGCACTGAAAATTAAAGGCAGAGAGAAAGAGAATAGACCTGTTATACCATTAGGAAATGTGGGGATTTTCCCACCCACCCACCCACCCACCCACTTAATTGTCTCTTGCCAAATCGACCGTCTGGTTTCCCCCCCATAGGCCTGTTTTTTTAAAAAAATATTTTGCATCTTACAAAAGCTAAATAAGTAGAAGAATTACTAAACTTCTTAGGCATTTAAGAAGACTTAGCTGAATCCATTTGGAGACTAGTTTAGGCTTGGGGGGGAATTCCAGCCAGAAACTGGTAATTTCCCCAGGCATCAAAGAAGCTATTTGCCTCTTGTCATTTACTGCAAATGTCACTCTAACGTGATCCCCCTGGAGGCTTTACAAATAATCGTCATTGTTCTATTCCACAAATCCAACAGTCTAAAGCTTTTTAACAGATGGAATCACTAGCTGAATATACAGTTCACCCCCTCTCAATCTATTTCCATTGGCTAAACTTTCAAACTTTTAAATCACACCTTTGGGGGTTGGGGGTGGGGGGTTGTTTTTGTTTTTGTTTTTGTTTAAATCTGATGAGAAGTTATTCCAGCTGCCACTCAAAACCTTGAAGACCTGCTTCTGGAAACTCACCAGTGCTGCATGGGATAAAGTAACTACCGTATTTTTTGCTCTATAAGACTCACCTTTTCCCTCCTAAAATGTATGGGGAAATGTGTGTGCGTCTTATGGAGCGAATGCAGGCTGCACAGCTATCCCAGAAGCCAGAACAGCAAGAGGGATTGCTGCTTTCACTGCGCAGCGATCCCTCTTGCTGTTCTGGCTTCTGAGATTCAGAATTTTTTTTTCTTCTTGTTTTCCTCCTCCAAAAACTAGGTGCATCTTGTGGTCTGGTGCGTCTTAGAGAGCGAAAAATACGGTAATTCTTATGATCTAAGGTGGCTTCTCAGCAAAGAGAAGGTGGAATAAACTTGGGAACAAACTTCATGGAAAAGTCCCGTGCATGGAAGATACAAAGCTCTACCTGTTCCTGGGAGTTAGCCAGGGAGCAAGCCCGCTCACCCTTTCGGTGTGGTGGCATTGCAGGACAGCAGAGACTCCACTGGGGCCCCGGCCATGTAATCGCAGCCTAAGCGCCCCTTCTTGATAGGATGCGGGGTGTGTGTAACCCCCCCGCCGCCTCTCAGGAGCCAGATCCTGGCCTGCATCCTGGTTTGGCGAATGGGGGTGCAAGCTTGGACACGGGCTGTGCCAGGGGGCGGAGCCAATGGAGCAGGGAAGGCTTCTCTTGGGTCCACTCCCTGGCCACTTAAACAGCCCTCACCTGGGCCCCTACCTGCTTTTCCATTGCCAGGTTCTCCACCCACCCAACCTTGGTTCAAGGTGATAGTCAAGGAATTTGCTGTGGGTATGGCGGTCACAGTTTTATGGGGCCGGGTAGGAATTTGTCGTCCAGGCAAATTGGCTCCAACCTGCTGGTTTTGCCTACCTCATAGCAATTGTTGCAACTGGGTTGGGCACTGGGTTGGGCATTGGGGCATTGGGTTGGGCATTGGGGCACTGGGTTGGGCACTTGGACATTGGGTTGGGCACTGGGGCGGGCATTGGGTTGGGCACTGGGGCATTGGGTTGGGCACTGTCCTTTGTTGTGGACAGAGGGGAGGTAGTAGTTTCCGCCTGCCCCTCCAAATGCTGGGGTATCCCATAAAAGGGATCTGGGAAGAGTGGTCATGTCCACGTGCCCAGGCGGGGCCAGGGCTGAAGGCCCTGCCCCAGTGTGATGGCCTGGGACTCGGACTTGGACTCAGAACCAGAGGAGTCTCAGTCTGCACCAGATCCTTTGCCTCATGCGGCATCGGAACCAAGTCTGGGGCCTGATTCTGAAGAGCCTCAGTCTGCACAGGCTCCCCTGCAACAAGCACCAGCTGAGCCGAGTCAGGGGCCTGAGCCTGCCCTGGCTCCAGATGCAGGGATTACCTCGTTGCCTTCAGCTGGGCCATCACCTACAGCTTCTGCACTACCAGTTGGGTCAGGAAAGGCTAAGGTGGCCTCTGGGTCTAGTAACCCACCAACATCTCCTGAGCTGCAGAGACTAAGGTCTGAGAGAAGGAGAGACCTGAGTACTCGCAGGAGGAGTGCTCATCTTTGGGCAAGACAGGGAGTTGAGTCACCGGGGGATCAGGACCATCCTGGATGGGGCCCTGTGGCTCCTGTTTATGACTGAACATGTTAATAGTGCTCATGCAATTGATGCAATGTACATTGCTGCAGAGGGTTGCGGGTGGCGCTGTGGTCTAAACCACAGAGTCTAGGGTTTCCCGATCAGAAGGTTGATGGTTCGAATCCCTGCGACGGGGTGAGCTCCCGTTGCCCGGTCCCTGCTGCTGCCAACCTAGCAGTTCAAAAGCATGCCTGTGCAAGTAGATAAATAGGTACCGTTCCGGCAGGAAGGTAAACGGCATTTCCGTGCGCTGCTCTGGTTCGCCAGAAGCGGTTTAGTCATGCTAGCCACATGACCCAGAAGCTGTACGCCTGCTCCCTCGGCCAGTAAAGCGAGATGAGTGCCGCAATCCCAGTGTCAGCCACAACTGGACCTAATAGTCAGGGGTCCCTTTACCTTTACATTGCTGCAGAGACACTTGCCCCATGATTTTTACGGATCTCTCTAAGTTCACATCGAAGAAGGGCAGTTAGTTTTTTTCCTTCCCTTCCAATCAAGTTGTCGAGCCCTTCTGCCAGCAGCCATATATGTAAATATACTGTGTATATATAGGTAGTCTGTTTCATTTAACTGCTGTTTGCTCCTTTTATTGTATGCCATTCTGATCTTTTTAGAGAGGAAGAACAGGATATGAATGATTTTACATAAATACATGGGTGGAATTCAATGCCATGCAAAGGTAACCGGTCTATCAACCTAAGGATTTCTGCTTGCCAAGTGGAACAATATCACCTGTCCCTGCACTCCATGCTCTTCCAGGGATTCTCATGACCCCTTGGAGCAAATTTGGGGAGGGCACAAAGGGGGAGGAGAAGAGGAAAGTCCCATTGCTCTAACAGGACTCACTGCTCTTCCAAGTCCACATTCCCAGCAACTTCGCAGTCCTGTCTCAGCGACGTCTACACTGCAGACGTCCACAGAATGTGGTCATGTCCACAGAACAGAAGATGGCAGGATCCCCAAGGACGTGCCCTATGGGGAGCTGGTTTCAGGCACCAGGCCCAACTCTGCATTACAGTGGTACCTTGGGTTGCGCACTTAATCCCTTCCCAGAAGTCTGCTCTTAAACCAAAGCCGTTCTTAAACCAAGGTTTGCTTTCCCATAGCAGTGGGGGACTCAGTTTACAAACATAGCTGTCAACCGTCCCTTATTTGGCGGGAAACTCCCTTATCCCAGCGCCGTGTCCCACTCCTGTCCCTTACTGATGACGTCCCTTAAATTTTCCGGGTTTCATGCTCGCCCGGCTCGGGAGGGAAGCAGCGGCTTGGGGTCCTCCGCCGTGAGAGAGAGAGAGCGTACATGAGCTGCCGCATCTCCGTCTCTCCCCTTTGGCCCTCAGGGGCGCATCGTGAGGAGCCGGGTTAGGAAAATCCCTTATTTTGGCTGCTGATCCCTTGTTTTCAAGGTTGCTGGTCCCTTATTTTCAAATCTGTAAGTTGACAGCTATGTTTACAAATGGAACACACTCAGTGGAACATGTTCTGCTTCCAAAACAAAGTTCACAAACCAAAACTTCCGGGTTTGCAGCGTTCTTAATCCAAGTTGTTCATAAACTAAGCTGTTCTTAAACCAAGGTACCACTGTACAAAGATGTCTGGAAACATGACATGAAGGCTGTCAACGTCAACCCTGCTATGTGTGAATGTCTTGCAGAGATAGAGGCTGGAGACAGACAATCAGGTCGTGTTTCCACAGCAGTGACCGGAGAAGAAATGACCGCTGGGAGGAGCACAGAGAGATGAAATGCCCTGGTGCATGTGCAGCAGCACAACCGGACACCTTCCTCGGCCCCAGCTGCAACAAAACATGTCTCTCCTGCATCGGTCTCTACAGTCACAGCAAGTGCTGCAACCTTCCAGCAGTTGAACTTCGCTCCCAAGGAACACTCCACCATTGTCTCCTGAGACAGACAGATGCCAGCAACAACATGGTCTGTAGAGGAGTGGGGTGGAGTATAAGAACCACCGGTCTATTTTTTTTAAAAAAGATATTTATTAGCATTTCAAAAATTATACAGAAAAAACAATAATAAAAACAAAACACAAACAAAAAACATATCAAATATAAAAAATACAAAACAATTTAAAAACAAGTAAAATTTCATTCCCTTGTTTTCTTATACCTTACTTCCCAGACCTCCTCATACCTCCCCTTTTTGTATTCCAATTCTAATTATTAATTCAGCAAATCCTCATCCTTAATTTTCATTTAATTTTCAACCTTTCTTTTCTTTTTACTTAATCATTACAGCTGAAAACCACTTAATTTCTAAACCAACATCATTCTAACATTCATTAATTTTACAATATTTCCCAAGATAGTCCTTAAATTTCTTCCAATCTTCCTCTGCCGTCTCTCTTCCCTGGTCTCGGATTCTGCCGGTCATTTCTGCCAAACCCATATAGTCTATCACCTTCATCTGCCATTCTTCCAAAGTGGGTAGATCTTGTGTCTTCCAGTACTTTGCGATGAGTATTCTTGCTGCTGTTGTTGCATACATAAAGAATGTTCTGTCCTTCTTTGGCACCAGTTGGCCGACCATGCCCAGGAGAAAGGCCTCTGGTTTCTTCAGGAAGGTATATTTAAATACCTTTTTCATGTCATTATATATCATTTCCCAGAAAGCCTTAATCCTTGGGCACGTCCACCAAAGGTGAAAGAATGTACCTTCATTTTCTTTACATTTCCAACATTTATTATCGGGCAGATGGTAGATTTTTGCGAACTTGAATGGGGTCATGTACCACCTATAAATCATTTTCATAATATTCTCTCTTAGGGCATTGCATGCTAGACTCTAGACCCGGGGTCAGCAAACTTTTCCAGCAGGGGGCCGGTCCACTGCCCCTCAGGCTTTGTGGGGGGCTGGACTATATTTTGAAAAAATAAATAAAATGAACGAATCCCTATGCCCCACAAATAACCCAGAGATGCATTTTAAATAAAAGGACACATTCTACTCATGTAAAAACACGCTGATTCCTGGACCGTCCACGGGCCGGATTGAGAAGGTGATTAGGCTGGATCCGGCCCCTGGGCCTTAGTTTGCCTACCCATGCTCTAGACGGCAGCTAGACTGGTGACTGGGAGTGGCCGCCGGGACCACATAACACCAGTCCTGAGAGATCTGCATTGGCTCCTGTAATGGTCTAGGGGTTGCTCGTGCGTAAGTTGCCGCCACTCCTGGCTAGGTTACCTGGTTGAACCCTTTCTGTCTGGACAGCCCTTCACTTCGTGGCTGTCTCAGTTGCTGGCAGAATCTGTCAGTGGGCGTTTCTTGAACTTCTTCCAGCAAAGAAGTTCTTTGACGCCAAGTCTCCTCCTACTCTCCCTGCGCGGAAGTCTTCTGCGCAGGGAGGGTGTGGGCAGCGGAGTACCCGTGCTCTCCCCGCTGGTCTCCGGTGAAGAGTCCTGGAGCCTCCTCTCCGATTCCCCCATCTGCCCCCCTTCTCCACTGGTGTTACGCTGATTTCCTTCCCCAGCAGATGGGATGCCTCTCTCCCTACTCTAGCTCCGATGGCAGTTCCCTGACAGCTCCCAGTATGTTTCCGAGCACATTCAAAGTGTTGGTGCTGACCTTTAAAGCCCTAAACGGCCTCGGTCCTGTATACCTGAAGGAGCATCTCCACCCCCATCGTTCAGCCCCAACACTGAGGTCCAGCACCGAGGGCCTTCTGGTGGTTCCCTCGCTGCGAGAAGTGAGGTTACAGGGAACCAGGCAGAGGGCCTTCTCGGTAGTGGCCTTCAGATGTGAAGGAAATAAGTAGCTATCTTCTTTTAAAAAGACATCTGAAGGCAGCCCTGTTTAGGGAAGTTTTTAATATTTAATGCTGTATTGTTTTTAACACTTGATTGGGAGCCGCCCAGAGTGGCTGGGGAGACTCAGCCAGGTGGGCGGGGTATAAATAATAAATTATTATTATTATTATTATTATTATTATTATTATTATTATTATTAGGTTTCATGCAACATGTGTGACAGTGGGATTTGACAGAGAAAAGCAAGGCTGTCTTTCTGCAGGCAATGGCTTTCCTACCTACCTTGCCCCACCCTCCAGCTCCTGAGAGCCTTTCCCAGCCCATGACTTTGAGAACAGCAGAATCAGCTGGGAAGAGAGGAGTTCAGGGACAGTTTTTTAAAAAATAATTTTATAAGTTGTGCATCCTTGTTTCTCAGTTTGAGCCTTTTACATGGTTTTGTACGCTTTCTGGTATTTTATGCACTGTGATTTGCTGTTATTTTATTGATTACAGATTAGTAATTATTTATTGCAATTGATAAGTGTACTGTAAATTGTTAAATTATTATTTGCTGGTGCTTAATTGTACTGTTTACTATTGGATTCTAATGGATCATTGAATATTGCTTTATTTTATATAAGTTCTTTATTTTGAAGTTCTTGTGATTTTTTAAATGTAGGATCTGATTGTTACTATTAATGTTTGATGTTTTATTGCTTTCATGTGTGTTGGAAGCCACCCAGAGTGGCTGGGGCAACTCAGCCAGATGGGTGGGGTTTTTTTATTTAAAAAGAATATTATTATTATTAAGCTACCTTGGCTTCTGGTGTCAGATAAGCTGAGTGCTCTCTCTGCCTCCTCTCATAAACATTTGCTTTGCAGTTTCACTTCCACTAAAGATTAAAGGAAACCTAAACTCTAGTGGATATTCTTGCAAAACTCGCCTACCCTGTTGGGAAACAGTAAAACCCTTCTTTCCCACATGCATGGTTAAATAGATGTAATAAACAAAAATCTGCCCTTATTCCCTTATGGGGGACACAAGAGCCCTTGTAGAGTCCTTTGTAGGTTCTCCATCGGTCGGAGAAAATAACAGAGGCCAACCAGAGAATATTGAGAAGCAAAGCAGCTAGTAAGCCTGATCTTTATTGAACTGTTGCAACAGGGTGCTCCCCCCACACGCAGGAAAGGAGGAGGACCTTGAACAATGGCGTGGAAGGCCTTATATAGACATTTTAAATTCCCTGCCCTGGAGCTCAAGACCACTCCCCACAAACATCATACCTACGTCACAGAAAAGGTGGTGTTGTTTTTCCTGTCTGCCAGGTTGTTATGTACTGAGTTGAATAGGATCCAAAATGCAGAAGTCTGATTGGTCCTAGAAGAATCGGATTCAGAATGCAGCAGTCTGATTGGTCCTAAAACAATAGGATCCAGAATGCAGCAGTCTGATTGGTCCACAGGAGCCACCCTATCCAGCTCCAGGTGGAAGTCAATCTGCAACCTGATTGGCCTACAGGTGAATCCCGGAATTAGCCAATCATGTGGGGCCCATTGTGTAAATAATGTATATAAGGCAGACATTCTGGGGGAACTTCCATTTCCTCCTCACCACTATGAGCTGAATAAAGAGCATGAAATCCACTCTTGACTCTTGAGTATATTTCACAGGTTATCTGATAATGCCTTATCCGATTGCCTTTCCTGGTAATCTGTCACCCTTTGAGATGGTGATTTCCCAATTCCTGAGGCAATGGGAAGGTTCCCTGACCCCCTCCCTCCTTGCAGAGAAAACATTTGGTCAGTTTGGGAGTCAAAATGGTTTCAGGTCGGTCTTCCTGTGCTGATCTATGTACGTGCTTGGTTGGTACATTTATGAACATTTATTATATATATAAGACCTTAAATTTTATTATTACATAGACTCACCATTTTCTTAAATAAATCATTGTAGTGAGTGTTGGAGACCAAAAGGTCTGCCCTATTTCCCCAAGCTGTTCCTGATGGGTTGCTTGAAGCATAACCAAACCACCACAAAACCAGTTTGGTACGTTATTCCTGCTCTGTCTTTTTGCTGAGTCACTTCTATGGTTTCCATTGTTGCACTGCAGTCCAGGCTGGTCAGACCAAGGAGATCCTTGAGTCAACTGAAATCCCCTTGGGGCACCTTCTAATGGTAGGGTTGGGAGCCTGGTCTCAGCATTTCTGGATCATTGTGGTCCAGATCTTCAGAGTGCAATATGTAGTTATGTGTCCTGACATAAGCAAGCAAATGTCCTCTCCCCAATAAGGCTTAGAAGCAAAGTAGATGTTTGCTTTCTCCTCGGTTCTTGGAGCTGGGCTAAATAACTGTCTTTTTTCCCTTCCAATAATTTTTATGATTTTTTTTCCAAATGTGTTAAACACAATGCAGCTTAACAATGTTATTCTCCTTTCAACATATATCTTATCCAAATTACCTTCCCTCCACCCCTCCTCTGGCTTCTCTATGTTGCTCTTACTTAAGCGTGATTACTATATATACATTCTATAAATGTCTATAATTCTTTAATAAATTGTTGCATTATACTTTAGACATTTGTTGTTTAGTCATTTAGTCATGTCCGACTCTTCGTGACCCCATGGACCAGAGCACACCAGGCACTCCTGTCTTCCACTGCCTCCCGCAGTTTGGTCAAACTCATGTTAGTAGCTTCGAGAACACTGTCCAGCCATCTCTTCCTCTGTCGTCCCCTTCTCCTTGTGCCCTCAATCTTTCCCAACATCAGGGTCTTTTCCAGGGAGTCTTCTCTTCTCATGAGGTGGCCAAAGTACTGGAGCCTCAGCTTCAGGATCTGTCCTTCCAGTGAGCACTCAGGGTTCATTTCCTTCAGAATGGATAGGCCTGATCTTCTTTGAGAGCTAGTGTGGTGTAGTGGTTAAGAGCGGTAGTCTTGTAATCTGGGGAACTGGGTTCGCGTCTCTGCTCCTCCACATGCAGCTGCTGGGTGACCTTGGGCCAGTCACACTTCTCTGAAGTCTCTCAGCCTCACTCACTTCACAGAGTGTTTGCTGTGGGGGAGGAAGGGAAAGGAGAATGTTAGCTGCTTTGAGACTCCTTAAAGGAAGTTAAAGGCAGGATATCAAAGCCAAACTCTTCTTCTTCTTCTTCTTCTTCTTCTTCTTCTTCTTCTTCTTCTTCTTCTTCTTCTTGCAGTCCATGGGACTCTCAAGAGTCTCCTCCAGCACCATAATTCAAAAGCATCAATTCTTTGGCGATCAGCCGCCTTTATGGTCCAGCTCTCACTCCGATACATCACTACTGGGAAAACCAAAGCTTTAACTATACGGACCTTTGTTATTACAGCATTACATCTTGTAGTCTAACCAAATGTTTACAATAAACGTTATGAGTTTTATTTCAGTCCTGTGAGTGGGCTAAATAACTGTCTTAACCACAGTGGCCTGGAAAAAAGCTGGGGTTCCACAGTGTGTGTGTGTGTTCACATGTTCCATTATGATCTGTGTACATATTTTGTGCACAAATGATTTAGCTTCACAAAACCACAGATGCGCAGCCTTAAACACAAACACTTGTACATGTGCAGAGGCAGTTTGTGCCTGTGTTCAGTATAATGTGTGAACAAGCCTGATGTGAACCAGGAGTTGTGGGCCCTGCTGCCTTCTTCTCTCTCTGTTGGTTCAGCTCTCTCACATTGCTCTGTGGACAAGACTGGTTGTAAAGGATGGCGCCTGCAAAACTCCTCCAGATGGCATTTTCTGTCCTTGACCAGTGTGCAGAGTTGTAACTTGGCCATCATTTTCATTGCAGCTACAATGTTACGAAGTTATGATGATAATTCAGGATAATGGTTTTCTTTAATCAATGGACTGCTAAGCCATGTAGTAATAACTATAAAGAAATCCGGCGGCGCCAGGTTGTGCAGATTAGATTAGATTACTGCAGTCAATGGAAGTTTATGATAGGTCTTGCAACTGATCACAGACAGTCCCTGTGTGACTGCAGACTGTATATGTACTGTTGCATTTATAAAGTAAAGGTAAAGGGATCCCTGACCATTAGGTCCTGTTGTGGCCGACTCTGGGGTTGTGGCGCTCATCTCGCTTTATTGGTCGAGGGAGCCAGCGTACAGCTTCCGGGTCATGTGGCCAGCATGACTAAGCTGCTTCTGGCGAACCAGAGCAGCGCATGGAAATGCCATTTACCTTCCCGCCAGATCGGTACCTATTTATCTACTTGCACTTTGATGTGCTTTTGAACTGCTAGGTTGGCAGGAGCAAGGACCGAGCAACGGGAGCTCACCCCGTCGCGGGATTTGAACTGCCAACCTTCTGATCGGCAAGTCCAAGGATCTGTGGTTTAACCCACAGCGCCACCCGCGTTCCTCATTTATAAAGTAGTATTCATTTATTTCACACCCTTTTATATTTCTACACCCTTAGGACAGCAAGCTAACTTAGGGGCTGCAGGAGAGACCACATGGCACACGTTTCCAGGTACTTTCCGTCCCTCAGAATTTGACGCCTGAGGCGGCTACTTCGCTCTGCCTCACGGAAGAGCCGGCTCTGACCACTCACTCTGTTGGGCATGCCTTGGAAGAGGCTGATTCAGACAGAGTCTGTGAGTTGTTTGGATGCATTCTGGGAGTGCAGGGTCTCTCTGTGGGTAGCAGATGTTGGAGTTGTGGAACTGCTGCCTTGTAGGAAATTGCCTTGAAAGTGTTCCTCTTTGTCACCCTCTCTCTCTCAAAAAATGTATACAGTGGTACCTTGGTTTAAGAACAATCCGGTTTAAGAAAGATTTGGTTTACGCACTCCGCAAAACCGGAAGTAGTGTCCCGGTTTGCGAACTTTACCTTGGTCTAAGAACGGAATCTGAATGGTGGAAGGGCACTGGCGGCAGGAGGCCTCATTAGGGAAAGCATGACTCGGTTTAAGAATGGTTTTGGTTTAAGAACGGACTTCCAGAATGGATTAAGTTTGTAAATCGAGGTACCACTGTACATACTGATACTTATTCAAAGATACAGTGGTACCTCGGGTTAAGAACTTAATTCGTTCTGGAGGTCCATTCTTAACCTAAGGTACCACTTTAGCTAATGGGGCCTCCCGCTGCCGCCGCACGATTTTTGTTCTCATCCTAAGGTAAAGTTCTTAACCCGAGGTACTATTTCTGGGTTAGCGGAGTCTGTAACCTGAAGCATCTGTAACCTGAAGCATCTGTAACCCGAGGTACCAATGTGTACAAAAATACATACCTATTACAAATTATCTTTTTATAATATACTTAGATGAAACAGCTACTTAGTCTATAAGAGAACAAAGTCAGAAGGAAGAAAATACAAGGAAAGGAGAAACCTAAAGAAGGAGAACACAAGAAAAAAGGAAAAGAAAGAAGGAAGGAAGGAAGGAAGGAAGGAAGGAAGGAAGGAAGGAAGGGAGGGAGGGAAAAATAAAATAAAAGGTCTTCCGGTTCTCTGTCCTGCAGCTACACATGATATTTATTCCTTAAGATCGAACCATTCTATCTTTTCAGTCTTCAAATCCAGATATCACCAAGATCATTTTCACACAAAAAGTCCACAACAAATTTCCAATCCTTAGCAAATGTCAATAATGACTTTACTCCCCACTTGTATATTTGTCAATAAAGCATGTGCTGGAAATATCCCACAGCTCCCCTGGGCTCTCTCCAGCCAATGGCCACCATCCTGCACCCACTGGCACCCAGTACAGTTGTCCCTGCAACTTCCTGGGCCCCCAAACTGACTTGCATGAGCAGTGCTGCGGAGCCATTTCGGGAGTGACCTTTGGCTCTGCAAATTGGCCTCGTCTTGGCTCTTGTCCTTTGGTCTCAGAACAAACAGTGCTGCTGAGGTGTCTCGGTTTACAACCTCTTGTGAAAAGCTGCCAGTTAAGGCAGCGGTACAAAGGTCTCGGCTGTATCCTTTCTCAACTCATCCAACTTCTTCCGTCCTACAGGGCACCTTGACTTTAGTAGCTCGCAAAATGGATTATGATGACATTGGGAGGTGCCTAGAAGTCTTTATTCACATTGTCGCAGGAAAACGCCCCCCCCCCCAATCATTCAGTTTGTACAAACTTCACAAACACACTCACTCACTCACACACTACATATGCTATGCTTCTGTTATAAATTCATAGAAAATCAACCATACATCAAATCTGCACCGTTCCACTTTTATTTTACTCCATGAAGGAAGGACTACAAAATGGGGAAGGTTTGATACAGGGCAGCCATAATCCCTTGAGCATACCAGCGCATACACAGGAGCCGTGCCCAGTTGCTATGCCAACCCTGATGGTCCTAGACAGAAGACCATCAAGGTCACAAAGAACTTGCATATGGGAGTGGATTCAGCACGGACTGGAACAAAGGACAATGATCAGCTCTTCCCTCTGGGGGCAGGAAACTGCAAACTCCCCTTTGTCACCTGGAAAGTACTCATGGGGAGGGGGGAAAGGAGGAACCAGCCAGGTGACAGGACACTCAGGTTACCACCACAACTCCTCCCTCAACCCCTCCTTTTTGTGATGTGATGTAGTCTTAGGGATGCAGTTTGGGGGATTAGTAACTAATAAAAGTTGGGACCTTCTTTTGTTCTGGGCTTCCATTTTGCTTCATCTTGTTGTGGGTGGGAGTCGCGACAGTATCCAATAAAGGCCAAGCCTACAGGCTGCTGTTTTGCTCCAAGTTATCCTGGTTGGTGTCTTTGTTTTTGTCCAAGGGAGCCCTCGGATTTTTCCATTAACAACATTCAAGCATTACCTTATGTTAAGGAACCTCATGCAGGAACACAGAAATCTGCCTTATACCAAGTCAGGTTATGAGTTTATTTAGCTCTGCACTGCCTTCTATTGATGGGCAGCAGAGAGCTAAGAAGTGAGGCAGACAATCTCTCTGAGCTCTCCCTGGAAATGAAGGCGATTGAATCCGGATTATTCTTCAAAGTATGTGCTCTGTCGCTGAGCCACACCCTTTCTCCTGAACAGATTCTTCTTATTCACTTCCTTTCTGTTATGTACTGAAGTTCTCTCCCTGGGCCAGCAGGGGGATACTGTAGATAGTTTTCACTCAGGTCCACATATGCAAATAAGGGATTGAAAGTGACGTTCAGCGATTGGATAGTTACAGAAAGTTGCTACTGTTGCGTTGTAGTGGAGCTCTATATAAGCAGGCTGGCTGAACCCTTCAGTTCAGTTCTGTTCTGGCCTGTGAATAAACAAGAGCTGTTTGAAGAATCGCCGTGTCATCTGATATGTTCACCCACAACACTTTCTATAGCACTTTGTATTTTAAAGAAAAAAATAATCTCAAAAGCAGTTCACGGCATGTTATACGCTGAAAGAAAATTATATGAGAATGATGTGTCGATGGTATTTAACTCCTAGCAAATCAGCAAAAAATGTACAAAACAGGCTCAAATGTATGCTGGAAATGTAAGGAAAAAGAAGGCACCTTTTATCATATGTGGTGGAAATGTAAGGTAGCAAAAGGATTTTGGGAAATGATATATAGTGAGTTGAAAAAAATGGGGATTAAGGGGGTAAAAATGAAGAATGATATTGGGATATATGTATACAGATAATAATAATAAAATGTCAAAGGATGGGGCAACTTTGATTGTATCATTGTAGCAGTGTAAAATCTAATAATAATAGAGGCCAAGGCACGTAAGAGACCTAATATGGAAGCCAATTGGCCTAAATATGGGGAAATTATCGAAAAGATTGGAGACAATTGGAGGTTGCAGAGCTTGGAAAAACTAAAAAACAAGGTGCGAGATTGGTTGCATTATGCACAAATTCAAGAGGTCTTTAAAGTAGATAAGAAGGTTGGATTCCAGGTGGAAAAATCGAAACTAGAGACAGAACTGTTAGAACCAAAAAGTAAACTACTTTCGAGAATGTATAACCTGCTGCTTAAATGGAATACTCAGGATGAGACAGTCAAATCCGCAATGATAAAGTGGGCGCAGGACTTGGGGCATAACATTATGTTTGAAGACTGGGAAAGGTTATGGAACACCGGAATGAAATTTACGGCATGTAGTGCCTTGAAGGAAAACATTATGAAAATGATATACCGGTGGTACATGACCCCAGTCAAGCTTGCTAAGATATATCACCTGTCTGATAATAAATGTTGGAAATGTAAAGAGGCGGAAGGGACATTCTTTCACCTCTGGTGGATCTGCCCGAAGGTGAAGGCCTTTTGGGAAATGATTCATAATGAACTAAAAAAGGTACTTAGATTTACCTTACCTAAGAAACCAGAGGCCTTCCTCTTGGGCATGGTGGACCAGAGGGTGTTTAAGAAGGTTAGAACTTTTTTTATGTACGCCACCACAGCAGCAAGGATTCTGATTGCAAAATATTGGAAGTCACAAGATTTACCCACACTGGAGGAATGGCAAACGCAGTTGATGGACTACATGGAATTGGCCGAAATGACTGGCAGAATCCGAGACTTGGGAGAAGAAACAATCGAGGAGGACTGGAAAAAATTTAAGGACTATCTGGAAAAACATTATAAGTTGTATGAATGTTAAAAAACGCACCTTTTAGGAAATTCTAGCTTCAGTAATGTTAAACTAAAGAAATGGAAACTAAGGTACAAGAAGTCAGAGATAGAATAATGAAACAACTTTATTGTGTTAAAATGAAAATGTACATGATTTGGGTTATAATACATTTGAAATTGGGTAACATGATAAAATGAAAGATACAAAAAGTATTGAAACAAGTTAACAAATTGCTGATGTTATGTATCACAGAGAATGCAGGGTTGGGAGGACGCGGGGAAGTCCAGTAGATTTGGAAAAAAGAACAAGAAAATTTGTAATTTTCTTTCTCTACTTTTATAATATGCTCTTTATTCTTTTTTCTGTATCTCATAAAACTAATAAAAATATTATAAAAAAATAAAATCTAATAATAATAATAATAATAAAGGGACGCGGGTGCCGCTGTGGGTTAAACCACAGAGCCTAGGACTTGCCGATCAGAAGGTCGGCGGTTTGAATCCCCGCGATGGGGTGAGCTCCCGTTGCTCACTCCCTGCTCCTGCCAACCTAGCAGTTCGAAAGCACATGAAAGTGCAAGTAGATAAATAGGTACCACTCCAGCGGGAAGGTAAACGGCGTTTCCATGCGCTGCTCTGGTTTGCCAGAAGTGGCTTAGTCCTGCTGGCCCCATGACTCGGAAGCTGTACGCCGGCTCCCTCGACCAGTAAAGCGAGATGAGCGCCGCAACCCCAGAGTCAGCCACGACTGGACCTAGTGGTCAGGGGTCTCTTTACCTTTACCGTACTCAAATAATTCAATATCTTCTCAAACCAATCCTCCTCTTTCTCACTGACCTTAAACCCTTTCATTCTGTGTATCTTCACGCTTTTATTTTCATTTGGAATGCTTATTTTTAAGACCCTCTCTTTCTATCCCGAAGAATCTGTCTCTGAAGAAGTGTGCATGCACATGAAAGCTCATGCCAGTTAGTTGGTCTCTAAGGTGCTGCTCTAAGGTGCAAAAGGCTGGGCTGGATGAATCCCAAGCCGGAATTAAGATTGCCGGAAGAAATATCAACAACCTCAGATATGCAGATGACACAACCTTGATGGCAGAAAGTGAGGAGGAATTAAAGAACCTCTTAATGAGGGTGAAAGAGGAGAGTGCAAAATATGGTCTGAAGCTCAACATAAAAAAAAAGATCATGGCCACTGGGCTCATCACCTCCTGGCAAATAGAAGGGGAAGAAATGGAGGCAGTGAGAGATTTTACCTTCTTGGGCTCCATGATCACTTCAGATGGTGACAGCAGTCACGAAATTAAAAGACGCCTGCTTCTTTGGAGAAAAGCAATGACAAACCTAGACAGCATCTTTAAAAGCAGAGACATCACCTTGCCAACAAAGGTCCGTACAGTGGTACCTCGGGTTAAGTACTTAATTCGTTCCGGAGGTCTGTTCTTAACCTGAAACTGCTCTTAACCTGAAGCACCACCTTAGCTGATGGGGCCTCCTGCTGACGCTGCGCCGCCGGAGCACAATTTCTGTTCTTATCCTGAAGCAAAGTTCTTAACCTGAAGCACTGGGTTAGCGGAGTCTGTAACCTGAAGCGTATGTAACCTGAGGTACCACTGTATAGTTTAAACTATGGTTTTCCCAGTAGTGATGTATGGAAGTGAGAGCTGGACCATAAAGAAGGCTGATCGCCGAAGAATGGATGCTTTTGAATTATGGTGCTGGAGGAGACTCTTGAGAGTCCCATGGACTGCCAGAAGATCAAACCTATCCATTCTGAAGGAAATCAGCCCTGAGTGCTCACGGGAAGGACAGATCCTGAAGCTGAGGCTCCAAGACTTTGGCCACATCATGAGAAGAGAAGACTCCCTGGAAAAGACCCTGATGTTGGGAAAGATGGAGGGCACAAGGAGAAGGGGACGACAGAGGATGAGACGGTGTTCTCGAAGCTACCAGCATGAGTTTGACCAAACTGCGGGAGGCAGTGGAAGACAGGAGTGCCTGGCGTGCTCTGGTCCAGGGGGTCACGAAGAGTCAGACAGACTAAATGACTAAACAACAAATGTCTAAAGTATAATACAACAATTTATTAAAGAATTATAGATATTTATAGAATGTATATATAGTAATCATGCTTAAGTAAGAGCAACATAGGGAAGCCAGAAGAGGGGTGGAGGGAAGGTAATTCGGATAAGATATAGACTGAAAGTCGGACACGACTAAACAACAACAAAGGTGCTACTGGAAGGAATTTTTAAAATTTTTGTTCCTTCTATCCAGATGAGCTTCATCGCGGGGAGGATTTTAATCGAGAACCGGAAGTGTCCGGGCGTGCGAAAGTCTCTGCGCTCCCTTACCTCTAGGGGTTTTTGTGATCTGCCCAGCAGATCCCCGGATCTCCGGCCCGTCGCTTGCTTTTGCAAGGAACCTCGCCTCCTCGGAGGAAAGGGAAGGATCTGCGCCAGCGAGGGCTCCGTGGAGCCGGTAGGAAACGGAGTTGCCTTGTCCCCAAAGTGCGTTCCCACGCGAGAGGCAGCCTCAAAGTTCTGCGCGCTTTTGCGCGCTTGGTGCGGAGTGGCCCGTTGCGCGCCCGCCTCGGGAAGCGGGTGGGTTTGTAGCAGCGCAACACGCGTGTCTTGGGAATTCAACTTGTGGCTCACCGCGGGGACTCGGCTCTGGCATCCTATTCTCCATCCCGTTAAGATCACAGGGCGAGAGTGTTCCTGAGCAGGTGCAGAGTGTCCAGGGCCGGACTGAGACCTTTGGACGCCTTAAAAGATTTGGGTGCGCCCATACCATGGGTGTAGCCAAGGTGGGAGAAGGGAGGGGCAGCTGCCCCCCCAATCAATACAAATACAGTGGTACCTCGGGTTACATACGCTTCAGGTTACAGACTCCGCCAACCCAGAAATAGTACCTCGGGTTAAGAACTTTGCTTCAGGATGAGAACAGAAATCGTGCTCCGGCGGTGCGGCAAGAGCAGCAGCAGCAGCAGCGGGAGGCCCCATTAGCTAAAGTAGTGCTTCAGGTTAAGAACAGTTTCAGGTTCAGAACGGACCTCCGGAACGAATTAAGTACCTTTACTTAACCCGAGGTACCACTGTACATAGCTATTGTATTTTAGTGTTTTGTTGGAAGCCGCCCAGAGTGGCTGGGGAGACCCAGCCAGATGGGCGGGGTATAAATTATTATTATTATTATTATTATTATTATTATTACTGAGATTCTGTTCTCCCCCAACAAAAGGCCTGCCCTCCATTAACAAAAATCCTGGCAACGCCCATGGGTCATATGCTGTATATCCAGTTCAGAATATAAACAATAATAAACTGTAAAATGAAATTTTATTTTGGGAAATGAAATGAAACCTGCAGTAAGATGGAAAATAAAGTTGATATTTGACTCCCCCCTTCCTTTTTCCAATTGCAAAGCCTTTGATGGGAGCCTCAAAAACAGGGGTCAGCAAACTTTTTCAGCAGGGGGCTGGTCCACTGTCCCTCAGACCCTGTCGGACTATATTTTGGAAAAAATATATGAATGAATTCCTATGCCCCTATAAATAACCCAGAGATGCATTTTAAATAAAAGGACACATTCTACTCATGTAAAAACACGCTGATTCCCAGACCGTCCGCAGGCCGGATTTAGAAGGTGATTGGGCCGGATCCAGCCCCCGGACCTTAGTTTGCCTACCCCTGCTCAAAATGAACCACACTAGGTAACATCTTATTGACATAAGTGAAGCCCACTCCACTCCATTGACTCAGCTGAAGCCCTTGGGCTTCTCCCTTCCCAGGCCTGTCTCCCTGCAGCGACTCTCCCTCCTACCCATAATGCAGCAGTACAAAAGGTCTGGTACCCAAGGATGCTCATTTTCCAGTTGTGTCCTGCCTGTAATCCATTTATAAACACACACACACAACCAGTGTGGTGTACTGGCTGGAGAGCTGGACTAGGAGCCGAGAGTTAATTAATAGGTTAGACTGTTAAGATAAATTACCCAATAAGAATTGAGAAAGATGGAAAGAATTTGCTGAAACAAATAATTAAACTAGAATACAAAAAGGGAGGTGTGAGGAGGTCGATGAAACAAGTAATTGGAAGATTAAGATATGGAATATTGGTTGTGTTCTTTTTTTAAAAATTCTTATTGTTGTATTGCCCCCCCCCTTTTTATGTATTGTAATGTATGTTTTGTTAAATCTTTTTGCTGTTTTCTTTTTTTCCCTTTTTTTCTTTTCTTTTTTTCTGTAATTTTTAAACTTTTAATAAATATCATTAAAAAAAAAAAAAAGGAGCCGAGAGACCAGGGTTGACAAAAAGACAGCACATAAATGTAACCAATGCAGCACAGATAACTCTGTAACCATGTCCATTCCCTAAGACTCTTGGCAAATGTCTTCTGCTTCGTGCGGCCCTGGAAAAAAACAACACTGATTTCAGGCAAGGCCAAAGTGCAGGCTTTTATCCGGTACTCATCATGCCGCCCCGATGAGGCCAGTTGTTCAGTGCTGCTGAACTTTGAACCTCATTCTTGAGATCATCTGCAGTTTGCAACTCAAGCTGGGCTAATTGGACGCTGTTGGCGCTTTGCTGGAAATGAGCAAAAATCAAAGTTCTGGAGTTCTGGCATTACAGGCAAAACAAGTGAGCTAGCAAAATGCAAGGCATGGGTGTTGGATTACTGTAGCTGGCAATTTTCAGTAAATGTCGTGGGCCCTCTTTCTCCAAATTTGAAAAATTTCCTTCCACCACCTCCAGTTTGCTATAAATGGAGACTTTCCCCCATGAATAATTTTGGTTCAGCCTGTGCCAAATATTTAAAGGATCTACTACTTCCTTCCCATCAAAGAGCTTTTATGCTTGCGAGATTAAATGCTTTCCCCTCTGCAGTGACCAAAGGCAGAGTCCAGTGCTGGATTTACGTATAAGATAAACAAGCTATAGCTTAGGTAAAGGTAAAGGGACCCCTGACCATTAGGTCCAGTCGTGACCGACTCTGGGGTTGCGGCACTCATCTCGCTTTATTGGCCGAGGGAGCCGGTGTACAGCTTCCGGGTCATGTGGCCAGCATGACTAAGCCACTTCTAGAGAACTAGAGCAGTGCAAGGAAACGCCGTTTACCTTCCCACCGGAGCGGTACCTATTTATCTACTTGCACTTTGACATGCTTTTGAACTGCTAGGTTGGCAGGAGCAGGGACCGAGCAACAGGAGCTCACCCCGTTACAGGGATTCGAACTGCCGACCTTCTGATCGGCAAGCCCTAGGCTCTGTTGTTTAACCCACAGCGCCACCCGCGTCCCTTAGCTATAGCTTAAGGGCCCCCCCAAATTTTTTAAAGGGAAACAAAACTGGATTTACATTTCCAAAATATAAGATAAGAAACAAGTAAAATAAAACCTACATACAGCAACAGTGTTTTGTGTTGTGTAGGCTCCTCCTGCTAGCCTGCTCCGAAAAATATCACTGTCTGGCTCATTTCTACTTCTTAATTGTATTTCAGTTCAACAATTACTTTGATAAAATACATATCTTGTTATGTGCAAATGGTTTTAGATACCTATTAGGTCCATAAAGTACCATATAGCATGTATGCAACAACAAAAAACAGTGACAATTTGTTGTTGACAAAGGACAGCTGGACATATAAATGGGCCCCATTATCTTCAGAGCTTAGGGCCTCAACAAACCTAAATCCGACCCTGGCAGATTCTCACACATTCCATTTCAAGCCCGTTTGTGTGCCTGCAGTCGAGAAGTACCAGATTCAATGGACCACATTCTCTTAGATTGCCCTTTACACAGCAGACCTTGCCAACTGATGCTGAGCAAAATGTTGGACCTCCGGCCCACAACTCCGAGAAGAAGCCAAAGAAGGTTTCTCCTGGCAGATTGGGACAAAGATATTACTGCTTTAGTAGCTTCCTTTTTAGCCACAATCTTACCCAAAAGGGTTCCCAATGAACTATCCTTTTGGGAAATAGGTTTGCACAGGCAGAGGCAAACTTAGCCCTCCAGATGTTTTGGGACTACAGCTCCCATCATCCCTGACCACTGGTCCTGTTAGCTAGGGATGATGGGAGTTGTAGTCCCAAAACATCTGGAGGGCTGAGTTTGCCTATGCCTGGATATCCAAATGCACACAACCATAGTGTGACCTTGATAGCTTCACCCTTGTCTTTTTAATTATTCCAGTTAATTGAAATGTTTTATACTGTGATGCCAATAAAGGTATTTGATTGGTTGATTGGTTGATTGATTGTTTTTGGTTCAGGATTGGCAAATCTGGTTTCTTTCTGATTGCTAGAGATACTGGTCACAGGAAGGCAAAAGTTATGAGATGTCTCAATAGCCTGAAGATCCTCAGGTCTGAAGATAATCTGCTGTAATTGTTTTGTGTGTTGCAGGAATCAAGAACAGAAACATGAGGTATGTCAGCACACGAGGAGGAGCCAGAAGTGTTGATTTTGAAGGGGCTCTTTTATCAGGGTATGCAAGCAATGGTGGTCTTTTCATGCCTCAAAAAATCCCGGCTTTAGACTCTGCAACACTTCGAAAATGGAGCAGCTTGTCTTACCCAGAACTGGTGAAGCAATTGTGCTCTCTCTTCATTTCGCCCGAGCTTATTCCAGAAGCGGAACTAAATGGTAAATGAATCCAAATCAGCTATCGAGATTCGACAGCCTTAAAAACTATGTTAGATTTATTTCATGGGAAAATGTTATTTGCTCCCTTTCATATAATGTAATGAATTTCGGGTGACTCGACAGCAGCGGTAGATGTGTTGGTAGTATTGATTATTCTTATTGTGTTTTATTCAACTTTATCAGAGCCAGTGTGGTGTAGTGGTTAAGAGTGATAGACTCGTAATCTGGGGAACTGGGTTCGCGTCTCTGCTCCTCCACATGCAGCTGCTGGGTGACCTGGGGCCAGTCACACTTCTCTGAAGTCTCTCAGCCCCACGCACCTCACAGAGTGTTTGTTGTGGAGGAGGAAGGGAAAGGAGAATGTTAGCTGCTTTGAGACTCCTTAAAGGGAGTGAAAGGCGGGATATCAAATCCAAACTCTTCTTCTTCTTATCAGTGTGCATTGTGCAACAAAATACTGGGTCCCAGCTCTCAGGGCAGTTTGAAATTTCAGCAAGAGGAGACCAAGTTCCAGAGAAGCAGATGGGGCTGAGCCACTCAGGGTGCTAAAGTTGGATTCTTTTTTTTAATATATCTTTATTAATTTAAAATAAATACATTTATGAAAAACAGACGTACATACAAACAAACAAACATACAAACAAACAAATAACAGAAAAATCAAACAAACCACCACACTATAAGATATAAGAAGATTAATATAAATATCATCGTATATACTCCTGGTATTGAACACAATTATAAAATTTATAGAAAAGGAATTTAAAATTTAAAACTTGTTCTTTGAAACTGGAAATACGGTCAAACCTCAGCTCCCAAACACCTCAGTTACCGTACGTTTCGGTTCCCGAACGCCAAAAACCTGGTGTTCCAGTTTTCGAACATTTTTTGGAAGCTGAAAGTCCGACGCAGCTTCCGCTTGAGTGCAGGAAGCTCCTACAGCCAATCGGAAGCCGTGCCTCGGTTGTTGAACATTTCGGAAGCCGGACAGGCTTCCGGAATGGATTAAGTTCGACAACCGAGGTTTGACTGTAGCAGTCATGGGTGGGGATCAAGATCAAGACTGCAACAAGCAGCAGCCAGGGGGCGGAATTAACCCTTTCCTTCTGTGCTGCGTTCCCAACAAAAGTTCTATCGCAGGTACAGTGGTGCCTCGCAAGACGAAAAGAATTCGTTCCGCGATTCTCTTCGTCTAGCGGTTTTTTCGTCTTGCGAAGCAAGCCCATTGACAGTTTAGCGGATTAGCGCTACAGCTGTCAAGCGGCTTCCAGCGATCAGCTGTTAAGTGGCTTATCAGCGGAACAGCTGAAAAGTGGCTTAAGAAAAGGGCGGAAAAAGCGGAAAAAACCCGCGGGGGGATGCAAGATTTTTTTCGTCTTGCGAAGCAACCCCATAGGGAAATTCGTTTTACGAAGCGCCTCCAAAACGGAAAACCCTTTCGTCTAGCGGGTTTTTCGTCTTGCGAGGCGTTCGTCTTGCGGGGCACCACTGTATAGGCAAACTCAGCCCTCCAGATGTTTTGGGACTACAACTCCCTGTTAGGATATAGTTCCGTTCCACCTTAAAAGGGAACAGGCTGTTGTGTGTCACATGCCTGTTTACTTCCAGCACTTGCTGGGAACTTCTGTTTTGTATATTGCTTTTGCATTGCTGTTTTGCTGGAGACTAAGGGAAGCAGACATGCTTTCCTCTGTTCCTGAACTATGCTGAATAAAATGCTGTACATTATGCTTACACGTCTCTCTGCCCACCTCTTCTGCTGTGAGAAGATTTACACACTCTGCTGATAGAGCGTGCACGGGTCTCTAAAAGTATCTGAGGCTCATGTCGCTGACTGATGCTGTTGCAAGGGAGTCCAGCTGCCTGATGCCCCCGTCTCCCCGGCACTATCCCAACACTCCCATCCCAACACTGACCAATGGTCCTGTTAGCTAGGGATGATGGGAGCTGTAGTCCCAAAACAGGAGGGCCGAGTTTGCCTATGCCTGTTCTATTGGCACCAGCAGGAAAGAATGTCTCTGACCAGCCAAATAGTATTGGGGATTGGGATGCAAGACCCCAGTCCTTAGGGATGAACCAGGGTTTTCCTCACCACACCTCTTTTGTCTGACCCCAAAGATTAGCCCAAATTTGTGGACCCCTGGCCTTGCATTCCCCCTAATTAAATATTGTTGCCCTTATTCTGGAGTGCAGCCTTATTGAGTTAAAACTTGACTTGACCTTCATGTTAATATGTCTGAAGGGCCAATATATTTCCGTGCCATTTTTAAAATTCCCCGCCCCCCATGGTAACTCTTTATTGGTTTAAAATACAGATCATTTACGATGAAGGTAAGTATAAGAGAACTGAATACAAAACACACACACACACATCAAGACATAAGAACAAGATAAAAGAAGATAAAAAGATAGAAAAGAAAAAGAACCAAAAATTTATACTGAATCATAACCATGAAATAAAAAAATTATGCATAAAACTTCCAATCGTTCTCATGATACTGTTTATATAATCATAATTTTATCACACAGCTTTACATTATATCCTTTTTCATGTATTCCACTAAAGTATTCGTTTCATTCATTTTTGTTTACAGGTATCATCATTCCAGTTCCGCTAAGGTGGTATTATTTGTACAACGTAATCTTATATATTCCTTAAATATTTTCCATTCTCCATATATTTTCTGATTTAAAGCTCCTCCAACTTTTCCCATCAATTTTGCTAGTTGGAAATATTCTATCATGAGCGTCTGCCATTCTGTTATCGTTGGTATTGTTTTGCCATATTTTCTTTCATGGTTCCAAGCTAACAATGTGTTTGACTTGTCGTCTTCCGCTAGACCTGATTGACAGAGCATTCAGCAGGTTCAGGCACAAAGATATTGTTCACCTGTCAAGACTGGAGAAGGGCTTGAACGTTCTGGAGTTGTGGCACGGCGTAACATACGCTTTCAAGGACCTATCCTTGTCTTGCACGGGGCAGTTCCTGCAATATTTCCTGAAGAAGAAGAAGAAGCGTGTCACAATTCTAGTGGGTATGTTTGTAGCTGGGACTAATGGATTTCTGCTGGTTTTTAATAATTTTCATTCATTCTTTATTTAATTTTATTAATACCCCGCCCTCCCTGGCCAAGCTCAGGGAAGCTAAAATCAGGTATAAAAACAATTGATTAAAATACGACTTAAAAACAGGATTACAATACAACTTAAAACGCAGCCTCATTCCAGTGGAAGCCCAGATCAAAAACTGTTTGGGGGGGAAATGTCAAATTCACCAAGGCCCCCTTTATCACATACACAGCCCAACAAGACAAGGACAAAAACCCACCAACAGCATACAAATCAATATGGCTAACCTGATCCAAAACACCCAACCACCCCACTCACGCATGAAAACAAAGACCACCATAGCCAACCACAAATGAACAACCACACTCTGGGACAACCCCAACCTTTCTCACCACCAAAGGAACACAAGCGAACAGCAAAGAACCTGCACAAGCAACGCTGACACAAAATCCCACATATAGCAAGTAAAATAGAAATATCGCCACCTGAGCCCACACTGACTCATCTTTCTCCCCCCTCCCCCTCTTTCCCCCTTTTCTTCCCAATGTCTCAACAAATAATAATAATAATAATTTATTATTTGTACCCCACCCATCTGGCTGGGTTTCCCCAGCCACTCTGGGCGGCTTCCAACAAAGATGAAAGATACACTAAAATGTCACACATTAAAAACTTCCCTGAACAGGGCTGCCTTCAGATGTATTCTGAATGTCAGGTAGACGTTTATCACTTTGACATCTGGTGGGAGGGCATTCCACAGGGCGGGTGCCACTACCGAGAAGGCCCTCTGCCTGGTTCCTTGTAACTTGGCTTCTTGCAGTGAGGGAACCACCAGAAGGCCCTCGGTGCTGGACCTCAGTGTCCGGGCAGAATGATGGAGGTGGAGACGCTCCTTCAGGTATACCGGACCGAGGCCGTTTAGGGCTTTAAAGGTCAGCACCAACACTTTGAATTGTGCTCAGAAACGTACTGGGAGCCAATGTAGGTCTTTCAAGACCGGTGTTATGTGGTCTCGGCGGCCGCCCCCAGTCACCAGTCTAGCTGCCGCATTCTGGATTAGTTGTAGTTTTCGGGTCACCTTCAAAGGTAGCCCCACGTAGAGCGCATTGCAGTAGTCCAAGTGGGAGATAACTGATTTGTTAAAATGTTACATGGAAAAAACAAACAAATGAGAGAGACATTGCAAACACTTTTGTAAAGCAAGAAAATCTTTAATAATAATAGTAAGGCTATGCACAGACTAAAAAAAAAAAAAAGAACTGCCTTGAGGAGTTGGGCTTAATCTGCAATAAATAAAACGAGGTTAATCAGCTCAATAAAGCAAGGTTAATATTAAAATAAAATAAAAAATCTTCACCACAGCCAACTATCCAGACTGGTCCTATGTGGGCCAGAAAAGCCAGGGAAGTCCCCAAATAGGGGTTCCATCACAGAAGGAAAAGGAAAGAGGGGGAGGGGATCAGGCTGATTCCAAGCCAAAGGCCAGGCAGAACAACTCTGTCTTACAGGCCCTGCGGAAAGAAATCAGATCCTACAGGGCCCTGGTCTCATGAGGCAGAGCGTTCCACCAGGCCGGAGCCATCACTGAGAAGGCCCTGTCCCTGGTTGAGGCTAATCTGACTCCCTTAGGGCCCGTGACCTCTAGAGTACTGCTATTTATGGACCTTAAGATGCATGTTACTTCTTTTTCCCTGCCTGGAAGTATTTGTATTTGCCTGGAAATATTTGTATTTGCATTTAGGCCCATTCTCGTGAGTTCTATAACCCATTCCCACGGGTTGCATATTTTGGGCACCTCGACAGAGAGTAAGAAACAGGGCAGATAAAAATCAATGGTTTTTAAAAAATAAAATAAAATCTGATTTTTTTATTTAAATCAGATTTCCCCCCACTCCTTAAAATTTCTGTCTTCCTGATTTCTGATTCTTCCCGTCATTTTTGCCATTTTGGCATAATCCATCAACTTGATCTGCCGTTCCTCTGTGGTTGGGACTTTATCGGCCATGGCCATAAATTTGGCCAGCTTTAAAAGACGATTAAACAACTTCATGGAGGATAAGGCAGACCTTGGCTACCAGCCACAAAGCTCCACTGTCAGAAGCAATATGTATTTTGGATCCCAGTTGGTTGGAATCAATAGTGGAGAGATTGCTGTTGCTCTCAGGTCCTACTGGCAGCCTTTCCATAGGCCATTGTGAGACCAGGATACCGGACTTTATGGAATCTTCTTATGCTCAGGGCAGTGGGAATGAATGAATGAATGAATGAATGAATGAATCTTTATTTGCGTCAGATGTCAGCCATAGCAATAAAACAACAATACAGTATACAAAAAATACAAATAAAAAAGTCAATTATATAAAATACATTTTAGGGTTTTGAATCAATAGCCAAATAGTGGATGTTATTCTGATTGCCCCAGCTAAAAACCTTGCAGCCTGCTATGTACTGAAGTTCTCACCCTGGGCCAGCAGGGGGGGTACTGTAGATAGTTTTCACTTAGGTCCACATATGCAAATAGGGGATTGAAAGTGATGCTCAGTGATTGGCTAGAAAGTTGCTACTGTTGCGTTGTAGTGGAGCTCTATATAAGCAGGCTGGCTGAACCCTTCAGTTCAGTTCTGTTCTGGCCTGTGAATAAAGAAGAGCTGTTTGCTGTCACCTGCTCATCTTGATCTGCCAAGACAAAGGACACTGTGGCAGTGTCTGGGCGATGCAGAATGGACAATAAAAGAGGGGTGATAACCTCATTCCTCAAGTCTTTATAAAGAGTACTGCCATATCCACAGGGACTTAAACGTTTTTCATGTGGAATCTGTTGGATTGTTCTTCAACTACAGTCGAGGGCAACACATTCAATCTTGCGAGAGTAAAAACTCGTCTATATTTTAGAATTGCTAGGTTATGTAGATAGGGTGCCAGAGAGTTGAAATGGGTAGGTGGGAAATACCATTATTGATGGGTTTACTGGGAGTCAATTGCTTGGCCTGGAGTGTGCCTTCTTTCCCTCTGACCTTGCAGCCTCCCAGCAAGTCTTTAACAGTCTTGGTTATTTTTCTAAACAGGGACTTCAGGGGATACTGGGAGTTCAGCCATTGAAAGTGTCCGGGGTGAAAAGAACGTGGACATATTTGTTCTGCTGCCACGCGGCCTCTGCACTCAGGTGCAAGAGCGGCAGATGACGACAGTGATTGAAGACAACGTACACGTGTTTATCAGTGAGTGACTTCATGTTTAACTTCAGAATACTTCTGGGTTCGGTCATTGTGGAGTTGTTGCCTAGTGTTCAGGAGTGGTGAGCGGTACTTTTTTCTGGGGGTACGCATGCCTCTAAACATTTTGTGAATCTAAGTTTGGCCTCATTGAGGGGCAGTATTTCAATATGGGGGACGTGGGTGGCGCTGTGGTCTAAAGCACAGAGCCTAGGACTTGTCAATTGGAAGGTTGGCGGTTCAAATCCCCACGACGGGGTGAGCTCCCGTTGCTCGGTCCCTGCTCCTGCCAACCTAGCAGTTCGAAAGCGCGTCAAAGTGCAAGTAGATAAATAGGTACTGCTCCAACGGGAAGGTAAACAGTGTTTCTGTGCGCTGCTGTGGTTTGCCAGAAGTGGCTTCGTCATGCTGGCCACATGACCCGGAAAAACTGTCTGTGGACAAACGGCGGCTCCCTCCGCCTATAGAGTGAGATGAGCGTGCAAAACCAGAGTCGTCCACGACTGGACCTAATGGTCAGGGGTACCTTTACCTGTTTCAATATGAGTAGGAAAATGAGAGTACCCTAAACTTTTTTTTATAGAAAAAAAGCACTGGTGATAAGTATTAAAGTCTATGTGAGGATATGCAGCCAAGTTACAAATGCACGATTGCTAGATAGTCCCACATCCTCTAAACTTGTGTGGTGCAAAGGGGAACAACCAAAACTTAATATTTTCTACTTTCAGTCACTGCACACTCTTTTCCTTACCTGCAATGGGGTAGGATGTCTGTGAGCTCTCCAACAGGAAGCTCATTCCATTTTGGAGTATGGACCTTTGTAACTTTTAAGAATTATTACCTGCCTGATTTTCATCACTGTATTTGTTGAATCCTGACAAGACTTTGCCAAGTGAGCAAACCTTGTGTTTTTCTTGTTCACTTAAACAGTCTGAGAGTGATTTCATTGTTAAAAAGGAAACGTAAAAAGGGAGACAAAATCCCAGTCTGCCTAAGCATCCTTGGATATCATGATTATTCTAGAAGGCCGTGCACAGAGCTTTCTTTTCAGCCGGAACTCACCAGAGCTCAGTTCCAGCACCTCTCAGGTGGCGCCATTGCCATTATAACAGAACAAGGGAAGAGTTCAGTGTGAGTTCCGGCACCTATTTTCTTAAAAAATAGCCCTGGTTATGGAACCTTGTACCAAATAGCTTCTGGAGATAAACTGCACACGGATAGTGATTTCTCTCTCTGCTGAAATAGGTATTTGCATTCTCACACAAGTGGAAAGAAGGAGGATAATTAACAAGTAAAATATCCTCTCCTAGTCATCTAAAACCATCCAACAATGCCCACAACATAGTTTACAACATGTTGGCTGCCCTCGGTGTAGACAGTGCTGAACTCAATGGACCACTGCCAGTGTTGGGAAATCTGCAGTCAAAATCACAATTACCGTATTTTTTGCTCTATAAGACTCACTTTTTCCCTCCTAAAAAGTAAGGGGAAATGTGTGTGCGTCTTATGGAACGAATGGAGGCTGCGCAGCTATCCCAGAAGCCAGAACAGCAAGAGGGATTGCTGCTTTCACTGCGCAACGATCCCTCTTGCTGTTCTGGCTTCTGAGATTCAGAATATTTTTTTTCTTGTTTTCCTCCTCCAAAATCTAGGTGCGTCTTGTGATCTGGTGCGTCTTATAGAGCGAAAAATACGGTATGTTTGCTACATAAGTATACGAAGGGGTTAGGATTCACAGAGTTCTTGTATTCCTGGAGAAGACAGATCTGTGTGATATTATAGTCGTACTTTGGAAATTGAATGGAATCCGTTCTGGAAGTCCGTTTGACTTCCAAAACATTCAGAAACCAAAACACGGCTTCTGATTGGCTGCAGGAAGCTCCTGCAGCCAACCAGAAGCCAATAGAATGTTCACAATCCGGAAGAGTCATTTTAAGGTTTGCGTCGTTCAGGAGCCAAAACGTTTGACAATCAAGGTATGACTATATTCCCTACATCCTGTGCTGGGAAATAGGGCTAAGGATCTTATTTTCATCTTTTCTCCTTCCTCCTCGCCTCTGTCTGTTTCTTCTTTTCAAGCCAGCAATGTGAGCAGACATACATGCCTGGCCTCTGCTCAGAGCCCAGTAAAAAGCACAAAGTGTTTTTACTCTGCTAAAAGTCCTTCACAGCCTGATTACTCTCGTACTGTGGTACCTCTGGTTGCGAATGGGATCCATTCTGGAGGTCCGTTTGCAACATGAAAAGAGCGCAACCCGCAGCAGCGCATCTGCACACACGCGGGTTGCAATTTGCCACTTCTGCGCATGTGTGTGACGTCATTTGGCACTTCTGCGCATGCGTGAGCGGCGAAACCCGGAAGTATCCCTTTCCAGTACTTCTGGGTCGCCACGGGACGTAACCTGAAAGAACGTAACATGAAGCGGATGTAACATGAGGTATGGTGGTATTTCTCTCACATACACACATGGGACAGGAGGTTGAAATTTTAGTTTACGGATTTCATCCTCAACCGCTCACCATCAGCTGGTAGGTCCTTTTACAATCTTTGGTGCCCTGCTTCCTTCACAATCCCCTTCACCACTAGGCTGGCATTGAGCGTGGCACACTTCTGCGACATGACTGATGTAGCACCCTTCATGCCTGCCTCTTCCATCCCTGCTTCTCCCTCCAGCTGAAGGCAACAGTGATGAAATTGATGAGCCCATCAAAGAACTGTTTGCGGACGAAGATTTTTCAAGGAGACACAACCTGATGAGTCTGAATTCGATCAACTGGTCCAGAATTCTGGTGCAGATCGCTCATTTTTTCTACGCCTACTTCCGGTGTGCTCCATCTATGGATGTTACTCCGCTGCCAGTTGTGGAGGTGGTTGTTCCAACTGGGGGAGGAGGAAATCTCACAGGTTAGCAAAACAACACCACCACCAAAATGCTTCCTTGAGTCGTGATGAATTGTGCTGGACCTGTCTGAAAGTTGCATCACTGGCGATGGAAGAAGCTGTAAAACGAGCAGCACGTCAAAGACAACTTTTTATTTTGCTGCTTTAGTGCAGACCTAGTACTCCTAAAGGGACGCGGGTGGCGCTGTGGGTTAAACCACAGAGCCTAGGACTTGCCAATCAGAAGGTTGGCGGTTCGAATCCCTGCGACAGGGTGAGCTCCCGTTGCTCAGTCCCTGCTCCTGCCAACCTAGCAGTTCAAAAGCACGTCAAAAGTGCAAGTAGATAAATAGGTACCACTGTGGTGGGAAGGTAAACGGCGTTTCTGTGCGCTGCTCTGGTTCACCAGAAGTGGCTTAGTCATGCTGGCCACATGACCCGGAAGCTGTACGCCGGCTCCCTCGGCCAATAAAGCGAGATGAGCAATGCAACCCCAGAGTCGGCCATGACTGGACCTAATGTTCAGGGGTACCTTTACCTTTAGTACTCCTAAACTGGCCAAATTTCTGAGGTTTGCTGAATATTTCTCCTAGTTCATCGTGGTTCGCTGAGCCACAGGCATTGACTGAGCCCCTATGTTTAATTGTCGTAGACCTTGGATTGGGCACCTGGAATACAGCCAATTTATGTAACCAGAACAACTAAATTCTGCAACCTGCATAAATTACATAAGCAGAGCAGAGTGCATGCTTTACATATTTCTGCAGTTTTGCTGTTTTGCATAATTTGGCCAGCTTTCATTACTCATGGGGGACAGACAAGGAACCATACAAAACATATAACCATAAAACATAGCAATTAAATTAACAGTAAATGCCGTCAACTTCCAATATCACCAATCACAGCTGTATTCAGTATTGACAATCAGATCAAATAGAATGGTTGAAATGATTTCGGTACCATAATGTGCATCTGCTTTACATAAGATCTGTGGTACAAATTACTGATGGTTACTTTCTTTGGTCCAGCTGGGTGTCTTGCAGAGAAGATGGGGCTCCCCATTGATCTTGTGGCAGTGGTGAATGACAACGATGTGGTACACAGAGCTATCCAACAGGGTGATTTCTCACTGTCCAGGTCTGTGAAGTCAACACTGGCTTCAGCAATGGATATTCAGGTAATTTACCTGGAGAGGAACGTGCTGTTTAGTATGGTAGAAATGTGAGGACCAGCTCTACATCTCTTTCAAAACAGAACCAGTGAAGGTGGTGAAGGTCCTGTGTGAGTGTCTGGAGGCAGTTGGAGGATGGATGGCGGCTAATGGATTGAGGTTGAATCCTGACAAGACAGAAGTACTGTTTTTGGGGGACAGGAGGTGGGCGAGTGTGGAGGACTCCTTGGTCCTGGTTGAGGTAACTGTGCCCCTGAAAGACCAGGTGCACAGCCTGGGAGTCATTTTGGACTCACAGCTGTCCATGGAGGCGCAGGTCAATTCTGTGTCCAGGGCAGCTGTCTACCAGCTCCATCTGGCACTCAGGCTGAGACCATACCTGCCCGCGGACTGTCTGGCCAGAGTGGTGCATGCTCTAGTTATCTCCCGCTTGGACTACTACAATGCGCTCTATGTGGGGCTACCTTTGAAGGTGACCCAGAAACCACAACTAATCCAGAATGTGGCAGCTAGACTGGTGACTGGGAGCGGCCACCGAGACCATATAACACCAGCCCTAAAAGATCTACACTGGCTCCCAGTACATTTCCGAGCACAATTCAAAGTGTTGGTGCTGACCTTTAAAGCCCTAAATGGCCTCGGTCCAGTATACCTGAAGGAGCGTCTCCACCCCCATTGTTCTACCCAGACACTGAGGTCCAGCACCGAGGACCTTCTGGCGGTTCCCTCCCTGCGAGAAGCCAAGTTACAGGGAACCAGGCAGAGGGCCTTCTCGGTAGTGGCACCCGCCCAGTGGAACGCCCTCCCACCAGATGTCAAAGAGAAAAACAACTACGACATCTGAAGGCAGCCCTGTTTAGGGACGCTTTTAATGTTTGATGCATTACCGTATTTTAATATTTTGTTGGAAGCCACCCAGAGTGGCTGGGGAAGCCCAGCCAGATGGGCGGGGTATAATAATAATAATAATAATAATAATAATAATAATAATAATAATAATAATTATTATTATTATTATTATTATTATTATTATTATTATTATTCCCTGAGCCTCCCCCAGTCATTCTCACTCCATTGATGGACCATTCCATCAGCCTTGCTGGGAGATCGGCTCCATCAGCCTCCTCTCTCCCCCAGTTGTCAGTCATCATCAGCTATTCCATCAGGCTGACGCAGAGGGAGGAATGGGCTGTAGCTCTGCTTAGGAACCGGTTACATATGGCTTCCATTCCAGCTGGCCTTCACAGGAACTACTGGGCAAGAACTGGTGCCTGAGTTTGCCTGCCAGTTTGACAGCCAGTTTCCTCCTCTTCTCAAGGGAAAAGGTAGAGAGCGAAACACAGAGAGTCAGTTTGGGGAAGTCTGTTGGGATATTATTCCTGGATGAAGCCCTGGTAAGTGAAGGAACTCCTTGCAGAGTGACTCAGCTGACTCAAGATCCTAAGACCATTCCCTTGAACTATTTAGAGAAGGGATGGAGAAACTGTTGTTCTCTGGGTGCTGTTGGACTCCAACTCCCATAAGCCATATCCAGTGGTCAGGGATTATGGGAGTTGTAGTCCTGAAAAATCTGATCTCCCTAATTTAGAGCCACACCATAGCCCCATGGGCTTTCTGGAATGTGACTGTGTACAGTGGAACCTCGGGTTAAGTACTTAATTCATTCTGGAGGTCCGTTCTTAACCTGAAACTGTTCTTAACCTGAGGTACCACTTTAGCTAATGGGACCTCCTGCTGCCACTGCATGATTTTTGTTCCCATCCTGAAGCAAAGTTCTTAACCCGAGGTATTATTTCTAGGTTAGCGGAGTCTGTAACCTGAAGCGTCTGCAACCCGAGGTACCACTGTAATGAGATTTGTTGATGGGTGCCTTTTTCCTGCAATCCATTTCCTTTGGCTCCTGCATAATCTTTCCCATATCTAAATGCTTCCTTGTTTCTGAACATAAACCTCCTTCTAGAAAACGGCCTGTGCCCTCTTTTTCCATTGCTAGGAACCTTACAACATGGAAAGAATTTTTTGGCTGTTCTCTGGCTCAGACAGCAACTTGGTCCGAAGTGTGATGGAAGAATTTTACTCCGCTAAAAAAGTCCAGCTCCCATCCCAGTTGCAAAAGAAGGTTAGCTATGATTTGCCAATGATTTTTCAGTTTACTTTTAGTTTGAAGGCTCTCTTTCAGGAGCGGCTGCCGTGCAACGGACCTCACGTCAGAAGCATCGCTTCCTGGAAGGGAGAGGAAAGGTATTGGTGGAGAGATCATTGTGGTGTTTAGGGATGGCAGTATGCAAATGTGCCGATCAACCACTTGCGATGTTCACTGGGCAGGTGATGTCTCCATTTTCTCTGGTGGAATCTAGGTAAAGGTAAAGGGACCCCTGACCATTAGGTCCAGTCGTGACCGACTCTGGGGTTGCGGTGCTCATCTCGCTTTATTGGCCAAGGGAACCGGCGTACAGCTTCAGGGTCATGTGGCCAGCAGGACTAAGCCGCTTCTGGCGAACCAGAGCAGCGCACGGAAACGCCGTTTACCTTCCCGCCAGAGCGCTACCTATTTATCTACTTGCACTTTGACGTGCTATCGAACTGCTAGGTTGGCGGGAGCAGGGACCGAGCAGCGGGAGCTCACCCCGTCGCAGGGATTCGAACCGCCAACCTTCTGATCGGCAAGTCCTAGGCTCTGTGGTTTAACCCACAGCGCCACCCGCGTCCCTCTGGTGGAATCTACACATATAGAAAAAAACACTGTGGAAAAAACATACGTAAAGTGTTATACAGTGGTATCTCGGGTTAAGAACTTAATTCGTTCTGGAAATCCGTTCTTAACCTGAAACTGTTCTTAACCTGAGGTACCACTTGGTTATTTAATGGGCCATAGGGTTATTTAATGATCTACAGTGGTACCTCGGGTTAAGTACTTAATTCGTTCTGGAGATCCGTTCTTAACCTGAAACTGTTCTTAACCTGAGGTACCACTTTAGCTAATGGGGCCTCCCGCTGCCGCTGCACGATTTCTGTTCTCATCCTGAGGCAAAGTTCTTAACCCGAGGTACTGTTTCTGGGTTAGCGGAGTCTGTAACCTGAAGCGTATGTAACCTGAGTTACCACTGTATTTGGAGCTGTATCCTCTGAGTCTGGTTACAACTTTCTGAGTCCTCTGTCTGGTTGCAGCTTTCTGAAGGTCTGAAGTCTTGCTCAGTCTCTGATGAAGAAATTGTCCAAACCATGAGACGCTGCTGGGAGGACAACCGCTACCTCCTCTGTCCCCATTCTGCCACTGCTGTTTGCTACCATTATAAGCATTCCAGTTGCCATCCAAGCACGTAAGCATGAATTTGTCTGCACACTTTCGTAGCTTTTTTTTTTTAAAAAAAGATTTTTATTAAAGTTTCAAAAATTATATAAAAACAAAACAACAAAACAAACAGACAAAAGTAAAAACAAGTATAATTTCAATCCCTTATTTTCTTATAACTTACTTCCCCAACTTCCTCATACCTCCCCTTTCTGTATTCCAGTTTCTAATTTATTAATTCAGCAAATCCTTTCCCTTAATTTTCATTTAATTTTTGGCTTTTCTTTTCTTTTTACTTATCCATTACAGCTGGAAACCAAGTAATTTCTAAACCAACGTCATTCTAACATTCATTAATTTTGCAGTGTTTCCTAAGATAATCCTTGAATTTCTTCCAATCTTCTTCCGCTGTCTCTCTCCCCTGGTCTCGGATTCTGCCAGTCATTTCTGCCAGTCCCATATAGTCTATCACCTTCATCTGCCATTCTTCCAAGGTGGACACTTTCGTAGCTTTCTTATTACAGAATTATATATATTAGAGAATATTGTTAGTATTATTATAATATACTAAAGCATGCAAATGAATGTGGCAATTTTAAAGAAATGTTTATTATTATTAATTGCATAAATAAATTATATTGCAGCTATAATCAGATTAATAAAATAACAGTGACAACAACCACCACCACCTGTGCTTTTTGTTTCATACTAGTATAATAGCCATCCTGTGAACATAAAATGATGTTGATAAAAATCATGTTCAGCCAGTGTGATGTAGTGGTTAAGAGTGGTAGTCTCGTAATCTGGTGAACTGGGTTCGTGTGTCCGCTCCTCCACATGCAGCTGCTGGGTGACCTTGGGCCAGTCACACTTCTCTGAAGTCTCTCAGCCTCACTCACCTCACAGAGGGTTTGTTGTGGGGGAGGAAGGGAAAAGGAGATTGTGAGCCGCTTTGAGACTCCTTCGGGTAGTGATAAAGCGGGATATCAAATCCAATCCAAACATTCTGTCTGGGACAAGGCAGCAAACACAGCGCCATCTTGAAGTTCACCTGAAGAATGCAAAATGTGAACAAGTGGGGACAAAACTATTGGCAAAGGCCGCACACACTCTCTCACACACATTATGAGCTGGGGTAGCATAGTCGCTAAGAAACTGAGCTGTGAACTGAGAAGCCGCTGTTTCAGATCTTGCCTTTGCTGCAAACTCGGGCAACCTACTCTCTCTGAGCCAAAGTGCTGGTGCTGACCTTTAAAGCCCTAAACGGCTTTGGTTCTGTATACCTGAAGGAGAGTCTCCACCCCCATCGTTCTGCCCGGACACTGAGGTCCAGCGCCGAGGGCCTTCTGGCGGTTCCCTCACTGCGAGAAGTGAAGCTACAGGGAACCAGACAGAGGGCCTTCTCGGTGGTGGCACCCGCCCTGTGGAACACCCTCCCAGCAGATGTCAAGGCAATAAACAACTATTTTACTTTTAGAAGACAACAGAAGGCGGCCCTGTTTTGGGAAGTTTTTAATGTCTGATGCTGTATTGTTTTTAATATTCGGTTGGAAGCCGCCCAGAGTGGCTGGGGAAACCCAGCCAGATGGGTGGGGTATAAATAATAATAATAATTATTATTATTATCCACTCCCCATCTGCAGCATGGGAGATAATACTATAAATTTACCTTGTAGTTTTTTATCTCCTTGACATCTGATGGGAGGGCGTTCCACAGGGCGGGCGGCACTACCGAGAAGGCCGTTTGCCTGGTTCCCTGTAGCTTCCCATTCCTTGGAGCTGAACCTCAGTGTCTGGGCTGAATGATGGGGGTGGAGACGCTCCTTCAGGTCTACAGGGCTAAAGCTGTTTAGGGCACAATATGTGAAGAGACCCACAAGGATTTGAAGATCAACAAATTTACTGCGGCAAGAGCATTCTTTGAGACAGAACCCGTTCAGTCCTGTCCAAATTTCAGACACGTTTAGAGGTTTGTTGCAGAGATGTGCTCATTTCCTCTTTTCTTCCACTCCAGTTCCAGGTGCTGCTTGGCTCCTGCCTCCCCTGTGAAGTTTGAAAATGCCGTTCTTAAAGCCGATCTCACCCTCGACATCTTGCCTGAGATAAGGAAGCTGAAGGACATGGAGACCAGATCTTGCGCCCTGAAGAGAGGCGATGACTGGGCAAAACTACTGCGGCTGCAAATAGAAGCAGTTGCGAAACAGAGAAATGCTACGCCAAGCTGAACATTTGCAACGAGTCCCCTAGTCGATTGCTCCATCGAAGTCTCCTGCTGCTATGCAAGGCATATGATAAAAGAGTTGGTCTGCTTTTGCTAATGAATAAAGCATAGTTGTGTCACAGATCTTGCAGAATCATCATCATCAACAACAACAATCGTACAGTCATACCTCGTGTTGCGTTTGCTTGAGTGTTTTCAGGTTGTGTCCTGTGGCGACCCGGAAGAACCGGAAAGGGTTACTTCCGGGTTTCGCCGCTCACGCATGCGCAGACACTCAAAATGATGTGACGCGCATGCGCAGAAACGGTGAATCGCAACACGCACAGACTTGGGTTGCGTTCTGCTCAGGTTCCGGAACGGATCCCGTTTGCAACCAGAGGTACCACTGTAATAATAAATTTATACCCCACCCATCTGGCTAGGTTTCCCCAGCCACTCTGGGCAGCTCCCAAGAGAATATTAAAAACACCAAACATTATACGTTCTACATTTCATAGCATTTCCATTTTCCATTTCAATTCATCATCATAATAATTTATTATTTATACCCCACACACCTGGTGGGGTTTCCCCAGCCACTCTGGGTGGCTTCCAACAGAATATTAAAGACACCAAACATTAAAAACTTCTCTAAACAGGGCTGCCTTCAGATGTCTTCTAAAAGGCCAATAGTTGTTTATTTCCTTGACATCTGACGGGAGGGCGTTCCACAGGGCAGGCGCCACCACCGACAAGGCCCTCTGCCTGGTTCCCTCTAACCTCACTTCTCACAGTGAGGGAACCACCAGAAGGCCCTTGGCGATGACCTCAGTGTCCGGGCTGAACGATGGGGGTGGAGATGCTCCTTCGGGTATACTGGGCCTATTACCTGCTAAAAGCGATGAGCAATTGTTGTTGGCATACGCCTGCCTCGAACGACAATGGAGTGCACTTCTGAGGGTGAAGTCAAACTGCTGGGGAATCACAGTGCCTGCTGTGATTGCTGAGACCAGTAGCTTGTAACTATTGTTTCTGCTATGGAAGTGGAAGCTGGACCATAAAGAAGGCTGATGGCTGAAGAATGGATGCTTTTGAATTATGGTGCTGGAGGAGACTCTTGAGAGTCCCATGGACTGAAGAAGATCAAACCTCTCCATTCTTAAGGAAATCAGCCCTGAGTGCTCACGGGAAGGACAGATCGTGAAGCTGAGGCTCCAATACTTTGGCCACCTCATGAGAAGAGAAGACTCCCTGAAAAGACCCTGATGTTGGGAAAGATGGAGGGCACAAGGAGAAGGGGACGACAGAGGACGAGATGGTTGGATAGTGTCTTCGAAGCTACAAACATGAGTCTGACCAAACTGCAGGAGGCAGTGGAAGACAGGAGTGCCTGGCGTGCTCTGGTCCAGGGGGTCACGAAGATTCGGACACGACTAAACAACTAAACAACAACATTGTTTCCGCATGCCTGGGCAGTGTGTTTGGAGGTCCTGGACTGCCCTGATGACTAGGCCCATTTCTTGGCCTCACTGATGGTGCCCAAAGGAAAGCAGAACAAAATGTTTGGCACCAGCTTGGCTGCAGGAGTTGACGGAAGGAGGCATAAAAGGCGCCATCCAACCGTCTTAGGGACTCCTGACAGAGAGTAACCAGCCCAGGATCACATAGTGAGCTGTGTGTCAGCCATTGGGATAAACGGTGATGGTTTATCTTCTCACAGCCTGGTACAGTTTCAGAAATATCAGCAAAACCTTAAAAGCATACGGGTAGCATAAATGTAAGGGTGGCATCTTGCCTCAAGGGGGCAGAGCCACCTAAGCTTTGATTTCTTTAAAAGCTCTTCTGATCCTAAATGAAATGATTCAAGAACACTTCCTTGGGTCTGAATTATAGGCAAGTGAAAACACAGAGCCGAGTCTGCAATCCCTTCTGCTTCTTGCGTGGTTGGCAAGGAATTTCGTTCCGTTCATATTTTAATACTAGCCAACCTAATACGCAGTTCGCAAAACGATGTATGGGTTGAAGTGCTGCCCTCCTTTGATGTTTGCACTTATTCAGATTTTGACGCACGGTTCCAGTAAAATAAAACACAAAAATGAATGTATTGGATGGAAGGGTGCATGAAAATACACATATTAGAGAAAGCAACATACCAAAATACAGTCATACCTTGGGATAAATATGCTTCAGGATAAGTATTTTCGGGTTGCGCTCTGCGGCAACCCAGAAGTAACGGACCGCATTACCTCCGGGTTTTGCCGCTCGTGTATGCGCAGACGGTCAAAATGACATCACGTGCATGCACAGAAGTGGCGAAACGTGGCATGCGCAGACATGCTGTTGTGTCTTACGTTCTGTTCAGGAAGCGAACGGGGCTCCGGAACAGATCCCGTTCGCATCCCGAGGTACCACTGTAATGCATTGGGTTGGTGAAAATTGCTTGCGAAATATGTATATTAGCAAAATTGCATACAAAAACGTGTCTTATCAGGAGAAATGCACATTGGAGGCTGGCAATTTTCGCGAGGACGTAAAAATATAACACAGTAATCACAAACGGACGCTAAAATGTGGTGAACTGACATTATTATTATTATTATTATTATTATTATTATTATTATTATTATATATGCCACTCATCTGACTGGGTTACGCCAGCCACTCTGGGTGGCTTCCAACAATGTCTTCTAAAAGTCAGATAGCTGTTTTATTTCCTTGACATCTGATGGGAGGGCGTTCCACAGGGCGGGCACCACTACTGAGAAGGCCCTCTGCCTGGTTCCCTGGAACCTCACTTCTCGCAGTGAGGGAACCGCCAGAAGGTCCTCAGAGTTGGACCTCAGTGTCTGGACGATGGAGGTGGAGACTCTCCTTCAGGTCTACAGGGCAGAGGCCATTTAGGGCTTTAAAGATCAGCACCAACACTTTGAATTGTGCTCAGAAATGTACTGGGAGCCAGTGCAGACCCTTTAGGACCGGTGTTATATGGTCCTGGCAGCCACTCCTAGTCACCAGTCTGCCAGCCACATGAAGTGAAATGGACAGTGTGTGCTTGTGCTCCTGCAGAAAGACAAATTAACTCAAAAAGAATAAATAGGCTTTACTTGTGGAGGGGGTGAGCTTTGGGCAGAGGAGAGCAATGCTAGAGAGGTTGGGGAGATTCCATTGTTCTCCTCCCAGTCCGCCATATTGGATGGGTGTTTCCCATCTTCCTCCCATTGACCCTGCCAATGTGATTGTGGTGGAGATTAAATATGGGCGCTCCAGAGCAGGCATAGTTGGGGTGTGTACTGGAGGAATCCTGCAGATGCAATATCTCCTCTGATCCACTCCCAGCATGCCCCATTCAGGCCTCTACTGGTGTCAGAACACCAACAGCAAAGGAGTTGTGGAAGCAGGAGAGCTTTCCGCAGCAACAATAAATGGAACTTGGGTCACCCTCAGTGGCCGGCCAAATTGCACAGCATGAGAGGTGCCCGCCAAGACTGTTGCAGTGTTGTGGGTTTATGAACGCCCCTTAGATTATTGCCATCCCTCTTGAAGTATGAAGGGTCTCTTTGTTTAAGGAGAATGGCACGTATCAGACACTGCATAGTATGTGCAAATTGGTTCCACCAAGAAAGTATTGCATTTAGCATTAATTCTTTAAAGGTAAAGGGACCGCTGACTGTTAGGTCCAGTCGTGGCCAACTCTGGGGTTGCGGCGCTCATCTCACTTTACTGGCTGAGGGAGCCGGCGTACAGCTTCCGGGTCATGCGGCCAGCATGGCGAACCAGAGCAGCGCACGGAAACGGCGTTTACCTTCCCGCCAGAGCGGTACCTATTTATCTACTTGCACTTTGACATGCTTTCAAACTGCTAGGTTGGCAGGAGCTGGGACCGAGCAACGGGAGCTCACCCCGTCGCAGGGATTCGAACCGCCAACCTTCTGATCGGCAAGCCCTAGGCTCTGTGGTTTAACCCACAGCGCCACATGATAGTTCTTTATTATGTAATTACATAAAGCTTTTTTTAAAATGCTCTTCAGCCAACAGCTGGATTGTTTTTAGGCTCACCACTTAGAAATGTGAATAATTTATTTAACAATTTAAATGAATAAATATATAAATGTCTTCAACGAAAGCTCCCAAAGCAGCTTGCAAGTGTTGATAAGAAGTCAAGTTCCTGTCCTCCAGTTTACCATCTCAAAGACCTGACACGAAGGGAAGAGGGATTGGGAAGGAGGAAGAAAAAATGCAAACTTGGACACTATTTCTTAGTTATGGAATTCTTTTAATGGCCTGGTGGGAAGATTTCAAGGAGAGGAGGCCAGAATGTTGCTGGTCTTTCAGCAGAGCAGAGACCTTGCAGGCCCATCCGTCTCGCTCCCCTATAGCTTGAGATGATAGAAAAGTCCTGTAGTGATTGATCAATGATGGCTCCTTCAACATTCAGGCCGACACTTCCTGATACACTCATCAACTGATCGGCCATTGTGTTTGAACTGAGCTATTACATTTGTGTTTTTCGATGACAGCTGTCCCTAAGGCTCTATAAGTGCGATGAGTCCCATTCATGGCCTTTCATCTGATTTTTGTCCAAGGCAATGACTCAATAGTTGAATTGGAGTTGGCTTTGCTTTTGAATTTTGGTTGATGTAATGTTTATCTTTCCTTCTTTGAATCTTATTTGGGGAGAAAAAAGAAGAGAAAAGAGGAAGTGTGAACTGTCACAAAGGACAAAGACCGAACTTTTGAAAGAGGTGCAGAGAATGGGAGGGGAAACTTTGTCACCTTTCCAATTATTCCCAAGCCAATGTTTATTTCTTGTATTCTTTATTTCTTTACTGGAAGAAGGGAAGAAGGAAATATTCTCTCTCTCTCTCTCTCTCCCTCTCCCTCTCCCTCTCCCTCTCCCTCTTCCTCTCCCTCTCCCTCTCCCTCTCCCTCTCCCTCTCCCTCTCCCTCTCCCTCTCTTGCCCCTGCAAGGCTGTCCAAAAATCTATAGCCAGAGTACAGTGGTACCTCGGATTATATACACTTCAGGTTACAGACTCCCCTAACCCAGAAATAGTACCTCAGATTAAGAACTTTGCTTCAGGATGAGAACAGAAATTGTGCTCCGGTGGCACAGCGGCAGCGTGAGGCCCCATTAGCTAAAGTGGTGCTTCAGGTTGAGAACAGTTTCAGGTTAAGAACAGAGCTCCGGAACGAATTAAGTACTTAACCCGAGGTACCACTATACTAGTATTATGAAGAGAATATTATGAAAACTTCTCTGAATCCACATTCTGTTCATCAGGCATGATTGTACAAATTCTTATCATACCTGCTTTGTCACATTTCCCCCTCTGAAGTAGAAAGCCCAGAACTCTTGAGCTTTTCTTTCGAGGTGATGAGCCCCAGTCCTACCACTTTGGGACACGGGTGGCGCTGTGGGTTAAACCACAGAGCCTAGGACTTGCCGATCAGAAGGTCGGCGGTTCAAATCCCCACAATGGGGTGAGCTCCCGTTGCTCAGTCCCTTCTCCTGCCCCCCTAGCAGTTCGAAAGCACGTCAAAGTGCAAGTAGATAAGTAGGTACCACTCCAGTGGGAAGGTAAACGGCGTTTCCATGCGCTGCTCTGGTTCACCAGAAGCGGCTTAGTCATGCTGGCCACATGACCCGGAAGCTGTACGCCGGCTCCCTTGGCCAATAAAGCGAGATGAGCGCCGCAACCCCAGAGTCGTCCGCGACTGGACCTAACGGTCAAGGGTCCCTTTACCTTTTACTCCCCCAACTCAGCTATCATGTTTTATTTATTTCTGTATCATTTATTTATTTTACCCTTTCAGCGTATGATTTTATTTGTGCTCTGGGTAGCTGCAAACCAGCTTAGCATTCTTTGAATGTCAATTATTCTAATCAATAAATGAAATAAATATCTGAAAGCGTTTCTTAACAAATGTGATTTTGTGGTGGTGATATCTGTAAACCCAGCTGACAATGGCTGCAGATGCAGTATATATTTAAAGCACATTGCGTTACTAGGAACTATTGTTTGTTAAGGGTTGTAGTAGGAATTGCAGCTCTGTGAAGGGTGAACTACAGTTTCTAGGATTCTTTGGGGAATGACATGTGCTTTAAATCTATGGCCCAGGATGAATGACAAATACTGCTTGTGTTTGACATCCCAATTCTAGGTACCTTGGTTGGGGAGGTAAACCCCACTGAATTCTTTTACCAGAATGTAACTGTACACAGTGAGAGCTGGACGATCAAGAAGGCTGATCACCAAAGAATTGATGCTTTTGAATTACGGTGTTGGAGGAGACTCTTGAGAGTCCCATGGACTGCAAGAAGATCAAACCTATCCTAAAGAAATCAGCCCTGAATGCTCACTGGAAGGACAGATCGTGAAGCTGAGGCTCCAATACTTTGGCCACCTCATGAGAAGAGAAGACTCCCTGGAAAAGACCCTGATGTTGGGAAAGATGGAGGGCACAAGGAGAAGGGGACGACAGAGGATGAGATGGCTGGACAGTGTTCTCAAAGCAACCAACACGAGTTTGACCAAACTGCGGGAGGCAATGGAAGACAGGAGTGCCTGGCGTGCTCTGGTCCATGGGGTCATGAAGAGTCGGACACGACTAAACAACAACAACTGTACACAAAGTAGCAGCCATGTTTGGAGAGCACAGTGCTCTTTTCGGGCAAAGAGATGGAGGCAATCTTGTTACATTTAATAAGCCAGCTATTTAAATTTGTGCTTCTAAGCCAACAGAACAAAGAGATCACATATATGGAGGCCACAGGGTAGGCAGTTCAAGGTAAAAGTATTGAGACAAGTGGGTACTAAGCGAAAGGAAATAAGTTCTGAGAAATTTTTAGTTAGTGGTTTACATGAGGAAGATGTTACAGTGAGTCAATGGTGGGAGTGATCCAATACAGTTAGAATACACTTTGCTAAATCAAGTACAAAAGATTACTTAGTTGACTTAAAAAAATAATTATTATTCATCCCAAATTGGGAGTGGGGGGTGAAGAGAGAATAAATCAAATGGCCAGGCTTTGTTCTTGCAATTTGCTGCAAGGCATTCCTAAATGTGTTAATGATAATGAAGCACCTTGCTGTTGTCTTTTAAATGGAGCTCTTTCAGGCTGTAATTAAATACAGACACCCAGCCCTACCTGTCTGAGGAAGGCAGTAGCAGGCGGGCTTTGGAGGGATTTTACAAAGTGTTGGGGTGACACCCTACCCCACAAAGGGCTCATGTACATAAAGAGAAGAGGAACAATCCAGACCCTCTGCCTTGCAGGACACCTTTGGGAGAAGAAAAGGCTAGGAGTAAACTCTACACAAATCCTTACTAAGTCTCCTTCCGTCAACTCCTGCAGCTAAGCTAGTGCCAAACGTCTTGCTCTGCTTTCCTTTGGACCCCATCAGTGAGGACGAGAGGAGGGAATGTGGGGACCAGCAGTGCTCACAACTGCTTCATGGGTGCAAGACCTCCTTGAAGAACGTGCTGAGACCACCAGGCCAGAGCTGGGCTTTGTTTCCTTGAAGAGTTAACTACACTGGTCTCGGGTGGTGTAGAGCAGGCACCCCCAAATTCTGCCCTCCAGATGTTTTGGGACTACAACTCCCATCATCCCTAGCTAACAGGACCAGAGGTCAGGGATGATGGGAACTGTAGCCCCAAAACATCTGGAGGGCTGAGTTTGGGGGTGCCTGTTGTAGAGTTTTATTGCTTAAAGGTAAAGGGACCCCTGACCATTAGGTCCAGTCGTGAATGACTCTGGGGTTGTGCGCTCATCTTGCTTTATTGGCAAGCCAGAGCAGCGCACGGAAATGCTGTTTACCTTCCCTCCGGAGTGGTACCTATTTATCTACTTGCGCTTTGATGTGCTTTCGAACTGCTAGGTGGCCAGGAGCAGGGACCGAGCAACAGGAGCAAACCCTGTCGCGGGGATTCAAACCACCAACCTTCTGAACGGCAAGTCCTAGGCTCTGTGTTTTAATCCGCAGCGCCACCCGTGTCCCTATGCCTGAATCCAACCCCGACAGATGGAGGGCCAAACAGGAGCTGAACCCCACTGCAAAAATAACTGCCAGGGCTGCCAGCCGACTGAGGAGGGGGCTCCATATAATTCCTTCACCGAGGTGCCAGAAGCAGCACAATTTTTGTGTCCCCCCCCCTTGACTGTGCCGTTGGCAGGGGCCAATGTGGCGAACCCCTGGGTATACCCTATTATGTAATAACTCTCATAATCCCTGACCATTAGTCATGCTGGCTGGGAGTGATGATGGGAGTTGTAGTCCAACACAGCTGGAGGGCACCATGTCAGTTACACTTTATACGAAGCATGGAAAATCGTAATAAGTAACTGGTTACTTTACTTCATTTGGGGGGGGGGGGGAGAATTGTTTGTTGTTCATTTTAGGAAAAGCCCAGGAAACACAGCGAGGATTAAGTAGCGCGAGGGAAGCAGATGGTGGTGACCAAACGGTTGAAGCGTTTGGATTTGTTTCAAGAGAGGTGCCTTCCCACATTCCTCGGGATCAGGGCCTTCCAAAATAGGGAGGAAGAGGGGAATTCCTCTCCTCTGCCCCACCTACCAGAGGAACTGTGAAAAAAGGCCACAGAGCACATACAAAAAGGGGCTTCAGCCCAAGCGAACCCCTTTATTCTTCTCTATCCTATAAAATCCCAAATTATTCACTTCATAGCACTGGCTTCTAACCTGCCGAATGCTCCTAGAGCCTGCAATTAATCCTCTGATTACAGAATGCTTTTGATGTGAAAGGGGATTACAGATCTGTATCTCTATTTCTTACATTTCTGCATAAGCGTGCTTTTTCTACAGATCTATAACTCGCAGAGGCAGCAGGTATATTGACAATTTGTCTTAATATGCAGTGGGATATAGGCAAGGATTACTAAAAGCTGAAAGTGTTGTCCTTAGGCGGGGAAAATTCCCATTCTTTCACTGGGAGTTTCCCTCCCAAGGGACTGATGCAGGATTCGATCCAAAGCTCTCGTTTTGGTTGTTTACCAGGGGGTCAGGCCTGCCCACAGTGACAGATCTCGGCCCTCCAGATGTTTTGGGACTACAACTCCCATCATCCCTGGCTAACAGGACCAGTGGTCAGGGATGATGGGAGTTGTAGTCCCAAAACATTTGGAGGGCCGAGTTTGCCTATGCTTCTCCTAGAGGGGCTACTTTCCCAGGTGGATGAGTCCCGTCTGCCTCTCACTTCCCTCTACTGCATGTGCAGAAATTGTCTTCTTGACCGTTGGGTCCAAAAGCAAAGTGGTAGGTAAAAGGTAAAGGGACCCCTGACCATTAGGTCCAGTCGTGGCCGACTCTGGGGTTGCGGTGCTCATCTCGCTTTATTGGCTGAGGGAGCCGGTGTACAGCTTCCAGGTCATGTGGCCAGCATGACTAAGCCGCTTCTGGCAAACCAGAGCAGCGCATGGAAACGCCGTTTACTTTCCCGCCGGAGCGGTACCTATTTATCTACTTGCACTTTGACATGCTTTCGAACTGCTAGGTTGGCAGGAGCAGGGACCGAGCAGCGGGAGCTCACCCCGTCACGGGGATTCGAACCGCCGACCTTCTGATTGGCCAGCCCTAGGCTCTGTGGTTTAACCCACAGCGCCACCCGCGTCCTGGGAGGGGAATAAAGGTCCCTTAAAGACTCATAGCACCCTTAACAAACCCCAGCACCCAGAATTCTATGGGGGCACCCCTAATTATTTATCATAGTGCTTGAAATGTATGGTGTGAATGTGGTCTTACCTTAGTAAAAAAAACCACACACACCAGGAACCAGGGACTCAGCTACATTAGTAAAAACAACCAGATATTTGAATAGTTATAAGCATTCAACACCAGATGGCACCAAGGAGCAGAAAACCTGTCTATAGCCTTTTTACATAGGGTTTTCCCCTTTGTTTGCTATAACGATTTAATTTCTGACTTATTTATAGCATTTCCCCCCTTGTGTGTAGATCCACCCCACGTCAGGGTAGGCTAGTGTAAACTGTAAGAGCCAATACATAATAGAAATGAAATCTTTAAACGGTTTGTAGTTTTTAGCCTTGTAATAGTCCAGCAATAGTTAAAGGTCTGTATAGTTAAAGCTGTGGTTTACCCAGTAGTGATGTATGGAAGTGAGAGCTGGACCATAAAGAAGGCTAATGGCCAAAGAATTGATGCTTTTGAATTATGGTGCTGGAGGAGACTCTTGAGAGTCCCATGGACTGCAAGAAGATCAAACCTCTCCATTCTGAAGGAAATCAGCCCTGAGTGCTCACGGAAAGGACAGATCGTGAAGCTGAGGCTCCAATACTTTGGCCACCTCATGAGAAGAGAAGACTCCCTGGAAAAGACCCTGGTGTTGGGAAAGATGGAGGGCACAAGGAGAAGGGGACGACAGAGGACGAGATGGTTGGACAGTGTTCTTGAAGCTACCAGCATGAGTTTGACCAAACTGGGCAGGCAGTGGAAGACAGGAGTGCCTAGCGTGCTCTGGTCCATGGGGTTATGAAGAGTTGGACACGACTAAACGACTAAACAACAAGTCCAGCAGCAGTTTTCCCGAATGCAAACCATTTTGCCTTCCTGCAACCCTTGGACCTTTAAGCTGCCCCGCTGCCACTGAAACACCATTAGAAGATGCATCCCTATGCTAGATCACCATCAGAAGATGCGGCCCTATGCTAAATCAATGTTCGCTCAGTGTCAACGTATTCAGTAAGTTATCTAAGACGATAATGTTCTCTCTCCTGCCCGTTTTGTGAGCCGTGCATGATCTTGCAAGGAAGGCAACTTCAAAATGTGGGTGCCACTGCTCTGGGGGCCCCTGGAAACTGAATGAAGGAAAATCCTCTGTGCTGGAGACTGGGGGAGTGGGGTGGGGTGGGGGGTAGAGGATAATGTTTTAATGTGGAACCATCTTCCACAGAAGTAAGCAGTAGCTTTTGTCTCAAGTCCTTGGCCCGCATCAGGAAATCCGAAGCGGTTTCTTTGACCCTCTGAAAGGCATTGTTTTAGCCGAGGTGACATGTCCCCCTGTGACAATCTTCCCTTGGTCAGAAGTTTCCTCCCGCTGTCGGCTGTGCTTGAGTTCTCCCGGTCATTATTTCGGCAAGGTCATGGTACAATTTCCTTCCACATAGCTTCTCTGGCTACTCTGAGGGCCAGTGGCTTTAATTATGGCCTCCTTCGCTCCCAGCTCTGAACACTTTGTGGAAGTCCCGCTTTAATTCGATTCACTAGACTAGAATAATCCAGTCCTTCCCTTTTATTCTGCCCCCCCCAAAAAAACCTGGCCTTTCACCTTTAATCCTCTCCTATTCAAGAAGTGGCCAGGTAAGGTTATAAACGCTGGGTGATAAACTGTGCCACACAGACACTCGCAGCACAGTTCTCAACATGCTTACTCGGGAGCAGGGACGGAGGAGGAATTTGGCTCAGTCCGGATTGTAACGAGAGTCTATCCATTTCTCACAAAATATGCAAACCGAAACACGGCCATTGCTCGGAATCCACACATCCCTGGGTTTGGGGATGCAGTTCTCAAGCCAAATGATGCATCCAAAAAAAATAGAAAATAAAATGTTGACATTAGGGGAAAGCGTGCAAAAAGGAAAAAGAAGCACACATAAGCGAAGGTAACATATAAAAATGGATTGTATGGGAGGGGACTGCTTGCAAAAATGTGTATGTAATGTGAATTTAAGACTGGGAGGGGAAATGAGAAACTGAATTTGGGGAGTTCATCCCTACTCAGAAGTAAGGCCCTTCAGGTTCCATGAGGCTTACTCCCAGGTAAATGGCCTTAGACTTGCAGCCTTAGACCGCTTATCAGACAGATCTTCTGGCCAACAGCTTTTATGTAAGCTGTGTTATATATTTCAGCTAAAGCAGCTAACTTTCCCTTCCACCTATCTCTTGGGATTCTGAAACAATAAAACAAACACAGGAGTGCCTTAATCTGCAACTGGCACAATAATTCTTCTAATGCAGAGGTTAGTAAATGAAAGGAGTTAATATTATTAGAAATAGGATCTTGGAGAACTGTTATATAGGTGATATAATGAAATTCAGTCAGAGGGGACTCAAGGAAGTCAGTTATCAATGTGATGAGAGTTGACTATTTGAAGAGATAATCTTTTTTGTGTGTATCTAGTTTGTTGCAGTGTTGTATGTTTTTCTATGTTCTATGTTATGTTATTTTTGTAGATAAATGTTGAAAATCAATAATTTTTTTGAAAATAAAAATAATAATTCTTCTAATGCAGGGGAGGCTAATCTGTAGGCTGCAGGACATCAATCAATCAATCAATCAAACCTTTACTGCATTAGCATACAGCCATAGCAGGATAAGACAAAATAAAATAAAATAAAATAAAATAAAATAAAATAAAATAAAATAAAATAAAATAAAATAAAATAAAATAAAATGCTAGAGACAAGCAACCAAACAAGATTCAAAGCGATATTACTGGCGTTATGACATTTAAATTACCCTAATAGGCTCGGCACATTAAGTTAAAAAGGTAATAAAAAGGATTAAAACAGGTCCAGGTCTGGGACACACTACCCAGTCAGGGTAGCCCTGAGTTTCAAAGCCTGCACTATAAAGATTGCCACCCCACGTGAAATTTGGGGATTTGCGTCCACAAGAAGCGATTTCAAACAGTCTTCCTTAGATGTGATGGTGGACGGGGTCAAGAGGAGGAGCTTAGTTCTTATTAGCTCATAAATAGGGCAGTAGAAAAAGAAATGTATGAAGTCCTCTACTTCATTCATTGTGCATGGACATAGGCGCTGAGTAATAGGGGTCTTAGAGTAAATCCCCTGCAAGAAGGCCGTGGGTATAGAATGGAAACGGGCCATGGTAAACGCTCTTCTCAAACTGGGCTCCGTCAGGTCTATCAAGTAGTTGGCAAGTGATCTTACCACTTTCACTTTAGGGAGCCACATGGAGAGGCGAGCTGTGGTGGACTGTGCCCGGTCCATGGCCTCGTCTCTTGTAAGAATCCAGGCCCGGATTTTATGTTGGTCCCAAGATGACAGCGTGTCAAGATCTGGGAGGGAGTAGCGTGCAGTAATAGTCTCCATGGCCTTGGACCATCTGTTGGTATGAGAACAAGTTAAAAAGGCTTGCCTGGCTAGTAGGGAATCTGGGGCTTTGATTAATTTACAATAAAAACTGATAATTCTAATGTGGGCTCTCGCAACAATGGAGGGGAGGCCCAGTTCTGTTCTTAACTGTGCAGCAACCGAGCCCTTGGGGAGACCCAGTAACTTCCGTGCAAAAGTGTTTTGTAGAATCTCGAGCCGTTGTAGTGTTTTTAAATTCCACCCCCAGATTTCAACCCCATACAGTAACATCGGGAGGACTTTGCTGATAAATGCTTTTCTGATTGGTGGAACCAACTGGCCGCCTTTGGCATAGAAGAATTTCTCCAAGGCTTTGATGGTTCTACGGGCAGCCAGGATGGTCATATTTAGGTGAGCTGACCAGCTAAGCCCATGCTGAAAAGTGATACCCAAATACTTGAATGCTGAACAATATTCAATAGAGTGCCCCTCAAAATTCCAAAATTGCTTCCGAATTTTCGTGCCAAAAGTAAGAATTTTGGTTTTGGCAAAATTGATTTTGAGGGAGTTGGTATCACAATATGTCATGAGCCCTCTGAGCATGTTGTTTAAGCCCTGCTTGGTTAAAGTCAGTATCACCATGTCGTCCACATAGAGGATGGGGATCTTGCTGCAGGACATATCCAACACCCACAAGCATTTTTGCACGGCCTCCCAAAAAACAAGCCCCTACCCCCCTGCGTTTTGATAACAGCAGCTGTGCATTTCTGCTTTTCCTGATCCACGAAAGGGCCAGGAAACAGATTGCACACTCCACTGCTCACAAGATCGATCGTCTCATCTGTGACTGCATCAGATACGTGCACTCTGTCCCTGCCTCTCAGCCTAACCTACCTCAAAAGGTTGTTGTGAGAGAGGGGAAAGGCCCATTTATGCCACCTTGGAATATAGATGGGTAAAGGTAAAGGAACCCCTGACCATTAGGTCCAGTTGTGACCGACTCTGGGGTTGCGACGCTCATCTCACTTTATTGGCCGAGGGAGCCGGCATACAGCTTCCGAGTCATGTGGCCAGCATGACTAAGCCGCTTCTGGCGAACCAGAGCAGCGCACGGAAATGCCGTTTACCTTCCCGCTGGAGCGGTACCTATTTATCTACTTGCACTTTGACGTGCTTTCGAACTGCTAGGTTGGCAGGAGCTGGGACTGAGAAATGAGAGCTCACCCCGACGCGGGGATTCGAACTGCCGACCTTCTGATCAGCAAGTCCTAGGCTCTGTGGTTTAACCCACAGCGCCACCCGCGTCCCTAATATAGATGGGAGGTACACGCAAACAAACAAAATTTGTGCAATATTTCATACATTGCAAAACAACAACCACCAAGCAGCGCTGTAGTTAGCCACTCGGGTGCCTAAAGTACGACTGTATGTTGGAAGTTCTGCAGAGTGGCTGGGGTGGGGTATAAATATTATTATTATTATTATGGAATAGGACATTATTTCCCTTATATAACAGTTCCAGCTTCAGGGTCCCCCAAAATGTAGATCCAACACTGCCTTCAGGTACTTACGCTCAGTTGCTTAAGTAAAGTACAGTGGTACCTCAGGTTACATACGCTTCAGGTTACATACGCTTCAGGTTACAGACTCCGCTAACCCAGAAATACTGCTTCAGGTTAAGAACTTTGCTTCAGGATGAGAACAGAAATTGGGCTCCGGTGGCGCGGCAGCAGCGGGAGGCCCCATTAGCTAAAGTGGTGCTTCAGGTTAAGAACAGTTTCAGGTTAACGAATTAAATACTTAACCTGAGGTACCACTGTAACAACAACGTCTCTTGTTTTTTAAAAAAATGATATTTATTAAGATTTTTTAAAAAATTACAAAAGTAGTAAAGAGAAAATAAAAATAAAAAAGAAAACAAAAGATACAAAATACAGAAAAAATAAAGACAATTAAAAATAAATCCCTCTTTCTATGTCTTGCCTTTCATTTACTCGTTCCTGACCTCCTCGCACCTCACTTTTTTGTATTCCAGTTCAAATGGTTAATTAAGCAAATCCTTTCCCTCTTTGTTTTTATCTTATTTCTTTATCTTAACATATTATAGCCTTATATTTTCATCTATTATCAATCCATTTTTACATATTCCTTTTTAACATTATTGCTAAAACCGCTTCATTTCATTCCGACATCATTCTAACATTCATTAATTTTACAATGTTTCTGTAGATAGTCTTTAAATTTCTTCCAATCTTCTTCCACCAACTCTTCTCCCTGGTCTCGGATTCTGCCAGTCATTTCCGCCAGTTCCATATAGTCTATCACTTTCATCTGCCATTCTTCCAGAGTGGGTAGATCTTGTGTCTTCCAATACTTTGCGATGAGTATTCTTGCTGCTGTTGTGGCGTACATGAAAAAAGTTCTATCCTTCTTTAACACCAATTGGCCGACCATGCCCAGGAGAAAGGCCTCTGGTTTCTTCAAGAAGGTATATTTAAATACCTTTTTCATTTCATTATATATCATCTCCCAGAAAGCCTTAATCCTTGGGCACGTCCACCAAAGGTGAAAGAATGTACCTTCATTCTCTTTACATTTCCAACATTTATTATCGGGCAAATGGTAAATTTTTGCAAGCTTGACTGGTGTCATGTACCACCTGTATATCATTTTCATAATATTCTCTCTTAAGGCATTACATGCCGTGAATTTCATACCTGTGGTCTACAACTGTTCCCAGTCAGCAAACATTATGTTATGTCCAACATCTTGTGCCCATTTAATCATGAACAACAACCTCTCTTGGGACCTATTGAAAAGTCACCTGTCAGCCTTAGGAGGAGATCTGTCTGTGAGTCATTCCTACACTTTTGGGCACCTCTTCAGTGGGCAGCAGCGGTGATCCTCCCCTCTCATTCCTAGTTAATTGGTGTGAAATTGGAGCAAGTTTCCAGGTGATAATGTGTTTGCATTTGCTGCTTGGCTGAACTGCCCCAGACACACCATCCCAGCTTCATTAAACCTCCAGCTTTCGCCTCTGCTCCTGGCTGTGAGCTTCAAACTTTATTTCCTGAGCTCTGGACACACAGCATCCGAATACATGTCAGGAAGACAGCAGGATTGGTGCTGACCAGGTAGCAGGTAACCACTTCTAAAAGATGTGAAAGGGGGGAAAAAGATTTCATACTAGATAAAGACATATCCCTGCCCGGGTAGATCTTGTAAAACTTCAAATGAATCCTTGCGTTCCCATGCTTGTAAGGGCACATTTTAATGCCCTTTAATTGCCAGCTCTTAATTAATTGTTCCCAGAACTCTTTGAAGACATTGGATGCTATATATATACTCTTACTAACACCCAAGTGAGGCCCCTCGCCCCAAAAAAACTAATGTAGAGATAATACGCAGGTGTTAAGATTTATGTTTAAAAAACCCTTTGACGGTCCGAAAGGGTTGGAATAATAATGAAGGCGTCTGGGTTATGAAACATCATTATGGTGAGAAATAATAGCATCAATAAATCAATGGGCCACATATGTTTCTTTAAACCAATCTTCAGTTTTGACTTATAATAATAAATGGAGTTTCAGAATTTACATTTTATATCAGTTCCCAAGGCCGTTTCTCAGTTGCAAGGCTCTCCACGTACTGGTTGAAGCAAGAGTAAAAAATAGCAAATATAAATATGAAATTCACATTTAAAAGTTTAAAACAGTGTTTCCCTAACTTGGGTCTCCAGCTGTTTTTGGACTACAATCCCCAACACCCCTGACCACTGGTCCTGCTAGCTAGGGATGATGGGAGTTGTAGTCCAACAACAATTTGAGACCCAGGTTTGGGAAACACTGGAATCAATAAATTAGAAACACAGGTGTGCAGCATCTTGATATAATTTTGTTAGCTCATCACTAACTGAACTGAAAAGGAAGTTAAATTGTCCCCCCAGACATATATTACACAAGTATTTTCAATGGTTTTATTTGTTTTATTTTATTTTTTTCTTAGTTTTAGGTTGTATTTTTGTTTTGATATTGGTTTGGTGTTTTTTTTTGGTAGACTGCACTTCTCTGAGATTTAGAAATAATATTTCTGAAATGAAATATTATGTATCGTTTAATAAACACATACATATTTTTATTTAAATTTATATACTGCTTAACAACAATAATCTTTGAGTGGTTTATAGAGAACAGAATAGATCAGGCATAGGCAAACTCAGCCCTCCAGATGTTTTGGGACTACAACTCCCATCATCCCTAGCTAACAGGACCAGTGGTCAGGGATGATGGGCATTGTAGTCCCAAAACATCTGGAGGGCCGAGTTGCCTATGCCTGGAATAGATAAATAAAGTGAAATGTTATTTTCACTGATACTTCTAATTTCCACTTGATGGAACAACAGAAATAGGGAAGTTCTGATCTTCTGGGTCTGGTAACTACATCTCCCATTATCCTTAGCCATTCGCTATCCTTGCTGGGGCTGATGGGAGTTGTAGTCCCTCAACATTTGGCAGGGGTGGCACAGGCCTTCAGTTCCTGGACTAGATAATCTGCTGGGACCCTTCTTATGGCTCTCTATTGCTCCCTCTCCTGCATGAATCACATTCACCTAATTCACAAGATGTGAAAGAGAGGATGATGCCTTATTGGGGTGGACAGGGCCGGCCCAAAACATTTTGGTGCCTGAGGCAAATCACAAAATGGCATCTTCCAAGCAAAAAGGGGTGAATGAAGACCTACATTGGGAACAAGGTGGGGAGTATCAAATCAACCTTACCCAACAGGTGAAGGGGGAATCAGTTGTCACGGGGTAGGGGTGGGCACTCTGAAACAAGTTGGGTGGGCGCAGACCACCAGAGGGCAACCCCTGCCCTTTTTCCCCTAGACGCAGGATGAAGTGATGTATGGGGGCCACGGGGGTGGGGGATTACCTCAGGTGCAGATTTATTAAGAGCGCAACCCACGCTACACCACTGGGCCACAGTGGTCCCAAAGGTGCCATGAGATTGGCAGGTGCAGGGTGAGGCGCTGCCCTCTGGAGGGGCTCCAGTTGGGCAGTTGGAGTCTGCGTCCAGCACCTCCCGGGAGAGCAGGCACCTAGGAGATGGACCCACAGTGACGTGCTAGCCCTCTTCTCAACGGTGATGCCACCACTCTTTTGTGACTTGCCTCGGGCACTGGCAACCCATTCTATACCACTGGTAGTGAAGGAATGGGTTTCCCAAATCTAAAGCCTGACTGTGCAGTCAGTCTGAAACGGGCCCCCAAAATCCCCATTTTTCCTTCTCCAAGGGTCCATTAGCTAAAAAGCATTAACTTGAGCACTTGAGCCAATGTATAACAGGAACCCAGCTCTATAAACAAAGCCATCTCCTTTATCCGTCCGTGACGCTTAATGGATGGCCTTGTCAGTTCCGACGTGGAGATGGGATGGCAGAACTGGGGCTTATCTTATCTTGTAAGTTGTAAATATCCTGACACACTGATGCACAGACTCTGCAAGACAGGGTCTGTCAGCCCCCACGGCTGGAGATAGAGAAGGCGTAAGGGAAACTCCTATAGCTGAGTGACCCTCTTAACCCCAAGATAAGAGTACTGGAACAGGAACCTCTGTTTATGGTCATGGATGTCAACTTACGTACAGGAACATCTGTTTATGGTCATGGATGTCAACTTACGTGTATGAACGTACGAGGCTGGATTCCTGGGGAAGGGCGGAGAGGGTGCCTGGAGGATATATATACTGTGTGAAATTTCTCTTTCTTTGGATTTGCTGTGAACTGACCACGCAAGTGCCTTTCTGCTATTCCGGAGAGCAGAAATAAAGAACTCTTTCTCTGAATCAACCTTGGTGTCTTTTGACTCCTTCCTCCCTCTCTGGTGGCAGATCTGGCCCCCAAGGAGTTTGCCGCAGTTGTCGCAGTTACCACGGCGCTGGCAATGGCGATGATGCATTCCTTGGAGGTCAGATCTGCTGCCCCTGTGGATCCTGCCACCTGAAGTGGCCACGTCACCTTACCTCATGAGTGGGCCGGCCCTGGGGGGGTGGGTAATGCATGCAATTGTAAGCTGTGTACCCGAGGGCTGTAGATTCCCCAAAACAGAGGCTGTTGCATAATCCAGCTGCAATATTCCTTGGTGGTTTTAGAAACGAGATACCTGCTAATAACTGAGCAAGTAATTGACTTGCAGCTGGCTAATTAGCAGTTTTGAAAAAACAGGGCGGGGCAGGGCGGCAACAGCTGTGGGCACATCAGATTGGGAATGATCTTTTCGGTTCTTACGCCGCTCTTTATTTATTACTTACCGTAATTCGTTCCGGAGGTCTGTACTTATCCTGAAACTGTTCTTAACCTGAAGCACCACTTTAGCTAATGGGGCCTCCCGCTGCTGCTGCGCCGCTGGAGCCTGATTTCTGTTCTCATCCTGAAGCAAAGTTCTTAACCTGAAGCACTATTTCTGGGTTAGCGGAGTCTGTAACCCGAAGCGTATGTAACCTGAAGCGTATGTAACGCGAGATACCACTGTGTATATATATATATATATACAGATATATATGCTTAAATTATTACATTACAAGTACATTGCTTTTGGCTTTGGAAAATCTACTTGTGGACAAGGAATGTTCCATGCTGTGTGAGTCCTGTTGCCCCGAATGCTGATTTCTGATTTCAGGCAATTCCCTTAATGTAAAGGTAAAGGGACCCCTGACCATTAGGTCCAGTCGTGGCCAACTCTGGGGTTGCAGTGCTCATCTCACTTTATTGGCCAAGGGAGCCGGCGTACAGCTTCCGGGTCATGTGGCCAGCATGACCAAGCCGCTTCTGGCAAACCAGAGCAGCACACGGAAATGCCGTTTACCTTCCCACTGGATTGGTACCTATTTATCTATTTGTGCTTTGTGCTTTCGAACTGCTAGGTTGGCAGGAGCAGGGACTGAGCAACGGGAGCTCACCCCGTCGCGGGGATTTGAACCGCCGACCTTCTGATCGGCTAGACCTAGGCTTTGTGGTTTAACCCACAGCGCCACCCATGTCCCTCTGGCAATTCACTTATCCAGATCCAAATTCTTGTTTTTTAGTCTCCCCAGGATGCGGTTTCATGGGGGCAATTCTAAGACAATGTCTTGGTTAGGAAATATGACTTTGCCCTCATCCACTCTTCTGATTTCTATACACAGGTTTTTCTTTTTTCTCCTATTTTCATTTCCCCACCATCACTTTCCCTGGGAAAACCCACTGAATGTGAGCAAATGTCAAACGTGTTTTCTGAAGATTCACATTTGTTCATATTCAGTGGTAAACAGTAAGTTTTCCTGGGGAAAGCAGTAGGGCAAAAGGAAAACCTCTCAGACCCATGCTCCGGAATCACGGGACGAACAAAAGACAACATGGGGCAAACAGAAATGTGGATAGGATGAGTCCCTTTTTCCTGGGATAAAATAGAATCCCTCTTTAATAGCTCTGGTGCACTGGCAGCGTCTCTTTTTTCTCTTAGCTTTGTTATTGTTGTTGTTCTTGTTTAGTCGTGTCCGACTCTTCGTGACCCCATGGACCAGAGCACGCCAGGCCCTCCTGTCTTCCACTGCCTCTCGCAGTTTGGTCAAACTCATGCTGGTAGCTTCGAGAACACTCTCCAACCACCTCGTCCTCTGTCGTCCCCTTCTCCTTGTGCCCTCCATCTTTCCCAACATCAGGGTCTTTTCCAGGGAGTCTTCTCTTCTCATGAGGTGGCCATAGTACTGGAGCCTCAGCTTCAGGATCTGCCCTTCCAGTGAGCACTCAGGACTGATTTCCTTAGCTTGGGAACCCTAAACTGCTTAAAACTCTCATTAAATACAGTAATCATCGTCCTTCCCTCTTAATGATGAAGTTTTCCAGTCATTCCTGTAAAGCTGCAACTACATGACATGCAGGGCCGGATTTGGGTTTCTTGAGGCCCTAAGCTCCTGAAGGTAACGGGATGCTTTATATGTCCAGCTGTCCTTTGTCAACAACAAATTGTCGCTGTTTTTTGTTGTTGAATATATGCTATATGGTAATTTATGGATCTAATAGGTATCTAAAGCCATTTGCACATAACAAAATATGTATTTTATCAAAGTAATTGCTGAACTGAAATACAATTAAGAAGAAGTATATTACAGCGGTACCTCAGGTTACATACGCTTTAGGTTACATACGCTTCAGGTTACAGACTCCACTAACCCAGAAATAGTGCTTCAGGTTAAGAACTTTGCTTCAGGATGAGAACAGAAATTGTGCTCTGGCGGCATGGCAGCAGCAGGAGGCCCCATTAGCTAAAGTGGTGCTTCAGGTTAAGAACAGTTTCAGGTTAAGTACAGACCTCCGGAACGAATTAATTACTTAACCCGAGGTACCACTGTAATAGTGAAATACAATTAAGAAGTATATTAATATTGAAATAATTATTAAGCTCCAACTTAAAATTATTTTTATTCATAACAAACTTAATAATGCAAACACATTGGCATTTGGCAATAACAAAAGTTCCTTTAGAAACACTATTTACAAAGTTTGAGAGCCAAGGTATCACTGTATATAGAAATGAGTAAACCAGCGATATTTTAGGGAGCAGGCTAGCAGGCGGGGCCCATTGCTTACATCATAGGAGCCTACACAACACAAAACACTGTCGCTGCATGTAGGTTTTATTTTATTTGTTTTTTATCTTATATTTTGGAAATGTACATCCAGTTTGGGGCCCCCAAGAGAGTGGGGCCCTAAGCTATAGCTTGTTTAGCTTATAAGTAAATTCGGCACTGATGACATGTGTATTTGTACATACATAACTGCTAGGAATGCATGCTTGTGTGCGCATGATCCCAAGCCAGTTGCTCAGGAGCCCCAGAACCTTAACAGGGAACTTGCTATTAAGATAAAATAAATCGCTTCTTGGGTGTCTCTGTGTATCGGAACGGGTTATGTTATTGGCACAGAGTAACCACGTCTATTGTGTTACGGTTTTCACTTGGCTGCCATTTTCACTTTCAGAAAAGGCGTGTGCTTCACGCACGAAAACAAGTTTCTATTTATGGAATTATAGTCTCTTTTTATCTCTTCCAAGAAAACAAGCCAAACTTCCCAACACATGAAAGATAAAAATAGGACACTCGTGTTCACACCAGAACTATGAGTGCCAGAGTCTTGTTGGCAACTCATCTCTCTCTCTCTCTCTCTCTCTCTCTCTCTCTCTCTCTCTCTCTCTCCTCCTTCTATATATTGTATAATATTTGCAAAGTCTGCACTGTTTTAAAAGCAAAAAATTCATCTCTGATGAAAATAGGGATGCCCTATTTCATCATCAGGGACGCGGGTGGCGCTGTGTGTTAAACCACAGAGCCTAGGACTTGCTGATCAGAAGGTCGGCGGTTCAAATCCCCGCAACAGGGTGAGCTCCCATTGCTCGGTCCCTGCTCCTGCCAACCTAGCAGTTCGAAAACACGTCAAAGTGCAAGTAGATAAATAGGTACTGCTCCGGCGGGAAGGTAAACAGCGTTTCCGTACGTTGCTTTGGTTCGCCAGAAGCGGCTTAGTCATGCTGGCCACATGACCCGGAAGATGTACGCCGGCTCCCTTGGCCAATAAAGCGAGATGAGCGCTGCAACCCCAGAGTTGGTCACGACTGGACCTAATGGACTTTTCAGTACTGGCCCCAACTTGGTGGAGCGCTCTGTTACAGGGCCTGCAAGACAGAGCTGTTCTGCCTGGCCTTTGATTTGGACTCAGTCTGACCCCTATGTTTCCCTCCCCTTATGGTTTTGATCTATGGGCTACTTTTAAAATGAGGCTGCATTTTAAATTGCATTTTAACCTGTATTTTAAATTGATCCCGCCCCCCCCGCCCCCATTATGTTTTTTCTGTAATTTTACTCGTGTTAGCTGCCCTGAGCCTGGCTTTGGCTGGGGAGGGGAGGGTATAAATAAATTTTATTATTATTATTATTATTATTATTATTATTATTATTATTATTATTATTATTAATAACCAACCACACCAAAGGCCAGGCATACGCAAACTTGGCCCTCCAGCTGTTTGGTTTTTTTTTACAATAATATTTATTCAAAATTTTAAAGGTTACAATAAAAAAGGGAAAAACAGATTTTTTTAAAAAAAAACATAAAAAACATACAATCATTAAAAAAGAAGAAAAAAGAAAAAACAAAAAAAACAAATCAAACCTTTACATAACTTTCTTCCTTTACTTATTTCCTTGAACCTCCTCACACCTCCCATTTCTGTATTCTAATTTAAATTGTTGTTTCAGCAAATCCTTCTAACCTAATTTTTATCTTAATAATTTATTTTAACATACTGTATCTTTACATTCTCTCTTTCATCAATTCATTTTTGCTTAATCCTTTAATGTCTTTTTACCAAAGCCACATTAATTCCTTTCTCAAACATCTTATCAACAAAATCCTTGATTTTACCATATTTTTAGAAACCACTTTTACTTTTACTTTATCCAAACTTAATTCTCATCCAAACCTATATAGCAATACTTGTTCTTAAGACATTTCCCTAAGGTTGAAAAAAAAAAATCCCCTTCCACGAATTTCCCAATTCTCCTAAAAGTAAAACAAAAAAGTAAAACAAAAAAGCAACTTATATTATATACGCTTTAAATTCCCATTTTTCATTCCACCCATACCCCCTTCCCGGCTTCAGTCCCCAACAAATCTCACAAAAAAAGACCATCAACCCGGAGATCTTATATCCAAGGCCCTGACCACTGGTCCTGCTAGCTAGGGATGATGGGAGTTGTAGTCCCAAAACATCTGGAGAGCCGAGTTTGCCCATGCCTGCCCTAGGCCAACCCCAACCTCACTCGCCACCAAAGGAATACAAGCAAATAGCAAAGAGAACCTGCAGAAGCGACGCTGACACAAAACCCCACACATACACTGGGGAGAATAGAAGCATTGCCACCCAACCCTGACCCAATTCACAAGGCCCACCTCCACCTTTTGCTCCCTTTTCTTCTTAATGTAACAGTAATGTCTCAGCAAATGAGACTGATCCATGGAAAATCTAACATGAAAAAAGAGACGTTGCAAATACTTTTGTAAACCAAGAAATCTTTAATAAAAATATTTTTAAAAATGAATGAATGGGAACGAAACATGAAGGCAGAGTGTTGTTGTTGTTTAGTCGTTTAGTCGTGTCCGACTCTTCGTGACCCCATGGACCAGAGCACGCCAGGCCCTCCTGTCTTCCACTGCCTCCCGCAGTTTGGTCAGACTCATGCTGGTAGCTTCGAGAACACTCTCCAACCACCTCGTCCTCTGTCGTCCCCTTCTCCTTGTGCCCTCCATCTTTCCCAACATCAGGGTCTTTTCCAGGGAGTCTTCTCTTCTCATGAGGTGGCCAAAGTATTGGAGCCTCAGCTTCACGATCTGTCCTTCCAGTGAGCACTCAGGGCTGATTTCCTTCAGAATGGATAGGTTTGATCTTCTTGCAGTCCATGGGACTCTCAAGAGTCTCCTCCAGCACCATAAGTCAAAAGCATCAATTCTTCGGCGATCAGCCTTCTTTATGGTCCAGCTCTCTCTTCCATACATCACTACTGGGAAAACCATAGTCTTGAATAGTTATTGTGCATGGGAACTTCATGGTGAGTTATGCCCCATCACACATGTGATGTAAGACTTTGGGGGGGGGGTACTTCCCTGCTTTTGCCATTTATAAGCCCAGCCTCTTCTCTATTTGTCATCAAATTGATGTGAATAAAAGTTTGATTTTGGTTAAAACACCCAAAGCCCAATTTTCAAGGCCATTAGATGGTGCTGTTTCTTTCTGTGGTTAAGTAACTGATTGCTGAACTACAAAGGCTGAAAGTTATGCTGCATCTACAGTTTCTTAAAACACATTGTGGTCTTGCATGTTTATTTCACAGGGACTAGAACGTCTGGTAAAATGTACCCTGTGAGTTGGACCTATGTGCTTGCTAATCACCCCTCTTCAACAGGGTCCAAACTTTGCTGCATCTTCTTTTTAATTCCTTTTTTTCCTTCTTTATTCCCCCCCCCCATTTAAAAATCCCTTTATTTTTAAAATTCTAAATAACACTGAATAGGAAGCAATTAGAGGCAGTAGCGGTAAGGAGAAGCTTCTAAACAAAGGTACAGTAGCCCTGAAAAGTCTTGACAGTGTGCTGCCAGTCTGCACTTTTAAGGCTGCAGCAGCATTTGAATTTTATTGTTAAAGATTGTCATGAAGTAAGTGACAACACAGAAAATCCCTGATTGTACTATGTTGAAGCCAAGAGAACAGGTGGTGTTTCTAACAAACAGATGATATTGCTTCAATACAGCGGCACCTTGGTTCTCAAATGCCTTGGTACTCAAACGCTTTGCTTCCCAAACACCTTGGTTCCCAAACGCCGAAAACCTGGAAGTAAGTGTTCTGGTTTTTGAATGTTTTCCTGAAGCCGAATGTCCAATGCGGCTGTCGGCTATTGTTTCTGGGGTGCCTGCACCAAACCGAAGCTGTGCCTTGCTTTTTGAACATTTCGGAAGTCAAATGGACTTCCGGAACGGATAAGGTTTGGCGCTTTTCTTTTTGCTATTTATATGGGGTTTTTGTTTTGGAAGCTTTCTCGGTTAATTTGTTTTTGTGACTGTGTGGAACCCAGTTCAGCTACTGATTGCCTGATTGTGGGACCGCGGAAATGGATAAAAGCCCCCCATCCAAACAATGACTATCATCAGCGCAGGTAATAATTTAATTATTTTTTTATCATCTACAATACTGTCTTATTTATTTTATAGTACAGTACATTGACTCTGTGGGTTAAACCACAGAGCCTAGGACTTGCCAGTCAGAAGGTCGGCAGTTCGAATCCGAGTCAGGGTCTTGTTGCCAACTCATCTCTCTCTCTCTCTCCTTCTATATATTGTATAATATTTGCAAAGTCTGCAATGTTTTAAAAGCAAAAATTTAATCTCTGATGAAAATTGGGATGCCCTATTTCATCATCAGGGACACGGGTGGTGCTGTGTGTTAAACCATGGAGCCTAGGACTTGCTGATCAGAAGGTCGGCAGTTCAAATCCCCGCGATGGGGTGAGCTCCCGTTGCTCGGTCCCTGCTTCTGCCAACCTAGCAGTTCGAAAGCACGTCAAAGTGCAAGTAGATAAATAGGTACCACTCTGGCGGGAAGGTAAACGGCGTTTCCGTGTGCTGCTCTGGTTTGCCAGAAGCGGCTTAGTCATGCTGGCCACATGACTTGGAAGCTGCACGCCGGCTCCCTCGGCCAATAAAGCGAGATGAGCGCCGCAACCCCAGAGTCGGCCACGACTGGATCTAATGCTCAGGGGTCCCTTTACTTTTACCTTACATTGATTATTGCTTGCATTTTATGGATCAATGGTCTTGTTAGATAACAAAATGCATGTTAAATTGCTGTTTTAGGGGTTGTTTTTAAAAGTCTGGAACGCCTTAATCAATTTTGCATTACTTTCTATGGGAAAATGCACCTTGGTTTTGGAACCAAGGTACCACTGTATCTCTCTTCTTTGCATTCTAGCAGGCAGAACTGTGGCTGATAGGGACCAGTGTGTGCTGTGGGGTTCCTACAGGATTTCATTGAGGGAAAGAACCTATACCACATGTGGGGTGTGGGGGAGTCGCAGTGGCCTATTAGAAAAAGCAATACTTTATAATGCTACAAAATAGCATGTAAGCTTCTATGTAACAACAACTTATTTAATGTATTGATTGCTTCCTATGGAGCACACTCAAGGTGATTTGTAATATTGTAACTGCTGCCTCCCATTTTATTTTTGCTCTGTTTGCAGCACCAAAGTGACTTCCTTTGGGTGCAAGCCTGGGCAGTGTTCCTGGAGGTCCTGCCGATAAGACCCCCCTCTCAGCCTTGCTGATGTGGTCCAAAGGGAAGCGGAGCAAGATGTTTGGTACCAGCTTGGCTGCAGGACTTGCCAGAAGGAGACATACAAGACGCCATCCAACCGGGTCCGGATTTAGGTTTGATGAGGCCCTCAGCTCCTGAAGGTAATGGGGCCCTTTATATGTCCAGCTGTCCTTTGTCAACAACAAATGGTCGCTGGTTTTGTGCTGAATATATGCTATATGGTAATTTATGGACCTAACAGGTATCTTATGTATCTGCACATAACAAAATATGTATTTTATCAAAGTAATTGTTGAACTGAAATACAATTAAGAAGAAGTATCCAGTATTTTTCCCTTTAATTTTTTTGGGGGCCCCCAAGAGAGTGGGGCCGTAAGCTATAGCTTGTTTAGCTTATACATAAATGTGGCACTTGAATGCAACCAACCGTCTGAGAGACTCCACTCCAGATTTGTGTAGGGTTTACAGTGGTACCTTGGGTTAAGAACTTAATTCGTTCTAGAGGTCCGTTCTTAACCTGAAACTGTTCTTAACCTGAAGCACCACTTTAGCTAATGGGGCCTTCTGCTGCTGCCGCGCTGCCGGAGCACGATTTCTGTTCTCATCCTGAAGCAAAGTTCTTAACCCGAGGTACTATTTCTGGGTTAGCGGAGTCTGTAACCTGAAGCGTCTGTAACCCAAGGTACCACTGTACTCCTTAGCCTCGCCCCCCCCCCCCCCGAAGATGTCCTACAAGGCAGTGGATATGGATTGTTCCTCACAGTTTTCTCCCAAAACATTTCTCACAAATGAGTGTAGCCACATGGGTGAGCTTTGTTCCTGTGTGTGGAAGCTGCAACTCTTAACAGTTGCAACCAGTTCTGTGCTTGGGGTATTGAGTGCGACATATGGCATTGAATTACCAGTAGGAAGTTTCTCTTTTCAATCCTGGCCTCCCTGAATGTTCCTTTGAGTCCATGTTCCCTCTGCATCAAGCAGCACTGAAGGGCTCCTCTCTTAAATGAGGGTTTAAGACATGCATTAGAAACTGATTAGGCCTAATCAAGATCAGTGGCTGCTTTAGATCTGTTGCACTCTTTGACATCAAAGGAGAGACAGGAATATGCTGGGAGGGGAAACTGGCCACATGACCCGGAAAAACTGTGTGTGGACAAACGTCGGCTCCCTCGGCCAATAAAGCGAGAGGTGCGCCGCAACCCCAGAGTCGGCCACGAGTGGACCTAATGGTCAGGGGTCCCTTTACCTTTACCTTTTTAGGCAACCTAAGGCCTGGGGGCCGGATGCGACCCAAATCGCCTTCTCAATCCAGCCCGCGGATGGTCTGGGAATCAGGGTGTTTTTACATGAGTAGAAGGTGTGCTTTTATTCAAAATGCATTTCTGGGTTATTTGTGGGGCATAGGGATTCGTTCATTTCCCCTCCAAAAAATATAGTTCGGCCCACCACATGGTCTGAGGGACAGTGTTCTCGAAGCTACCAGCATGTGTTTGACCAAACTGCAGGAGGCAGTGGAAGACAGGAGTGCCTGGCGTGCTCTGGTCCAGGGGGTCACGAAGAAGAAGAAGAAGAGTTTGGATTTGATATCCCACTTTATCACTACCCGAAGGAGTCTCAAAGCGGCTAACATTCTCCTTTCCCTTCCTCCCCCACAACAAACACTCTATGAGGTGAGTGGGGCTGAGAGACTTCAGAGAAGTGTGACTAGCCCAAGGTCACCCAGCAGCTGCATGTGGAGGAGCGGAGACGCGAACCCGGTTCACCAGATTACGAGTCTACTGTTCTTAACCACTACACCACACTGGCTCTCTAATCTCTCCCATTTGGTCTTGGTAGTTGCTGGGCTTGGAAGAGGAACCGTTTCCACAGGAAACAAAGTCACGTTATGTATGATTTAGCTGGGATTCCTGCATTGCCCTTGGCATCCCTTCCAACTCTACAGTTCTATTATTCTATGAAAGTGATGGCCACAATCCATGAGGAAGTTCTTAAAAAGCAAAGGAACCGAATGAACAGGAGCTGCCCAAGAAGTTCATGATGGATTGTGTACAACATGTCAAGAGCTGGCAGCAAAAGAATCTTGTAATAGACATCATAACAGGTATCACAGATGTGATGTGCTCATAGCTGCATCTTCAGTTAAGGAGTTCTCAGGCTGACTTTGCCCCACTCTTGTGCCATTGATCTGCACGACTGCTGTGTCTGCAAGACTTTTGCATGGCTGAAAAGTAGCCTACTGAACGAGGTCAGCATCACATCCATCCCTTGTTCCATCTACTTTTGACCGCTGGCATGTAGACCACATAAGCTTGTCCATGAGATAACATGGTCCTTCATCTAAGAAAGATTCCTCACCAATTTCCAAAACAATTGGGATATCTGGGCAATTTTGCAAGAGTGGCAGATCTCTGAGTGACAGACGACTCTTTTACGGGAAAAATAGGAACCTAATCTCATAGAATCTCATAGAATCATAGAGTTGGAAGGGACCCTGAGGATCATCTAGTCCAACCCCTATCGTAATGTCTTCAAATGAATTTTTATAGGGTAAACCTAGGCCCTTAAATACCCTAAGGCTGCAGACCTCTGCAAGGTTGTTGTTGTTCTTGTTTAGTCGTTTAGTCGTGTCCGACTCTTCATGACCCCACGGACCAGAGCACGCTAGGCACTCCTGTCTTCCATTGCCTCCCGCAGTTTGGTCAGACTCATGTTTGTAGCTTCGAGAACACTGTCCAACCATCTCGTCCTCTGCCATCCCCTTCTCCTTGTGCCCTCCATCTTTCCCAACATCAGGGTCTTTTCCGGGGAGTCTTCTCATCTCATGAGGTGGCCAAAGTATTGGAGCCTCAGCTTCAGGATCTGTCCTTCCAGGGAGCACTCAGGGCTAATTTCCTTCAGAATGGAGAGGTTGGATCTTCTTGCAGTCCATGGGACTCTCAAGAGTCTCCTCCAGCACTGCAAGGTTACCTGCTGAGTTAATCCTATGACTGACTCCCTTCCCAGAAAACATGGAAAAGGCTGAATGGAACTTTGTATTTTAGGTTCATCTGAATTGCAGGGCAGTCTGGAAATATTTTATTTGTCTTTCCTAAAAACCAACTTCTTCTTCCTCCTCTTCTTCTTCTTCTTCAATGAAGAAATACGTTTCCTTGTGCTGGAAACTCCATGAATGCAAATGTTTGGAATTGGCTCAACTGTCTCCAGTGACATAATTAGAAGGCTTTTGATATGCCAGATTGGCTGATCTCTGTTACTTCCCTCTGGTGCTGGGGAGTGTCAGCAAAAGGATTAGCCTCAAGCTACTTCCTGACACTCTGCTAAATCTCCCTTGCTTTGTTCTCCATCCAAGAAGTGGAAGGGAGTAAGAAAGGAAAGTAACTAAAGCAGATACCGAAGCCTGCCTGGATCCTTAAGTCCACAACTTGCCTTTCTGTAACCAGACAAGATCCGCTTACTGTCGGATTGCAATTCTGTCACTGAGGTTGTTATGATTTGGGAGTGCTGGATTTGGAGTAGAGAGAAACAGGTTCCCTTGCCTGCTAACCCACGAAATTTGCTGGCTGAATTTGGGCCCCTTGTTCTCTGGAACAGCTAGTACAGGCATCCCCAAACTCGGCCCTCCAGCTGTTTTGGGACTATGACTCCCATCATCCCTAGCTAACAGGACCAGTGGTCAGGGATGATGGGAGTTGTAGTCCCAAAACAGCTGGAGGGCCGAGTTTGGGGATGCCTGGGCTAGTAGTTTAACAATGGGTGAAACATGTGGGGGAGAGGAATGGGTCATACGTGAGGAAATTCAGTTTGGTTTGCATTTTAATGTGAATCCATCCAATTTTTACTTCCCGAAATAACGTGCAAAATGCAGCTGTTCTACTGCTCCCACTCCTCAAAAATTATTCTAATTGAAATTTTCACATAAACAAGTAACAAAAGTAAGCAGGTCCGTCACTTTCAGAATACAGCAACAAAAGTCATAATATGTTTCATATTAGAGTTCAAGAATCATTGGGAGAAACATCCCTCCAGAGGCAGAGGATACAGGTGATCTCGGATACCGGTTGCCCTCAGTAGCAAAACAAATTAAAAGGTAAAGGTAAAGGGACCCCTGACCATTAGGTCCAGTTGTGACCGACTCTGGGGTTGCGGCGCTCATCTCGCTCTACTGGTTGAGGGAGCCGGTGTACAGCTTCCAGGTCATGTGGCCAGCATGACTAAGCCGCTTCTGGCGAACCAGAGCAGTGCACGGAAATGCCGTTTACCTTCCCACCTGAGAGGTACCTATTTATCTACTTGCACTTTGACGTGCTTTCGAACTGCTACGTTGGCAGGAGCTGGGACTGAGCAACGGGAGCTCACCCCGTCGCGGGGATTCAAACTGCTGACCTTCTGATTGGCAAGTCCTAGGCTCTGTGGTTTAACCCACAGCGCCACCCGGGTTCCAAATTAAAAGGTAAAAGTAAAGGGACCCCTGACCATTAGGTCTAGTCATGGCCGACTCTGGGGTTGCGGCGCTCATCTCACTTTATTGGCCGAAGGAGCCGGCGTGCAGCTTCCGGGTCATGTGGCCAGCATGACTAAGCCACTTCTGGCGAACCAGAGCAGTGCACAGAAACACCGTTTATCTTCCCGCCGGAGTGGTACCTATTTATCTACTTGCACTTTGACATGCTTTTGAACTGCTAGGTTGGCAGGAGCAGGGACCGAGCAATGGGAGCTCACCCCGTCGCGGGGATTTGAACCGCCAACCTTCTGATCGGTAAGTCCTAGGCTCTGTGGTTTAACCCACAGCGCCACCCGTGTCCCTCAAATTAAAAGGTACCAGGTATTAATTAAAGTGTCTGAGGAGGACTCTCTCCTAGTTTTCCTGCATTCTTGGGCAGAATTTTCACAAAGAACTGATTGCCAGAGTCTATGGCTGCATGACAGTTGATTCCATTTCCATAACATTTCCCTGTTAATTTCCGCAATATGGTTGAGCTTTCACATTATGTAAAAGCCGCTTCCGGAACTATAGTGGGATTGTTGTGGAATATCGGGCAAGTTTAGTATTGTTTGCAAACAGATTCTTTTCTGTAAGCAAATGAGTGCTAAATTCCTGCCATATTCCATTATCATTCCAGAAGGGGCTCTATGTTCTGTGACAGCTCAAACGCAATAGCAGAACAGAACACGAGGAAGTTGTGGAAATGGAGTAAACTGCTATGTGAACACAACCTGCATCTTATTCCCTGCTGTTTATGTGTTGAATGCACTATGAGCTGAGCTAATGGTAAAATAGTCCCCCCCCCCCCGATGAGGGAGTCCGCAAAGAGTAACTTTAAAGGTAAAGGGTAAAGGGACCCCTGTCCGTTATGTCCAGTTGCGGACGACTCTGGGGTTGCGGCGCTCATCTTGCTTTACTCGCCGAGGGAGCTGGCGTACAGCTTCTGGGTCATGTGGCCAGCATGACTAAGCCGCTCCTGGCGAACCAGAGCAGCGCATGGAAACGGCGTTTACCTTCCCGCCGGAGTGGTACCTATTTATCTGCTTGCACTTTGACATGCTTTCAAACTGCTAGGTTGGCAGGAGCTGGGACCGAGAAATGGGAGCTCACCCCGTCATGGGGATTCAAACCGCTGACCTTCTGATCGGCAAGCCCTAGCTTTTCCAGGAGTTGGCCTCCTGGGTCATAGCTGTTTCTCTTAAAGGGTCCCTGTGATGGATATTTAATTGATAACGCATACACCACAATCTTTGATACCAGTTCTTCAAGGAAAAATGACCAGCTCCTTTCAATTTTCTAGCCATTTCAAGCTGCTCTGGCACCAGACACCTGAGGACCTGCAGATTCCCCCTTAAAGACAGATAAGAGGACTAGCATGGGTCAACTGTCCATTCTCCAAAACCCGCACTTCTCTTAATTTTGTGATGCAGTTTTTCCCCAACCCAAAACTGTGCACATTAGGGGAAATAGTGCATATATTGGTGAGAATAACATGCACAATACGTCTGATCTGGCAAGAACTCCCCTGGAAAGGCTGATTTATGGAGCAACTGGTCTGGGAAAGTTAATGAGCAGACGCTTAGACTGTATTTCATGGGAACTGCTGAAATGGCGCCTGCCGTTTGAATAGGACTTTTGGATCAGTGTGAAAATCCACACAGGACTATAATAATGTTTGCTTCAACTCGCTTGTGGAAATAACTCAGAGGTTATTCAGAAGAAAAATGATAACAAGAAGATTGGAAGATGGGGCTTGTGAACATCAAAGCAGCAGAAATATGAGAGGATTGGATCCTTCTGAGCTCGAAGCATGGGAACCCTGAACAAAAATTCGGCAAAATATTTGGACTTTATGATATGTATTGGCATAATTCGGATTAATTAATGAGACATGATTGGATTGTTAAATGGAAATTTAATAAAAATTATTTTAAAAAAGAAAGAAAGAGAATAACATGCACAAATACGTTTCATAAGGGGGCTGGTGCCTAATAAAATGATTAGCAAGGGATTCCCCCCCCCCCCCTTAAAAAAATGCAAACTAGTCCAGAAATGTTGGAAAACACTCCTGCCTGGAGCCTGGAGAGTCACTGTCAGTTAGGAGAGACTCCAAGGATGGCCAACAGATGTTGCAGCACTACATTTCCTATCAGCCCCATCCAGCAAGGTCAGGGATGATGGGAGTTGTAGTTCAATGACATCTGGAAGGTCTGCCTTCCCTGGTGTAGACGATCTTCAGGTAGATGGGTCTGCGGTCTTATTCAGTATAAGGCAAATTCCTTTTCTCCTGCTGAACAAGAGGATATTAGCGTAATGTTGCAGCTGCCGTTAGGTCGCAGGGCACCATCTTGAATTTTTAAACCAAGCAGCCCGTCCTGTATTGACACATCCTCTGCGCTCGTTGGTCGTGATCCTGATCCATTGTACTCCACATTTTAACCTAATCTCCAAAGCAGAAGGAATATGAGCGAGGAATTTAGGGTTTATCTTTTTTTCAAAGGGAGCTGAGCCTACTCCATCTGCCAAGATCAGCCCTGATGGATGCCTTCATGGCTTCTGTGATGTTTGATGCTTCGCTTAGCTGCCTTTTGTCAAGTGTATCAGCTGTAAATCACTCAGTTCCTGGCTGTGCTCCTGCCCATTGTTTACCGTTCCTCCATAATCCATGTGTGAATGCCACCTTTAATTTCCCAGGCCAAAACAAAATAATAAAACTCTTCATAATCTCCCAGCTTTTCCCAAATCCCAAACTCACATTAGCCATTCCATCCTTTTCTTTCAAAAGGATACTGTTTTTGAGGGACTCATAAAAATAAAAATCAGCAAGCCTTTATTACTGGACTCGTTTCCCATCTGTTTCAAAGAGCTGCACCTATTTCCCTTCTTTGGATTAAGGCAGAAGGTATGTCTTGCCAAAAATGGCACCAGACAATTTCGTGATTAATAGAAAGTTAATCCTTGCAAATAATAAGACTGAGATGGTTTGGCTGAGGTCTGTTAATGTTGCATGCTTGAAAAAGGGAATGGCACCTGTCTCTCTCAAGGCAATTTGCATCACCTCTGTCAGATATGGGTGCAAGGGACTGTATAGATCAGAGTGGTCCAACGCATGGCCCAAGGGCCTCTTTGGCCCTCGTGACCTTTTTGGGTGGCCCTCAGCAACATTTGATGCCCTCCCCAGCCCACACACTACCTTCCCAAGCCTGGGAAAGTGAGGCGCTGGGCTTTGGGAAGGAGACGTGAGGGTTGTGACAAATTCCTAGTGTCCTGCCTAAAAGGTAAAAGTAAAGGGACCCCTGACCATTAGGTCCAGTCGTGGCCGACTCTGGGGTTGCTGCGCTCATCTTGCTTTATTGGCCGAGTACAGCTTCCGGGTCATGTGGCCAGCATGACTTAGCTGCTTCTGGAGAACCAGAGCAGCGCACGGAAACGCCGTTTACCTTCCCGCTGGAGTGGGACCTATTTATCCACTTGCACTTTGACATGCTTTCGAACTGCTAGGTTGGCAGGAGCAGGGACCGAGCAACGGGAGCTCACCCCGTCGTGGGGATTCGAACCGCCAACCTTCTGATCGGCAAGTCCTAGGCTTTGTGGTTTAACCCACAGCGCCACCCGCGTCCAAGTTTCCTGCCTACTCCTTCCCAAAGCCAAGTTAGCATTTCCCCAGCCTTGGGAAGCAGGTGGGTGAGCTCTAGGAGCTGGCCAGAGCCTTGCGTCTCCTTCCCAAGACTCAGCAGCTTGCTTAGCCGGCTTTGGGGAGGAAGCACAAGGGCTGGGAGAGCATCAGGTTTCGGCCTTGCTCTCCCCACCCCTGGCACAAGAATTCAGGGAGTGGTCCATTCTTGTGGACGCGGGTGGCGCTGTGGGTTAAACCACAGAGCCTAGGACTTGCCGATCAGAAGGTTGGCGGTTTGAATCCCGCAACGGGGTGAGCTTCTGTTGTTCTGTCCCTGCTGCTGCCAACCTAGCAGTTTGAAAGCACGTCAAAGTGCAAGTAGATAAATAGGTACCGCTCTGGCGGGAAGGTAAATAGCGTTTCCGTGCGCTGCTCTGGTTCGCCAGAAGCGGCTTAGTCATGCTGGCCACGTGACCCGGAAGCTGTAGGCCGGCTCCCTCGGCCAGTAAAGCGAGATGAGCGCCGCAACCCCAGAGTCGGCCACGACTGGACCTAATGGTCAGGGGTCCCTTTACCTTTACCTTTTACTCTTGTGGCCCACTTGGTATGAAAAGTTCGACCACCCTGATACACACACACACACACACACACACACAAACTTTTAGCTGGTGTTGCTCAGGGTTTCTTTCAAAAGGATACAGTGGTACCTCAAGTTAAGAACTTAATTCGTTCTGGAGGTCTGTTCTTAACCTGAAACTGTTCTTAACCTGAGGTACCACTTTAGCTAATGGGGCCTCCTGCTGCTGCGGCGCGATTTCTTTTCTCATCCTGAAGCAAAGTTCTTAACCCGAAGTACTATTTCTGGGTTAGCGGAGTCTGTAACCTGAAGCGTCTGTAACCCAAGGTACCACTGTACCTCGCCTGACTGTACTGGCTGCAACTCAGTTTACAGGCCTAATTCAAAGTGCTGGGTTTCACCTATAAAGTGTTGCAGGTAGATGGAGTTTGTGAGCAATGGGAGCAAATTGCAGCCCCTAGTACACACACACACACACACACACACACACACACAAACAGAGAAAAAGAGAGAGAGATTGCAGGTTGAGATGATGGACTACAACTCCCATCACCCGTCACTAAGCAAAGTGCATGTTATTGCCCGCCAATACCAACTGAGCACGCAGCAACCCAATTTTGTACAGTTGTACATTGGATCTCAGACGCCTTGCGACTCGAACGTTTTGGCTCCCGAACGCCGCAAACCCAGAAGTGAGTGTTCCAGTTTGCGAACATTCTTTGGAAGCCAAACGTCCGACGCAGCTTCTGATTGGCTGCAGGAAGCTCCAGGAAGCCAATTGGAAGCCGTGCCTTGGTTTTTGAACTGTTTCGGGATTCAAACGGAGTTCCAGAACGGATTCCGTTTGAGAACCAAGGTACAACTGTACAGTACTTCTCTTTTGGAGGGTGGGAGGTATGTTTAATATTAATTTTTTCTTCTGTTCTAATTTTCTTCCTTTATTTCTTTGCTTCTTACATGTTATTGAATTTTATGTTTTTGGTTTTAAAAATTTCATTAAATATATAAAAAGGTCCATAAATGAGTTGGTGCCCAACAACATCTGGAGGCTGCCATGTTGGGGGAAGGCTGGCTTAGACAAATAAGATCCTTGCTGGTTAGTCTCCATACCATCACAGTCACTTAAGGTGTGTTCAGAAGTGGAAGCTGTTGCATCAGTTTTCCTGGTTATAATGCTAGCATTTATTTTACATTTCGCTACCTATTGTGATTTGGAACAGTGGCTTTTTGACCAATATACTGTCAAGCGACGCTAAATCCGTCCCCGTCAGTGGGCATAGTGCAACACAACAAATGGTGTCACTGAACACATTGCCAACATTTATACACTTCTGCCCCCAACACCCTGCCACCGCCACACCTGATTCACCCAGGAAAATGGCAGGAAAGAACTGTATGCCAGAATACCACCCCCAATTCCGTCCCATGATGACATGAGCCATGAAAAGAGGAGGAAAATGGCACTGCAAAATTCCTGTGATTCTCCAGGTTAATGGGTTTGCAAACATCCCCCCACGCCCTGGAAGCCATTAACACAGAAATGGGCACTAAATTTCTGCTAGATCCCACTAGATTTCAAAAAGCGGCTTTTGCATTTTCCCAAGGAAGCATTGGGAAAACACAACAAGGTGCTGTCTTGGATGTAACCTAAATACAGTGGTACCTCGGGTAACATACGCTTCAGGTTACATACGCTTCAGGTTACAGACTCTGCTAACCCAGAAATATTGCTTCAGGTTAAGAACTTTGCTTCAGGATGAGAACAGAAATTGTGCTCTGGCGGCGCGGCGGCAGCAGGAGGCCCCATTAGCTAAAGTGGTGCTTCAGGTTAAGAACAGTTTCAAGTTAAGTACAGACCTCCGCAACAAATTAAGTACTTAACCCAAGGTACCACTGTAGTTTCAAAATGCTTCTAGGTCAGGAAAATATTGTTTCTCCTGCCTTGCTTGATGGCAAAAAGAAAAAGGAGAGAGAGAGAGAAAGAAGGTAATCAGGTAATTAGAAGTTAATTAAGAACCTAAGGAAACTTAGATCTGAGTTATATAGTAGCGCAAGAAAGTTGCTGTAGTTTTGCAAAGCTTACCACGAAGAAGAACAGTTCTGCAAGCTCAGGTCTTAGAAAGATACCACAATGATCAACTCATCGATAATGTTTGTTAGGAGACTTCAGTGAAGGTAAGGTTCACCACACCAAAGGAAAGGTTGGAAGATCAGATTTCAAAGCCACCTGGGCCTTTAAATTGGATGCCTTTCACACCAAGTGGAAAATGCCAAGCTCTCATCCAGTCTCCCAGTCTACTAATTCCATACAGAATGACTGCTCTTAATTTACCCCTTTCTTCAGAGCAATTGTTTGTTTGGCAAGCCCAGGAGAGGACTCCAGACCACCATATCCCATGACATTTTAACTTCCAAGTGGCTGTTTTCTGATTTTAATTGTATTTAGACCTTTCGTCGATATTTTGGCGTGCTTTTTCGAAAAGTTGTTAGCATTCACCTGACTCTCCCAGATCTTCTAGAAATTAAATCTCAGTTGGGTGGCAGATGTATCCTGACTTTCCTTCTTTTCTCAAACACACTATTTTTAATTGCATTTATTTGTATTGCCGCCTTTCCATGATAAACGACCCTGAAGGCAGCTCACGACATGAAAAAAATTACATAAATCCCTAATTAAAAGTGAAATGAAATGAAAACGTGTTACACAACAAAATGTAAATAGCAAGTTCATCAAAGCATCTTATTGATAAATATTCAATAAGGTTAAAGACACCCACACAACAACAGCAGAATATTAAAACATAAATCACAAATCAGCTTAAATCATGCTTCTGCCATACAAAATCTTGGCCCTAAGCGAACCCCCTAAACCAGCGGTTCTCAACCTGTGGGTCCCCAGATGTTGTTGGACTACAACTCCCATCATCCCTGAGCTCTGGCCTTGCTAGCTAGGAGTGATGGGAGTTGTAGTTCAACAACATCTGGGGACCCACCTGTTAAGAAAGGCAGCCCTAAACCATGGGTAGGCAAACTAAGGCCTGGGGGCCGGATCTAGCCCAATCGCCTTCTAAATCCGGCCCGTGGATGGTCTGGGAATCAGCATGTTTTTACATTATTAGAATGTGTCCTTTTATTTAAAATGCATCTCTGGGTTATTTGTGGGGCATAGGAATTTATTCATTTCCCCACCCCAAAATATAGTCCAGCCCCCCACAAGGTCTGAGGCACAGTGGACCAGCCCCCTGCTGAAAAAGTTTGCTGAACCCTGCCCTAAACACCACCCCTGACCCTGATCATCTCTAGGAATGGTGCTCCAAATTAAATATTGTATTAATATGTTAGTGAGGGACATGGGTGGTGCTGTGGGTTAAACTACAGAGCCTAGGACTTGCTGATCAGAATGTTGGCGGTTCGAATCCCCGCGACAGGGTGAGCTCCCGTTCCTTGGTCCCAGCTCCTGCCAACCTAGCAGTTTGAAAACACGTCAAAGTGCAAGTAGATAAATAGGTACCACTGTGGTGGGAAGGTAAACAGTGTTTCCGTGCGCTCTGGCTTCCATCACAGTGTCCCGTTGCGCCAGAAGCGGTTTAGTCCACATGATCCGGAAAGCTGTCTGTGGACAAACGCCAGCTCCATCGGCCTGAAAGCGAGATAAGCGCCGCAATCCCATAGTTGCCTTTGACTGGACTTAACCATCCAGGGGTCCTTTACTTTTACCTTTACCTATTAAGTTCACTGCCCAATGATTTTCTCTAGAAATGGAGAGAGGTGATGCTTTGCACCTTATACCGGGAGTGTACTCAGTCAATTCACTTTTGCCAGAGCATGTGTGCATAGATCTCATCCTTGCCATAAGCCCCCCCACCCCTGCAATATGTTATCAATCCACATAATTTATATTTGAAGGAAAACCACAATACCAAGGCCCTACTTCACTAAGAGCGGTGCGTTCTGTCAAGAAGAGTGTTACTCGGAGCTGTTAACTAGCTTGAAAGGCAAAGATCAAAAGATAGAAGTAATACGTTCTTGTATTAAGCTTGTAGGTTTATAATAAGGGAGACTTGGAGACCACACATATATCCACTTCCAGGCAAAGAAATGTCCCAAGCCCACCTCCAGCCCTGGAATTAAAAGAAATAAACGCATGTGTGGTCTTGAAGAGTTTTCCATGGCAAGTCTTTGTAAGTCTAAGTAAAGTTTAATTATCCCTTTCTACAGCAGAAAATGAAAACCCCCAAATTTTCCTACTTAGGGGGCTACAACACGAATGATGCTGAGTCACGTGGTTCTTCCTTTGACTAAAGGGAAATGCCACTAACTGTGGCAGGATCCAGGGACTCGCCAGCATGCGAAGAAGCTGCACCATTGCCAAATGTGTACAATATTTTGAAAGTTGCACTCCCAGCACTTTGTGTCTGTTCTTTTTGGCAGCTTCTTAATTTACATCTGCTTTACAACCTAGATGCCACCTGCATGTCTTACCATGCGCTGCTGGAAACTTGTGTTTTTGCTTGTGTGTGATAACCTTTTAAAGGTAAAGGTAAAGGGACCCCTGACCATGAGGTCCAGTCGTGACCGACTCTGGGGTTGCGGCATTCATCTCGCTTTATTGGCCGAGGGAGCCGGCGTACAGCTTCTGGGTCGTGTGGCCAGAATGACTAAGCCACTTCTGGCGAACCAGAGCAGCGCACGGAAATGCCGTTTACCTTCCTGCCAGAGCAGGGACTCGAACCGCCGACCTTCTGATCGGCAAGCCCAAGCGGCTCAGTGGTTTAGAACATGGCGCCACCAGCGTCCCCTGAATTCAGTAGGACGCAAATGTGGCCAGTGTGTTGGCGTGGCTCTGCTGCTTCATGGGGCAGTGGGGGTGACTGCGTCGGACAGAGCTGTAATGTCCAGAGTATTGTGTGTCCTGTATTGTGTGTCACACTAATAACAAACTTAGTTGGTCTCTAAGGAAGGAAATTTTTTTATTTTGTTTCGACTATGGCAGACCAACACGGCTACCTAAAGGTAAAGGTAAAGGGACCCCTGACCATTAGGTCCAGTCGTGAGTGACTCTGGGGTTGCGGCGCTCATCTCGCTTTATTGGCTGAGGGAGCTGGCTTACAGCTTCCAGGTCATGTGGCCAGCATGACTAAGCCGCTTCTGGTGAACCAGAGCAGCACACAGAAACGCCGTTTACCTTCCCACTGGAGCGATACCTATTTATCTACTTGCACTTTGACATGCTTTCGAACTGCTAGGTTGGCAGAAGCAGGGACTGAGCAACGGGAGCTCACCCCATCACAGAGATTCAAACCACTGACCTTCTGATCGGCAAGCCCCAGCTCTGTGGTTTAACCCACAGCACCACCTGCGTCCCTACGGCTACCTACCTGTATCTAAATGAAAATGTCCAGGTTGTAGACCCAGCTTTGTTCCCCTGGACAATTATGGGGCAAACTTTATGCTTTATTAATAGGGATGTATTGGTTGGTTTAGCAGACTAAATTCATAAATCTTTCCTAAAACCTCAGCCCTTAGCTAATGAGAACTCAGTTCAGTCAGCTGAACCCAAAGCTCTCATATGGATGATTATGGGGGTTTCAAAAATGGCGGCCTACCGGAATATGGATGTCGTCCAGCTTATCTCTACATAGGTAAAGGTAAAGGTACCCCTGCCCGTACGGGCCAGTCTTGACAGACTCTGGGGTTGTGCGCCCATCTCACTTAAGAGGCCAGGGGCCAGCGCTGTCCGGAGACACTTCCGGGTCACGTGGCCAGCGTGACATCGCTGCTCTGGCGAGCCAGAGCCGCACACGGAAATGCCGTTTACCTTCCCGCTGGTAAGCGGTCCCTATTTATCTACTTGCACCCGGAGGTGCTTTCGAACTGCTAGGTTGGCAGGCGCTGGGACCGAGCAGCGGGAGCGCACCCTGCCACAGGGATTCGAACCGCCGACCTTTCGATCGTCAAGTCCTAGGCGCTGAGGCTTTAACCCACAGCGCCACCTGCGTCCCTATCTCTACATAAACGTGTTTAAATTTTATAGCATATCTGGCCAAAATCACTGCCCTAAAGATGCATCCTGTAGCTAAATAAGAGACACAGTTGAATGTTGAGAAAGATTTCAACTTTATCAAAGCATTTTTTTAAGGCACCTTTGAATGTTTGTATTTATATTACTCCCATTTATTGCCCGTGGGTTTCCATGTGGTAAGAGCCAAGGCAATTATGCCTAGTTTCTTCAAAATAACATTTGAAAAAGGTTTCTAGATAGGAGAAAGGGCTTTTTAAACTGGCCAGGGGAAAGGAAAAGGGAAAAAGAACCACAGAGTCATTAAATTCTCCACTATTTTGAAACTGTCAGTTACAGTCTGCTGAGATCTTGCTAGCAGAAACCTTATTCCTGAAATTCTTTATTCCTGAGAAAACTCCGTGTAGCTCAGAGGAGATAAAATGGCGAAAAATTAATCTCCACGGCACAGTCGTTTCTTAATACTCTAATCCCAAAATAAACATCCTCCCCCTTTAATCCACTTTGTGTTACACTTTCTTTGTTAAAGCTGTCAGGGACAAAGACAGGGCTGGATAAGTGAGGCTGCGTCTTGCCATCAAATTCCCCTAGAACGCTGCCGCCTCCCATTCGCTTTTCCTGTGTTCTTTCTCCAACAGAGCCTGCTCCCACCTTTGCCCTTTTCTCTGGAATTGTGGTCCGTAGATCACTCATAAGGTCGTATAGTTAAAGCTATGGTTTCCCCAGTAGTGATGTATGGAAGTGAGAGCTGGACCATAAAGAAGGTTGATCGTCGAAGAATTGATGCTATTGAATTATGGTGCTGGAGGAGACTCTGGAGAGTCCCATGGACTGCAAGAAGATCAAACCTATCCATTCTGAAGGAAATCAGCCCTGAGTACTCACTGGAAGGACAGATCCTGAATGCTGAGGCTCCAATAATTTGGCCACCTCATGAGAAGAGAAGACTCCCTGGAAAAGACCCTGATGTTGGGAAAGATGGAGGGCACAAGGAGAAGGGGATGACAGAGGACGAGATGGTTGGATAGTGTTCTTGAAGCTACCAGCATGAGTTTGACCAAACTGCGGGAGGCAGTGGAAGACAGGAATGCCTGGCGTGCTCTGGTCCAGAGGGTCACGAAGAGTCGGACACGACTAAACGACTAAACAACAACAACAACAGATCACTCACGCTTGATGGTAGTAGCTCCACACAACGTCACCGCAGTCCAGTATTTCCTATTGCTCTTCTACATCAGCTTTCCCAACCTGGTGACCTCTGAATGTTTTGGATGAAGCCTTCCATCACACCTGGGCATTGGCCACGCTGGCGGAGTCGGATGGAAGTTGTAGTCCCAAACATCTGGAGGGCATCTGGCTGGAGATGTCTATCTTATGATCTGGGGATTCCCCCCCCCCCCGCCCAAAGCAGAAAAACACAATTTCAGCACCAACCTATCTTGTACAGAGAGACAGGCCACTATTGAGGCTTTACAATTAAAATTAAGCTTCTGGTTTGCAGAAACTAGAAGAGACAGGTGCTGCAATAGCTTGCCCCTTTAGCAAAGCTCCAGCTGCAAACTTCTGCCAAATCCTAACCCCTGATAGTAGAACAGATTAAGGGTTAGGATTGCTCAGCTGTGCTGTTTGGAAAGCTCACTTTTCAACTGGACTTCCAAGTAATTGCAGAAAAGCAATGTGTTATACAAAAGGGTTATACTATGGAAGATGGGACGCAGGTGGCGCTGTGGGTAAATCCTCAGCGCCTAGGGCTTGCCGATCGCGTGGTCGGCGGTTCGAATCCCCGCAGCGGGGTGAGCTCCCGTCAAACAGTCCCAGCTCCATCCCACCTAGCAGTTCGAAAGCACCCCTAAAGTGCAAGTAGATAAATAGGTACCGCTTTATAGCGGGAAGGTAAACGGCGTTTCTGTGTGCTGTGCTGGTGCTGGCTCACCAGAGCAGCGATGTCACACTGGCCACGTGACCCGGAAGTGTCTCCGGTCAGCGCTGGCCCCCGCCCTCTAGAGTGAGATGGGCGCACAACCCTAGAGTCGGACACGACTGGCCCATACGGGCAGGGGTACCTTTACCTTTACCTATGGAAGCTATCAAAATCTCTAGGTTTGGTTGTTGTTTTTGTTGCTGCTGCTGTTCATTTCATTTCTATACTGCTTTATATTTTGAAGAGCAAAGTCTCAAAGCTGTTTACAACCCACACCGAAACATCAGAAAAAATAATCCAGAATAAAACATTACAGAAGGAAGTCAAATAAAAGTACCGGTATACATTCAAAGCAACATGATGAACAGGAATTATTATCTCAAAGATTTCAAAATAAGACATTACAAAGGAGGTTATCTTTTTGGGGTTACTGTTTGTTGTAGGTTTTTTTTTTAAAAAAACCCCAACAACAACTGGGCAAATGAATGAAATTTTGGTTGGAAACAAATCTTACTCAACTTGCTGCACTATGAAAACTATAAATTTGAATCCAGAAAATTTCACCATCAGTCCAAACTAGGGCACAAGGTTTAACTGGTTCGATAAACAGTTTAATCAACCATCCAACATCAGCTAAAACACTAGAACCATGGTAGCCTTCCACCACGGCTGCCAATTTATTATTTGTTTAGTACTGTAATCCGGTTTAATAATTTCATAACTGATGAATAATTTGTGTACCACCAAGTTCACTTCCCAGCTGCAAGGACAAATTTTAAGTGCCGGGGTTTAGAGTTAAGTGCACACGTTGATTTTTGGAGGCTGTTTGGTTCCGCTGTGTTGCAGAATGGACACGAAAATCTTACAATACTCTTCCTTAGATCCAGATTCTGTCAGTGGAAGGGCTACTTTCATTGGTGGCAATTCAGCTGAGTAGTTGCCATTCACACAGGAGAGCTAGAAAAATGCAACCTGTGCTGTTGATAGAAGTATTATGACTCATGCAACACGTTGGCAACTAATATTCACACAATAATTACCAAAATAATTATACATTCTTTATCAATCTTCTGAGAAAAATACAAAACCTTATGCAAAGCCACAGAGACTTGTGAACTACCCAACCTAAGATGAACTTATAATGTCTGGTTTCAATGGATTTTTCAAATGCTTGCTCATAATTTGTTTTCTTTATCTTTTTAGGTAAGTTCATTAAGATACAAACAAAAGGTAAGTTTGGTGTTGTTCACAATACCAAGAGATGCTAGTGAAGTTGTAGATGAATGTTAATGAAGTTGTAGACAGGGTGCCGCCATTTTGAATCTCTTTCACCTGGGCAGTCCAAGTAATCAGTAGGTCACTGTTCGCCCTGATGGGGCCCTTTTACTGGGGCTTCCAGGTAGCAAACTCCCAAGGTAGTTTTCTGGGCTTCTTCAGTAGTCTAATCTCCAAGCCTTAATACATATACTGATATTCAATTTCATAGAGAGTACTATGAGGGATGTGGGTGGCGCTGTGGGTTAAACTACAGAACCTAGGACTTGCCGATCAGAAGGTCGGCGGTTCGAATCCCTGCAACGGGGTGAGATCCCGTTGCTCGGTCCCTGCTCCTCCCAAACTAGCAGTTCGAAAGCACGTCAAAGTGTAAGTAGATAAATAGGTACCACTCTAGCGGGAAGGTAAACGGCGTTTCCGTGCGCTGCTCTAGTTTGCCAGAAGCGGCTTAGTCAGGCTGGCCACATGACCCAGAAGCTGTACGCCAGCTCCCTCAGCCAATAAAGTGAGATGAGCGCCGCAACCCCAGAGTCGGCCACGACTGGACCTAGTGGTCAGGGGTCCCAGTGACATTGAGGCAATTTCTGCCATTCCCTGCTTCCTCCTGAGATTACCCCCACCCCCACTTTTCTTAAGGGTCAATGATTATATCCACAAAAGATGGTGGAATATAGAAGCTCTTCTGACATGAGAACAAATATGCAGACACTTTGGCGGATGGGTGATTTAAGACTCCAGTGAGGCCAACTCTCTAGGCAGGCTGCTCTTTGGAGAGATTTAGCACCACATTCCAGTTCTCCAGAAGGACTGGATCCAACTGTTTAAAATAATTAATCTGGGACATTAATAATTATATATATATTTTAATGATCCTAGCTGTGAGCATGGGTAGAACCAGTGCTCTTTTTCGGGGGGGGGGGGTTAGCAAAGGTACGCATCCCCCTAAACATTTTGTGAATCTAAGTTTGGCCTCATTGAGGCGCAGTATTTTAATATGAGCAGGAAAATGAGAGTAACCCTAAACATTTTTTTAGAAGAAAAAAAAAGTTCAGGCTGCAAATGAGAAACCAGGATAAACGTAAATCTCCATTTGGAAAAAATTCCCGTAGCAGATAATTGTTCCTTAAACTACTTGTTTGTAAGCAACCAGCTTTAGTTTTACGATGCATTTCTTGAAAAGGAGTTAGACTGGGTGCTCCATTGCTCCTTTGAATTACTGTTTTGAATTTAATTTGATTTTTATAGCCATCAAAATTACATTATTTTAAGGCTAGTCATACCGAGTGTTCAAAGTTGACGTTACTACCCATGCAGACAAGTGATTAATCCTGTTGTAGGTGTATAAGATGCCTTCATTAACTGTAAGCTTTCTCGTTCCCAAAATACCCACAACAAACCAAGAATAATACACCAATAAAAACAAAACCTGTCCTTGGTTGATCTGTGACCTTCCAGATTTAATTGGACTACAAATCCCATCATTCCTTATCACTGGCCGTGCCGACAGAGGATAATGGGGCTTGGAGTACAGCAACATACAGAGGTCTACAAGTCCACAGCCCAGTGGTCTGAACTCTGCAGCCTACTCAGATATCTGCAATTCCCAGACAAAGACAGAATTAAGAAACTCCTCCCATGGTGCTTTTCCAGATCAGAAAGCATATGTAGGCAGCCAGGGAAGCTGCAGAACAGTGTGAGAAATGTTTCCTCAGAAGAAAAACACACACACCAGCCTTTGTCAACTTGCAACAGAAAGGTAAGCTCTGAGCTCTGCGCCCACTGAGAATTAGAATGAAAAATGGAAGTGTTTTTTCCCTCTACGGGAAGAGGACTTTTGGGAAACTGGAGAATAATTGAGTGCACTCTTCCCACCTTGGATCAAATCTATGCTTCCCGGTGCCATAAGAAAGCTGCAGAGATAGCGCAGGATAGTGCGCACCCCAGAAATGATCTCTTTCAGCTTCTGCCTTCTGGAAGAAGGTACAGGGTTATAAAGGCCAGGACTAGCCACCTGAGAAACAGTTTCTACCCAAATGCGATTTTGGTTTGAAACGCAGTGTAAAGAGTCTCTGGGACGCGGGTGGCACTGTGGGTTAAACCACAGAGCCTAGGACTTGCCGATCAGAAGGTCGGTGGTTCGAATCCCCACAACGGGGTAAGCTCCCGTTGCTCAGTCCCTGCTCCTACCAATCTAGCAGTTCGAAAGCACGTCAAAGTGCAAGTAGATAAATAGGTACCGCTCTGGTGGGAAGGTAAACGGCATTTCCATGCGCTGCTCTGGTTCGCCAGAAGCGGCTTACTCATGCTGGCCACATGACCTGGAAGCTGTATGCCGGCTCCCTTGGCCAATAAAGCGAGATGAGCGCCACAACCCCAGAGTCGGCCACGACTGGACCTAGTGGAGAGGGGTCCCTTTACCTTTACTAAGGAGTCTCTATGGGAGTATATTGTATTTAAAAATGGGGTATTAGAGTTCTTAGGGAGCTAACCAGGTTGGGATAACTGGGATAGCGGATTTGAATGTTTTATGTAGATTTTTCAATTTCGTTGTTCTTTCGTTGGGACAATGACAATAAAGATTATTATATCATATTGTATCATAAGATATTTCAGTGCAACATTGTGTGACCAAGGTGGAATCTACACACGTATAAGAAATGTTCTGAAAAATGTCATTTTAAAGTGTTTTTTTTAAAATACACTGAATTTTCCATAAGGTTCACCATCATCATCTAGTGTCACATTGCATATTGCACATAAGACACACTTGAAATGTTGTTGTTTTTTGCAGTTGTTTAGCTGAGTCCCAAGGCAGAATAGTGTGGTACTATTACTTCCTTTAATCTGGACACTATCCTGACCATTAGCTCCAGTCGTGACCGACTCTGGGGTTGCGGCACTCATCTCCGGCGAACCAGAGCAGTGCACGGAAACACTGTTTACCTTCCCGCTGGAGAGGTACCTATTTATCTACTTGCACTTTCATGTGCTTTCGAACTGCTAGGTGGGCAAGAGCAGGGACCGAGCAACGGGAGCTCACCCCATCGCGGGAATTCAAACCACCGACCTTCTGATCAGCAAGTCCTAGGCTCTGTGGTTTAACCCACAGCGCCACCCACGTCCCTAATCTGGACAGTAGACCTCTGTGAATACCATTAGCTTTTTTTTGCTGCTGCATCACACTGTTGACTCATGTTCAGCTTGTGGTCTACTAAGACCTCTAGATCCTTTTCACATGTACTACTGGCAAGCTATGTAGTCCTCCATCTTATATTCATTTTGTTAGTTTGGGCCCAGTTCTCAAATTTCAAAGGCAATCGTAGCTTCTAATGCACTTGGTGTATCCTGGCTGTTGAGATTGCCATTTGAAAGATCCGGCAAACACTTGCTGTGTCATGATGCCATCTGGCTGTAGGGATGGAAGAATCTGTTCGTTTCAGTTTCTCCTTTCCCCAATCTTAATTTCGGCTGTCCACATTTCCACAACAGTGTGCAATATTTTTTTTAACATCCTACTTAAAACCCATCAGCATATTAATACAAAGTTGCCCTAATACACACATCTTTGTATGCAGTTCTGCCTAATATACATTTGCAAAGCATTTTTCACTAAGATAAGGCATTTTTGCAATTTCTTTTCACTAACCTAGGCACTTTTAAGGGTGTTTTATACTTGCGCATGCTTTTTTGAGCACATTACGTGGCTGGGAAACAGCACTAAGAAATTAAGGAAAGTGTATACTTTCACAGCACTGCAGGTTTTGGTGTCCTCGGGTGTCTTCCCGTGTAAAAGTTGGGGTGTCTAGGCGACGTTTCGACGAGGTCTCACTCGTCATCTTCAGGCTGGTGCTTTCGGCTTCTTGTTACTGGAACAGAGCGGGATCTCAATGTTTGAGTTCCTATAAATACTGTAGAGGGGGTGTGGTGTCTAGCCTCCAATGTTCTGGGCAGAGAGGAAGTTCCCAGGCTAGTGTGCCTTTTCTTCTTTTGTTCCTTAATTACTTGAGAGATACCTTGAGTGATTTCTTGAGTGATATCCTGAGTACCACTTAGGTGGGTCATTAGGTGTGGATTAGTTGCTAAAGTCTTTGTGTCTTTGTGTATATACAGCACTGCGTATATACCGTATTTTTTGCTCTATAATACTCACTTTTTCCCTCCTAAAAAGTAAGGGGAAATGTGTGTTCGTCTTATGGAGCGTATGCAGGCTGCGCAGCTATCCCAGAAGCCAGAACAGCAAGAGGGATTGCTGCTTTCACTGCACAGCGATCCCTCTTGTTGTTCTGGCTTCTGAGATTCAGAATATTATTTTTTTTGTTTTCCTCCTCCAAAAACTAGGTGTGTCTTGTGGTCTGGTGCGTCTTATAGAGCGAAAAATACGGTGTCTATATATATTTCAGTTTTTAAAATAGCTGTGCTTTAATTCTAAACATTGGTATGAACTGAATTCACAATACACATTAATGAAGAGTGTGGCGGCTGCCCAAATGTTAAGTTTTCTCTCCCTTAGAAGTGACAATTTTATCCTTGATGGATTAGTAACATTTGATAATTTTCTTTTTGCATTATTATCAACCCAACCCAACCCCATGCCAAAAATGCCTATATCTGTGCAGATGAAGAACAGTGATTTCATAAAACAGATTTTTCCAGCATGGTTTGTATTCATAGCTATACACAGTCTGCGTATTGATTCAGAAAGTGTCAACCAGGTAGGTGCTCCTTTAAATGTGAACTGTATTGAATTTGCTTCTCATCCAGCTGTGAGGTTTGTAGCCAACAGCAGCTAATCCGTCAAAGGCACTTAGGAGCTATAAGAATTATGCTGTTATGAGAAAATAGGCAGGTTTGTGGTATAGCCCCAACGTTACCTGGATTCAGGACTAAAAACCCAGCAGATTGCAATGAGATGTATCCTACATATCATTGGAACTCCGGATTTCACCAATTAGCTGTTTATTTCAGACCCTCCGAGTGTCCCTGTTTTCCAGGGACATCCCTGATTTAGAGAAGCCATCCCAGTTTTTGATCTGATCCTGGAATGTCCCACTTTTCCTTAAAGGGAAAGGTAAAAGGACACCTGACCATTAGGTCCAGTCGTGACCGATTCTGGGGTTGCGGCGCTCATCTCGCTTTATTGGCCGAGGGAGCCGGCGTACAGCTTCCGGGTCATGTGGCCAGCATGACTAAGCTGCATCTGGTGAACCAGAGCAGCGCACGGAAGTGCCGTTTACCTTCCCACCGGAGCGGTACCTATTTATCTACTTGCACTTTGACGTGCTTTCGAACTGCTAGGTTGGCAGGAGCAGGGACTAAGCAACAGGAGCTCACCTCGTTGCAGGTATTCGAACCGCCGACCTTCTGATCTGCAAGTCCTAGGCTCTGTGGTTTAACCCACAGCGCCATCCACGCCCCTCTTTTCCTTAGGATGTCCCTATTTTTATTGCAGAAATGTTGGAGGGTATGGAGTTATCCAACCCCCGAGCCATCTGAAGGCAATCCTGTACAGGGAGGTGTTGTGTCTGTGTGTGTTTTTTAAATGTTCAATGTTTTATTGTGTTTTTATATATGTTGAAAGCTGCCCTGAGTGGCTGGGGCAACCCAGTAAGATGTGTCGGGTATAAATAGCAAAAGCATCTTTATGGAATGGGGCGTCCCTATTTTCGTGGGAGAAATGTTGGTGGGTATGTTATTCAGTCTGTTAAGTTGTGGGTGAACATATCAGACAACACAGCGATTCTTCAAACAGCTCTTGTTAATTCACAGAACAGAACAGAACTGAACTGAAGGGTTCAGCCAGCCTTCTTATATAGAGCTCCACTACAATGCAACAGTAACAACTTTGTGTAACTATCCATTCACTGAACATCACTTTCAATCCCTTATTTGCATATGCGGACCTGAGTGAAAACTATCTACAGTGTCCCCCTGCTGGCCCAGGATGAGAACTTCAGTACATAACACAGTCTCTTTAAGAAAAGTGGATCTGGTGATTACGCTTCATTAGGACCATCCCAAAATACGGTATTATGCTTACCTGACTAAAGGGCAGCCAAGTGAAAGAGATGAGGTGAAAACTGGCTTCTGCACCTTTAGCCGTTGTGTAGAATGGCTCCCTGCACCTGCAAGGTAAAAAAGCAACAGGTAGTCATGGAAGACATTTCCCCTCTCACAGATGCATTTAGTTTCGAAAAACTTCTTGGACGGAAAAAGAAAGGGGGGAAAAGACTAAACACAAATGAGTGTCATGGGTGGCCCCGATATCATAAAAAACAAACAGACCAAGACTTAAAGATGCCAAGGTAAAATAAGATAAAGGTAAAATAAGATCATATGTGGTGGGATTGTAATGTAATTAAAAAAAATTGGGAAATGACATACAATGAATTGAAGAAAATGTTCCATTTAACATTTGTTAAAAAACCTGAAGGATTTTTGTTAGGGATTGTAGGGAAAGATCTGCCAAAAAAGCTGAAAAACATCTTCATGTATGCAACAACGGCCGCGAGAGTTCTGGTAGCACAAGGATGGAAGACGGAAGAAACCCCAACTTAAGAATCATGGCAAGAAAAATTGATGGACTATGCAGAACTGGCAAAACTGACATACAAGCTACGGGACCAGGATAACTGTGACTTTAAGAATGAATGGGAACACTTTGCAAAGTATTTGAAGACGCAACAAAGTGAACTGGACTCTTTGGCTGGTTTTGAATAAACATTCACAAACTTTTTGTTGATAATAATCAGCTAAATAGTTTGAGGATCTATACAGCTTTGTAACATGCAGAAAACAGCAGTCTCAGAGAAACCAAAGACTGGAACCGAGGGAAGCCGGGGGTGGGTGGGTTTTGTGTGGGAGGGTGGGGAGAGGGAGGAAAAATGGGGGGGGGGGTATTAGGATGATATGTTTTTGGATAATAGGTTTTGTTTTAATTTTGAATATATATATATATATATATATATATATATATATATATATATATATATTTGCTTTCGTAGATTTTCACGGGTACAGGAATGCAGGTTTTGGTGTCCTCGGGTGTCTTCCCGTGTAAAAGTTGGGGTGTCTAGGCGACGTTTCGACGAGGTCTCACTCGTCATCTTCAGGCTGGTGCTTTCGGCTCTGTTCCAGTAACAAGAAGCCGAAAGCACCAGCCTGAAGATGACGAGTGAGACCTCGTCGAAACGTCGCCTAGACACCCCAACTTTTACACGGGAAGACACCCGAGGACACCAAAACCTGCATATATATATATATATATATTTAAAAGACTTAAAGATTCCAAGGAATGAATATCTGAGGACGACGTGCAAAGCAACCGGTGGAATGATGGACCCTTCCCCAAACATTCGCTTCGTCTGCTTAATAGAATCCTAGACTCCTAGAGCTGGAAGGGAACCCTGAGAGTTATCTAGTCCAACCCCCTTCAATGAAGGAATCTCAGCTAAAGCATCCATGACAGATGGCCGTCCAATTTCTGCACAGCAACCCCACACAGCTCTAACCGCTTCATCTCAGCTATGGGGAGAAAAGTTGAGATCTGGTTCTTCATTTCACCGCTTGCATAGCTGTCAAGCGTCCCTTATTTGGTGGGACAGTCCCTTATCCCAGTGCCATGTCCCGCTGCTGTCCCTTATTGATGATGTCCCTTAAATAAGCTACTGAAGGTAATGGGGCCCTTTCTGTGTCCAGCTGTCCTTTGTCAACAACAAATTGTTGCTTTTTTTGTGTTGAATATATGCTATATGGTAATTTATGGACCTAATAGGTATCTAAAGCCATTTTCACGCAACAAAATATGTATTTTATCAAAGTAATTGTTGATCCCTTATTTTGTCTGCTGATCCCTTATTTTTGAGGCTGCTGGTTCCTTATTTTCAAATCTGTAAGTTGACAACTATGCCCTTGTGTCCGCTCGGCAAAAACACATGCTTGAGTTAACTGGCAAAACTATCAGTTTCTAGTTTCCCAGGAACTCATTTGGACATGGGAGCTTGGCCTTCTCTTCTTGAGGCTGGAAAGGGGCTTCCCCTTCGTCAATAGTAAACACAGATTTAAGTGAAGAACAAACATTGAACAGCTAAGTGAAATCATTGGGTGGCAAAGAACGCTCAGCTTTTTTCTTTTTTCAAGACTGATATATTGAGCTAAAGTAATTGTTTTAATGTAGCAGCATTAATTAGGTTTAACCCCCCCACACTTTTCATTAAAAATCCCCTTTTCTCTTGGCGGCAGTGGGGTCGGCTCTTTTGTGTTATTTCTGCGCTGTGTGGACCCAGGCACCTGTTGCCCTGAGGGAGGCTGAGTTGCCGGAAGAACAGCCAAAGAAAGTGTGTTCCAAAATGGAACATGCTGGAAAGCCAAAAGAAGGGGGTGGGAGGAGAGAGAAAAAATATATATGGCTGCGAAGGAGCGTGAATATTAAAATGATTACAGTCTTAATGAAATGCTTTTAGAGGGAGAACAATAACAGGCATTGTTGGCAGGCGCAATGCTCTCCTTCCTCTGGTTTTCATGCCTTGATAACAATCACAATATCTTTTTAATGATCATTAGCTACACCTCTCTCCCAGCTTGGGAGAACCACACACATTCCAGACTGGCCTTTGATGTCTGTCTCAGAGCACAAAACCTGCCAGTCTGAAGCTGATTTAGCAGAATTTGCTCTCTCAACCCCCTAACCGCCAGTACAGTGGTACTTCGGGTTACAGACGCTTCAGGTTACAGACGCTTCAGGTTACAGACTTTGCTAACTCTGAAATAGTACCTTGGGTTAAGAACTTTGCTTCAGGATGAGAACAGAAATCACCTGGCAGTGGCGCAGCGGCGGCAGCGGGAGGCCCCATTAGCTAAAGTGGTACCTCAGGTTAAGAACAGTTTCAGGTTAAGAACGGCGCACGGAAATGCCGTTTACCTTCCCACCGGAGGGGTACCTATTTATCTACTTGCACTTTGACATGCTTTCGAACTGCTAGGTGGGCAGGAGCAGGGACCGAGCAACGGGAACTCACCCAGTCGCAGGGATTTGAACCGCCGACCTTCTGATCGGCAAGCCCTAGGCTCTGTGGTTTAACCCACAGCACCACCCGTGTCTACTCAGTGCTCTTTCCCCCCTAAAAATATGTTTAGGGGTACTCTCATTTTGACTCAAGAAAATCACCGGGAAAGGAAAGGAAGCCGCCATCGGAGGTGGAAACAACGAAACTGACCAATCACCGTGCTGGATTCCAACTCCTACTTCACACATTAAATGCTCGCTTCCGTCTGAGACTCAGGAAACACCGTGACAGGAAATGAGGCCGCCATCAGGGGTAGCAACGGAACTGACGATTCACGTGCTAGAGAAGAAACTAAATTTATTTTTTTTAGTTTCTTCTCCCGTTAGATTCACAAAATGTTTAGGGGTATGCATCCCCCCCAGAAAAAAAGCACCAATTCTACTAAGTACTTTGAATCAAATTGAATGTGATTAAAAATAATAATCAAATGCTAAGTGCTGACCAATTTCCCCATTTCCTTTGAATTCTTTGGCCAGAAAATTGGAAGCTGGGACCGTGGGAGCAAATTTAGCTGCATCTAAGCAACTGCTCTCTCTAATAGTGAGGGCTGATGATAAGGTTCCTGGTGTTATCAGCACTGATTCCGATTTGATCCCGGAGTGTCCTGCTTTTCCTTAGGTCGTTCCTATTTTAATTGGAGAAATCTTGGAGGGTATGGAGTAATGTGACCTCCAAACCAAGCAGATAATTACCAGTGGAATGCACTGCTTGGAAGTAATGGCTAGCTAGGACTCTAATGCAGGCTTCCTCAACCTCGGTCCTCCAGATGTTTTTGGCCTACAACTCCCATGACCCCTAGCTAGCAGGACCAGTGGTCAGGGTGTCAGCATCACCCTTGAGCCAGTGCCACCAACTGGACTCATCCACTTCAGCCCCGACTGGGCTAGGCGAGCTGGGTAGCACTTCCAGAGACCACCTTCTGCACAGGAACAGGTCAAAGTGCTGTGGACTCACAGCTTAGAGTTGTGAGCACCGGATTCACTCCAACAAGGAGACAGTCGTCACACAGCAGAGTATAGCAGAGTATAGCAGAGCATAAACGACTCGGAGAGCAGCTCTGTAGAATATCTTCTTTATTCTATCTACAACTATCATACAACTATATACAGAGCTAAATGGGTTCTAAGAATAAATGAATGATGCACTACACTGAGTGTCTGCAGCTGCTCTTAGCAGCAACCTTATCTCTACACACGATCTCTAACACTCAGTCTCTCTCTCTCCAACACACTGACTGACTGACTGACTGATGTGGTGCTGGAGTAGAATAAGTAGAGAGCAGAACACTGCTCTTTCTCTCTGGAGAATCAGCAGACTCATCAGGAGATTCTTGGATATGGGAGGGGTGAAATCTCCTCACAGGGGTGATGGGAATTGTAGTCTTAAAACATCTGGAGGGCCGAGGCTGAGGAAGCCTGCTCTAATGGGAGGGAAGAGATACTACAACAGGGGTCTGCAAATATTATTAGCTGTGGGCCGGTCCACTGTCCCTCAGACCTTGTGGCGGGCTACAGAAGTGGCACCGGGGCAGGGGAGTTGGAAGAAGAGGCGAGGGGGGCAAGTAGTGCTCCTCCACACACCCCAGCCGCTGTACTTACCTTCCCAGGGACTGCCACCACAGCCACTGACACCGCTGCTGCTTCCGGTGCGTAGGCAGAGTGAGCTCGTCCGCTCCGCTCTCTGGCCCACAGGAGCACCAGGGCGGCGATGGCGGAGGGAAGATGAGCGGCACGAAAGAGCTGGCTCTGGAGAGGGGCTGCTTAAAATGGCGCTCATCCAGCCCAGCCCAGCCCCCTTCCTCCTCTAGGCAGGGCAGGGAGAAGCCAGGAGGAGGGAGGGAGGAGGCGCCGCCACGGTGTGTGTGTATGTGGGGAAATGGAATGGCACAGGGAAAAAATGGCGCAGCCCGAACGAACAGAACCCCCACGCCGATCCACTTACAGTCTGCAGGCCGGATCCTGAAGGCAATTGAGCCTGATCCGGCCCATGGACCTTAGTTTGCCAACCCCAGCACTACAACTTCCTGACACAAGGCCTCCCCTTGTCTGAATTCTTCCTTGTTTGCTGGTTCTTTATAGCAAATGCACCCAGTAGGCTGTTTCTACCCATTTTTCCTGTAACAAAGCTGGAAATAAAATGGTCAAGAGCCCTTGGGCTTTTGCTTTTATTCACTGATGGACTGAGGACACCCTTTATCCCTGCACCATTTTCTGGCTTCAGTCCTGCTCCGCAAGCCCTTTTCTCTTCCACCTCATCAGAGCAAGGTGTTTTGGTTTTTTCCTTTTCCTTTTCCTATTGCTGGTGATAAATAAATCTAGAAGCCAGCACCGCTCATTTTGTGGGTTCCGCAAGAGGCTACAAAAATGCAGCATCGCTTCTAATATTTCAACGCTGCACAATGGAAGTGAGGGGGGGAAACCCTCCCTGATCCATGAAGGCAGGCTCAAGCTTGAAGCACAATATCTGATTACACGTTATTGTTATCAGTGCTTCCATCACTGAGAAGAAAAGTTAGAAATTGAAGAGAGGGAAAGGAAGCAAAAAACAGCGAAGGTGGTGAAGGTCCTGTGTGAGTGCCTGGGGGCAGTTGGAGGATGGATGGTGGCTAACAGATTGAGGTTGAATCCTGACAAGACAGAAGTACTGTTTTTGGGGGACAGGGGGCGAGTGGGTGTGGGGGATTCCCTGGTTCCGAATGGGGTAACTGTGCCCCTGAAGGACCAGGTGTGAAGCCTGGGAGTCATTTTGGACCCACAGCTGTCCATGGAGGCGCAGGTCAATTCTGTGTCCAGGGCAGCTGTCTACCAGCTCCATCTGGTACACCCTACCTGCCTGTGGTCTGTATCGCCAGAGTGGTGCATGCTCTAGTTATCTCCCTCTTGGACTACTGCAATGCGCTCTAAGTGGGGCTACCTTTGAAGGTGACCCAGGAACTGCAACTAATCCAGAATGCGGCAGCTAGACTGGTGACTGGGAGCGGCCGCCGAGACCATATAACACCGGTCTTGAAAGACCTACACTGGCTCCCAGTACATTTCCAAGCACAATTCAAAGTGTTGGTGCTGACCTTGAAAGCCCTAAACACCCTCAGCCCAGTATACCTGAAGGAGCGTCTCCACCCCCATTGTTCTGCCCGGACACAGAGGTCCAGCTCCGAGGGCCTTCTGGCGGTTCCCTCCCTGCGAGAAGTGAGGTTACAGGGAACCAGGCAGAGGGCCTTCTTGGTAGTGGCACCTGCCCTGTGGAATGCCCTCCCATCAGATGTCAAGGAAATAAACTACAGTGGTACCTCGGTTTACGAACTTAATCCGTTTCGGAAGTCCATTCTTAAACTGAGGTGCGCTTTCCCTAATGAGGCCTCCCGCCGTCAGTACCCCTCCACTGTTCAGCTTCCATTCTTAGACTGAGGTAAAGTTTGCAAACCGGGACACTACTTCCGGTTTTGCGGAGTTCGTAAATCGAGTTGTTCATAAACAGGACTGTTCTTAAAGCGAGGTACCACTGTATCTGACTTCCCTGTTAGGGAAGTTTTTAGTATTTGATGTTTTATTCTGTTTTTAATCTATTGGGAGCCGCCCAGAGTGGCTAGGGAAACCCATCTAGATGGCCAGGGTAGAAATAAATTATTATTATTATTATTATTATTATTATTATTATTATTATTATTATTATCTTCAAATACACATACTATTGAAGACTACACACACACACACACACACACACACACACACACACAATGAGCTGAGTTAGCACTGGACTGGCTTTAAAAAGGGCAGAGAACATTTTCTCTCTCTCTCCGCCAACCTCAAAATCTCAAGCCCTGACCCAATATCACCCAAGCTGGAAAGGCTTCATTATTCCATTTAAATTCCCTCAACATCATCCCAGCAGGGAATCTGTCCTGGTTAAGATCTTCTTGCCAGCTGAGCCCTGAGAAGTGCCAACATCAATCTGCGGATTGTTCCAAACACTATAGAACTGTTTCATTGAGAACTATTCTTTTAAAAAGAAAGAAACACACACACACACACGGAGAGAGAGAGAGAGAGAGAGAGAGAGAGAGAGAGAGAGAGAGAGCAGACTCCTCCTATAGCGTGGAATGTTCCTTCCCGACATCAAATTAATTTTATTGAGCAGAAATCGAAGCTGGCAGATCTGCTCATTCGCACTGCGATGCAAAATGGGAGCATGGGAAGTAGCAGGGCACAAGAGGAAATTGTTTAATTCTGCTCCTGTTAAAGGACTTTCACATGCGTTTTTCTTGTTCTTTTGTTGTCCTCCTTTAAAGAAGAAAAAACCATCCCAAACCTTAGGTCCTCAACGTGTGTTATCCGAGTCTTGTAAATGATTCTGTGTGTGACCTAAGCATGTGCCAGCCTGAGCTTTCTCTGATACCTTGCCAACATCAACAGAAATCAGAATAAGGTTTCACGGGATAATCTTGCAAAGATGACTCTGAAGGATGCACCGAAAAAGGTATTCTTTGAGAGCCCACCCAACTCATTTTTCAAGGGAAAGCTTGCCACAAAACGAAACAGCAATGGAATAGACCTGATTGACATAGATGTAGAGAGATGTAGAAGGGACACGGGTGGCGCTGTGGGTTAAACCACAGAGCCTAGGACTTGCCGATCAGAAGGTCGGCGGTTCGAATCCCCACGACGGGGTGAGCTCCCGTCACTCGGTCCCTGCTCCTGCCAACCTAGCAGTTCGAAAGCACGTCAAAGTGCAAGTAGATAAATAGGTACCTCTCCGGCAGGAAGGTAAACGGCATTTCCGTGCGCTGCTCTAGTTTGCCAGAAGCGGCTTAGTCATGCTGGCCACATGACCCAGAAGCTGTACGCCGGCTCCCTCGACCAATAAAGCGAGATGAGCACCACAACCCCAGAGTCGGTCACGACTGGACCTAATGGTCAGGGGTCCCTTTACCTTTACCTAGAGAGAGTTCATACTGGCACGGTGAGATTTTAAAACCCAAACGGGAACAATTCTCAAAGCCTCTGAAGGCCAAAACAGACAAGATATCTTGAATGTGCTGGGTTTTTTGGTAAGGTGAGGGGTGATGTCTGCCATCTTGACTATTAGTGGTAGAAAGTTAATAATAATTGGTTGGCATCTGTCGGTCTCAAGAGACAATGGAGGAGAGTTACAGCGCCTGCTGTGGCTGTGGAGACTGATATGGAAGAGACATGTTTTGTTGCAGTTGGGGCAGATGCACCATGGCGTTTATTCTCTCTGCACTCCTACCAGCAGTGATTCCTCTTCCGGTCACTGCTGGGGATGCATGACCTAGCCGTTGGTTGCCAATAATAAGAATGGAAAAGAGTAACTCCTTAGCAGCAATTTATATAAGGAGAACCATACAGATGTAGGAATAAAAGTTTCCTCCTTACTTCCAGTGCCACAAAATTAAAGTGATGAGTGTTCTGGTCATGGATCTTTGCTGCCACATTTAGCTTGGTCAAGAACGGGTAATTTATATTCATAGCCTACATTCCTGTGAGCTAAACCTATATCTGTGAACATGTCCTAAATGCACACACATTGAAACTGCTCCATAAAAGAGGTTCCTTAGTAAATATCCTTATTTTCATCAGATAACTGTTGGAGGGTATGGAGTTATGCGACCCACGAGCCAAGTAGATAAGTAACTAGGCAACCTTTAGAAGACATCTGAAGACAGCCCTGTATAAGGAATTTTTAAAAACGTTTAATGTTTTGCTACGTTTTCATATACTGTACTTTTCCGTGTATAAGACAAGGTTATTTTCTGTTAAAAGAATGTTAAAAAATTGGGGTTGTCTTATAAATGGGTAGTTCAGAGTGTGGACGGGTTATTGGTTGATGCCGCAAAGAGAAGATTCTCAATGGTGGTTTTTCGGGTGATTGGTGGCTGCTATCGACTGGCTGTTGTTGTCGCAATTGTGCGGGCGATTTGCAATTTTTGGCGTTTGCTACGTGTGTTATTAGCAGCATTGGCCAGGCGGGTGAGTGATCCCCCCCCCAAAAAAAGCTTAACAACTCTGGGCAATCTCCCCCCATTTTCCTCATTTTGAGTCCCCAAAATAGTGGGCGTCTTATAAACAGAAAAGTACGGTATGTTGGAAGTTGCCCAGAGTGACTGGGGCAACCCAGTTAGAAGGGCATGGTATAATTTTTTTTTTTATTACTATGTTGTTGTTGTTGTTGAACAGGGTTTCCCTGTTTTCATATGAGAACCTGGGAAAGGCATATCCAGTCACTTTCAAACTGAAGATGAGTTTTAACCAATCCAATTCTGATTTCCTGGAGTTAAAATGATTTGGTCCTGAATGCTGCGGTGAAAAGTGTGGACATGTGGAACTCCCAAGCACATGAACGAAGTGAGGAGAAAGGGGAATGGTTTTTTGAGGCACACTTCATTGGCTGCTGATGGCTGGTGTCATTCTGCATCCAGACATCAAACACTCAATGCCATATTTCTGTACAGTGGTACCTCAGGTTACATATGCTTCAGGTTACAGACGCTTCAGATTACAGACCCCGCTAACCCAGAAATAGTACCTCAGGTTAAGAACTTTGCTTCAGGATGAGAACAGAAATCGCGCAGCAGCGGTGCGGTCCCATTAGCTAAAGTGGTACCTCAGGTTAAGAACACTTTCAGGTTAAGAACGGACCTCCGGAACAAATTAAGTTCTTAACCTGAGGCATCACTGTACCAGGAGAATGTGCCTCTCTCCCTCTTCGAGAAGGACCTATAGCAGGACATTCAGCATCATTTTTATATATGTGGGATGCATGAGAGGTGATCTCTTTTCTTTTTTTAAAAAATAATATTTATTGCTTTTAAAGATTACAAAAAAGGAAAAGAAAAGAAGACAAAAGAGAAAAAAGACAATACAATACAATATATAGACAATACAAAACACAACCTAAGCCCATTGAACTAAACACATTAAACTAAACTAAACAAAACCCAATCCCTAACCCTAACCTAAATTAAAAAAAACAATTTAAAAACATACATCACACCTTTTCCATACTCTATCTTTCATTCCCTTGTTTCCTCGACCTCCTCTCACCTCCCTTTTTGTATTCCACTTCTATTAATTGTTTCAGCAAATCCTTTCCATCTTTCTCTATTTTCTATCATATTATAAATAACATATTTTTTAACCTTGTTTTCCATTAAAACTAAAATACTTATATATGCTTAACTCCTAATAACATTTCTGCTAAGGCCATAAAATATCACTCCACCATTTTTCTATCACTCATTAATTTTACAATATTTCTATATATAAACTTTAAATTTTCCAATCTTCTTCCACCATCTCCTCTCCCTGGATTCGGATTCTACCAGTCCTTTCCGTCAATTCCATATAGTCCATCAACCTGGAGATCTTATGGCTCTTAACTCTTTTCCAGGTACCTTCTGCAGGTCTTCTTCGTATTCTTTAATGCTAAAGAGCAAATCTCAGGAAAACTCCAACCTAACAAGCGTGAGAGGTGATCTCAAGGTGAGTACCCCTCCGTGACAGATTCACTGTCGGGTTGCGGAGGGAATTAGGAGTGCGTGGAAATGTAGCTTAAATGGACTTGCAGCTGAGGACTTCCCAATGGATCGTGCCCATAATTCAAGGCGGGGAAAGGCAGCTTCAGCCTCATTATCCGAAAACGAAGCGAGAGCGAAAGAGAAATATAATCTCCCTACTACACATACTTACAAATGTGGCTGTACAGTGCGCCTTTGCTTGCAGTAAACATGACCCCTGCCTTCCGTGGCTGTCATGACGCTGGTATGTTGACACTGATTTCTAATACCCACTTGGTTTCTCCCTCTTTCAGCTGAAATTAATTGACATGGATCCCCAGCAGGCATCGTAGCTGTGTTTATTGGTAAATATAGCTTGCTGCACTTTTGTGAATGGAAGCAGGAATGTTAAACATGTGGTGGGGGGAAAACCCACTCCGAACGCTCTTCTAATGCTTCATGGTTGGAGGGGAGCCTTATTTAATTCCAGATATCACAGGCCAGCTGGCCTGGGGTTCTTTTTTTGTCAACTTTATCAAAACACTATTAAAGGAAAACCCTGAGCGCGCATAATATTGTAGAGCCAATTGGCATTCTAAAAATAATAATAATTCAAAGGGGGGTGAAAATAACCTGGAAGAAGAAAATAATTGTCCAGATTTCCCCTTCACCCCTAATCTGGGTGAAATCCTTCTCTTCTCAAACATTTTACAGTGCTCAACCATTTATACCCAAGGCCCAGTATACAACCCAATAATTGCTGTTTATTGTTGTTAAGGGACGCGGGTGACGCTGTGGGTTAAACCACAGAGCCTACGACTTGCCAATCAGAAGGTCGGCGGTTCGAATCCCCGCGACGGGGTGCGCTGCTCTGGACCCCAGACCATTAGGTCCAGTCGTGGCCGACTCTGGGGTTGCGGTGCTCATCTTGCTTTATTGGCCAAGGGAGCCGGCGTACAGCTTCCAGGTCATGTGGCCAGCATGACTAAGCCGCTTCTGGCGAACCAGAGCAGCGCACAGAAACACCATTTACCATCCCGCCAGATGGTACCTATTTATCTACTTGCACTTTGACGTGCTTTCGAACTGCTAGGTTGGCAGGAGCTGGGACTGAGCAGCGGGAGCTCACCCCGTCGTGGGGATTCGAACCGCTGACCTTCTGATTGGCAAATCCTAGGCTCTGTGGTTTAACCCACAGCGACACCCGCATCATTTTTTTAGGGGACCTTAAAAATGATGCTGGCATGAGGTAAAGTAAGAAAATGGGCTTGCGAAATTAGTGATAGCGCTGTACAGTGTTACCTCGGGCTAAGTACTTAATTCGTTCCGGAGGTCTGTTCTTAACCTGAAATTGTTCTTAACCTGAAGCACCACTTTAGCTAATGGGGCCTCCTGCTGCTGCTGCGCCAGCGGAACACGATTTCTGTTCTCATCCTGAAGCAAAGTTCTTAACCTGAAGCACTATTTCTGGGTTAGCAGAGTCTGTAACCTGAAGCGTATGTAACCTGAGGTACCACTGTATCATCAACTTTTTAAAATTGTTCCGGTTGTTGAGATGATGTAACTCCAAATGAAATTTCAGTCTCATGTGACTTTTTCTTTTTTAAGGAACCACGATCGCGCTTTGCAGTTCTAGATCACAATAGAGTAGCAATCAAGATAAATTGTATCCATGAAGCTGCTTGGACACCAGAACACAGCTCCACAGCGCACCGTCAAAAAGCTCAGCGGGCAATCTGCACACAACAAGCAAACAAACAAACAAGTAATCTGAGCAGAAACACAAGCCAAGCACTCAGGCTCATGTGCTTTTCTGGTTGGTTTGCCAGTCTGCTGAGGCTCAGAGGAACTGCCTGTCTGACAAGACCTATGGACCATGCCCTCGCAGATTTGCTCTCCGTATCTATTCCAGATTTTAGGACGCCGTTGTGCACAAGGGCTAGATTTCAGGCGACCGCTAACACGTCACCCGAAAAGAGGAAATGCGTCACACACAAAAGTAGGAGAAATTTGCATAACATTCGCATATGATGATTCATAGCAGGCCCCTCAGATAACCAAGGTGACCAACCAAAGTCCATAGCAAGGCCATTGCCTAACCTGTAAAATAAGGAGGGAGGGCAGATGATTGAGGAAGCGAGCCAAAGAGGAAGTCCTCTGGCTCGCTCCTCCGTTTAAACGGCCCCGGCCACGCCCCCCCAGCCAGCGGGTTGGTGGCCAGGCTCTGACGTTGCTGGGGTCTCCCAGGCAACGGGGGACAGAGTCCCCCACCCCCGGTGGGGAGTGGGTGGCCACGTGGTCCACCGCAACTCCTCCCCACTGGGAAGTGGAGCAGATTTGCGATCTACCGGTCGATCGCGGGGCGCCCCTGGTCGATCCTGGTTGATCGCGTGATCCTGAGCTCAACAACTTTGGGTCTTCCTCCTCCCCCCAAAAAGCTCAAGAACCTTGGTCAATCCAATTGTAGATGATTACCAGGTTTTCTTATATAGTTGGAGTAGATCGCAGTCTCTTGGGAGTTGGACACGCCTGATTTATAGGTATGCACCGTGATTTTTGGGTCAGAAATGTGATGCCAAGTACTCGTATATTAATAAAAGTGCTGTGGGTGCCAGCACAAAATGGCTGCCATGGGGAGCAAAAAAGGGTGTCGGCATTGGCGTGGGTTGGACTAGATGACTTCCATCTCTGCAATTCTGCTATTCTACTCTGCACCAGGGAGTTACAGTCACAAAAAGCCCTGAGAACAGATGGGACAGGGGACAAAAATGGCTGTGAGAGGAGGTTCAGCTGAGGTGAGTGAGAAATGTCCGTAATTTCATCTGAGGAATGTTGAAGGGTACGATAATGCAAATTTTGGGGTCTTCCTAAAAAAAAAGTTCAACGGCTTTAGGAGTGTCCTGGTTTTTACTTCTTTTGAAATATGGCAACCCTAACATTACTAAACAGTAAGATCTGCAAACGTTTCCACAAGCACTTTCCTGTGAAGCTATGCCCAAAGCCTGGATTTGCAGTGGCCTAGTGCCAAGATGTGTCACAGGTTTGGGTTAAGAAGCAGTGTCAATTTGGCTTCGAAATGGTCTCTTTTCTTGACTCATGGAAGAAGTTAAAACAATAAGAACAACGGCAGCAGGGGAAGAAGGACTGAAAGAGGGAGACAAACAAGACCTCAAAGCCTGCTCCAAATATTGACAGTTTCCCATACTCTCCAACATTTATCCGATGAAAATAGGGACGTCCCATTTCATAAGGATAATTTTACTATTTATACCCCACATTTCTTATTGGATTGCCCCAGCCACTCTAGGCAGCTTCCAACATACCGTGTTTTTCGCTCTATAAGACGCACCAGACCACAAGACGCACCTAGTTTTGGGAGGAGGAAAACAAGTAAAAAAAATATTCTGAATTTCAGAAGCCAGAACAACAAGAGGGATCGCTGTGCAGTGAAAGCAGCAATCCCTCTTGCTGTTCTGGCTTCTGGGATAGCTGCACAGCCTGCATTCGCTCCATAAGACGCACACACATTTCCCCTTACTTTTTAGGAGGGGAAAAGTGAGTCTTATAGAGCAAAAAATACGGTATATGAAGACACAATGAAACATTAAACATTTTAAAAATAGCTTCCCTATACAGATTGCTTTCAGACAGCTCAGAGGTCAGATAATGCCATACACTCCAACATTTCTCGAATGAAAATAGGGACATCCTAAGGAAAGGTGGGGCATTCCAAATCAGAAACTGGGGCAGCTTCTCTAAATCAGGGATGTCCCTGGAAAATAGGAACCCTTGGAGGGTCTGGTCTCTCCTCATCTACAGTTTCCAGGGTTGTAAGAGTTACAGAGGTAGTGGCCTGGTCTGCCACACTAAGCCTCAGTTTGTCTTAAACCATAGTTTAATTGTGAATGTTCGTTGCATTGTCTGAACCTGGAGGAGCAAGTAAGAGATAAACCAAGAACAAACCTTGGTTTACCACTTGTGGTTTTGTTTGAAACTAACAAACCAGGGTCTGCATTCTGCTGGCACGACACATTCACAATTTACCATGGTTTCTGCCAAAATGTGGCTTATTGTGATATGCAAACTGGGCAAACTACACAAAAACCTTAAAAGCTCAGACCAGAATTCAGATACGTTAAAACTAAAAACACCAATCTCTTCAGAACCTCATGGGTGTTAATATGACATGTCACATGATGGACTTACTTTAAATTTTAAATTTAAGTTGCAAAATTGAAAATTTTAAAAAGTGATTAAAAAATAATAATATGATTTAAAATTTCCCAAAAAGTATTGCTTATTTAATATCTCTAAGAGCTACCTGCAAATTTTCATATTGGGATGTCAATGGGATGATATTTACAAAAAACAAATAAATTATCAGGTTCTATTTGGGATAAATGGGTCTTCTTGGAGTAAAATATAACAGAATACACAAGACTTCAAACTGTAATATCAGTTACTTCAGGCATTTCTTTAAAAATGTATTCACCTTGATATGGAATGACCCCTATACAAGTACAGTGGTACCTCGGGTTACATATGCTTCAGGTTACATACGCTTCAGGTTACAGACTCTGCTAACCCAGAAATATTACCTTGGGTTAAGAACTTTGCTTCAGGATGAGAACAGAAATCGTACTCCGGTGGCGTGACGGCAGCAGGAGGCCCCATTAGCTAAAGTGGTGCTTCAGGTTAAGAACAGTTTCAGGTTAAGTATGGACCTCTGGAATGAATTAAGTACTTAACCTGAGATACCACTGTATATTGATGGTAGGAAAGTACTGATGTGGAAGTTAATTGTAAAACATTCAGTTCAAAGATATAACTCGCAGCATTCAGATATTATTTGAAGCCAGACTTTGCTATCTTAAACTGACATCACCATCTGCATTCCTATTACTTTCTGAGGGCAATGGTGGTTCGGCGCTGACACTGGATCCTGCCACCCGTGTCTACATTCAAAGCTGGGAATTAATTTACCTTCATCTCTTTTTCCTGTCTGCCTGGAGGCAACTTAGAGTTCTGTAACGCAGAGTGCAAAAAGAGTGTGAAGGCAGACGGGGGGGGGGGCATCTCCCCTCCTCCCCTCCGTCAATTAATTAAGTTAATCTGGATAGAATTTGGAGGAGAAGGCAGGGAAATTCCACATGTTGAACATTTCCCCTTTAAACTAGGATTATATGATCAAAAATGCAAAACCACTAGAGATCTGATATCTCCCACCAACAATGGCGCTGGGGCACTTTGCTGCATTCATGGCTTGGGAATATACAGACTGGCTCCTCAAGAAACTATCTGCAGGTTTACAGCATGTGTGTGTGTGTGTGTTGCTGCATCCACACTCTCCCCCCCCCATAAACTTTCCGTGTTTCACACAACACAGAAAATTAAGGTGTAGCCCTTTTTGCAGCATAAAGGTGAAGGTAAAGGGACCCCTGACCATTAGGTCCAGTCGCGGCTGACTCTGGGGTTGCGGCGCTCATCTCGCTATATTGGCCGAGGGAGCCGGCGTACAGCTTCTGGGTCATGTGGCCAGCATGACTAAGCTGCTTCTGGCGAACCACAGCAGCGCACGGAAATGCTGTTTACCTTCCCGCCGGAGTGGTACCTATTTATCTACTTGCACTTTGACGTGCTTTCGAACTGCTAGGTTGGCAGGAGCAGGGACCGAGCAACGGGAGCTCGCCCTGTCGCGGGGATTTGAACCGCCGACCTTCTGATCGGCAAGTCCTATGCTCTGTGGTTTAACCCACAGCGCCACCCGTGTCCCTTTTGCAGCATATATGTCATTTAATTGCTGTTGATGTAGAAGACAACATGACACAACTGTACAGGTTACCCATGCATTTACAGCACCATGATACTATTTTCAACAGTCATCATGGCTTCCCCCAAGGAATTCTGGGAGACGTAATTTGTTAAGAGTGCTGAGATTTGTTAGGAGATCACTGTTCTCCTTGCAGAGTGGTTTAAAAATCAATTTCTCTTCACGGGAAGCTCTGAGAACTGAAATGGCGGCAGCAGTTGCACCCGCTTCCGGTGAGATCTCGCCAAAATATTGCAAGATCTTGTGCATTCCATGAGATCACGTGAGATTTTCAAATGGATGCACAACGGGGCAAGGCACTATTAATTTGCAACAAGCTTTTTATCCTTGGTATGAAATCAATTTCTTAAGACGTGCTTTTTAGGGGCAAAACAATACGCAACCAAACTAGGTCTCCACGAGATGGTTGGACAGTGTTCTCGAAGCTACCAGCATGAGTTTGACCAAACTGCGGGAGGCAGTGGAAGACAGGAGTGCCTGGCGTGCTCTGGTCCAGGGGGTCACGAAGAGTTGGACACGACTAAACGACTAAACAACAATAACCACTGTATACATAATGCTTTTATCATTAAAGAACAGCTGGGCCTCCAGGTTTCAGCTTTTTCAACTGGGCCTCCCAAACTTGAGCCTCCAGCTGTTTTTGGACTACAACTCCCACCATCCCTAGCTCGCAGGACCAGTGGTCAGGGATGAGAGGAATTGTAGTCCCAAAACAGCTGGAGGCCCAAGTTTGGGAGGCCCAGTTGAAACCCTCTATTGGTGGAAAGGGGCAGCAAAGAGGTTTTCACGCAGATGAGATGGTGCTCATTTATACAAGTAATAAAATCAAGTGTTGGAGCTTTTCCTGGATGATGGCAGTGCATCGGGCTGCAGCTGTGAGATTGCCTGTTTGAATGTTACTGGAAGAAAGCAGCCTGCAGCTTTAAAGCCATCTTGTCAAACAAAAGGATTCAGCCTGGCTTTCTGCTGGATCTGCTTGCTTTCTATATGCAAGGAGATATATTCTTTTTGCGTGTTCAGACCCAGAGACCTCCCTCAAAATAAAGACACACTTGACTCAAATTTTAGTTTTGGTTTTTGGCAGAATTTAGGCCACAACTTTATGGATTGCAGAAGCATAGCTGTCAACTTTTCCCTTTTCTTGTGAGGAATCCTATTTGGAATAAGGGAATTTCACTTTAAAAAATGGGAGACGTTGACAGCTATGTACAGAAGGTGAGTGGTTGCATAGGCTCTGGTTCAACTAGCTCCCTGCATCCTTCAGGCAGCGCTGACCCAGGGCACCAGCATAGGTCAGCCAAGGGTGAACACCTGGGTAGGCGAAAAGCCCGGAACAGACTATGTTTACCACCCAGATGCCCCCCTGGACTCAGGCATGGGCACAACCCCCTCTCAGGTGTTGACCAAACCATCGAGTCCCTGGATTCCTTTAACGGAATACCCTTCACATAAGGATGGCGAGAGCATTCTCCCATCCCTATCACCTGAACCAGTGCCTATCTGCAACCTTGTGATGATTTGCTACGCGGCAGGCGAAACCAAAATGGCAACAGCCAATCAGTCAAGTGGGGAAAATTCCTGCCATACCCCTGTCCCAATGACAGACGACACACGACGGCATAGCAAGGTCAAGCGCAAAATGCCCTAAAAGTAGGGAGAGTTGGGCGGGTGTTCCAAATGCACGCGCCGAAAGAGGAAGCTCTGGGTCATGTGCATGGGCATAAATAGGTCCCTTGAACCGTTTGGACTGCGTCCCATTGGCCAGATTGAACCCAACATCGAGGGACCTACCAATCGGGTGTTCTGGCTGTCCAATCTTACCCACCCACAACACAGGAGGTCTGTCTTCAGGTCTCACCGCAACATGTGCCCTCTTTTAGGGAGGACACAATTTATCACGGAAGAGCATTCCGACACTCATCGCATGAAATGGTACAGTCCAGAAAAAGTGTTGCCACGTGATCTTGTAAACTCACCTGGCTTCCAGAAATACAGTGGTACCTCAGGTTACAGACGCTTCAGGTTACATACGCTTCAGTTTACAGACTCTGCGAACCCAGAAATAGTGCTTCAGGTTAAGAACTTTGCTTCAGGATGAGAATAGAAATCGTTCAGCGGTGGTGCAGAAGCAGCAGGAGGCCCCATTAGCTAAAGTGGTGCTTCAGGTTAAGAACAGTTTCAGGTTAAGAACGGACCTCCAGAACAAATTAAGTTTTTAACCCGAGGTACCACTGTACTCTGTCACCGAGAATACTTCAGACAATGGTAGTGACAAACCTGGTTGACTTTAGACTGAGGACTGCGACATATAAATAAATAACTGCCCCCCACACGAAACACACACACACACACACACACACACACACACACACATTGTAAGTGTAATTCATCATTTCTTAAGCACCTAAAATGAGGAGACTTACAGCAGCTGAAATGATGAATTAAACTCCCCTCTCTACGTGCTGCAACAGGTCTCCCTTTTGAAAAGTACCACTGACAATCTGAGCCTGGATTTTAAAAAGCTCTTACTGCAGAGATAAATTATACACTGATCTTTGCCTACAGTTTGGTCTTAAGCCAAAAGGAGCCTCAACCTCCCAGTGAGCCACATAAATCATAGCCTGAGAAGCCTCAGGTGGCTGGATTAATACTGGATCAATGTGAATGTGCTACAAAGTTACTTGATCACTACAATGCTGGTATTGACTGTTATACACCTGTTATATCATTAGGGATTATATCTATTGTAAACAAGCCGTTTGATGTTGCAGACTGTGCTAACCGCACGCTCTATAATCAGGGCTTGTAGCTGCTGCGGAGGCCCCAACATGCCTGGATCATACTCGTTTTCGTGTTGCGTGGGGTGGCCAAACAATAGAGATATGTTCTGTCATTATTCCAAAGCGAACCTAGTCTAGACCAGGAACGGCTAGCTGGCTGCCTGAATGTGGATTCTCTAAGCAGCTTCATCTGGACCTCAGCATCCCCTGACTGGTTTCAATCATAGCTGTCAACTTTGAAAATAAGGGACCAGCAGCCTCGAAAATAAGGGATCAGCAGCCAAAATAAGGGATCAACAATTACTTTGATAAAATACATATTTTGTTGTGTGCAAATGACTTTAGATACCTATTAGGTCCATAAACAACCATATAGCATATATTCAACACAAAAAAACAGCAACAATTTGTTGTTGACAAAAGACAGCTGGACATACAAAGGGCCCCATGACCTTCAGTAGCTTATTTAAGGGACATCATCAATAAGGGGCAGCAGCGGGACATGGCACTGGGATAAGGGACTGTCCCACCAAATAAGGGACGCTTGACAGCTATGCTCTCAATCAAGGTGCAGTAACCCAAAGTTTTCTAAAGACATTTTCACTTGTAAGGGTAAAGAGTAACGTGGCTCCATCTGTGGTCTTTCCCCCCCCCCCAAAAAAAAAATTATTTTAATTCATTTTATAACACAAATAAAAAACACAAACAGAAAAGACAAACAATGCAAACAAATTCTTGTCATATCCTTATTTTTCTAAACATTGTTAAGTGGGCTTCCCTAAGTCCCACCTATCTGATTTTCATTTTACTTTAGCAGTTTACATATATCATAATTTCTAACCATCTTTTTTTTAAAAATCACACTTAAAATAACTTCACATTTTATCCCTTACAAATAATACTGTTTTAAAATACCCTATCTTCTACTTCTAACCCTACAGCCTATATCCACTTCCAAAGCTATTCTAAGGTTAAAATATGAACATATTTTTTTCGAATATTCCTTAAACTTCTTCCAGTCTTCTTCCACCGTCTCTTCTCTCTGGTCTCGGAGTCTCCCGGTCAGTTCCATATAGTCCATCATCTTCATCTGCCATTCTTCGATAGTTGGTAAATCTTGTTTCTTCCCATTCTTCGCTAACAATATTCTCGCAGCTGTTGTGGCATACAGGAAAAAAAGTAACATCCTTTTTGGGGATTTCACCCCCCAATATACCAAGTAAAAAGGTTTCTGGTTTTTTAATAAATGTGTTTTCCAACACTTTTTTCAATTCATTATAAATCCTTTCCCAGAAGTCTTTTACCTTGGGGCACGTCCAAATCTGTGGTCTTATCAAAGAGATTGTACTGCCATCTCAAGCATATTCCCTACAGACTCTTTTAGGGTGTTAAGGTTGGTAGAGTAGTTCCCAGCACCCTAAAAGTTCAGGGGGTGGCAGCCCAGAAGAAGGCCCTTTGTGTGGCTTTTTGGAGAGAGGGATTGGAAACGCTGCCCCAAACCCTAGAAATCTTATTCCGCTTCTAGCTTCTTAGGTTTCAGGAGTAATTGCTCGCGCATATCCAAGTATATTTTTGTAGAAGCTGGAAACCTGATCCTTTACAGACGGAAAGCTGTGGTTTTCAAAAAGCTGGTTTTCAATGCAGTTGGAAAAGGCAATGAAATATACACAGGTGTGGGAGAGAGACTAATAGAATGGAAAGGTGAGGCCTTCTCAGTCAATGTGGATTTGAGACCTTGTTCACGTTCAATTGATAGAAATGTCTGGGATGTAAATAATATTACAGTTGTAATATTATTTATATCCCTGACAATATTTATTCAACAACAACTTTATTATGGTTGTAGACCAGCATAAAATATTTATTCAAATTGCCATCATGTTGTGTATCTTTGAGTCTCTCTGCTAACCATAAATGAAGCCTATCCTCTATAGCAGCACTGAAATGAATATTCACATATGTTTATGTATGTATGTATTTAAATACAGTGGTACCTTGGGTTACATGCGCTTCAGGTTACATACGCTTCAGGTTACAGACTCCACTAACCCAGAAATAGTGCTTCAGGTTAAGAACTTTGCTTCAGGATGAGAACAGAAATCATGCCCTGGCGGCGTGGCAGCAGCAGGAGGCCCTATTAGCTAAAGTGGTGCTTCAGGTTAAGAACAGTTTCAGGTTAGGAATGGACCTCTGGAATGAATTAAGTACTTAACCCGAGGTACCACTGTATACACTCACTGGAAGGACAGCTTGTGAAGCTTGTGAAGCTGAGGCTCCAATACTTTGGCCACCTCATGAGAAGAGAAGACTCCCTGGAAAAGACCCTGATGTTGGGAAAGATTGAGGGCACAAGGAGAAGGGGACGACAGAGGATGAGATGGTTGGACAGTGTTCTTGAAGCTACCAGCATGAGTTTGACCAAACTGTGGGAGGCAGTGGAAGACAGGAGTGCCTGGCGTGCTCTGGTCCATGGGGTCACGAAGAGTCGGACAAAACTAAACAACTAAGCAACAATAACCACTGTATACATAATGCTTTTATCATTAAAGAACAGCTGGGGTTTCCTTATTTGGATTTGTGTGTGTCCTTTTTTCCTCTCCTTTGGAGCATAGCTGTCAAGCGTCCCTTATTTGGCGGGACAGTCCCTTATCCCAGCGCCATGTCCCGCTGCTGTCCCTTATTGATGATGTCCCTTAAATAAGCTACTGAAGGTCATGGGGCCCTTTCTATGTCAAGCTGTCCTTTGTCAACAACAAATTGTTGCTGTTTTTGTGTGTTGAATATATGCTATATGGTAATTTATGGACCTAATAGGTATCTAAAGCCATTTGCACGCAACAAAATATGTATTTTATCAAAGTAATGGTTGATCCCTTATTTTGGCTGCTGATCCCTTATTTTTGAGGCTGCTGGTCCCTTATTTTCAAATCTGTAAGTTGACAGCTATGCTTTGGAGACAGATGAAGTTTTTCAGGTAAGGAGCATCCACTGAACAACTTTTGTCTCGTTCTGCAATATTGATGCTGATTCAACCAGCAGGAAGCAAAACAGGCTTAAGCAGGCCCTGTTAGCAGACAGCACCGTGCTAAAGATATGGCAGTCACGACCCTCCTCTCCTGCTGCTATATCCCTTCTCCCACCGGACAAAGTTTGTCAGATCTATTAAAGTCATATAATAAAGGTTTGCAATGGGGGCAAGTCAAAGTTTGTATTTCCTAATGATGCCAGATGCTTGGCCTTAGCCCTTAGCTACCCCGGACGTTTCAAGTTAAAGCTCACTGTAACTGACCTTTTGGTTGGTCGTGGGTCCCCCCCCCCCGTAAAAAAAGAAAGAAAGATGAAACATTCTTTGAGTCTGTCACTACTGTCCGCAAAACACCCTCCCCACCCATAGACCCCCCTCCAATCTGTTTTATCAGAATAAACTCATAATTGAGCCTTTGACAATAGCAGGACTGTGCATTTTTTGTCAATAACAATGGCATGTCCAAGTTCATTATCGCAGATTGTTTAAAAACTGATTCATGGGCCAGTAGTAGTAAGCTTATTATACAGCATAAGTGACAGTGTAATCTGGACGGAGGCCGAAGACATTCTTAAACAGTCATGTCCAATTAGGACACACGTCACCCACATTCCTGGTGGAGCCACATTAATAAATTAGTCCTACCACAAACTGAGAAACACTCACAAGGGCCCTAATATGTTTTGTTCGTACGGATAATTCAGTGCATTTTTGGAAAGAACTGCGCAGAGCGCATTAGTAAATGAGTAGCATTCACACTGCTTATGTTATATTGCGTCTCTGGCTTAAATCTCCCTGCTTAGAATGGGACTTCATTGTGTTCACTTGCAAACTAACATCAGCACGACTCATGGCTTCCGATTCTCTCGTTGTTGGCACATCGTCTGCTACAAAGAGGTAACAACCGTGAACTGGTTTCCATGACGTCTTGGGATGCTAATTTATTTTAATCTTGCTTGCTCAGTTTCCATCGGATGTATGGATCCCTTGTTTGCAGTGGGGTGACCCCAGATGAACTTTATCCTCTCAGCCTTTAACTCCCGATGGATGGATCCTTTAAACCAGGAAGAGGCAAACTCAACCCTCCAGATGTTTTGGGAATACAATTCCCATCATCCCTGACCACTGGTCCTGTTAGCTAGGGATCGTGGGAGTTGTAGTCCCAAAACATCTGGAGGGCTGAGTTTGCCTATGCTTGCAAACTAACCAGAGGGGGAGGCTGGGTGATAGTGGGTCTTATGCTGCAGCAGAGGTGGATTTAGGGTAGACAAACCTAGACAGCATCCTAAAAAGCAGAGACATCACCTGGCCGACAAAGGTCCGTATAGTCAAAGCTATGGTTTTCCAGTAGTGATGTATGGAAGTGAAAGCTGGACCATAAAGAAAGCTGATCGTTGAAGAATGGATGGTTTTGAATTATGGTGCTGGAGGAGACTCTTGAGAGTCCCATGGACTACAAGAAGATCAAACCTATGCATTCTGAAGGAAATCAGCCCTGAGTGCTCACTGGAAGGACAGATCCTGAAGCTGAGGCTCCACCTCATGAGAAGAGAAGACTCCCTGGAGAAGACCCTGATGTTGGGAAAGATGAAGGGCACAAGGAGAAGGGGACGACAGAGGACGAGATGGTTGGACAGTGTTCTCGAAGCTACCAACATGAGTTTGACCAAACTGTGGGAGGCAGTGGAAGACAGAAGTGCCTGGCGTGCTCTGGTCCATGGGGTCACGAAGAGTCGGACACAACTAAACGACTAAACAACAACAACAACAACAAAATGCATTTTGTATTCACCCCCTCCCCCCAAAATTAATGCTGTTTTATTTTCTAAGTTGCATCACCAGCTTAAAGGTACCGTATTTTTCCCTCTATAACACGCAGATTTTTTCTCCTAAAAAGGAAGGGTAAATGTCTGTGCGTGTTATAGAGCGAATGTGTGGTCCCTGGAGCCGAAAAACCAGGCAAAAATCAAATCGCGCTTCACGGAGAAGGGAAACCTGAAAAGAGGAAGCGGTTGCTTTCCTGCATTCTGCCTCAGGGTCTTACTGCCCACCCTTCTCTGTTTCGTTGCTGTGTTTGCTCAAACGGAACAAAGAGCAGGGAAAGCCCCTCCCCTCCAGGCAAGCAGAGGGGAAATTCCTCTCTGTGCTCCGGTGCTGCTGGGGGAGAGGGGGAGAGAGAGGGGGGGAGGGAGGGAGAGAGGGAGAGAGAGAGAGAGAGAGAGAGATGGCTGGCTTGGGTGGGGGGAAACTTTTGCCTTTCTTTCCTCCCTCCCGTTAAATCCCTCTCCTGCATTCTTAGCCAGCTGCTTCTCTGCACACCCCTCTCATGTCCCTTCTTTGTTTTTCCTTCGCTCCCCACTTAAAATGTGGTTACAAAGCATAGATCCACATGGATCCTCAGGATCTTTGCATTCGGTCACCCCAAATTCACCATCAGATCACATAGCATGTCCATGGCTACAGCCTGCACCAAAAAAATCACGCACCCACTGTTGCCTGGGGCTGCAATGGTGCAAAAACGTGGTTACAAAGCATGGATCCACAGGGATTCTCAGGATCTTTGCATTGGATCACCCCAAATTCACCATCAGATCACATAGCACGTCCATGGCTACAGCCTGCACCAAAAAAATCACGCACCCACTGTTGCCTGGGGCTGCAATGGTGCAAAAATGTGGTTACAAAGCATGGATCCACAGGAATTCTCAGGATTTTTGCATTGGGTCACCCCAAATTCACCATCAGATCACATGTCTGTGGCCACAGCATGAAGCACAAAAATGATACATCCACTGTTTCATTCAGAATGTTTTTTCCCTTGTTTTCCTCCTCTAAAAACGATGTGCGTGTTATGGGCAGGTGCGTGTTATAGAGCGAAAAATACGGTAGTTGACGCAGTTCTTGAGAAGCTGGACGTATCCTCCTTCTTTTTTGCAGTACCTAAGAACTGAGCCTCAACTTGCTTCCTCTTCATGCCTTCACAATTTCTTAGAATAACAGAATTGCAGTAAAGTCGGAAGGGTTCCTAAGGGTTCTCTAGTCCAATCCCCTGCAATGTGGAAATACCAACAATATCATACTTGATGTGGGATGTGAAACACATAGCTGTCAAGTACAACATTCCTAGAATGGACATGCTAGGAGATGCTTTGTACCAGCCAAGAGAGAACTTCCTGTTTCCTCCTGAGCTGGGACAAACTTCTGGGGAAGAGGAGCACACCATCTTCTTTTGCTCCTCTCGTCTCCATTTTGTTTTTCTGCAGTCACTTGGGACTAACTCCCTTATGGGATAGTTCCACATGTATATATACTTTTGTAAATCTAAGTCTGCCTTCAGGGATCTAACTGTGAACTGAATGAATGTGAGTAAACTACTTTTATATTCACTTTAATAAGATTGTCGTGTCTGTTATTTTTTAGGAGGGAAAAGAAGGGATCTTACCAGGAATCTTATAGAGAGTTGCTAACGCAAGTTAGGAAGGGTATCATTAAACCAGGCATGGCCAAAATCTGTTTTGGGGGACCGCTAGTCAGATTAATCAGGCCCCTGTGGCAGTTTATTAAACTTCAATCCTAAAAAAAGGTCAACAACTTTGGTCGGCCCTCTGGTTGGCCCTCACGGCCCTTCACTTCATCAAATCTGGCCCTCTTTGAGAAAAGTTGGACACCACTGCTAAACAATATAGCCTCTCCTGCCTCCCTGAACATTCCCACACTTGACAGGTGACCACCCAAACTCTGCTTCAAAACTTCCATGGATGGAGAGTGACAACTTTATTCTTGGTAGGCTTAAATGGATATCCAGTCATTTTCCTCATTTGCTTTCTATTTCTATATCAGCTGTAGAAATTCAAAATCTAACAGAAAGTGAATGATATGATAAAAAGTATCTTAAAATGGTTTACGTTCTGGTGAACATTTAGCACTTTTGTTTCTCATAAAGATAAGCAGCTGCCTAATGGCGTCCCGTTGAAATAACTAAGCCCTTCAACAAATTCAACTTTGAATCCAACTTAAACTGGATTTGAGGTTAGAAATCAAATTTTCCAAATAAGCAGAGAGCAAATAAATTAGGGAAAGAAAAGCAGCAAAACCAATCACAAAAGCCAAATTTCACCATTTGATGGGCGAAGAGAGTTTGGCATATCTGAATTTGACACGTGAGAACTGAAATTCCACCAAATGATGCTTTTTCTAAGTATATATTAGACTGTTGCAACATGCACACCAGTGCCTTAGGGTGAAAGGCAAGTAAGAAATCAAATAAATAAACAAATATATTCTATTTTCTAATCCCCTTTTAAAATTATCTATATTAGTGGCCTCATCACCAGATCTTGTAGTCATGAATTCCATAGTTATCCCCATGGCGAGTTAGCCCCCCGGCGGCTCTGGGAAGTCCCCCAGCCCACCCCCTCCCAAATTTCCAGCTTCTCTCTTCAGGAGCTGTTTTCAGAATAAAATGGCACAGCCCCAAGGCAAACCACTTTGAGCTTCTTGGAAGAAAGCTGGGATAAAATTGCGATAAACAAGCCTGCAACTGCTTGAAGGCATACACAGAGCTGGTGTTGCTTGACTGATTTTCCAATAAGCACCTCTCTGGAGTCCCTATCTCTGCAATATTGGGAGGAGCTACGAAAATGTTCCTCCTGCAACGGCTCCGGAAATGGATGTGCCCACCCTGGTCTGTTTGAACTATGGCATGTAATTAAAACACCCCACTGGCAGATGCAGGGTAAAGACAGGAAAGAAACCTTTGCCGTTCTCTCGGATGCCACCCCTTAGAGAGGAGATTTTCTACTCTGTTATTTGTAAAAGCTGAAGAAAGCAAGAGAATCTCTTGAGCAAGCTAATTGGAGGGGGAAACAACCAGTTCCTGGATAGATAGCGATCGCCACTAGTCATTAGGCCTCCATGATAATGGGCATTTTATCCCGCTTAATTGTTACCTGCATTGCAACCCTCTTCTATATTCATTGTTTACATTCATTGTCTCACGCATGTATTGCCCTTACTGGATCATTAAGAAGAATTGAGGGGATCACCATGGACAGAATTGCCCTTTGAAACTCTCTGCCAATTTGTGCATGAAGTAATATCTGCGAGGGCGACTTCAATTGCAGGCAAAGTCCTCTTTGCTACACCATTGCTTTGCTCTCGAGGACGAGTTATTGTTCCCCTTTTTATACGTAATTCAACTTGGACCAGGATAAAACAAAACTCTTCTCTGAGCTTTTCTGCTTGGAAGTTGGACCTGAAACCAGTATTTGCAAATATTCAAAGTTTTCAAGACTCTGGTGAAATTTTGCCTCAGAATTCAAAAAATCTGAATTCTCCAAGCTCCTTTGTATCTCTTGCTCCAGCAGGCATCAAACATGAGATCTTATGTAAGCTTTCAACTACAGTGGTACCTCAGGTTAAGTACTTAATTCGTTCCGGAGGTCTGTTCTCAACCTGAAACTGTTCTTAACCTGAAGCACCACTTTAGCTAATGGGGTCTCCCGCTGCTGCTGTGCCGCTGGAGCACGATTTCTGTTCTCATCCTGAGGCAAAGTTCTTAACCCGAGGTAATATTTCTGACTTAGCAGAGTCTGTAACCTGAAGCATATGTAACCTGTTGTTGTTTAGTCGTTTAGTCGTTTCCTTCGTGACTCCATGGACCAGAGCACGCCAGGCACTTCTGTCTTCCACTGCCTCCCACAGTTTGGTCAAACTCATGCTGGTAGCTTCGAGAACACTATCCAACCATCTCGTCCTCTGTCGTCACCTTCTCCTTGTGCCCTCCATCTTTCCCAGCATCAGGGTCTTTTCCAGGGAGTCTTCTCTTCTCATGAGGTGGCCAAAGTATTGGAGCCTCAGCTTCAGGATCTGTCCTTCCAGTGAGCACTCAGGGCTGATTTCCTTCAGAATGGAGAGGTTTGATCTTCTTGCAGTCCATGGGACTCTCAAGAGTCTCCTCCAGCACCATAATTCAAAAGTATCAATTCTTCAGCAATCAGCCTTCTTTATGGTCCAGCTCTCACCTCCATATATCACTACTGGGAAAACCATAGCTTTAACTATATGAACCTTTCAACTATTAAATGCTGTCTAATATGAAAACATTACTACGTGTCATCTCTTGCAATGATTCTTCATCGTCAACTTGGTTGGAATAGTCATGTTGTTTGGATGCCTGATTATCATCTTCCAAAGCAACAACTCTGTTCCAAACCTAAAAATGAAAAGCATAATGCTGGTGGTCAACAAAAGAGGTTTAAAGACTCTCTAAATCTTAAAAAAATGTAGTGTAAACACCGACAACTGGGAAACACTGGCCTGTGAGTGCTCCAGTTGAAGAACAGCCTTTACCAAAGGTGTCATGGACTTTGAAGACGCTCGAACTCAGGATAATAGAGAGAAATGTGAGAGGAAGGCACGCTTGGCAAACCCTCACCATGCTCAACATCTGCCTGGAAACCTATGTCCCCACTGTGGAAGGACATGTGGATCTAGAATCGGCCTCCACAGTCATTTACGGACTCACTGTTAAGACCGCGTTCATGGAAGACAATCTTACTTGGCTACAAGTGATCGCCAAAGAAGAAAGAAGAGAAGACTTGAAATGTTGTTAGCAGAATAGTAAAAAGGTAAAGGGACCCCTGACCATTAGGTCCACTCATGGCCGACTCTGGGGTTGCGGCGCTCATCTCGCTTTATTGGCCAAGGGAGCTGGTGTACCTCTTCTGGGTCATGTGGCCAACATGACTAAGCCGCTTCTGAAGAACCAGAGCAGTGCACGGAAACGCCATTTACCTTCCCACCAGAGCGGTACCTATTTATCTGCTTGCACTTTGATGTGCTTTCAAACTGCTAGGTTGGCAGGAGCAGGGACCGAGCAACGGGAGCTCACTCCGTTGTGGGGATTCGAACCGCTGACCTTCTGATCAGCAAGTCCTAGGCTCTGTGGTTTAACCCACAGCGCCATAACCAGCTGTAAATCAGTGTTAATGACTTTGGGGTGAAATATCAAAATGAGAATTGTTTTAAGGTTTCTTGGGAGAAACCTGTACTTGTTTGTATAATGTCCAGTATATCTGTCCAGAATGCATTGTTTTTTACAACTCTTTACAAAAGATATGTATGAAATCTGCCTTAATTCTGTTTCACCTCCAACAACACATGTTTCGGCTGAAATCTTTATAAATTGTCAAAATTGGTTACCTACAAAATTATTTTTTTAAACTGAGGTCATTGGAGAAAATGTTGGAAATATTCTTTTGGAGTATTAACACCAGACTTTGCAAAACACTTTTGTAGAGGCGAAAAGGTCTGAATTATGTAGAGTGGTACCTCGGGTTAAGTACTTAATTCGTTCCGGAGGTCTGTTCTTAACCTGAAACTGTTCTTAACCTGAAGCACCACTTTAGCTAATGGGGCCTTCTCCTGCCACCGCGCCGCCAGAGCACGAATTCTGTTCTCATCCTGAAGCAAAGTTCTTAACCCAAGGTACCATTTCTGGGTTAGCGGAGTCTGTAACCTGAAGCGTATGTAACCCAAGGTACCACTGTATATGAACATTGGGACATAGATGGAGCATAGATAAAGAACTTCTGATACAATTCTGAAATCTATGGCATGTTTCTGCGGCGGTAGCATTCAATAGAGAACACAATGTTTGTACCTATCCAAAATGTAGATTCTCTGGCATGAGATCTGAAACCAAGTTAGTATACATACAGTAACCAAAGAAACAGTTCTCATGGCCGGCTGCCAAGCAAATGACTACATATTATCCCCAGTTAACTTGGCGGTGAAACAACACAGAAAACGAGAGTAAATTATGATGGTGCTTTCTGTTGAATGAACTTATGTTAATGAGTTCTTTGTGTGGATGTGCCTTTGAGGTGTGCTGAACTCCAGTTTAAGGTGTGCATCTCTCTCGCTCTGCGTGTCTAAGGCTGGCCTAAAATATTTTGCCTCCAGAGACGGAAGACAAGATGGCGCATCTATTTCACGTAACTGGATTCATTGCTGGATCTTTCTTTGAGGCTGGTGACAAAACAGCATCCTCCCTTGCGCTCAAGAGCAGCAGGCTTAACTTCAGCGCCCTGTCTTTCAGCACCTTCCACCTGAGGCAATTGCCTCCTTCTGCCAAATGGTAGGACCGGCTACACACACATTTCTCTAAGATATGGTTACCAGATTTTTTTCAATGAATCCGGGGACACTTTTTGGGGGGAAGCTGGGTAGCAACAGGGAGTCAGTAGTGGGGATGGTGAGGCAAAAGACCCTGGGCCCAAGCACACATGCGTATTGTATAAAGGTGCAAAGCCCTTCTTTCACACCCTGTGAAACATAAATGCGCAGAGGTTTTTTTAAAAAATCTGGGCAACGGCACGCCACACGCCCATGACTCCTGAGGCTTCCCCAATCTCCTCCCCTCTTCCTCCTTTGTTTTGACAGATCAGGGGAGGCTCAGGGGTCACGGGCGGGCAGGCGTTGCCCAGGAGGGGCCAGCCTGGTAGTGCAGTTGGCTCTGGCTGGCTTCAGGAGCTGCTCACTGCCGTGGCGCAAGAAAAATGGTGGGCACCACGGCAGCAAGCAGCTCCTGAAGCCAGCTGGAGCCAACTGCGCTAACAGGCTGGCTCCGGGCTGCTGAGGCTGCCGCTGCCACGTTTCCCAGGGACAGATTTGCAAATCTGGTTACATTCCAGGGACGGAATTTGTCCGGGGACAGATTTGCAAATCTTGGGACTGTCCCCGGGAACCAGGGACGTCTGGTAACCCCTGGTGACCCGGAAACTACAACTAATCCAGAATGCGGCAGCTAAACTGGTGACTGGGAGCGGCCGTCGAGACCATATAACTCCGGTCTTGAAAGACCTACATTGGCTCCCAGTACGTTTCTGAGCACAATTCAAAGTGTTGGTGCTGACCTTTAAAGCCCTAAACGGCCTCAGTCCAATATATCTGAAGGAGCGTCTCCACCCCCATCGTTCTACCTGGACACTGAGGTCCAGCACCAAGGGCCTTCTGGCGGTTCCTTCACTGAAAGAAGCCAAGTTACAGGGAACCAGGCAGAGGGCCTTCTCAGTAGTGGCACCCGCCCTGTGGAACCCCCTTCCACCAGATGTCAAAGAGAACAACAACTACCAGACTTTTAGAAGACATCTGAAGGCAGCCCTGTTTAGGGAAGCTTTTAATGTTTGACGTATTGCAGTGTTTTAATAAAAAAAAAATTGGAAGCCGCCCAGAGAGGCTGGGGAATCTCAGCCAGATGGGCGGGGTATGAATAAAAAAATATTATTATTATTACTACTACTACTACTACTCCAAGACTTTTCAGTAACATTTTCAAAGTAAATTGAACACCACAGAGATGACTACATTTAAACACGTGAACTACACTTGAAAGTCAGTTCAGCAGTTTTCCTCAGTCAGGGGTCACTTGTCCACCGTCCCTGGGAAACTGCTTTTGAAACTGAGGCATATTTCAAAAGCTGTCTGGGGTGCGGCCTGAGAGCTGGAGATTGCAGCAAATTCTTCAAGTAAAAAAAGAACTCCAGTAGACTTGAAGAAGCCTAGCGAGGTCTTTTGTTATTTGTTTCAGTTTAAATACATCAAAATGAAGCCATTCAATAAAAATGCATTTGTTTAAATAGCACAAACAGGTGGATATTGAATGAAAATGATTTCCCAATAAAATCTTGCCTGCACAATCACAAAACTCCTGTGGATTTCAGCCTGCCTGCCATTTCCCCCCTCAGCAATTTCACCTGTGGCCATGTGTTCCACACACCGCTAAGCCAATATTTCTCACTGATTTATAATTTCTTAATTTTATTTAATTAACATATTTTACCCCATATTTCAGTCTTAGAAGATTCCAATTTAAAATACAACACAAAGCAGTATTTTAAAAATTCAAAATTTCAAAAACTAAGCAAAACTCAATATTAAAATATCAGGAACAAGTGAGTGTAAAAGAAGTAATATAAAAAGCAGCAAAAGTGCATTATACAATTTTTTAAAAGCATATATAATGAGGATCACTTTACCTGGCTGCTAAAACTTATCAAATCTGATACCAGACAAATATATTCAGGGAACAGATGAATAAAGGATCCCAGTTATCACCTCAATGTCTGTGGGAGGGCATCTGGGCTTAGCCCAAGGTAGGACCGGTCCAAGCCATTTTGCTGTCTGAGGCAGCATGGCATTCCAATTTCATTATTTGTGTACAGTATTTAAAATATTTCTTAGCCACCCCTCAAAACTGTGTACAAAAGTGTGAATAGGAAAAAAACCTCATACAACATATGAATAGACAAATAAGCATAACAAAATATAGACGAGGCAAAGCCCCAAAATGTTGAAAACAGAATAGAATATGATTCCAAAAAAACCATCCACATTCTAAAAGGTCTGGGCAAAATAGGAAGATCTTTCCAAAATGCCTCTTCTACTTTCAGAATCCAGCAGGAGTGACTGTTGATTCTTACTTTAGTTATGAAAATGGGATGGCATACTGTGTCACACCTAAAGAACCAAGGTAGCAAAAAGCTCTATTTTCCCTATCTCATCATGGACCAGTCCTGACCCAAGCCATTTCTTTAAGTATACCGGTCTGAAACCATTTAAGGCTGCCAGGGTGATAGCACACATTCCAGTTGCCACAGTTTTGTGAAGGTCTTTCTCTAGTTCTATGAGAAATTTAAAAATGTAAAGAAAATAAATATTATTTTGCTGTTGTTTAGTCATTTAGTCATGTTCGACTCTTTGTGACCACATGGACCAGAGCACGCCAGGCACTCCTGTCTTCCACTGCCTCCCACAGTCTGCTCAAACTCATGCTGGTAGCCTCAAGGACACTATCCAACCATCTCATCCTCTGTCGTCCCCTTCTCCTTGTGCCCTCCATCTTTCCCAACATCAGGGTCTTTTCCAGGGAGTCTTCTCTTCTCATTAGGTGGCCAAAGTATTGGAGCCTCAGCTTCACGATCTGTCCTTCCAGTGAGCACTCAGGGCTAATTTCCTTCAGAATGGAGAGGTTTGATCTTCTTGCAGTTCATGGGACTCTCAAGAGTCTCCTCCAGCACCAGAATTCAAAAGCATCAATTCTTTGGTGATCAACCTTCTTTATGGTCCAGCTCTCACTTCCATACAGTATTAGATTTCTTACCTACCGTTCACAGTACTTTCCCAGGGCAAGTTACAACAGTGTAATGATACAATATGAACACCTGTTAAAACAATTTACAATTCCAAGAATAGGGTGGGTCCTAAATCTCAGGTGGCAAAGGCCAAGTCAAAGAAGTATGTAGGGCAAATGTTATACAAGGTGGCAGGTGGGGAGGGAATTCCAAAGCTTGGGGGCTTCCCTTTCCTGTTAACTTCTGAGGGCCTCCCTCTGCCAATCCTGGAGTCCCTAGGTGTTCCTCAACTACAACTCCCATCACCCCAGCAAGCAAGACCAGTGGTCAGGGAGGAATCTGGAGAGTCCAGCAACATCTGGGGACCCAAGCAGGGCCGGATTTAGGTTTGATGAGGCCCTCAGCTCCTGAAGGTAATGGGGCCCTTTAGATGTCCAGCTGTCCTTTGTCAACAACAAATTGTCACTGTTTTTGTGTGTGGAATATATGCTACATGGTAATTTATGGACCTAATAGGTATCTAAAGCCATTTGCACATAACAAAATATGTATTTTATCAAAGTAATTGTTGAACTGAAATACAATTAAGAAGAAGTTTATTAATAGTGAAATATTTGGAGAGACAGGAGAGTGAGAGCCAGTGTGGTGTAGTGGTTAAGAGCGCTAGATTCATAATCTGGTGAACCGGGTTCGCGTCTCCGCTCCTCCCCATGCAGCTGCTGGGTGATCTTGGGCCAGTCACACTTCTCTGAAGTCTCTCAGCCCCACTCATCTGTTTGTTGTGGGGGAAGAAGGGACGCAGGTGGCACAGGGCCGCAGGTGGCGCTGTGGGTAAAACCTCAGTGCCTAGGGCTTGCCGATCGAAAGGTCGGCGGTTCGAATCCCTGCGGCGGGGTGCGCTCCCGTCGTTCGGTCCCAGCGCCTGCCAACCTAGCAGTTCGAAAGCACCCCTGGGTGCAAGTAGATAAATAGGAACCGCTTACTAGTGGGAAGGTAAACGGCGTTTCCGTGTGCGGCTCTGGCTCTGGCTCTGGCCAGAGCAGCGATGTCACGCTGGCCACGTGACCCGGAAGTGTCTCCGGACAGCGCTGGCCCCCGGCCTCTTGAGTGAGATGGGCGCACAACCCCAGAGTCTGGCAAGACTGGCCCGTACGGGCAGGGGTACCTTTACCTTACCTTTAAGAAGGGAAAGGAGATTGTTGGCCGCTTTGAGACTCCTTTGGGTAGTGATAAAGCAGGATATCAAATCCAAACTCTTCTTCTCTTTTTCTTAAGCTATAGCTTGTTTGCTTATATGTAAATCTGGCACTGGACCCAAGGTTGAGAAAGGTCTTAAAAATATAGTCCGTAGACCCGTCAGGTGTAAGTTTGGTGTGTATGCATATGATTCCTGAAATGAGAATAAATATTATATTTTTTTCCACATAAATTTTTATTAATTTTCATTAAACATACATTCATTATACAAATAAATCCCACATATATCTTTGGCTCTGCCGAGCTTCGGACTTCCCTCCACCCCTTCGGTAAGTATCATATATTTTCTAACATCGCATATTCTGTTTGTTTAACTGTTTTACCATATGCTGTTAGAGTTATTCTAACCTTGCCAGTGTCTTTAGGGTTTTACAATTGTCTCTTATATACACCAAATATTTACTCCAGCTTTCATGAAACTTCTGTTCATCCTGATCTCGTATTTTTCCTGATCATCTGGCCAGTTCTGCATAATTCATCATTTTAACCTGCCATTCCATAATAGTAGGTATTGCAAACACACATGTGTCCTCACGTTCCTCTCCTAAACATTGGGGAGTGTAAAGGAAGCATTCAGGTAAATGGGCTCGTTTTCCCGAGGAGCAGAAGAACCTCCTTTCGTGAAAGGGTTAATGTGAGCTCCGTCTTGCTCTCTTCCTCCAGTAGCTTCATAACCCAACCAGCTCAGCTATGCTTTGTTGATCACAATCTCCTTTGCAGAGGAAGCTTTGAATATGTTTGACATAATCAGCTCACAGCCTTTGCCCACTCTCTTTCATAAACAGGCCGTTTTCACATCCTTTCCATGGGATCCGACAAGCGGAAAAATAATTAATGTTACCTCAGCCTAAGAGTGACCTAGCTTGGATTCAAAAAGGCAGCCTGTTGCATAAACGAACCGTTTAATTGAGTGACAGAAGGAGACAGCATGCATCAATTCTGCCGCTATTTATTACAAGGAACCAGGGATTTGAGGGGGATTGGGCTCCCTCGGCCTCAAAGCAAGTTCAGATGCAGAAAGAGGAAAGATTTAGGTTGCAGAAAGGTCTGTGTGCACCAGTGGCGTATTGTGGGGGGTGCAGGGGGGGCCGGCCGCACCGGGCGCAACATCTGGGGGGGCGCTCGCACTCGCAGCTCTCTGCCCCTACTAAAATCCATGGGTTAGGGGGCGCAAATTACTTGCCTTGCCCCGGGTGCTGACAACCCACGCTACGCCACTGGTGTGTACACGTGAAAAGATACCGGGAAAATGACGTCCTTACATTAGGATAGATGAGGCAGTTTCTTCAAGTGGTAGTCTTTTGCCGCCAGTGCCGGCCCAAGGGATTTTGCTGCCCGAAGCAAAGGGCAAGATGTTGCCTCCTCCCGGTCTCGTTCCATGTACGAAAGCCTCCATTTTGCCCCAGGGACAATGGCCTAGTTTAGTGGGTGCAGGTGAGGCCGCACAGCACACACACAAAGAGAACTCTCTCCACTCACTGCTCCTTGATATTTGCCACCTGAGGCAGCTGCCTCACTTTGCCTTGTGGTAGGGCCGGTCCTATTTGCAGTGGCGTAGCAAGGTCAGGTGGTACCCGGAGTGGAAAATTTCTTGTCACCCCACACACACATTGAAATTATTTTTTTAAAAAAAAATTCACAAATTTTATTAGTTTTTAGACAAACAAACACAAATCATAACTTGATCCAATATTAATATCATAGTTAAACGACTTCCTCAAATTCCCTTGACTGAATTTCAGTATGTATCATTGTAACGGTTTTCCAAAATAATATCTCATAAAATTTACTTAATCCTCTTAACATCTTTATCTCTTTTCATCTTAACTTTAAACATATTGTTTTATAATTTCACATATTCAGATCCTTCGCCTAACTATTATTTTGCAAGTATTTCTATTTAATTTAACTCAGCAGAAATTATTAATTTTTTTTTTTTGCCTGCAAAATGGTTTGACTTTATTTCATATTTTGAGACAAAGCCAGAATTGTTTAGCTTTTTTGGGGGAGCTTCTTTTCACGGAGATTGTTTAGCTTTTTTGGGGGAGCTTCTTTTCACGGAGATTGTGTGCCTTGCGATGAGGAGTCCGCCTGCCACCCTACAACTGAGGGGGAGCCAGCGGGCAGACCATTTTGGCAGCAGGAAGCCTGCGCACACCAAAGCCACAGTGTTTCTCTCAGATGTTGAGTGCCCCGCACAGCATTTTGTCACCCCCCTCAGCATAGCTGTCAACTTACAGATTTGAAAATAAGGGACCAGCAGCCTCGAAAATAAGGGATCAGCAGCCAAAATAAGGGGTTTTCTAGGCGCAGGTATGTTCAACTTCTGAGCCCCCCAAGCCAAAGGCAGATAGCCCAGCCAGCAGCCAAAACGAAGCCTCAAGCGGTGGTTCTCACAGCGCAGCAACCCTGCAAAAGGGATGCAGTAAGGAAAACCACCGTCACCTTTCCACTGGGAAGCGCTGAGCAAAGGCGAGTCCCCAGGCAACGCAGCCGATTTGATCAGCACAAGGCATGCAAGCTCCACCCCCCAGTCATTCCTTATTGGGTGAGCAACGCAGCCTGCTTGCTTACACAGTTGGAGCCTCCCTCCCTCCCTGCCGGCAGGGAGGGAGGGAGGGAGAGGAGCTGCTTCCTTTGAAACCTGGGAAATTTAAGGGACATCATCAATAAGGGACAGCAGCGGGACACAGCGCTGGGATAAGGGACTTTCCCGCCAAATAAAGGACAGTTGACAGCTATGCACCTCAGAGGTGACACCCGGGGCTGTCACACCAACCGCACCCACCTTGCTCTGCCCCTGCCTGCTTGATGCCATGAAGAACAGTGGGGTGGCAGACGGACAGATCTAATCCACGGGAAGTTCTCTTGCGCACACTGGAAGTTCTCTTGTGCACATGAATGGGGAAGAAGAGAGCTGAAAAGGTGCCCTGGGTTAATTTATGCTCTTTGTCTTTTTTTAAAAAAAATATATTTATTGAATGATTTTATGTTACAAAAATAAATACAACCATACTACCACTAAATATAATTAAGAAATAAAAATTACATACATCAATATTTAATTTATTTGTTATTTACCGTCTTATTTCCTCCCAAACATTTCGAACAAAAACACACATATGTGCAGACACCCACACCCACACACAAAATGATAATAATGAAAGTAAATATTTTCCCCCTTTTATCTTACAAAATCTTTTCATCAACTTTGACTTCCTGTCAAGTCCCTTTGCACATATTTTATCTTACAAGCGAATGGACACAAAACAATAAACCTTTCTATATAAATTTTCCAACACATTCTGAAAACATAATAAATCCTTAATTGTTGTCCACCTCCTTTTAGTTCCTCTATCACTCGAATGCTAGCACGGAGTCAAAACTACTATTGTATTTTTGAACGTATCTTCTATAACCATCCCATTTTCCCTCAAATTTTTGCTTTGAGTTTCCTCTGAGTTTGCTAGTCAATGGAGCCATCTCCACCAATTCCTGTAATTTAATTTGCCAATCTGTTATTTTTGGAGCCTCGTGATCTTTCCATCCTTTGGAAATTTATGCTCTTTGTCTTAGGGGTTCCTTGGCCCACGATCAACAAAAACCGCTAGCAAAATGACAGCTAATACATCTAAAGCAGGGTCCCTGGTTTCATGCGCAGCGCTTAAGAATATGTGAAGAGTTTGTACATACATACATTACAGTGGTACCTCTGGTTGCGAAGGGGATCTGTTCCGGAGGCCCGTTTGCAACATGAAAAGAACGCAACCCGCAGCGGCACATCTGCACACGCGCAGGTTGCAATTCGCCGCTTCTGCGCATGATGTCATTCTGCGCTTCTGCGCATGCGTGTGAAATCATTTTGCGCTTTTGCGCATGCGTGTGATGTCATTTTGCGCTTCTGCGCATGCTCAAGCAGCGGAACCCAGAAGTAACACTTTCCGGTACTTCCAGGTCGCCGCAGGACATAACCTGAAAGAACGTAACATGAAGCAGACGTAACATGAGGTATGACTGTAATAAAAAAACAACAACCCATAATTTTTCAATATTTTCTCCCCACTAGGAAACTGTTTTGCTGCGCTGATATACTCACTATTTAGAGAACAGGGGAGCAAGAAACTACAGAGAGGAAGTAAACTTTGGCAATCAATTTGGTATGTCAAAATAAGAAAACTACATTTCAGTTGCCAAAAAAAGGGGGGAGGGGAGGCTCCATTTATCATGCGCCTAATTGGATTTACTGCTTCAGTGCAGAAATGCTTGAGATGTTTCTGGAAGCAGCGGGGGATTTCAGATTAACACATATTATACATTGTAGCACAGGTGGCAGGATAGTTCAAAATGCAGTTAAGCTTCATGAAAATTCCCATAAACCTAAAAGGGATTTGAATCCCCCAACATCAGTAAAACCAACCGCCATTTGTTCAACTCCACGGTGGGCTCGGAAATTAGTTTTTGTAAACTGCCCAGGTGCTGGAAACACGGTTGGAACATCTTCGGATGACACCTGGCACTGCCAGTTTTTGTACTGGATTATACTTTTTGAGTGGGGGGGCGTTTTTAGAAATAAATAAGCAAGCGAGGTCCTGGCTCCTGAAAGCATGCTTTCCTTCTTCAAAAAAGTACCGTATTTTTTGCTCTATAAGACTCACTTTTTCCCTTCTAAAAAGTAAGGGGAAATGTGTGTGCGTCTTATGGAGCAAATGCAGGCTGTGCAGCTATCCCAGAAGCCAGAACAGCAAGAGGGATTGCTGCTTTCACTGCGCAGCGATTCCTCTTGCTGTTCTGGCTTCTGAGATTCAGAATATTTTTTTCCCTGTTTTCCTCCTCCAAAAACTAGGTGCATCTTGTGGTTTGGTGCATCATGCTGCAGTCCAGAGATCTGCTCTTTCCCTTTAAACAAAGCAGAAATCAAAGCATTCAGAACTTCTCGGTCCTGTATAGCTGAAGGAGCGTCTCCACCCCCATCATCCAGCCCCCCGGACACTGAAGTCCAGCGCTGAGGGCCTTCTGGCGGTTTCCTCACTGCAAGAAGTCAGGTTACAGGGACCCAGGCAGAGGGCCTTCTCAGTAGTGGCGCCTGCCCTGTGGAACACCCTCCCACCAGATGTCAACTATTTTACTTTTAAAAGACAACTGAAGGCGGCCCTGTTTAGGGATGTTTTTAATGTCTGACGCTGTGTTGTTTTTAATATTCCAGTGAGCACTCAGGGCTGATTTCCTTCAGAATGGATAGGTTTGATCTTCTGGCAGTCCATGGGACTCTCAAGATTCTCCTCCAGCACCATAATTCCATTTTAGTTCACTGATGCCCAGGATGTCAATATTTATTCTTGCCATCTCATTTTTGACCACATCCAACTTACCAAAGTTCATGGTTCTTACATTCCAGATTCCTATGCAATATTTTTCTTTACAGCATTGGACTTTCCTTTCGCTTCTAGGCATATCCACAACTGAGCGTCCTTTCGGCTTTGGCCCAGCCGTTTCATCAGCTCTGAATCTACTTGTACTTTCTCAGTAGCATGTTGGATGCCTTCTGACCTGAGGGGCTCATCTTCTAGCATCATAACATCATCATCATCATCATCATCATCATTATTATTATTATTATTATTATTACATTATTATGCTATGCCTGCACCCAAAAGCTCAAGACAGCGTATGGGCCACCCTCCCTAACTGCACCCTTACAACAGCCCGGTAAGGTAGGTTTGACTGAGATGGAGTCAGGGAAGCCGGGGGGCGGGGGTCAGGGCCCGAAGGCCCCCAAAATTTCCAAGGAGGAGGCCTGGCCTCAAAACCGCCTCTCACACACATCACACATACTTATGGGACGGCCTCTTCTGGTATGTCCCACGGAGGACCTTAAGGGTCCACAAATGACAACATTTTGGAGGTCCCAGGTCGCAAGGTGGTTAGATTGGTCTCAACTAGGCCCAGGGCCTTTTCAGTACTGGCCCCGACTTGGTGGAACGCTCTGTCACAAGAGACCAGGGCCCTGCGGGACTTGACATCTTTCCGCAGGGCCTGCAAGATGGAGCTGTTCCACCTGGCCTTTGGTTTGGACTCCGTCTGACCCTTTTGTTTCCCTCCCCTTATGGTCTTGATCTATGGGCTACTTTTAAAACGAGACTGCATTTTAAATTGCATTTTAATCTGTGTTTTAAATTGGTCCCCCCCCCCCCATTATGTTTTTACTGTAATTTTACTGGTGTTAGCCGCCCTGAGCCCAACTCTGGCTGGGAAGGGTGGGGTATAATTATTATTATTATTATTATTATTATTATTATTATTATTATTATCTTGTGCCATTGGCCTGCTCAATCGCGGGGGCAAGGTGGTGCGCTTGAATGGAGTGACTGGCCCAGTCACCCAGTGAGATGCACTGCTATCATATTGTATACTGCTGAAAGAGAATTACATGAAAATGATGTATAGGTTGTATATTACACCATTAAAACGGGCCAAAATGTATAAAACAGAACAAAAGAACTTCTGGAGATGTAAAGAAGGAGAAGGTACATTTTATCATATGTGGTGGGATTGCAAGATTATTTTAAAAAATGGGAAATTATATATAATGAATTGAAAAAAATGTTCAAAATAACTTTGGTTTAAAAACCAGAAGCTTTTTTGTTAGGTATTTTAGGACAAGAGTTGCCGAAGAAAACTGGACATTATTTATATACGCTACTACAGCAGCAAGAATACTAATAGCACCAAAATGGAAGACCGGAGAAATACCATCAAAAGAACAATGGCAAGAAAAACTGAGGAACTATGCAGAGTTAGCAAAGTTAATGGACAAACTGCGTGAAAAGGAGAATAGTGACTTTGAAAAGGAATGGGAACCTTTTACAACCTGCTTGCAGAAACAACAAAATGGACTTGTTGGCAGGATTTAAATAAACACTTACAACTTTATTTACAGAGAACAAGAAATATAACAGGTGATATCAGAACTTTTTGTATAAACAGCAGAATGTAACATTTGGTGTGACAAACCAGAAATTGGGGGAGGTCAACAGGGAGTGGGGGAAATTAGAAAATGAATGCTAAGTGATGATATTAAATATTTGTTATGAGAAAAGAAAATCAATAAAATTATTATTATTTTTTTTTAAAAGGAGATGCACAGCCATCACTAGTGATATAAGTCCCTGATCTGCTCCTGCCCCTTGGTCCTCTTGCCCTTCCTGAAAGGTGAAAAAGAGGAAAGACAACCTCAAGAGTCTGTGATGAAGAGACATTTTCAACACCTCTTTTGAGGAGGGAACGACAGACCACAGGATTTTTTTTAATGTTGTTTGTGTCATTTGGGCAGGGGGGAAGACCTAACAAACAAATGGACTGACTGCCTCGAGGTTTAAAAATGCAGCCCAGAGACAACCATCGCTCAGCTGCAATGACCTGCTGAACTGCTGCCCAGTGTCTAACCTCCACTACTTAGGGGGGGCCACAAATCATCCAGAAAGGAGCCTCCATTGCCGTCTGTCAGCTGCCATTATCTGAGATCCCTCTCAAAGAGGCTCCGTGCCACAGACTGGCACCAAGACACCTGCGAGGATTAGCCTTTGCCAATTTAGCGCCATCCAGATATTTGGGGTTACAACTCCCATCAGTGCCAGCCAGGGGCTGATGGGAGTTGTAGTCCGAAAAGAAGAAGAAGAAGAAGAAGAAGAGGAGGAGGAGGAGGAGGAGGAGGAGGAAGAGGAGGAGGAGGGATGGATGAATATGGTATTTCTCTGTTCTCTCTGAGAGCCAGTGTGGTGTAGTGGTTAAGAGTGGTAATCTCGTAATCTGGTGAACCGGGTTCACTTCCCCGCTCCTCCACATGCAGCTGCTGGGTGACCTTGGGCTAGTCACACTTCTCTGAAGTCCCTCAGCCCCACTCACCTCACAGAGTGTTTGTTGTGGGGGAGGAAGGGAAGGGAGAATGTTAGCCGCTTTGAGACTCCTTAGGGTAGTGATAAAGCGGGATATCAAATCCAAACTACTACTCTTCTTCTTCTTCTTCTTCTTCTTCTTCTTCTTCTTCTTCTTCTTCTTCTTCTTCTTCTTCTTCTTCTGTTTCCTGTCTTTCCATTCTTAAATTCAGTTAACATTTCTGCAGTAATTCATTATTTATTTATTTTTTTATTTTTTTAAAACCTTCAGCATTTTTGTATGAATGTCTCCTATTTGGGGACAAATATACACATTTTGCAAGCAATTTCCCTATATATGATGCTCACGAATATATGTAGTTATATGCATGCTAGCGGCAAACATTTTGCATGTGTCCAATTGATGTGTGACAGCTGATGTGCTGGTCATTTTGGACCCAGAAGAGGGCAGGATGGGAGTGGAACAGGGGATGGAACAGGGGGACAGAATACGATGGGCTTATTCACACTCAACCAAGACCATGAACAGAGCCCCTGCACAAAATGGTTGCCACCTGTATAGAGTGGTATAGAAATGAAATGAATAATAACAATAAATAATGCATTTACATGCATATTTGTACTTATTGTATGGCTGGAGACTGCATTGCAACATCCAAAAAAAGTGTGACTTTAAGGTTGGCTCTCTTTTGGTTTTCACATTGTTTCAGAAAGTATGGTTTTGGTAAGCTCACATTTCTCCCTCATCCCTAAGGGTGTTGGGTTCACAAAGATGGATAGAAATCCTGAGCCATTCCATTGCTGCCAGGAGAGATTCAGCCCCAGTCCTTCATTTGATGTGCTACTTGTTCTTGGAATTGCTCACAGGAGAAACACTTAACAGTGGAACAACTCACAGGCTAACTGGGCAAATTTCTCTGTGTCTGTCACAATTTGGAATAAGGGAGTCTGGACCCATCATTTTCATTAGATATGTAATGTTTCTGGAGTTTGAAGGGTTGGCAAAAGCAACATACCCACAAGCCTTGCACTGATTCGCCATTGCTTAATTGCCATCATAGGTAAGTTCCCTGGCGAGATATTTGTTTTGCATGTATTTGTTGTTGTTTAGTTGTTTAGTCATGTCCGACTCTTCGTGACCCCATGGACCAGAGCACTCCAGGCACTCCTGTCTTCCACTGCCTCCCACAGTTTGGTCAAACTCATGTTGGTAGCTCTGAGAACACTGTCCAACCATCTCGTCCTCTGTTGTTCCCTTCTCCTTGTGCCCTCCATCTTTCCCAACATCAGGGTCTTTTCCAGGGAGTCTTCTCTTTGCATGAGGTGGTCAAAGTATTGAAGCCTCAGCTTCTACCCTGTATACCTGTGTCCCTCCATATGCTGCTTAACTCCAACTCCCATAATCCCTGGTCATTGCCCAAGCTGGAATCCAACAGATCCAGAGGTCCACAGGTGCCAGACCCTTGGCTATATGTGATGGAAAGAGAAAACATGGAAACCATGGAACGGTCAAAGTGAATTTTGTTGGAAATGTGCTTTAGGTGAGGGGTAGGCAACATAAGGCCCAGGGGCTGGATCCGGCCCAATCGCCTTCTAAATCTGGCATGCGGACAGTCCGGGAATCAGCGTGTTTTTACATGAGTAGAATGTGTCCTTTTATTTAAAATGCATCTCTGGGTTATTTGTGGGCATAGGAATTCATTCATCACCCCACCCAAAAAAAATATCGTCCGGCCCACCACATGGTCTGAGGGACGATGGACCGGCCCATGGCTGAAAAAGGTTGCTGAACCCTGCTTTAGGTCATAGATTAATTCCCAAGATCAGAAAGCTGGACAGTTACCTGTTTGTGATAAACTGGCCAATCTCCCTGAAGGTTTTTTTTAAAAAAAAGGTAAAGGACCCCTGGATGGTTAAGTCCAGTCAAAGGCGACTATGGGATTCCAGGCTGAGGGGGCTGGCGTTTGTCCGCAGACAGTTTTCTGGGTCATGTGGCCAGCATGACTAAACCACTTATGGTGTAATGGGACACCGTGTCATAAACCAGAGTGCACGGAAACGCTGTTTACCTTCCCACCACAGCGGGACCTATTTATCTATTTGCACTGGTGTGCTTTCGAACTGCTAGGTTGGCAGGAGCTGGGATAGAGCAACGGGAGCTCACCCCGCCGCAGGGACGTGAACCACTGACCTTCTGATCAGCAAGCCCAAGAGGCTCAGTGGTTTAGACCACAGCGCCACCCGCTCCCCTGAAGGAGCAGGTACAGAACTCAGGAGTACTGTTTGAGCCATCTTTGTCACTGGAGGCTCAGATGTCCTCCATGGCTAGGAGCATTTTCTTCTGCTAGCACACCAGCTATGGGGGTACCTGGATTGTGGAAACCTGGCCGGAATGGAGCAGGTCTTGGTGGACTGGACTACTGCAATGTGTTCTGCATGGGGCAAACCTTTGAGGCCCGTTCAGAAATGACTGGTAGTGGAAAAAGCTGCAGCAAGGCTTTGGGCCGGATCAGCTCTGTAGTAACATATTACACTGCTGCTGAAATCTCTGTGTTAGCTGCCAGTATATTGCGGAGCTGAGTTAAAGTCAGTCACTGCTAATGTACAATACCCTAAATGGACCCGGGGCCAAGTTTATAAGGACTTATCCTTATAAACCAGCCAAATCCCTGCAGTCCTGTTGCCTCACTTTCATTGAGTTTGACCTAAATTGAACCAAAGTTTTTAGTGTAGTGACACTAGTATTTTGGAACATTTTCAAATGGAAATTAGGCAGGCAACTGCAATTTCCATGTTTCGCTGTCTGCAGAAAATGTTCTTGTTACATCAAGCATTTCTTAAGAGTTATTGCAGTGGAGGAGGTATCATCAGTCAGCAATTGCTGATATTATTTTATGTTAATATCTAATGCTTCTCTGCAATTAAATTCTTTGCCACATCCATTTCCTTGTATAAGGGGAGTTCTATAATTCAACTGCCCTCAGGTTAAGTGTGCATTGGCCCAGGAATCATAACGATTCAGCCTCTCTATTTTGGGCAGAATTTGCAGAGCCAAGACCTTTTTTATTTTATATTTTTACCACCTTGCAATTGTTTTCTCGTCGTCGGATAAGTTCGGCCTCATTGAAGGGCAGTATTTCAATATGAGTAGGAAAATGAGAGGGACGCAGGTGGTGCTGGGGGTTAAACCACTGTGCTGCTTGGGCTTGCCAATTGAAAGGTTGGTGGTTCGAATCCCCGCAATAGGGTGAGCTCCTGTTGCTCGGTCCCTGCTCCTGCCAACCTAGCAGTTTGAAAGCATGCCAGTTCAAGTAGATAAATAGGTACTGCTCCGGCGGGAAGGTAAACGGTGTTTCCGTGCACTGCTCTGGTTTTACCAAATGCTACTCTTTTTTTGGAAGGAAAAGCAATCATAGGGTTGAGATCTGATGCCACATTCTGGACTGCAAGCAGCAGTTTCCGAGGCAAGTAGCAGCCAGAAAGAATTTTAGGCAAAAACAAAAAAACAAATTCCCTGCTCCGCCGCCACTTTTTAAAATAAAAGCAGCTTATTAAAGTGTGAGATGTCCCCGAGTTTGTACCCAAATGAACTTTGACCTTAATAAGCTGCATGTGACCTGATCCAGGTATCAGTGTGTTCCTGTATCTCTTGTTAGCACAAGGCTACTGTACTTTTTCGTGTATTAGATGAGGCTTTTTTACTCTAAAATAAGGTCAGCTCTGTGCAAGCTTCCCCCAAAAAAGCTCAACAATTTTGGGTCAGCCTCCTGCAATGGGCCATTTTCTTCATATGGAGTCCTCCAAAATAGTGGGCGTCTTATACAAGGTGACATGTTATACACGGAAATGTACGGTACTTCCATCACACCAGAGGGACGGAAAGACTGCTGTAGGCAAGGGAGGGTCTACCTCATGGGTAGGCAAACTAAGGCCCAGGGGCCTGATCCGGCCCAATCGCCTTCTAAATCCAGCCTGTGGACAGTCCAGCAATCAGCGTGTTTTTACATGAGTAGAATATGTCCTTTTATTTAAAATGCATCTCTGGGTTATTTGTGGGACATAGGAATTCATTCATATATTTTTTCCAAAATACAGTGGTACCTCGGGTTAAGTACTTAATTCGTTCTGGAGGTCCGTTCTTAACCTGAAACTCTGCTTAACCTGAAGCACCACTTTAGCTAATGGGGCCTCCCGCTGCCGCCACGCCACCAGAGCATGATTTCTGTTCTCATCCTGAAGCAAAGTTCTTAACCCGAGGTAATATTTCTGGGTTAGCGGAGTCTGTAACCTGAAGCGTATGTAACCTGAAGCGTATGTAACCCGAGGTACCACTGTATAGTCTGGCCCCCCACAAGGTCTGAGGGACAGTGGACCGACCCCCTGCTGAAAAAGTTTGCTGACCTCTGGACTCTACCTCCTCCATTGGAATGGATAGGGACGTTGTAGCAGCAATGAAGCTCTGAATGGCTACCAAAGCTTTTGTGCCTAGAGCAGATTACTACATTGGAAGGGTTGGTTTTTAAAAGTGCACAATTCAACAGGAAGTTCTAAAGCACCAGGCCTACTGAAACGAATGGGAACACTGTTAAGAGCAAAATCCATTCATTTGAATGGGGCCTGTGCAGGCCTGTGCCCCAGGGAGGTCATTTCACCTCCAGAGGCATACTCCATTGTCTCTCAAGATGGACGGATGTCAACAAAGTGCAGGAGACATTCTGAGCAGGTTGCACCCTAAAACTGGGATGGGCGACATGTTGGTCTTCCAGAAGTTGGGCTCCAATTTCCATGAGCTGCTATTAGCATAGCCAATAGTCAGGGGTGATGGGACACGTATTCCAACACAACTGAGAGCTCAAAAAGGAAGTCATGTCCATGAAACAACAGCGTTTTCCCAAGCTCACATGTCAACAGCTTGTGGACTAAATGCAAAAACACAAGAATAGAAGGCGAAGAATTTGTCTTTTCTTTTTTAAAAAATGGAACAACTTTAAACATTTTATTCCCATTGTGCCTAAATTTCCTTAGTAAACTACCAAAGCAAAACAGTAAACTTTCCCAAAAGCATTATAAATAAGTACAATGTCAAGGTCATAATTTACAAAACTGTAGGTATAAAAAAGTTTGTTTTATTCTTTATTAACTAAACCTATATACCCAAGGCCTTTGTTCTGGTCAAACTGGAAGGCTAACAACTTTATGTCTTTGGTACTAAGCTTACAACAAAGTGGTTGCGCTAGAAGAAAACAAATGAATCCCTGATCCTGACAACAAGGTCTGAATGTATCACATGGAAACAAGGGCTCAGTATTTATGATCACAGCAGTCAAATCACACAGCCCTTCTAGAGCTACTGAGATTGCTTCACAATAGGCAGGTGTAGAATTGCGTGCTTGCAGGCTCCCGCACACAGGAAAAACAGCACAGCATTAGCCTTCTCTGGGACATGGGTGGTTTTCTACATGCAAGGAGATCTTGTCAATGTGGAGATACAGATATAGGCCACCTCTGAAGTAGTACCGTCTCAGGAGGGCTGTTCCACAAGACTTCTTTCTCAGCCCCACTGATTTCAACAAAGTGTGCTAGTAGTCTTGGCTGCAAAATACGGCTGCTAAACTTGCATAAAGTCCCCCCTCCCAAAGTCCACAGAGCTTTCGTCAGGTAGACTTCTGCACGACTGCAGCATTTGGGTTAGGACAGGTAAGGGTGTCGGAGAATGCCGACCATTAATGGAACAATAGCGGGGCAGGTCCTTTATTCGTCCCATGTCTGGAACACAATTCAATCCAGCGAATACAATCAGTATTTGCTGCTGCTATTGATCTTAGTCTGTAAAGCCAGTGGCGTAGCGTGGGGGGTGCAGGGGGGGCCGGCCGCACCGGGCGCAACATCTGGGGGTTAGGGTTAGGGGGTGCAAATCCACGGGTTAGGGGGCGCAAATCCACGGGTTAGGGGGTGCAAATTACTTGCCTTGCCCCGGGTGCTGACAACCCACGCTACGCCACTGTGTAAAGCACGGGTAGGCAAACTAAGACCTGGGAGCCGGATGCGGCCCAATCGCCTTCTCAATCCGGCCCGCAGACGGTCCGGGAATCAGCGTGTTTTTACATGAGGAGAATGTGTGCTTTTATTTAAAATACATCTCTGGGTTATTTGTGAGGCCTGCCTGGTGTTTTTACATGAGTAGGATGTGTGCTTTTCTTTAAAACGTATCTCTGGGTTATTTGTGGGGCATAGGAATTCGTTCATTTTATTCTTCAAAATATAGTCCAGCCCCCCACAAGGTCTGAGGGACAGGGGACCGGCCCCCTGCTGAAAAGGTTTGCTGATCCCTGCTGTAAACATTATGCCATTTTTTACACCCAGGGCTGTAGCAAAGGGGGTGTGGTAGGTGCAGTCTGCCCCGGATGTCCCCACAGAGGGAGGGGGTGACAAAATGGTGGGCGGCACTCACCGTGGGGCCTGCAGCGCACCCAAGCCATGTGTCTCTCCTGGGAGTGACGCGGTGGCTTGAGTGCCCTGCAGGCTCCGCACAGCCCCAAACGGTCCGCCCGCCGTCTCCCCCTCAGCTGTGGGGTGGCTGAGTGGGAGGAGGCAGGCAGACTCTTTGGAGGCCCCACGGTGCCCCCATGGGCAGGGCACGTACGCCACCCCAGGTGCCCAACTGGCTTGCTCTGCCACTGTTTACCCCCCAATCTCCCCCTTTGCGCCGTGGTTTCTCTGCAATGAAATGAATGGGGTGGAATAACTCAACACCCGCTAGGTTTGCCACACGTCCTCTTTTCCCAGGACATGTCCTCCTTTTCATAGGTATAGTATATTTGGCTCTATAAGACGCACCCGACCATTAGACACACCTAGTTTTTAGAGGAGGAAAACAAGAAAGCAACGCAAAGCTTCCTGAGCGAAGAGGGAGGAGCGCTCCGGCTGCGCTCAAGAGGCTTTGCGTGGCTATCCCTGAAGCCAGGAGAGCAAGAGGGATTGGTGTGCACTGATCCCTCTTGCTGTTCTGGCTTCAGCGATAGCTGCGCAGCCTGCATTCACTCCATAAGATGCACACACATTCCCCTTACTTTTTAGGAGGGAAAAAGTGTGTCTTATAGAGCGAAAAATACGGTATGTGAAATGAGAGTCGTCATAGAGATCTGTAGTTAAAAGCAGAAGTCGGCAAATGTGTCCTCTGTTTTGCTCGTCAAAATATGGCAACCCTAACGGCAACTGAATTTGTATAATTAATGATGTGAATTGTGTATTTTCACCACAGCGGGCAGTGAGACAAATAACAGGAAACAAACTGCAGCAGGAGACAGTGTGGTATACATAGAGAAGGGCAGGCCTGCACTTGCGATATCGCCAGCCCACCAGGGGCTCAATAAACCTAAGTTTGGTGCCTGTCTGTAGACTGCAGAAATGGGGCTGGGGGTGGATAGATATAAGCACCTGTCAGGTCAGCTTTAGGATCTAAGAGAAGCTTCAAATAAGCCATGACTGGCAAAGGCAACTAGAATTATTATTATTACTATTACATTTTTCAAGGCACTTCATAAAATCTCTTCATCTGTCTCTCTTACACCACAGCACTTGTAAACAGAGACTCAAGAAACAAGCAACAAACCCAAGCAACAAGCCGTACTTCGGCGGCTACTCTTCTTCTATATTTGGCCCTAATTTTGATTTCATTTCAGCACCAATTGCTCAGTCCGAACGACTCTCGTTTGCAGAACTCGGTGGCCTGTTTGCAAAATGCAATGGGGAGGAAAATAGTTGTCTAGTCCAGGTTGGGATGCACAATTCCCCCATTCCAATATATATGAAAAAGAGAGATCCGTATCTTTCAAGCACTTTCGCTCCTGGGCGTTACAGCTGTCCCTGCGTGAAGTCTGTTTTCAGAAACGACAAGAAAGGCACGCTCTTCCTGGGTGCAGAAACGTAAACTTGGCCTCTTCCTGCGACCCCTTAAGGCCCTACACCTCAGTGCCCTCCCGGGCATAGATGAGACTATTGACTGTGAAGTTGTATAAGTGGTTGTACTGGCCTGACTGGCCCCCGCTGCCGGGGTGGAAGGGGCTGTAGTAGGCAGCAGCGGGCGCCGAAACTCGCTGGAGCTGCTCCGCGGGGGCGACTTCCTGGGCAAAGCTGCAGCCGCCTGGGTGTCCCGCAGGGAGGTTCCTGTGGTGTAGGTCACCGCCGAGGCTCCCAGCCAGGCGCCCGCCATTGCTCAGCGAGTTCATGCTGCTGAAAAAGCTGCTGAGGCATCCGGCTGCGGGCGAGACGATCACAGGTGGGGAGGCGCTCTTGGAATGGTCCCTCATGGACGCCATCGGCTCCAGATCGGAGGAGGGGCTTTCCCCACACGGCTTCCCTGGGACTAAAGGGATGGCGTGGCCTTCCTCCGACTTCAGAGTCCCCAGCGTGGAAGCCGTGGCTGGCGCTGTAGAGCTGCTGGGGTCAGAGCGCCGCTTGCGCTTGCGCCGGAAGTTCCCGTTGTCAAACATTTTCTCACAGTTCGGGTCCAAGGTCCAGTAGTTTCCCTTTCCTGGAGGACGACAAGAGAGGAAGGGGTTAAAAAGGAAGCCTTTCCTTTAGACTGCAGAACCGCATACTCCCCGAATAGCATCTTAGTCCCGTCCCACCCATTCCGAACATTTGTGGAGTTGCGTAGTCCACAATTTATGCGTAATTTATGTTAACTTGTTTTTAAACATTTTAAGATGCTGTCGTTTGGTTTCATTGTTTTTCTATTGTAGTAAACCTCTGTGGTATAGTTTTATGATATCAACGTGTCAGGGAACTGCCATCGGAGCTAGAGGCGGAGGGAAGGCTCCAGAGGGATGCTGGAGAAGGGCCCAGTAGGGAGAGAGGCAGCCCATCTGCTGGGGAAGGAAATCAGCATAACACCAGTGGAGAAGGGGGGCAGATGGGGGAATCGGAGCGGAGGCTCCAGGACTCCTCACCGGAGACCAGCAGGGAGAGCACGGGTCCTCCGCTGCCCACACCCTCCCTGCGCAGAAGACGTCCTCGCAGGGAGAGTAGGAGGAGACTTGGCGTCAAAGAACTTCTTTGCTGGAAGAAGTTCAAGAAACGTCCACTGACGGATTCTGCCAGCGACTGAGACAGCCACGAAGTGAAGGGCTGTCCAGACAGAAAGGGTTCAACCAGGTAACCTAGCCAGGAGTGGCGGCAACTTACGCACGCGCAACCCCTAGAACCATTACACAACGGTATATAGATACCTTTATAAGTACAGTCATACCTCTTGTTACGTTCGGTTCAGGTTGTGTTATTTCAGGATACGTCCCGTGGCGACCCGGAAGTAACAGAACGAGTTACTCCCGGGTTTTGCCGCTCACGCAGACGCTCAAAATGATGTCACACGCATGTGCAGAAGCGACGAATCGTGACCCATGCACGTGCAGACATAGGTTGCGTTCTGCTCATGTTGCGAACAGGGCTCCGGAACGGATCCCGTTTGCAACCAGAGGTACCGCTGTAATTAAGATAATGCCAAAGAGAGACAAAGGTCCTACAGGCCTAGCGTCAGGGACATGGCTGAATCGAACGCCTGGGAAGAGTCTGACTCTGGAGATGAAGGAATGTCAGTACAGAGGCAGCCAGAGTCTGACTCTGGAGACAAGGGATTGCAACCACGGATAGAGCAGGAGTGGGTTAGTTCGGCCCCCCTTCATCAAAAGTTCTTAGACTCAGATATAGCAGCAGATTCAGAAAGCTCGCAGGCAGAGAGAGGGGAGGAGATAGACGGCTTTGAGGGGGTTGCTATGCAACCAGGAGGGAGGCAGTGTTTAGAGGGATCTTTGTTTGATAGCGGGGGTGGGGTGGGGAGTTCACCCACCTTCTCCCCGAACCAGAAGAGCTGAAAGGGTTACAACACAACGGAAGTACAAGAGAGGAAGGACTGGATTCTGGCGCCCTTCATGCTGTGAAAGGGGCGGAGACTCAGAGTGACCGACTCATAGCTAAGAGCGGAAGGCTCAGAGCTCCACTCTGGATGTTAATTGTAAATATTGAATGAATTTATTATTACGGTCACAGACCAGGTCCTTAACTGTAAATAAACGTACCATAAAACTGTCAGAGACTCATGAATTCTTATCGGGGCTTGCTTGCCTGCCGGAGATCATTACACCGAGGCAACCTGTGGAACGCAGATGTTGCTGCAATCCATCTCCCTTCAGCCTCACCAGCATGGGCAGCGGTCAGGAATTATGGGAGCTGTAGTTCAGCAGCATTTCCAGGGGGCACAGGCTCCCAGTCCCAGTGGTTGTTTTTTCCAGGGGGTGCTCAAGGGTACACAGTACCGGTACCTCTTTTCTTTGTTGTTAAAAGGTGTGGCACTTACTGTAACAACTTCATGGTGAGTACCAGCACCTATTTTTCGGGGCGGGGGGGGGAGCACTGCCTGCTCCCATACCGAGGACTAGAAAAGAATAGGCATACAGTGGTACCTCAGGTTACAGACTCCGCTAACACAGAAATAGTACCTCGGGTTAAGAACTTTGCTTCAGGATGAGAACAGAAATGACGCGGCGGTGGCAGCAGGAGGCCCCATTAGCTAAAGTGATACCTCAGGTTAAGAACAGTTTCAGGTTAAGAACAGACCTCCAGAACGAATTAAGTTCTTAACCCGAGGTACCACTGTACCAGGGATATTATTTTGAGGGTACCTTGGGTTACATACGCTTCAGGTTACATACACTTCAGGTTACATACACTTCAGGTTACAGACTCCGCTAACCCAGAAATAGTACCTCGGGTTAAGAACTTTGCTTCAGGATAAGAACAGAAATTGTGCTCCGGCGGCCCGGCGGCAGCAGGAGGCCCCATTAGCTAAAGTGGTGCTTCAGGTTAAGAACAGTTTCAGGTTAAGAACAGTCCTCCAGAACGAATTAAGTACTTGACCCGAGGTACCACTGTATGTCTATACACACATGCCTTTCAGCAAAGATGGATAAATATTTGTTAATATTTGTAACCTGAGTTACTACTGTAGATACTCACTCATTCATTCCCTATTGTACTTAACACCAACCAAAACATGTGGTACGTATGAAGTTCAATCGAGAAAAAACAGCTCTGAAACAAGTTTCTGTTATGCAAGAACTCGATGCCAAGCTCTTACATTTACAGTGGTACCTCGGGTTACAGACGCTTCAGGTTACATACGCTTCAGGTTACAGACTCCGCTAACCCAGAAATAGTACCTTGGGTTAAGAACTTTACCTCAGAAATCGTGCTCCGGCGGCGCAGCTGCAGCAGGAGGCCCCATTAGATAAAGTGGTGCTTCAGGTTAAGAACAGTTTCAGGTTAAGAACAGACCTCTGGAACGAATTAAGAACCTGAGGAACCACTGTAATTATCTTAACTAATAATTCTCCTCTTTGTCATTTTTGCAATAGTTCAAATAATTCACCTTACAAATACAGATAGGTAGCCGTGTTGGTCTGCCATAGTCAAAACAAAACAAAATTCCTTCCAGTAGCACCTTAAAGACCAACTAAGTCAGTTCTTGGTATGAGCTTTCGTGTGCATGCACACTTCTTCAGATACAGTGTGTAAGGTGCTACTGGAAGGAATATTTTTTTTTGTTTTCACCTTACAAAATAATTCATCAGGTTAAGAACAGTTTCAGGTTAATAACGAACCTCCGGAACGAATTAAGTACTTAACCCGAGGTACCACTGTATTTCCCCAAGGAAATAAACAGTGGTGGGCCCTATTGCTCTGTGTTTTGCTACTCCCAAGTACTGAAGCGTTTTCAGCTATAAATGACTTGGACTTTCCTTCTGCAGGCTCTCTTCAGGAATGACTACAAGAAAGAAGATTCCACCTAAACATTAGGAAGAACTGGAAACGATGCCTTATGAGGAACGGCTAAGGGAGCTGGGCATGTTTAGCCTGGAGAAGAGGAGGTTAAGGGGTGATATGATAGCCATGTTCAAATATATAAAAGGATGTCACATAGAGGAGGGAGAAAGGTTGTTTTCTGCTGCTCCAGAGAAGCGGACACGGAGCAATGGATCCAAACTACAAGAAAGAAGATTCCACCTAAACATTAGGAAGAACTTCCTGACAGTAAGAGCTGTTTGACAGTGGAATTTGCTGCCAAGGAGTGTGGTGGAGTCTCCTTCTTTGGAGGTCTTTAAGCAGAGGCTTGACAACCATATGTCAGGAGTGCTCTGATGGTGTTTCCTGCTTGGCAGGGGGTTGGACTTGATGGCCCTTGTGGTCTCTTCCAACTCTATGATTCTATGATTCTATGATTCTATGACTATGGGAAGAAAGGGAGCTACTGGTCCCATTTTTCTACCCCACGGAAGGCAGGGCGCCCCGAGTTCCAGTAGCCGGGAATCACAATCCGAGAGAGTGTTGTTGCACCCAGGTCCTGTCTACCCAAAGGCATCTGGCTGTTAACTGTGTTCTTATCCACATACGGGAAGAATGCATGAAGCTCCCACAGCACAAAATAGTTGGGCATATTGCAATTGGGGAGGGAGCAGAATATGGGGTCCCCATCAGTCTCACACAGCCACACAGGAGCTCCTGGGTCATGACCCTAGTGTTTGGTCAATAGTAGGAAACTTCGGAGCAGTGATTGTATTTTTCGCCAGATACCACCTAACCAAGTTTGAAAGACAGGTTGCTACTAAGACTTGGCTTCCGATAAGGGTTTCCATTTAAGAAAACGGGCAAATTTTTACTGGGCATTGTTGGGGGTGATATAAATAGAAAGGAATATAAGCTCTTTTTATATGCAATAACAGCAGCAAGAATATCACTGGCCCAAAATGGAAGCAAGAAGAATTACCGACGATTGAAGAATGGAAGATGAAGTCAATGGACTATGCAGAACTAGGTAAACTAACAGGAAGGATTCGAAACCGGCGGGACCAGAAATTCACGGAAGACTGGAGTAAATTTACGGACTATTTGAAAAGTATTTGTGAAGATCAGACGACGTTTGTAGGTTTGCAAGATGTTTTGTGAGGAGTGTTATTGGAAGTATTGCAAAAATGGAGGAGGGGGAGGGTGATCTGTTAAGAGATGTAAAGGCAATATAAAGTTAAGAAATGCATAAGAAGTGGTTAAAACGGTGGATCACCAGAGGTGCTGATGGAAGTCTAAAAAGATTGTACAAGTGATAAGTTTTGTGGTACATTTTATAATTTATATGTTAAAATCAATAAAAATTTTATATATATATATATATATATATATATATATATATATATATATAAATAAAAAAGAAAACGGGCAAATGACCATCTTTACCCATGTTTGTAGTTGAAGCTTCAAGCCTGGACCCAAAATGAGCACACTCAGTCCTACAAATGGGGGCATGATCATCTAAACATACCCCAGGATTTTAACCAGAGAGCAACGCATGCAACTTAGGTCACCAAGTGAATGTTCAGGTTTGCAGATCCCAGTAACCGACTGAAAGCTGATGTTTTATTTGAGATCGTTTGGCTTTTTGTGAAATTTTGCGTTGTATCCCCCCCCCCCTTTTGCACGATGTGCTTTTATGTGTGAGAAAAGTGTGTCTCGACTTTATAAAATTAAATCGGGACGTTCAGACTTGAGCTCTTTGTTTCTAGAAATCATCGCAGCTCACTTTGACTTTGTGAGTTAGAACCTCTTCTTTTACCAGGTTAAGTTCGCGCTGCTGTATAACAAAACTGCGAAATCTCCACTAGCGAATGTAACACATTCATAACCAGTGCCGGATTTACGTATAAGCTAAACAAGCTATAGCTTAGGGCCCCACTCTCTTGGGGGCCCCAAAAAAATTTAAAGGGAAAAAACAACTGGATGTACATTTCTAAAACATAAGATAAAAAACAAATAAGATAAAACCTACATACAGCAACAGTGTTTTGTGTTGTGCAGGCTCCTGTAATGTAAGTAATGGGCCCTGCCTGCTAGCCTGCTCCCTAAAATATCACTGATTTGCTCATTTCTATATCAATCACTTTGGTAAAATACATATTTTGTTACAGTGGTACCTCGGGTTACATACACTTCAGGTTACATACACTTCAGGTTACAGACTCCGCTAACTCAGAAATAGTGCTTCAGGTTAAGAAATTTGCTTCAGGATGAGAACAGAAATCGTGCTCTGGCGGTGCGGCGGCAGCAGGAGGCCCCATTAGCTAAAGTGGTGCTTCAGGTTAAGTATAGTTTCAGGTTAAGAACGGACCTCCGGAACGAATTAAGTACTTAACACGAGGTACCGCTGTATGTGCAAATGGCCTTAGGTAGCTATTAGGTCCATAAATTACCATACAGCATATATTCAACACAAAAAACAGCGGAAATTTGTTGTTGACAAAGGACAGCTGGACATATAAAGGACCCCATTACCTTCTGGAGCTTAGGGCCTCATCAAACCTAAATCCAGCCCTGTTCTGGCCAGGATCCAAAGAGCTATGTGCATACATACTACATGCGCACACATACAAACACACAGACTTCCCAATTTTCGCTTTCAATTCCAGTGCTCGCACTCGCACAAGACCACTTCAGAACATCCCCCAACCTTCAGGAGCAGCCGGCTGAAAAATTACGGAAGCCTTTATTTAAATCCCACCTTCAATGCACCTCCTAAGCCACAGTCCTGTCTGCACTACTTAGTATCTCACTTCTCCCATATGCTTGCTGCTCATTAAACTGGGTATCCTTTGTTCTGCAAAGGGCAGGGCATCAGAGGCCAAATATTTTATTACAACTGAAATAAATCATTTCCTTAATCAGTGTGTTGTTCCCTTTGAGGCTCTGAAACCACGCAACTTCTAACAAACGATTCACACAGCTGATGGGAACCGGGATCCAACAAAATCTACCGTATTTTTTGCTCTATAAGACACACCAGACCACAAGACGCACCTAGTTTTTGGAGGAGGAAAACAAGAAAAAAAAATATTCTGAATCTCAGAAGCCAGAACAGCAAGAGGGATCGCTGCGCAGTGAAAGCAGCAATCCCTCTTGCTGTTCTGGTTTCTGTAATAGCTGTGCAGCCTGCATTCACTCCATAAGACGCACACACATTTCCCCTTACTTTTTAGGAGGGAAAAAGTGAGTCTTATAGAGCAAAAAATACAGTAAATGGCCACAGGTTCTCCATCACTGTTTGCCTTTTTTGTTTTTAACGGTAAACAAAGCTGGAAGCAGTGAACAAATGCGGAAAAGCAGACATGTTCAATCCTTCTTGCTAAGAAAACTGTTGCAGTTGACATTCTACACTGCAGTTTAATATATGAAGCGTAAAACGGCTTTTGCTTCAATCAGCCTGTGAGTCGAACTGTATATCAGAGCAAGCGGACTTCAGATTTGTTGAATCATTTCTGGAGGTTTTTGCCCCTAGTGCTCCATTACGGAGTGCCTCTGAGCACCTCTGTTTCGCAATGAGTCCGTGTGTCTGGCTGTTAACCAGAAAGTTGGTGGTTCGGACCCACCAAGGGTTGGCTGTGGGTAGGATTCCTGTTTTGCAGCGGGTTGGAATGGATGACCCCTGGGGTCCCTTCCGACTCTAGAATTCTGTGTGCTGCGCTTAGGAATTTGTTTTCAGCGCCAGAACTGAACTCGGCTCCTTTCACACCAAAGTCCACTCCCGGTTAGCTTTCTTCATTTTGGCAGCTTAATTTCAGAGGGGGGAAAGTTCTTTTCATCGCTAAACAACTCAGGAATCATATCGTTCAAAGATCTACCAGCAGATCCCAATCTACTGTCTTCCACCTCAGGCTTACACACAGTGCTTTTTTTCTTCTAAAAAAAATGTTTAGGGGTACTCTCATTTTCCTAAAGGTAAAGGGACCCCTGACAATTAAGTCCAGTCACAAACGACTCTGGGGTTGAGGTACTCATCCCACTTTACAGGCCAAGGGAGCCAGAGTTTGTCCGCTCCACAGACAGTTTTTCTGGGTCATGACTAAGCCGCTTCTGGCGAAACCAGAGCAGTGCACGGAAACGCCGTTTACCTTCCCGCCAGAGCGGTACCTATTTATCTACTTGCACTTTGATGTGCCTTTGAACTGCTAGGTGGGCAGGAGCAGGGACTGAGCAACGGGAGCTCGCCCCGTTGCGGGGATTCGAACCGCCGACCTTCTGATTGGCAAGTCCTAGGCTCTGTGGTTTAACCCACAGCGCCACCCGCGTCCCTCTCATTTTCCAACTCATATTGAAATACTGCCCCTCAATGAGGCCAAACTTAGATTCACAAAAATGTTTAGGGGTATGCGTACCCCCAGAAAAATCCTACATGGATCAAGGTGCTTCATTTGTAGTACAGTGGTACCTCGGGTTACATACGCTTCAGGTTACATACGCTTCAGGTTACATACGCTTCAGGTTACAGACTCCGCTAACCCGGAAATAGTACCTCGGGTTAAGAACTTTGCTTCAGGATGAGAACATAAATTGTGCGGCGGCAGCAGCAGGAGGTCCCATTTGCTAAAGTGGTGCTTCAGGTTAAGAACAGTTTCAGGTTAAGAATGGACCTCCAGAACGAATTAAGTACTTAACCCAGGTACCACTGTATTCTCTTCTGCTGTAACAATGATAAGATGAGGTTTCTAGGGAGGCTCAAAAGGTGAACTAAACCTCACATACAGAAATTACATGATATCTCTTCACCAATTTTTCCTCAGTAACTGGAAGCTGATTTTGTCAATGGGTGTTGTGCGTTTGCCTCCTAGCCAGCTGCGTACAAGACACACATAGCCCAGAACTACTGTCTCATTTATAAACAACAACCACCAACTGGGGAGGTAGATTAGGCAGCAATTGGAATAAAAGCAGGACAGATGTGGTTGGACTATGACTCCCATCAGTCCCAGTCCACATGACCAATGGCCAGGGATGATGGGAGTTGTAGTTCAACATCTGGAGAGCACCCCATTGGCTGGCCCTGTGATGGAAGTAGCATTCTTGGTTGAGCAAGGTTATGAGTCTGGCTCCCCCACGGCCAAACTTAATACCATCTACATCACGACAGAGAGCCTCTTCTCTTCCCAACCTACTCTTCCAGAATCTCCCACCTGCAAACTGTCCCAAAGATCATGTGTTCACGAGTTGGTTTTAAAAGCACACACCAGTACTTTAAAAGATAAGTCTGTTTTTAAGCATACTTTCCCAGCTCTCGCAATGAACCATGACGGTCAGAAGCTGGTTTCTTGTTATGAAAGAGGAGGATTTCTAGCCAATTATAACAGCTGTTAAAATCTGAAGTCGACAAGCGTTCAGGATGCGCATCACCCTTAAATCCCTGCCTCGTTCATCTGAAATTAAGTCTTTCTAAGCTGCAGATTATTATTTTTCTGTTCAAGATCCCCACTTGTAACACTTGTTCAAGCCATCTGGAGAAATTGTATTAGCCACATTCCTTGTACGGCCATTTGAACGGGCACTTGAACACCTCCGTGGATGTAGGAGAAGGTGGCATCTTCTCAGTGGCGTAGCGTGAGGGGTGCAGGGGTGCAGGGGGGCCGGCTGCACCGGGCGCAACATCTGGGGGTTAGGGTTAGGGGGCGCAAATCCACGGATTAGGGGGCACAAATTACTTGTCTTGCCCCGGGTGCTGACAACCCACGCTATGCCACTGGATCTTCTCCCACCCCTGACACACACACATGTGATGTCCCCAGTTTCTCTCTTGCCATCGTCAATAACACCCACAAATGCCCCTCAAAGAACGACTGACATAACAGTCTGGCATAACAAGCCCCACATCGCCCGGGGCATGGGTATCCAAATTTGGGAGGAGAACACACTGAGGAACCTTTTTTTCTCACCGAAAAAATGGAGAATTGTACATTTTGCCTCATATCTCAGGTTCTACGAATGCTAGAAACGCACTCTTTCTTTGAAAAAAGAAAAATGAAAGCTGGGGATCTGTAGATTGTGGTTCACCTGAAGGAAATAACTGCCCTTTCTTCTCCTCCTCATGGTTGCTCACGAAAGGAGGGATCCCCAATTTTAATTTAAGCTGCAGCCCATCTTCTCAGTTACAAATTTATCCCCGGAAAATATTTTGCGGCAAGTGAGAAAGTGTGACTGTGTACATCTACGTACACAATCTATGTTTGTGTGCAGCTGTGTACAGCTAGGTTTCCTAACCGCTGAGGTAATTTTCTCTGGGAAGGGAGCACAACTTTTAGCCAGGCACCTCAGCAAGCTTCTCCTTCTTGCCTCTTTGTCCAGGTCAGCTTCCCTGCCTCGCTCAATGTGCAAGAGCAATGCTTCTCCAAACAGAAACTCTAACCCATTCCTCCCTAGTGCTTGCTTGAGCCATTGGTTTTTCTTTCACTAAAAAAGTCATCATCTGCGGCACAGGATTCATCTTAGGGCAGCGCTTTGCAAACTCACCATCTCAACCTGACTGCCAAGGAACACGGCGTTCGGGAACGGCACTTCCGTTTGGCAAAGCGGGACAGTCGCTTTAGGCGTCAGATGCTGGGGGCAGTGACAGCAACTACCCACAACAGTTGCTCCTGGCCATTTCCCTCTGTTGGGGTACAGACCTGGATATGTCCGGGAACCCCTAAACTAGCCGGCTGCCTGAAATTCTGGTCCAGCTTCCAGTCCAGTCGGCTTCTGTCTGTGGAACTCCATCTTGCTCTTTGCCTCGGGTGGCAAAATGTCTTGAGCTTGGGCTGGCCCAAGTCGCGTCTGATGCAAGAGCAGGCTGTTGTCAGGCTCATACGCACGCCAGCCCTGGGCAGTAAGGCCAACGGTCAGGAATGATGGGCACTCCAGACCAGTAAGGGCTTTTTCCGCGGCAGCTTTGTGCCTACGGAAAAGCCCCCGCTCTGGGGTGTGTCTCGCCGCAGCGCTGTTTCCTTTTCATCGCCAGGTGATGATGAACATCTTTGTCCAAGCCTTTGGGGAGGGGTGAAGTGTCATAAATCAGGAGAATGTTTTTGCTGCTGCTGCTGCTCTGCTGTTTCACTTTGTTGCAATTTTATGACAAGCTATATTAAAGTTGTCGCACATTGTTCCAGCTTTTTTATTGTTAATTTTTTTTAAAAAAATCTTTATATCTACCTAGGAAACTAATTTTATCACGAGCATTAGCTTTTTAAAACACTGTCTGTTGTACCTATACTCTGATAATTTCATTATGCTTACTGTTTTTACAGTCTTTTACGGATTTGTTAAAATGAATTTTTTTAATTCTATTTTATGAAAACAACTTCCTTTTAGTTAAGTGGTATATAATTTTTGCAAAATAAGTAATAATTCTTACAAAAAATGCATACAGGGCCAAAAAGTTAGTCCCAAAGCCACCCAGAGTGGCTGGGGAAGCCCAGCCAGATGGGTAGCGTATAAATTATTAATTATTATTATTATTATTATTATTATTATGCATTTAGTTCATACAAATGCTATGTTCCCCTATTATTTTTATCCTGCATGTCCATATAAAATGATTTTTACAAGCTGCATAGACTAGAACTACAAGTGGAAACAAAACAAAGCTGTGAGCCGAGGCTCATATTAGATGCGACAGAGGCGGCCATGTTTGGCCTGTTCACATGTCAGCCCATCCACATATAAAAGGGTGCATGATTTTAGATCAATGGGAGAAAGAAGCCTTTAGCTTTCTGTGGTCTGTTGCCACAGGTGCGTTTCTCTGGGACCAAGGGCCAAATGAACTGAGACATCAGTCACACATAGCTCAACAACTGCATTACTGTGTATTTTCGACGCAAATAACAGCTGCAGGTGTGTTTGTGTGGAAATCCAGATCGGGGCCACGATGGAAGTTAAACCTCCACACACACCGCAACTGCTATTTAATTTCTTCAAAAAGAAAACGAAGAATAGCAGTCTATGTAGAAACATGCGAACAGTGTTGCTACTTAACTGTGATTTCAATCTGCGGGCCAGACATCTAGCAGTTATCTAAAAACTGCGAAGAGTGTGAAGATATAGGCTCGGAGAAAAGGGGGTGACCAGCTCCCCAAACATCTCAGCCTTTTACTGCATTTGTATGGATGGAAATGGGCAGCAACTAGTATTTAATTTTGGTGGCCCTGTGAACAGATTAGCATGCCTAAAAAGAGCTGAGCAGCAGCTGCCCTTTGCAGCACTCTTTTACTCTGTATGTGGTACGCAGAAATCATCGAGGTTGTCAACAAAGTTGCTAACTTAATGCCCAATGGCAAATTCATGTACCAAAACTCCCAGTTAGGGGATTATCAGCAGAGTTTATAGGGAACTTCTGTGTATTCAAGGCACATCACAAACTTTACCTCAAGAATCCTTAACAATTAGATCAGAATTATTGTCCTTATATTTCAGATGGAGGGAGGGAAAAGATCTTCAATTTTTCATCTATCAGCTAACTGGGAGCAATTCATTTCTTAAATATGCATTGCATACCATTTGGGGTTTGTTTGTTTTCTAAAAAGGCAGAAAGGGGATAGAAATCCTTCTATGAAGCAAATGGCTTCTTATGATTTCCATGGGCATCTAGACATAAGAAGCTCTCTTACGCTCAGTCCATCAGCACTTTACTGTTTACATTAACCAGCAAAGGTTATCCAGGGTTTCAGACTTCTCAGGAGATGCCGGAGTTTGAACATTTATTTATGTGTTCAGTTTATATACCGTTCTTTATCCAAAAATCCCAGGACATGGGAGCTTCTGCGTTCAAAGCAGACGCACTATGACTAAGCTATTGCTGTCTCCCATAGGATGCTGACAGAAGCCATTTTGTAACTAGAAAACAAAATGCACAAGATTGGGACTAAGGCAAAAGAGCATGTATTCAAGAATCAAACTCCACAGAGCTTGCACTGAGATCACTTAAGACAGGGTGCTTATTCCCAGAACAAATCTATGTGCCGGCGCGCATGTGAGCAAGTATTTCTAATTCTCCCATGTACAAAGGAAGACCGTTACTACGAACTGGGTGCGATAACGCACCTTATTTGATCGGAAAACGAAGTTCCTTTCCAAGGCCGAAGAAATCTCCGCTTCTTTCAGCAGGAAAGCGCATGGCTCCAAGGCATGAAGAATTGGAGAGAGCTGAACGCATACCACACATAGATCACATCCCTTTCACTCTGCCGTAATTAATCCTGAAATATTGCCAGCTATCGAGGTCCAAAATCCTAACTTCCCTTAAGGAATGGCGGGGGGGGGGGGAGTGCGTGCAAACATGCTTGGCAAATAGAAAAGATTAAGGGGGTCCCTCTTTTGAATGAAGTGATGTTTAGCGGCAGGCCATCTGTAAAGCTTACCACCTGATCCTAAGGACACTAGCAGCGCAATCCTATAAGCACGAAGAGGACTGCATTGCACAGATGCATCAGTGTGTATTTAGTTAGGCCCATTGAGCCTGGGACTTACTTCTGATTAAACCGCTACCAGCATGGTGTGGCAAAGTCCTCTGCAAGTTAACTAATGGCACTCACTTCCGCACAACTGCCTCGGATCACTGACACCGGCTTTCCAAGTTGATCTGTTTAGGACTTGGGAACCACTCTAGGTCTCCTCCTGAGTCCCGCCGGAAGTTACTCTTTAAAAGAAAAGCAGGGTATTGACCTACACCCCAGGACCCAGGCAATGTGAGGGGCCAGTGGGATTTCGGCACCTAAGGAGCACCCCAAAATGGTGCCTCGTCTCCCAGCCAGGGAAGGAGGGGTCAGGGAAGATCTAGGTCAGGAACAAGAGGAGAATGTTTTGACATCGGGATCAGATACTTTAGTTCATTCATTCATTCATTCACCCTTTATGGGCATAATTTTTAGGCCACAACAAAAAATGTCCAGACATAATAAATGCACACGACATATAAAAGATTGAGCAGCCTCCATTAGGTAAGGTTAAGAAGAGTGGATCAAATTTAATATTTAGTTAAATATGTTAAGTTAAATTAACTGAAAACAGTTTGCAGATACTTAATTGGCTTAGGATTTTATTTATGTTAAGTGATGAATTAATATGTTTAATTTCATAAGGTGAAGATTTAAGGATGTTCATGTTCAAGTTAAATTTTATAAGAATTGTGATTTGGGAAACTGTTAAAAGGACATGCAATGAAATTCAGCCAAGGGGAAGCGGGGAAGTCACTTAACAAAATTAATAAGTGTCATTTTCAAGAAGGCTATGATTTATGTTTGTTTGTCTTATGTGTTTGTTTGTTTATAATATTGTGAAAACCAATAAACAAAATTTGGGGGGAGGGAAGAAGTTTTAAATTTGACTTTAAAAATCTCAGCTAAGGATGCTTTGAGATTCCTGCAAATGCAGATGGGGTCTCTCTCCCAACCCTAAAATTCCGTGTTTTGGGGGGGGATATGCTAGCCTGGTCTGGCGGGGGACACCTGCCTTCGTGGACCTCTCCACCCATGCTCAGAGGCACTCTTTCACCCGCTTCCCCGCCATCCCCACGCGCGGCGATGCACCCACCGGGGTCGTCCTCGTCGCGGGGCACCTTTCGGAAGCAGTCGTTGAGGCTGAGGTTGTGTCGGATGGAGTTCTGCCAGCCGGCCTTGCTGCGCTTGTAGAAGGGGAAATTCTCGGCCACGTACTGGTAGATGTGGCTGAGCGTCAGCTTGCGCTCGGGCGCGCTCTGGATAGCCATGGCGATGAGCGCAGAGTAGGAGTAGGGTGGGCGCACCAGGCGCAGCAGCTCCTCCTGGCTGGCCAGGCTCAGCCAGCCCAGCTCCGACGGCGCCCCGGAGCCGCCCGCTGGCCCCGCAGCCGAGCCCAAGAGCGCCGGCGCCCCGACGCCCCTCGGCGGGCAGCCGTAGGGCAGGAAAGGGGCTCCCGAGCCCCCGGGACCGCCACCTCCTCCTGCTGCTGCTGCTCCTCCTGCGGTACCCCCGACGCCCCCTCCGCTGGGCACGTAGGGGCCCCCTCCGCTCACCCCCCACAAGTAGCCCCCCGCGCCCGGCGGTGGCCCGTAGTCGCCCAGCGCGTAGGCGGCGCCCGGCTGCCTCTGCCCCGACGTGCCCGCAGCCGCCGCGGCTGCTGCTGCTTGGGGATACACGCTGAAAGCCTCGCTGCAGTAGACGGCCATGGCGGGAGCGTCCCGGGCGCTGCTACTGCTCCGAGACCAAGGCGCCAAGGGGCTGCCGGGCGCCGTCGGGGGCGAGCGAGGAGCGCGGGGTACGGGCTGGCGAGGCAGCTCGCGGGCGCTCATGGCCCAGGCGGCAGGGAGGCGCGGCGAAGGCGGACCAGTCCCCGCCCAGAGCCGTCTGGGCCAGCCTGGAGGGGGCTGCCTCTCTGCCGCCGTCGACGAGCCTTATAGCCCCCGCGCGCTTTGCCCAGCCTCCCGGCCCGGGGCCCGGGGCTGGCTGATCCCAGAAGGAGGGGCTGTGGCGCGGCTGCAGCCCGTCGACGGGGCGGGCGGAGGCGCCGCCGCTGCCAGGGAGGGGGATCTGGTCCCTTGGCCTCGGTCGCCCCGGGGGTCCCCTCCTCCGCTCCTCCTCTCTCGGCGAAGCGCTTGTGGATCGACAAGCCTTGCTTCTGCCCGTCGGGGGGAGGGTGGAATTAAAGTGAACGTGGGACAGGTTGCGGGGGGGACCAATGAGTTGAATGTGTTGGTAGAATGAGGGGGATCTCAGTCCCAGCGCATCTTTTCGCCGGAGATGCTGGCCGCGCGCTTTCGACGGGGCTTACTTCTGAGTAACAGGACGGCCCTTTTCGCCCCAGCTCAGGCTCCCCGCTTCGTGTCTGCGGGGACCCTCGCCTCTCCGAAGTTGCTGCGCCCTTGCAGCTGCCTTGGGAGGCGAGGGAAGAACGAACGCAGAGAACTTTTCGACTACAAGCGAAACTTGGTCTTTCCGGGAGTCTGGAGTTGGAAGGGTTTGTGTCAGTGGGGCTTTGGGTCCCAAGGAAAGCGATTCGAAAGGCGTTTCAGGATCGACTCCAGGGAGAATACTTCATGCAACCTGCGTGTACGCGTGTTCGCGTTGCAGCGCCCCGGAAGCCCATTCCATCACTCCCCCTGGCCAAACAGGATGGGTGCAAATTATATTACACCGTGTAAATAATCACTTTGCTTGGCCCAAAGATGAAACAAAATCAGCTCGCACTCACCCCCCCCCCCGGACGCTCAACTTCATTTTATTTGAGACTCAGTTTTCTATTTCCAATGTCTGATCAACTCGGTTAATTAATATAATAATAATAATAATAATAATAATAATAATAATAATAATAATAATAATATATCACGCCCTCGATTCTCCAATCTTTGGCGTTCATTATATGCAGTTTTGGAGACCGAATTCTGCGTCCCCAACATCCCTAGTTCGTGAGAAACAATTCAGTTGTTTTACTCGTGACATTTCTAATTTTGGGGAATCCAGCGCCTTTTATCTCCCGCCGCATGTAGCAGTTGCCTTCAGATGTTTAGCTCTACAGCTCTCCCAGGTGTCTATCTTTTAATTAACAAACGAAATAAAATTAGAATCGGCGAGGAAGAATATATTACGAAATCTTGCAAGGCAGAAAGCACCTGAAGAGTACCGTTTTGATCAGAATTCATCCACGAGGTACAGATGCCTCATTAATCATCATTAACAAGGAATTAAACAGCACTCCCTTGGCTGGATATCCAAGAAACACGTGGTTTTGAAAACCTGCTTTCAGTTGTGAGTCAACAGGTGTGCATAAAGAAAATTACCTGATTTTTAAAAAAAGAAATTACTTGATGAAATTGTATCGTACGCGGATGACGACGCATTGGTGCCTTGAACAGTTTTTTAAAAAATATATACATTTTTAGTAATCATTTCGATTTCCCTGAAACATTCAGAAGAGATTTCTGTGCATCTACTATATTTTGGTTCCACCCTGAGATCAGAAGAGGCCGTTTCTCAGGGTGAGATCCTACACACCACGAGGCACTTACATGAGAGTAAATCCCAGTGTACTTCATGGGACACCCTTCCAAGAAACCATGAGCAGAACTGCGTGTTAATTCCTGATCCCTGCTCTGGGATTGCCTTGAATACTCAATCCCCGTCCGAACTATTTATGATGTAGTTGACCACTATTTTCCTCTGCCATTTTACTGGTGCGTAAAAGGCATTTCTGAAGCTTTTCTGCCACTCAAAATTTGCACGCGTTCGCACCTCGCCACACCGGACTCGCAGGGCTATTGGGCAGAAAACGGCAAGGCAATGGCAAACTTTCGAAGATAAATGGCTTTCTTACCAACTCCACTCAGTTTAAAATTTCCCCTTTTTATTTCTGGCGCTATTCTCGCGAAAAGCAGAATTTTCAAAGTGTTCTTTTCTTAAAAAACAGCTACCCTGCAAATGATCCGAACAACGATTTTGGAGCCATCTTTTCTGCGGGGAGGAAAATAAATCGGTTGCAAAGAGAAAGAGAGAGAGAAAATCAGAATATTTCATCCCTGCTGTTCAGGGACGGATGCTTTTATTTTATTTTTTGTAAATATTCTCCTGCGGAAGCGCCTTCGTAGCAGCCTACTTTAAAGTTTATTCGTAGGCACTTAAAAGCCTCATTCTGAGCACAACGGTGGCTCGAAAAGCAATTTCTATTTAAATCACCGAGGCTTGTATCCAAATCTCTCTCCTTTATATATATGTGTTTGTGTGTGTGCAAAAATTCAGGGCAGTGGAGCGGGAGGAAAATCTGAGGCTCTGATCCAGCCAGAATTAAATAAACCCTGGTAGCAAAAAGGCCCATTCGCTGCCTTGAAGCCAAGAAAACGAGCGTGCGTAAAACTGCGGTGCGCTTTTCTCGTATTGAAAGCCAATATAGTTTATTTTACAGCAGTTCCTTCTCCGCCCCCCAACATATACAAATGCCCTTCGGATTTATCAGGACAATGTTTTTTGGTTTTTTTCTCCCTTCGTGGCGTGGCCTTTTATGCTAGCTAGGCAATTTTTTTAGTAAGAAGAAGCATCCCTTGTAAAAATAAAATAAAAAATTCCCAAAGTGAAATATGGTGTAAGGAAGCACGAGAACGAATAAATATGCTAAAGACAACTCTTTTTAATGCAAAGGACATTTTTCTCACGAAAGATAGTGCTCTAACTTTCGGTCGACACATTTAATGCTAAGGAAGTACTAGTGTGTTGCTGTTTATTCGTAAGCCCTGGCGATCGCGGTGGAGGAGCGGGGTGCGCGGAAGGGAGACGGACTGGTCCCATTTCAGAGCTTTAATTCGGAGAAGTTGGCTTCGGGGTGCGTTCCCATAACCACGAGCCCCCCACAGGTATCCGACGCGCATTACAACTTGGCCAGAAGCCCAATGTAAACGGGGTGAAACTAGACGTGCGTCTCTCTGTGCATCTTAGTTTGGGTTAGAGGAAGAGGCTCGCTGGAAAACCAGTGCGCTTTTTCTGTTCCAAAAAGGAGGATAAACGCCGGGCCTTTTCAACTATTAGGCACAGGCAGAGTCCAGCGCGCTTGGCTTCGTGGTGAGCATGGGCTGGTTCACACGTGATTTGGCACAGTTCTCGGTGAGTGGAAGCTGAATGTGTGGGCAGATGCCTTGCTCAGCTTTGCCTCTGCGGTGACATCAGGTGGTGTGAAAGTTGGTCCGTGGTGGTAGATCCACGAGAAATCCTCTAAAAAAGGGGATTATTAAATCAGTCCTTAACTATTGCAAACTCAAGTTTGCATTCCCTCCCCCCGATTTCTCTAAGATTTACTATTTCCAAGTGTATCCTTGTTGTTGTTGTTAAGTTGTTTAGTCGTGTCAGACTCTTCGTGACCCCCTGGACCAGGGCACGCCAGGCACTCCTGTCTTCCACTGCCTCCTGCAGTTTGGTCAAACTCATGCTGGTAGCTTCGAGAACACTGTCCAACCATCTCCTCTGTCGTCCCCTTCTCCTTGTGCCCTCCATCTTTCCCAACACCAGGGTCTTTTCCAGGGAGTCTTCTCTTCTCATGAGGTGGCCAAAGTATTGGAGCCTCAGCTTCAGGATCTGTCCGTCCAGTGAGCACTCAGGGCTGATTTCCTTAAGAATGGAGAGGTTTGATCTTCTTGCAGTCCATGGGACTCTCAAGAGTGTATCCTTAGAACTCCTTAAAGGTAAAGGTAAAGGAACCCCTGACCATTAGGTCCAGTCGTGACCAACTCTGGGGTTGTGGCACTGATCTCGTTTTATTGGCCGAGGGAGCGTACAGCTTCCAGGTCATGTGGCCAGCATGACTAAGCCGCTTCTGGTGAACCAGAGCAGTGTACGGAAATGCCGTTTACCTTCCTGCCAGAGTGGTACCTATTTATCTACTTGCACTTTGATGTGCTTTCGAACTGGTAGGATGGCAGGAGCAGGGACCGAGCAGCGGGAGCTCACCTCCTCGAGGGGATTCGAACCGCCAACCTTCTGATTGGCAAGTCCTAGGCTCTGTGGTTTAACCCCCAGCGCCCCCGCGTCCCTTTTAGAACTCCTTAGGTGTACACTTAAGCAAGACCAGGCATAGGCAAACTCGGCCCTCCAGATGTTGTGGGACTACAACTCCCATGATCCCTAGCTAACACGACCAGTGGTCAGGGATGATGGGAACTGTAGTCCCAAAACATCTGGAGGGCCAAGTTTGCCTATGCCTGAGCAAGACCGTAATGCTTGTAAACTGAGTGCAAGAAAGGTGCTGGCTGATTTAAATCTCTGAATCTATCACCTTGCTTCCTCAAAAAATTACATATCAGCAGTGTTTTGGCTTTGCTTTTTTAATACTGAGATTGCAATCTCAGGCAGTTTATAATACCAATTTCATTAAATATTCTTCCACTTTATGTTCTCTTTAAATACCTGGAGCCAGGTCTTTAGGCTTGTTTTTTAAAAAAAGAAAAAGAAAGAATCAGGTAAAAAACAGTATAGGCAGGCACTTGATGATGATAATAATAAGAATAGTGTCTAGCATTTATATCATACTCTGTCTAAAGTGGTCATATGCGCCTTACTTGAGGAATCCTTGCAACAATCCTGTAAGGTCAATCAGTATTATACCCATTTGCAGATGGGGCACTGAGAGGCAGTGGCAGAAACTACCGTATTTTTTAATGTATAATATGCCCCCATGTATAAGACGACCCCTATTTTTGGGGGAACCTAAATTAAGGACATGGGGGGGGAGATTGCCCAGAGTTGTTAAGCTTTTTTGGGGGGGGTTGTCGACAATCACTCACCCGCCTGACCGCCACTGCTAATCACACGCTTCGCCAAAGCCACCAATCGTCTGCCCACTCACTGCCAGCAACCGCCCATCGCCCGCCCAATTCTAACAGCAGCAGCCAATCACCCGCCCAATCACCGCTGACAATCTCCTGCTCGCAGCTGCCACCAATTGCCCGTCCCCCTTCTGCATGATCCATGTATAAGACGACTCCCAATTTCTAACTTTTTTAATACAGTGGCTTCGTTTCAACCCCCCCCCCCCATTTCTTTTTTTAAAAAAAATCACGATCTGCTTTTTGCCTCTGGGCAACGTGGCTCCAGGGACCACACATTCGCTTCGTAAGACGCACAGACATTTCCCCTTACTTTTTAGGAGGAAAAAAGTGCGTCTTATGGAGCAAAAAATACGGTATTTACCCTGAGACCTGCCATGGCCCAGAAATTCAGAAGCAGAGTGATCCTTCAGTTGGAGCCAGAATGATATAATGCTTAGAGTGCTGGACTGGGAAGGACTGGGAGATGCCCACGTTCAAGTCCGGTCATCATTTCTCTCAGCCTTGCCTACCTTGCAAGATTGTTGTGAGGATGAAATAGGGGAGAGAACCATACTCACCACTTTGAGCTCCTTGGAAGAAAGCTTAATATAAATAAATCTGAGTCCAGGGCAGGAAAGAAGGAAGAGGCTTCTGTGGACTTGTGTGTCAGCCACTGGGAAGAAGGATGAAACATCCCAGGCATCCTGGGTGATGAAGGGCTGGGGTGTCGTTTAGGGGCTTTTGTTCGGGGACAGAGTGCTGTAGCTGTTATTTATAGTTTTGCGTACCTCTCTTTTAGATCTTTTAGCATCTCCACCCCTATCGTTCTGCCCGGACACTGAGGTCCAGCACCGAGGGCCTTCTGATGGTTCCCTCGCTGCAAGAAGCCAAGTTACAGGGAACCAGGCAGAGTGCCTTCTCGGTAGTGGCGCCCTCCCTGTGGAACGCCCTCCCACCAGATGTCAAAGAGAACAACAACTACCAGACTTTTAGAAGACATCTGAAGGCAGCCCTGTTTAGGGAAGCTTTTAATGTTTGATGTATTACTGTTAAGTTGTGGGTGAACATATCAGACGACACAGCGATTCTTCAAACAGCTCTTGTTTATTCACAGGCCAGAACAGAACTGAACTGAAGGGTTCAGCCAGCCTGCTTATATAGAGCTCCACTACAATGCAACAGTAGCAACTTTCTGTAACTATCCAATCACTGAACGTCACTTTCAATGCCTTATTTGTATATGTGGACCTGAGTGAAAACTATCTACAGTATCCCCCTGCCAGCCCAGGGTGAGAACTTCAGTACATAATAATTACAGTATTTTAATATTTTTTTGGAAGCCGCCCAGAGTGTCTAGAGAAGCCCAGCCAGATGGGCAGGGTATAAATAATAAATTATTATCTTACTATGTTTTATGCGGAAATCCCCCAGAAATTGTTCAGTTTGGTTGTGTGCTTTCTTAGGTTTTATTTATTGTACATGACGACTTTTGCTACGTTTGTAATTACGTAATTTTTTTCCATGTTGTATCCGCCTCAGGCATGGGAAGGCACCATACAAATAAAAAGATGAATGGATGGATGTAGCCCTGCCCAGTAAGGGATTCTAAAATGTTGAAAGTGTTGTAGAAATATTGTTAGCTGCCTTGAGAACTTCAATTTGCAAGCGAGGGAGGGGGGATATCTCAAATAAATAGGTTCCAACATCTCAAAAGACCAGAAAAGACTGTTTATGTATGCAACAACAGCTGCAAGGATGCTACTAGACCAAAGGTGGAAAGAACCAACTGTTCCAACTAGGGAAGAATGGCAAGCCAAACTGCTGAACTATGCTGAAATGGCAAAACTGACTGGGAAACCCAGGAATCAAGAATATAAGGACTTTAAAAAAGAATGGGGAAAATTCATAACTTGCTTAGGAGACGATTGTAAACAAATAAAAACGTTAGCTGGACTTTAAAAATAACTTGTAAAGAAACGAAAAGTATGGATAATTTAGAGAGATGAAAAACTACATAATGATATGTAGTTTTAGAAAAATTATTTTAAGGACCCACGCAGGGGACCGGAGGGGAGTCACGAGATTCAGAGAATCCCATATATGGATATGTTAAAAGTTTTTTCCCCCTTTGTTATTTTGAATTTGTTTTTTGTAAAAAAATTAATTAAAAAAGTATTTTTAACAAATATATCTCAAATAAATAAATAAGTAAAACAGGTCAGCAGCTAACTTTTTGCTCTGGGGCACTTTGGAGAGAAAGGGGGATGGTGAATCCCAAGACTGCCCTTCCCCTGCAAAATCCCTGCAGGAAAGTCCTGTTTCTGCAGCTCCCCCTCTGCAAATCTTCCGCCCTCTTTTGCATCTTAAGTGGTAGCAGAGAAACAGATATCCTTGGGGTGGATTTGGCTCCAGAGACTCTGATCGCTGACTGTCTCTGATAGTAGGTTATATACGAATGGAGTGGCTGAGAATTGTGCCTGCAGGTAAAATTAGGGGGTCTGATTGTTATTTTTAACAGACCCCCACCCCTCTACCTTTTACAGTGGCCTGGTATTCAGATACAGCTTCTTTCTGGCTTGAAGATGAGCAGGAGGGGGTGGGATTCCACCTGCTCAAGCTATGCATATCAGATGTATTAAAGGCAGGGATACAAAAAACAGCTAACAGTAGAGGCAATCCCTGACAGATAAAAAATTTAAAAAGTGTCCAGTAGCACCTTAGAGACCAACTGCTTGCATGCACACGAAAGCTTATACTCAGAACAAACTTAGCTGGTCTCTAAGGTGTTACAGGGACACGGGTGGCGCTGTGGGTAAAACCTCAGTGCCTAGGACCTGCCGATCGTATGGTTGGCGGTTCGAATCCCCGTGGCGGGGTGAGCTCCCGTCTTTCGGTCCCAGCTCCTGCCCACCTAGCAGTTCGAAAGCACCCCTAAGTGCAAGTAGATAAATAGGTACCACTTTATAGCGGGAAGGTAAACGGCGTTTCCGTGTGCTGCGCTGGTGCTGGCTCGCCAGAGCAGCTTTTTCACGCTGGCCATGTGACCCGGAAGTGTCTCCGGAGAGCGCTGGCCCCCGGCCTCTTAAGTGAGATGGGCGCACAACCCTAGAGTCGGACACGACTGGCCCGTACGGGCAGGGGTACCTTTACCTTTACCTTTAAGGTGTTACTGGACAATTTTTTAATTTTTTAATTTATTTCAACTGCGTCAGACCAACACGGCTACCTACCTGAATCTTGACAGATAAGTATTAGACCATGCACACACATACACTTCTTGGCTATGAACTTTTTATCCAAAGCGGGCAAACAGAAAAGTTTGCAAACTATTGAATTTATTAAAAGATAACAAGCTCTTGGTTGAAACTGAAGAAAGACCATTCTTCAGGAACGCCAGTTTTTGTCAAGACAATCTCTCCAGATTAAATCTTCTGGGGATGTTCACCCTCTGGGCGTGTTTTTTTTAAAGCCAATTAGGATATCAGAGATCATGATCAGCTGATATGGACTATTTGCCATGAGTACTTGAGGTGAAGAGACCATTGTGAGGTTTTCAATTATAGAAAGGTCTAAACTCTGGTTCAGTAGCTCAGTTGCGGGAGAGACCATTGTTTGATCTTCTAGAAATTATCCATTTTAGCAGATTAAAGGATTTGCTTCTATTTTGCCCCACCTATGAAATCTGGGTGGTGGTCCAGTTCTTAACAGATAGAAGAGGTATATCACAGTGTCTAATTAAAATATATATTTAACCACACAGCGGGGAGAGGGGTAAAAGCAACCGAGGCATCAACTTCACTTCTGGGGAAATTCACGTTGATTGCTCCCCTTTGATGCTGTTTAATTGCTTTACTTATTGTTCCCCTTTATACCATAGATCAAACCAGCTGCTCCTCTCTCACCTTTCAGCGTTTTATATACCGAGAATGACTTCAAACCTTCAGCTGGTGAAATCATAAATGTAAATTCTCTGCTGAAATCGCCTGACTTTCATGAGGGCTCAGATTATCCCCTTGGCATATGTATTTGAACCTATTAGTTAGCGGGTGAATCACTGAAACAGAAGAGTTGGAAGGGACCCAAAACACCATCTAGCCTGACCACCAGCAATGCAGGAATCGCAGCGAATCTCACAGACTTTACCTGCCCAGTGCCAGGACTTCATTGGAGAAATTTCCATGTTTTCCAAGTTCCCTCATGAGCCATAGAAATATGTGTAGAGTGGTTTACAAGTTCATGCGAGCGTTGCAGGCAACATTGTTGTTGTTGTTGTTGTTGTTTAGTCATTTAGTCGTGTCCGACTCTTCGTGACCCCATGGACCAGAGCACACCAGGCACTCCTGTCTTCCACTGCCTCCCGCAGTTTGGTCAGACTCATGTTTGTAGCTTCGAAGACACTGTCCAACTATCTCATCCTCTGTCGTCCCCTTCTCCTTGTGCCCTCCATCTTTCCCAACATCAGGGTCTTTTCCAGGGAGTCTTCTCTTCTCATGAGGTGGCCAAAGTATTGGAGTCTCAGCTTCACGATCTGTCCTTCCAGTGAGCACTCAGGGCTGATTTCCTTCAGAATGGATCGGTTTGTTCTTCTTGCAGTCCATGGGACTCTCAAGAGTCTCCTCCAGCACCATAATTCAAAAGCATCAATTCTTTGGCGATCTGCCTTCTTTATGGTCCAGCTCTCACTTCCATACATCACTACTGGGAAAACCATAGCTTTTACTATACGGGCCTTTGTTGGCAAGGTGCAACATTAGACCACACCATTCATGGTGGCCACATGTGAATTATGTAGTCAAGGGGTGCGGAAGTTGTCCAGCAATATACGCTGGATCACAACTCTCATCAGCCCTAGTTAGCTTGCCCAAAGGTCAGGGATGATGGGACTTGTAGTCAAACAATTATTTTGAGGGTTGCAGTTCCCAGTCAGGAGGAGAGATAAAGGACGCTAGCGATAAAGGAGGCTGCCTGGGAGGGCGGAGGTAAAAGCACATGGATCCTCAGGATTTTTGCATTGGGTCACCCCAAATTCACCATCAGATCACATAGCATGTGCATGGCTACAGCCTGCACCAAAAAAATCACACACACCCACTGTCGCCTGGGGCCGCAATGGCGCAAAAACGTGGTTACAAAGCACAATTCTGCCTCTTGGTGCGAGATAGAGAGGACAGTAGTGCAGAGTGGAACAATATGTGTTTACGGGCAGTTTGCAGAACAATGAATATGTTTTAATTCTACAACCGCCAAGTTAGGGCAAGGATAGGTAACTGGAAAACCTAACCTTGTTTTACAGAGCTCCAATTCAGCTACCTTATGAAGAACAGCTGCCACGTTCTGAGTTAGCTCAGCCTACAGTCGGGTAGACCTTTCAGTTTTGGCTTTTGATCAGTTTCTAATTTTTCCAAAGTTAAATTCACTTATTTCTGTACCAGTTCACACCTGTTATGCCTCAGTGACACAGGAGATTGTCTTCATTAATATGGCCGGTTGCTCCAGACAAATATCTCACCACATAGAAACATCCCTGTCATAGGTTCCAAATCCCTGGGGCCCTGGGTGCCTGAGCACCCACAAAATTCCCCACAAAGGGGCCAGGCACCCACGAATTTTAGTGCCAGGGCCTTGCACACTGCATGGTACCCATGATCCCTGTGGCACTTCTGATGCCTGTGAAGTCTGATTTAAAGTAAGCAGCTATGACAGATGTTATTGGTCTTTGCTAGCCATTATTGTTGCTGTATGCAGTAGTCCCTTGGATCTCTCAGGCCTTGCGACTTGAACATTTTGGCTCCCAAAACCAGTGTGGTGTAGTGGTTAAGAGCAGTGGACTCGTAATCTGGTGAACCGGGTTCACGTCTCCGCTCCTCCACATGCAGCTGCTGGGTGACCTTGGGCCAGTCACACTTCTCTGAAGTCTCTCAGCCTCACTCAGCTCACAGAGTGTTTGTTGTGGGGAAGGAAGGGAAAGGAGATTGTTAGCCACTTTGAGACTTCTTAGGGTAGTGATAAAACGGGATATCAAATCCAAACTCTTCTTCTTCCCGAATGCCGCAAACCCGGAAGTGAATGTTCCGGTTTGTGAACGTTCTTTGGAACCAGAACATCTGACACAGCTTCCGCTTGAGTGCAGGAAGCTCCTGCAGCCAACTGGAAGCCCCGCCTTAGTTTTTGAACGTTTTCGGAAGTCGAACACACTTCCGGAACGGTTTCTGTCCGAGAACCAAGGTATGACTGTATAGTGGTACCTTGGGTTAAGTACTTAATTCGTTCCGGAGGTCTGTTCTTAACCTGAAACTGTTCTTAACCTGAAGCACCACTTTAGCTAATGGGGCCTCCTGCTGCTGCCGCGCCACCGCTGCAAGATTTCTGTTCTCATCCTGAACCAATGTCCTTAACCCAAGGTACTATTTCTGGGTTAAAAGGTAAAGGTAAAGGGACCCCTGACCATTAGATCCAGTCATGGCTGACTCTGGGGTTGCTTTACTGATATCGCTTTATTGGCCGAAGGAGCCGGCGTACAGCTTCCAGGTCATGTGGCCAGCATGACTAAGCAGCTTCTGGCGAACCAGAGCAGCACATGGAAACGCCGTTTACCTTCCCGCCGGAGCAGTACCTATTTATCTACTTGCACTTTGACGTGCTTTTGAACTGTTAGGTTGGCAGGAGCTGGGACCGAGCAACAGGAGCTCACCCCATCGCGGGGATTCGAACCACTGACCTTCTGATTGGCAAGTCCTAGGCTCTGTGGTATAACCCACGGAGTATGTAACCTGAAGCATATGTAACCCGAGGTACCACTGTATTGGGAAATGGAATCCAATTGGGCCTCCTCACTCATATGAATCAGAAGGAGCCCACAACTCGGACATTCAATAGTGCTGTTGCCTAGTGCGAAATGCTTGTAGTCTCCTCCTTCAACTGGTGGTCTCAATGGATAAAAGACGGCGTAGAAATCAAGCTCCCTGGCAGCTGATACATATCCTATGAGTGTAATTGAGGTGCTGATGTAAAAGTGATGTTGGGCGTGGGGGGGGGGGGACGGACGAAAGACACACCTGAACCTTTGTTGTGTTCCACATGGTCGGTGTCTCATTTAAACCAGCTTGCCTTGTCTGCATCAGACGGTCAGGGATCCGTGGCTCGTGAATGTACCACCCTTGAATCGGAACCCAGTTTAAGCAAGATGACAGGAGGGGACAATTTATCATATGTGATGGGATTGTAATCTAATTGGGAAATGATATATAACGAATTGAAGAAAATGTTCCATTTAACATTTGTTTAAAAACCTGAAGCATTTTTATTAGGGATTGTTGGGAAAGATCTGCCAAAAAAGCTGAAAAACATCTTCATGTATGCGACAACGGCCGCGAGAGTTTTAATAGCACAAGGATGGAAGACTGAAGAAACCCCAACTAAAGAATCATGGCAAGAAAAATTGATGGACTATGCAGAACTGGCAAAACTGAGATACAAGCTACGGGACAAGGATAACTGTGACTTTAAAGATGAATGGGAACCCTTTACAAAGTATTTGAAGACGCAACAAAGCGAACTGGACCCCTTGGCTGGTTTTGAATAAACATTCACAAACTTTTTATTGATAATTATTACTTAAATAGTTTGAGGATCTATACAACTGTGTAACATGCAGAAAACAGCATTTTTAGAGAAATCAAAGACTGGAACTGAGGGAAGTCGGGGGGTGGGGGGGTTCTGTGGGGGGAGGGAGGAAAAAAGGAGGAAAATAAGGATGATATGTTTCTGGATAATATGTTTTGTTTTAATTTTGAATAAAAAAGTAGTTAAAAAAAAAAGCAAGACGACAGCTGCACAGAGTGCTGCATGGACAACTTTTCACAAAACACTTGGAGGCAACGAGGGGATCAATGGGGAAAGCTGAACGCAACGCAAGGAGCCACCTGGACTCGGCTGAGATTCTTCTTTGCTATGGGCATCCAAACCTGATGCTTAGAATGTTCAGACAGGAATTATAGGTGATTTTCTGTTCACACACCTGAATCATAAGTGAGTAATGCTCTTTGATCTAGGCTGGCAGTGGCTGACTCCTCTTTTTAAATTAAGGTATTCTACCGTAAGAACATAAAAAAAAAAGCCTGCTGGTTCAGGCTGATGGCCTGTCTAGTCCAGCACGCACTTCTCATGGAGGCCACCCAGATGCCTGTGGGAAACCCGTGAGCGGGATTCGAACACAAGAGCACACTCCCTTCCATTAACTGGTAGTCAGAAGCATCAATGCTTCCTGCTATGAAGGTAGAGCACAGCCATCATGGCAAGTACCCAGTGGCGTAGCGTGGGTTGTCAGCACCCAGGGCAAGGCAAGTAATTTGCACCCCCTAACCCGTGGATTTGCGCCCCCTAACCCTAACACCCAGATGTTACGCCCGGTGCGGCCGGCCCCCCTGCACCCCCCACGCTACGCCACTGCAAGTACCATATTTTTCCGTCTATAAGATGCCTCCATGTATAAGGGGGGAGTCAATTTTAAGACAAAATGTGCTAATGGAGTCTGTGTGACTCAGTAACTAGGGCCGTCTTAAGCATATTCAGCGCCATAGTGCAAAGATCCCTCCAGCGCCTGCCATTCCCCTTTCCCAGAGTTGCCAACCTTTTGTAGGGAGGATGGCGCTGCCGGTGACGCACCCAGCTTTGTGGGACTGGAGGAGGCGGGCAGCAGCTGGAGGGCAGCCCCTCTGGCCGGGAAGAGGTGGAGGCTGGTGAGGGCGGCAAGCTGATGCCGGGAGGCGCCGCATCCAGCCTCTGCCTCTTCCCTGGCACTCCCCAGAACTTGGCGCCCCGGCGCCCCGCAACACTTGCCTCTATGGGTAAGACGCCCCTGTCAGTAACTCCGTGTAAGCTCTGAAGCTAGTTTAATTTTCTGTTCACTATCCTGTTATTTGCAAGCAAATTTATTGTAACCCAGTACAATCATACCTTGGCATGTATACGCTTCGGGTTAAGCATTTTTGGCTTGTGCTCCACGGTGACCCGGAAGTAACGGAGCGCGTTACTACCGGGTTTCACCGTGCGTGCATGCGCAGACGCTCAAAATGACATCACGTGCATGCACAGAAACGCCGAAACGTGACCCGCAGACACGCAGGCATGGGTTACGTTCACTTCAGGATGAGAATGGGGGCTCCGGAACGGATCGCATTCGCATCCCGAGGTACCACTGTAAAGCTTTTATTCTTTTACTGAAGAAGACTCAGCATTGTTAATTTACGCTGCCAGAGCTGTTGTTGTGGCCACCAGTGCTGGGCCCAGTGGCAGCATAGGCCTGACTGCAAGGTGCATGGTGCAATTCACCCCAGCGCCTAGTGGATCAGGGCCTTCAGATGTTGCCAAGGGGCGCAGGACCGTAGACAGCATCAGCCTGGCTCTGCAAGATGTGGGGTGAAATCCACCTCAGCACCTAGCCGAGAGGGGTCGTCTGGTGCTGCTAGTAAATAACTAAGTGTCTACTCAGAAGAAAGCCGTACTATCCAGAGGAGGGCAACCAAAATGGTCAAAGGCCTGGAAACGATGCCTTATGAGGAACGGCTAAAGGAGCTGGGCATGTTTAGCCTGGAGAAGAGGAGGTTAAGGGGTGATATGATAGCCATGTTCAAATATATAAAAGGATGTCACATAGAGTAGGGAGAAAGGTTGTTTTCTGCTGCTCCAGAGAAGCGGACACGGAGCCATGGATCCAAACTACAAGAAAGAAGATTCCACCTAAACATTAGGAAGAACTTCCTGACAGTAAGAGCTGTTTGACAGTGGAATTTGCTGCCAAGGAATGTGGTGGAGTCTCCTTCTTTGGAGGTCTTTAAGCAGAGGCTTGACAACCATATGTCAGGAGTGCTCTGATGGTGTTTCCTGCTTGGCAGGGGGTTGGACTCGATGGCCCTTGTGGTCTCTTCCAACTCTAGGATTCTATGATTCTATGAGTTCAGTAGGCCTTACTCCCAGGTAAGGGTGTGTGGGGCTATAGTGTTTAATCTAGGCAGCCAGGGCTCCTTCGGATGACAAGATCTTTTTGCACCAGGCACTGGCGGAGGAAGAGGCGTGCGGGGGGGAGCACACTGCCCCCAGGCAGAGCAATCCCAGTGGGGTGCCATCATGGCTCCCCCCCGCCCGCTTGTGCTGGGCGCCACGCCCCTTACGGGCAGCACACCACGCTCCTATGGGCGGCGTGCCATACCCCCAGGACATGCGCCAGCCCTGCCCCCCGCTCTCCGCCCCCCCCCCCAGAGCATAAAGCTCCACCACTGGCACCAAGTCAGTGAGGACCACTTGCTTTTTAAAATTCTCCCACATATACAGAACTCCCTGTTTGCCTTTTGGCCTGTATCTGTAGGTTTCCCCCTCTGTGTCAAATAACTGGGGTCAAATAAGTGTTGTTCACTTGTTATAATACATGGATGGTTGATGTCCCTCCAGAGGTTCTCTTTCTCCTTCCTTGGAGGTTTTTAAGCAGAGGTTGGATGTCCATCTGTCATGGATGCTTAATAATAATAATAATAATTTATTATTTATACCCCAGCCACCCTGGGCGGCTTCCAACAAAATATCGTAATACCATAATACATCAAACATTAAAAGCTTCCCTAAACAGGGCTGCCTTCAGGTGTCTTCTAAAAGTCTGGTAGTTGTTTTTCTCTTTGACATCTAGTGGGAGGGCGTTCCACAGGGCGGGTGCCACCACCGAGAAGGCCCTCTGCCTGGTTCCCTGTAACTTTGCTTCCCGCAGTGAGGAAACTGCCAGAAGGCCCTTGGCACTGGACCTCAGTGTCCGGGTAGAACGATGGGGGTGGAGACGCTTCTTCAGAAATACTCAGCTTTAGCTGAGTTTCCCGCACTGTAGGGGGTTGCACTAGAAAGATGACCTGGGGGAGGGTCCCTTCCAGCTTCACGCTTCTATGTTTTTCTTCTTCAACAATATTTCATTATGTTCCTATTATTTTACATAATTGTATTTTGAATAATTATAAAAAATATTAATAATACATGTTCTATTTACAAACAAAAAAATAGCTACCTTTCTACCGGTAGGACAGGGTGAGGGCATGGGCGTAGCCAGGATTTTTTGGGGGGCAGGCTTTTGTTAGGGGCAGATTTGTATTGATTTTTACTTATGGGGGGGTCAGCTGCCCCCTGCCTACACCCATGGGTGGCACATGAGGGAAACCAGGTCGGAAGGGGGCCACTATCAGAAAAGCGTTGTGAAACAATGCTCTATATGACTCTAGGCCAGTTTGACCCATCCGTCTTCCTCTAAACGTTTTGCCTCACCAAAACTGTAAATAAAAGAGCAAATTGGCATTCCCTCCCCCTTGATCCCTCCAGCTGAAATAAGTCTGAATTTAATCCTGATGCATAGCTCTTCTTTGCCCTGTTCCTTCCTTCACCTGTTGACAGGTACTTGCCAGGTTACCTTTGATATCACTGTAACAGCATCTCAGTACTTTGGGCGCTTCTTGGCCTATAATCCTCTCAGAAGCCTCCTTCAGTTTATAGAGTAACCAGAGAAGGATTTCTTCCTTCCCCACGGTGTCATTTTTTGTTCACACAACAAACAAAGCGCAGAGCAGCAGCAGCAATCACACAGAGTCTACTTCCTCAAAATTCTTGAGAATTTATTCGAACCAAATATCTGAAGAGGTTTGGTTAGAGGCTGGCAGTTTGGCATGCAACTAGTCAAGTGGTTTCAATAGAGGACGGCGAAAGTATGCCCAGATGAAGCAATATTATGTCTGGCCTATTCGATAGTTAGTGGTTCGCTAAATGCTTCACTGGGACGCGGGTGGCGCTGTGGGTTAAACCACAGAGCCTAGGACTTGCCAATCAGAAGGTCGGCGGTTCGAATCCCCACGACAGGGTGAGCTCCCGTTGCTCGGTCCCTGCTCCTGCCAACCTAGCAGTTCGAAAGCACGTCAAAGTGCAAGCAGATAAATAGGTACCACTCCAGCGGTAAGGTAAACAGTGTTTCCGTGCTGCTCTGGTTCGCCAGAAGCGGCTTAGTCATGCTGGCCACATGACCTGGAAGCTGTACGCCGGCTCCCTCGGCTAGTAAAGCGAGATGAGCGCTGCAACCCCAGAGTCGGTCACGACTGGACTTAATGGTCAGGGTCCCTTTACCTTTTTTAAATGCTTCACTAACGCAAACAAACCGACTCATTTCTAGGGATTAACAGTATGACAGGCAAACCCGATAATAGACAATATGCGACAACAGAGTTATTGAAAGTACCTGAGCTGTATTCCTCTCAGCCTGGACAACTCTAGTTTTGCAGTTCATCAAGGGATGGGTTCAGAACACCATCTAGTCTTATTTTTATGAGATGAAGTTCAGCGACTGCTGCTTGAGGATGTGGAGAGATGCGGTCTTTCTCTGTCCCCTTTTATAACATCCAACAGAACCAGACTTCTGTCCCAGAAGTTAATAAGTGCCTCACAGCACAGTTTGAGACTTGCTCCTAGGATGAAAAACTTTGTTGGACCCCCAAGGGTTACAAGAACTATTAAAGGTAAAGGGACCCCTGACCATTAGGTCCGGTTGTGGCTGACTCTGGAGTTGCGGCGCTCATCTTGCGTTACTGGCCGAGGGAGCCGACGTACAGCTTCTGGATCATATGGTCAGCATGACTAAGCTGCTTCTGGCGAACCAGAGCAGCGCACGGAAATGCTGTTTACCTTCCTGTTTGAGTGGTACCTATTTATCTACTTGTACTTGCTTTCGAACGGTTAGGTGGGCAGGAGCAGGGACTGAGCAACGGGAGCTCACCCTGTCGCGGGGATTTGTTTTTTGTTTTTTTGTTTTCAAAATATTTTTATTGCATTTTCAGTTTACAGAAGAAAAAGAAGAAAAAAGAACAATACTCCAATCTCTAAAATACATTTTTAAATTATTATCTGGACTTCCCCACATCTCCCTCCCCCTGCGTTCTTTACAATAAAACATATCAGCAAATTATTACCTTGTTTCGTATCTTATTTATATCTTTCAAAATATTTTACTTCTGAATTTAAAGTACCTTTTATCCAGTGCTTATGCCTTGAAATAAAAAATATAATAACCTTAAATTTCGACAAATATACAATTATTGGGCAAGGCGCTTGAGCAGGTGCTTGCACAAAACATTAGACCAGGGTCAGCAAGGTTTACCTCGCCTGGGCCAGGTCACTCCAGAGGAGATCCCTCCATGGGCCGGAGGGCAATTTCTGGAGTCTCCGTCTGCACAGACATGATTTTCGGCCCCGCGGAAGCGAGTCCCTATGCCGCACTGCACTGGTTTAGCGCCGTGCGCAGGGACTCGCCCCCGGTTTGGGGGCGGCTCGTCGGCTGGTCAAACGACCCCCATGGGCTCCTTGTAGCCCATGGGCCTTAGGTTGCAGACCCCTGCATTAGACACTCTTGAATGAGACCAATTATCTGGTCCATTTCAAACCAGTTTCAGCCCTGGGCTTGGCAAATAAACTGCCTTGTTCAGATCCTACCTAAAAGACTGATGATGGGGATGTCATCTAGGCCCTGTAGTAGCATTACAATAATACAGTGGTACCTCGGGTTAAGAACTTAATTTGTTCTGGAGGTCCATTCTTAACCTGAAACTGTTCTTAACCTTTAAAGGTACCACTTTAGCTAATGGGGCCCTAATCCGGCCCAATCACTTTCTAAATCTGGCCCGTGGACGGTCCGGGAATCGGTGTGTTTTTACATGAGCAGAATGTGTCCTTTTATTTAAAATGCATCTCTGGGTTATTTGTGGAGCATAGGAATTTGTTCATTCCCCCCCCCAAAAAAAATAGTCTGGCCCCCCACAAGGTCTGAGGGACAGTGGACCGGCCCCCTGCTGAAAAAGTTGGCTGACCTCTGGATTTCCAGAAGGGTGTGGACCTTAGGGGAGATGGTCTCCAGTCAGAAGCTGAAAGGGACTCGGTTCACTTCTGTGGCAATCACACACAGGGCCCCCAGACGTTTGATGGTCTATTGACCCTGTGCCGCCACTGCAATTGCTTTTTCCGTTGCCACCACCCCGTATCTCACGGGGACACACGGAGTCCAGTCAGTTGTTAACATAAACAAATAATCAAGTTTCTTTTTAAATACAGGAACAAGCTTACGGTTACAGTTAATTTTACTTGGCGGTTTCCTATTCTTAGTTCCTAACAACTCCAAACTGATTATCCCCAACTATCTATCTGACTCCACCTAACAATTCCTCTCACTCTCTCACAATACAACTCTACCAACCCACTCCTAAACCTCCCTCTTCCTTCTTCAACTCCCAAACCTCAACTCTCAACTCAACTCAACTCCACTCAATTGACTTTCAAAACCTCCCACTCTTTTATTCCCCCCTTGCATTCTCACTGGCCAATCACATCACACCTATTTTAACCCTTTCCTTATGACCCATCCTAGGAGGCAAACGCCACAACTTCCAACCTTGTTTCTCACCAGGAGCTCTCCGTGGTGCTGCAACAACAAAGCAGCTCTGCCATATTTCTCCGTGGTTTCCTCTATGGGACCAGAGTAGGGCAAATAGCCCCAGATACAAGTGTGCCTCAGTTCTCCTGTAAAAAGAGGTCAGCCATCATGATTTGGTATGCTGCCTTGAGATAGCTAGCTGTCGAATAAATCTTCCCCTGTAGGCAGCGTGCCACAACCCCGGGACACCCCCCCAGCCACACCCCTGCCTGCTCTCTGCCCCCCCCTGCATGAAGCTCCACCACTGGTTATAGCTGAGATTAAAATTAAAACAGGGAACCCCAGTTTACAGTTCCTAGTCTTAGTGATTTCATTGCACCAGGAAAGAAGGCCCATACTGTTGTTTATGTTGGAATTCTGCCTGAGTCAGAGGAATGTGCCACAGCGTAGGCACAGGCAGATATTCCTCGTCGACCTCCCCGCTGTTACTCCCGGCAGATAAGCAGGCGAGGTCTCGGCGATTCTTCCCAGATGTGAGAAGAACACACCGTCTCTTCTCTCTCCCCTTTGGCATCCCCAGGGAGGGGAAAGAAGCAGACAGAAAACTATTTACATCCTTTATTTCTGTCTCTTACATCAGTACAGAGAAACATGTCTGCACTCAACAGCAGTAAGAATCAAACTCCACCCATGTACTTCCAGTATGGGTCATATGACACACACACTGAGCTAACATCCGGTGCTCAGTACAGAATGGACTGCCCCTTTGTTCCCATGGCAACAGTCACAAACATCCTGTTTGGCTTTCCAGCCACAAGCAGCTGACTTGGCTGCTATAGCCTTTGCTTGCTGCTGCATTGGTGCTTTATGGTAACATACTCCCCCTAAAGTATCAATGCATGCTGCTAGAAAAGCGTCATCCAGAGAAGAAAACAAACAGTTGTTATACTTATAACATTCCCCTGTTGTTTCAGTTCCACCCTTGGAACTACCCACCACTGGTTTAACCAATGTACCTCTCTGGTTGTGTGACTTCCAAGGAATGAGTGCTTCTGCATTACCTTGGTTAGCAACTCTCTGTTGTGCCTTTGTCTCTGACTCAGACACAGCTTCAATCTGTCCTTGGTCGTTTACAACAGCAACAGCTAAGTTAGCAAACTCTTGTGAATACCTCTTTGGTGGTACACCCTTCGTTGCTCTCTCAGACCTACGTAAGAGGTGCTGCTCTTCTTTGCTTTCTGGTTCAGCCTCTGAACTCTCTGGAGAACCAGTACTAAGCTTAATCAGTGGTTCATCCTCCTCTTCTGAGGGTCTAGTCATTATGTGAGATTTCCTCTCAATGACTGTGACAACTGAGCTCCCTGAGCTATCGCTGTCATCATCAGTACTACTGAACTCAATAAGATCAACATCATCTTCATCATCATCAGAATCATCAGAATCATCTCCAGTGGGAAATGTGTGAACAATCACTCTCTCCTGTTCAGGAGCACTCTCTAGAAATTTTGTGAGAATCACCTGACCAGATTCAGACAAAATTACTCTGTAGAGACCCTTTTCATAACCCACAAAAATGCCTCTGGCATTCTTTACCCCACCTGGAGTTTCTGTCCTCACATGAGACCCAAAAACCTTGAAATGGGCAACTGAAGGTTTTCTATGGAACAGTTTCTCAAAAGGAGAACATCCCAAATCCTTTGAAACTTTCCTCAACCACGTATAAGTGTATGACAATAGCGACTCCGCCCAGAATTCATTTGGCAGATGCGAACTAAGTAATTGTGCATGCATTCCCTTCTGCAATTCTTTGTTCACTCTAACACAGACACATCTCTTCCATGCTTCTTCGGAACTAGCCATTTTGTGTCTTATCCCTCTCTCCTGCAGGAACCTCTGGAAATCCTGTAAAAGAAAAATAGGCTTCTCATCTGTACAAAGACAAGCAATATTAGCATCATGCATATTTTTAACCTTGTCACAAAACTCTTTAAACCTTTCTAAGGCTTCTTTTGGTTTCCCCAAAACATAAATCCAGACATAATTTGTGAAAGAATCCACACATATTAGATAATGTTTTGCATTGCCTCTAGATGGTGCTAGAGGACCAATCACATCAGCATACACCCGCTGAAATGCTCTGTCGACCCTCAAGGTCACCTGCTTTGCGTTCTTCTTGGTCAGACCTGCAAAAGAAATCACGTTAGAATCACAAGAATTACATTCCATGTAATCACTTTTATCAAAAGTCAATAAATACAGTCCATCTTTCTCTTTGGCAGAAAGATACAACTCTCCATCTTTGTAGATCTCGCAGCTTTCAGCATCATAGGACAGTTTTAGTCCCTTCTTAGCAATCTGCGAAACGCTGAGCAGATTGAACTTCAACTCTGGAACCAAGTAAACATCGTTTATAGTCAAGTTCAGACTTTCAAGGTACACAGTTCCAATCCCGGTCGCTTCCAATTTCTGACCGTTGGCTTGTTGCACAGCGAAGCTTTGCTTCTTAAACGTCGAAAATAACTGTCTGTGTCGACACATATGCTGAGTACACCCCGTGTCTAGGATGAAGAAGTTCCCCGCTTCTGGTGTGCCTTTTAGTGACCTCAAAGCCATTGCAGTCTTTGCCTTTGAGATGGTATGACTTTTGCCTGACGCCTCAGACTTTGTGGAGCTCACCTTGGCTCCTTTCTGCTGACGTGGCCTCTTGCAGTTCTGCTGAATATGCCCAGTCTGGCCACAATTGTAACATCGGACAACGTTTAGCGCTACAGCATTTTCTCCAGTAGCAACAGCAGTGGGGGTGTTAGAACTCCGTTCTTCCCTCCCCCTGTCTTTCACTTCCAGTGCGGCTAGTCTGTCATGTTCATTAAGAATCACGGCATAGACCCTCTCCGCGGTCAAATCGTTCACTGGAAGGGACCCAAGCTGACTGGCAACGGTTTTGTAAGTCCGATTCAGGCTGTTTATCACCATGAAGCAAAACACTTCCTCCTGCAAACGGAAATTACGTTCCACCATCTGTTGACGCAGACATTTCATTTCCGTCAGGTGCGCTTGAACATCTCCATCAGGCGCAAGCCTCAGATTGGTCAGCTTTTCAAAATACAGCAACGCTGAAGAACCTGCATCTCTCTGATGTGTCCTTCGCAGCGTGTCCCAAACCTCTCGTGCGTATTGTAAACCCTGAATATGCACAAGCTGGGAATCTGAAACACACAGAATTATAGCTGTCCTGGCTCTCACATTCTGTGACTCCCAAGCACGCATTGGTGCTGCAGGGATGGGGTTCTCAATCACCTCAAACAGTCTCTGATTCTGCAACAGGGCCTTCATCTTAATAGACCAAGATGAATAATTGTCATTAGTCAGGGGGTTTGGACAAGGCAGGGTTCCCCCTTTCTTGGCATCCATTTTGAGTCCTTTCTTTAAAACTCACTCTCAAACCTGCTAAATCCAATAGCTGGTTTGTTTACGCTCTTGCCACCTGGCAGCTCTTAACGCTAGCTGCTCTGGAAAGTCCCTTTCCAACAGTTCATGAGATACTGTAGCCAAAACATTCCATTGTTTTCGCCTCTCTCATGCACAGCCTTACAGTAAGTTTCCACTTCACTGACGAGCGTTGCTTAGCAACAGTGCATTCCTTTCTTGTACAGGAAACTACAAGAATCTCTGGAATGCAAGCCTTCCACTCTCGGAGCTGTTTTTCCCAAACATTGCTCCCGTGAACCAGAGAATAACTCAATCTGCGTTCACTCTTTTAAGCCCGAAATTCTCATACCTTGGGCTCCGTGGCTTGGCTGTCACTTCGTCTGGTCAGCTTCTGACTGTAGACTGTTGATGCAGAGGATCAACCTCTCATTGCAGACTTCCATGGAGCGATGAAAACAGCAGCTCTGCTACTATTGTTGCAGACTTCCATGGATCGAAGAAACCAGCAGCTCTGCTACCACTGTTGTTCAGGACCATCCTCTGCTACCACTGTTGGAATTCTGCCTGGGTCAGAGGAATGTGCCACAGCGTAGGCACAGGCAGATATTCCTCGTCGACCTCCCCGCTGTTACTCCCGGCAGATAAGCAGGCGAGGTCTCGGCGATTCTTCCCAGATGTGAGAAGAACACACCGTCTCTTCTCTCTCCCCTTTGGCATCCCCAGGGAGGGGAAAGAAGCAGACAGAAAACTATTTACATCCTTTATTTCTGTCTCTTACATCAGTACAGAGAAACATGTCTGCACTCAACAGCAGTAAGAATCAAACTCCACCCATGTACTTCCAGTACGGGTCATATGACACACACACTGAGCTAACATCCGGTGCTCAGTACAGAATGGACTGCCCCTTTGTTCCCATGGCAACAGTCACAAACATCCTGTTTGGCTTTCCAGCCACAAGCAGCTGACTTGGCTGCTATAGCCTTTGCTTGCTGCTGCATTGGTGCTTTACGGTAACAGTTTAGTCGTGTCCGACTCTTCGTGACCCCATGGACCAGAGCAAGCCAGGCACTCCTGTCTTCCACTGCCTCCCACAGTTTGGTCAAACTCGTGTTGGTAGCTTCAAGAACACTATCCAACCATCTCGTCCTCTGTCGTCCCCTTCTCCTTGTGCCCTCCATCTTTCCCAACATCAGGGTCTTTTCCAGGGAGTCTTCTCTTCTCATGAGGTGGCCAAAGTATTGGAGCCTCAGCTTCAGGATTTGTCCTTCCAGTGAGCACTCAGGGCTGATTTCCTTCAGAATGGAGAGGTTTGATCTTCTTGCAGTCCATGAGACTCTCAAGAGTCTCCTCCAGCACCATAATTCAAAAGCATCAATTCTTCGGTGATCAGCTTTCTTTATGGTCCAGCTCTCACTTCCATACATCGCTACTGGGAAAACCATAGCTTTAACTATACAGACCTTTGTTGGCAAGGTGATGTCTCTGCTTTTTAAGATGCTGTCTTTTTAAGATGCTGTAAAGATGATGAGAAAAATTATGTAGATTCTGTGTTTCTGCTCTTGAAGAGCTCTGGTCAATAAAATAAAATAAATCTCTGAGAGTCCCTGCAGACTGATCTTCCATTACGACTCCAGAAATAGCTTGTCTGGTTTGTTCTGTTTTCTGTGATCCATTTGACCAAGGTACTGCAGCCTCCAGCCATATTACACTGATAACCATTTCTTCTTCCTTCCAATATCCACTTTCCCCCTTTTGTGCCGTGTCTATTCAATCATAAGCGATTCCGGAAGTGGCTGCGGTTGCATCCTATTAGATCTACTTTGTGAACTTTGTTCCATTATCTTTCTCCCCCCCGCCCGCATTTGTTAATCAATTTTTTTTATTGATTTTCCACATTTAACAAATATAACATTTAAAACACATAAAAGAAAACACATTACAATACTAAAAGAAAAAAAGAAAGAAAAATATAAACACATTACTGGTAAAACCCATTTTAACTTTCATTTTTATCTGACTTCCTCAAATCCCCCCTAACTGAATTTCATTATATCCCCTTGTAACAGTTCTCCAAAATCATCTTTCTAATAAAATTAACTCCTTCAATTTACTATCTTCTTAGTCTAAATCCATAATTTAGTCTATTAGTCTAAATCCATAATACTTTACAACTCATTCTTATTCTAATCCTAAACCTTATTAGTCTAAATCCATAATACTTTACAACTCATTCTTATTCTAATCCTAAACCTATTTGATACTTTCAAGTGACTTCTAATTATCTTATATTACAATATTTAGCTAGATAATCTTTAAATTTCTTCCAATCTTCTTGGCATTCCTCTTCTTTCTGATCGCATATTCTCCCAGTCAGGTTGGCCAGCTCCGAAAAGTCCAACATCTTCATCTGCCATCTTCCACAGTTGATATTTCTTGAGATTTCCAGTTTTTAGCTAATAGCAATCTTGCCACTGTAGTGGCATACAAAAATAATCTAACATCTTTTTTGGGCAATTCCAATCCTATTATTCCAAGTAAAAAGGCTCCTGGTTTCTTAACAAATGTATTTTTCAACATTTTTTTCAACTCATTATAAATCTTTTCCCAGAAGTCCTTAACCTTGGGACACTTCCACCACATATGATAAAAGGTGCCTTCTTTGCTTTACACTTCCAACATAAATTATTATTCGTGTGATAAATCTTTGCTAATTTTACTGGGGTTAAGTACCACCTATACATTATTTTCATAATGTTTTCTTTTAATACCGTACATGCAGTAAACTTATCCCCTTTCTTCCACAACTTTTCCCAATCAAAGTTTGTTCCATTATCATCATACCCTGAACATTTCTGCTTGGAAAACAAACACCCGAAGCAGGGACAAAATCACAATTAGGCTTCCCAAGATGATCAGGGAGAAAGAGCAAAAGGAAAGGAGAATGGTGGACGAACGAGACGTGTGGGTGCTATAGAAGAGCATGAATTTGGTGTGCATGCTTTTTTGTGCATTTCAGATCCTTTCTAGTGATGTGAGATCACATCTCTGAGCCTTCATCACCTCAGAGGTTAACCACGACGGAATGGATACCTCAAGTCTTTAGACTCTTAACAAAGCCTTGGATATTTGATACGAAGCAGCACTGGGCCACAGGTATGTTTACCTTAGACTGAGTGACTGAAAACGTTTTCAAGAGAATATGTTTCCTCTCCAAGGTAATGAGGGGGGAAGAGGCCATTAACAGCAGGTGTGAAAAGCCCCCCCCCCCATTAAATATTTTTAACTTTTCACGTAGCTTTTCTAAATGAACGTTTAGTTTTGCTTTACAATCACTCTTAAACTACACCTTTGATTTTAATATTAAGCATAAGGAAGTAAATATACAGCTTTGCTCAAAATGAGGCAATGTGTTCCTCCATTTGAAACTAATGCCTATCTGATAGGAGTGTTTGCCTCTGAAATTTGATGAAATATTATTATTCTGTTTGCTGTTTTCGAGTTAGTGGCTTGTGTGTTATTTGGTTATCCCTTCCAGGCCTTCATGATAGAGTGGCTCCTCTATACGAATGAATGCATGAATGATCTTTCTATACAGGAAAACAAATGATTCCAGTAGTAACATGAAATAGGCTCTTTTTGGAGGAAGCATGGGTTATAAATTTAATGAATAAAAGGAAGAGCTATGAACACAACCAACCATTGTTCGAGGACTCTTCGCTTTTAATGTTTTTTAAGCATATTCCTTAGTCCCACCCCCCGCCATACTCACATTTTATAATCACATGGTAACTGCATGTTATCTTATTTTATTTTATTTATAAAAGTAGTTATGTACTGCCAGTTCATACAATACAACACGGTTCACAAAATATAAACAGGGGGAAAAGAACACCATAAAAACAGTATAAATGATTGCTAAAAGACCTGTACGGAAACCACTAAGAAGACTGCAGAATGACAGCATGATACCACATGCTACAACAACCTGAGTGCTGGGCGGTGAAAGAATAGCTATACTGCATATGTGACCATGCAGGCACATATATTTGCATGATAAATAAAACATCATGCATGGAGACAAAACATACAACAAAAAGGGGATTTTTAAAAATCCTCTAGCCGTGTGGCCACAAAACTGCAGTGTATGATAATATAAAGGTAAAGGTAAAGGGACGCAGGTGGCGCTGTGGGTAAAAGCCTCAGCGCCTAGGACTTGCCGATCGAAAGGTCGGCGGTTCGAATCCCTGCGGCGGGGTGCGCTCCCGCTGCTCGGTCCCAGCGCCTGCCAACCTAGCAGTTCGAAAGCACCTCCGGGTGCAAGTAGATAAATAGGGACCGCTTACCAGCGGGAAGGTAAATGGCGTTTCCGTGTGCGGCTCTGGCTCACCAGAGCAGCGATGTCACGCTGGCCACGTGACCCGGAAGTGTCTCTGGACAGCGCTGGCCCCTGGCCTCTTGAGTGAGATGGGCACACAACCCCAGAGTCTGTCAAGACTGGCCCGTACGGGCAGGGATACCTTTACCTTTACCTAAAGGGACCCCTGACCATTAGGTCCAGTCATGGCCAACTCTGGGGTTGCGGCACTCATCTCGCTTTATTGGCCGAGGGAGCCGGCGTACAGCTTCCGGGTCATGTGGCCAGCATGACTAAGCCGCTTCTGGTGAACCGGAGCAGCGCATGGAAACGCCGTTTACCTTCCCACCAGAGTGGTACCTATTTATCTACCTGCACTTTGATGTGCTTTTGAACTGCTAGGTTGGCAGGAGCAGGGACCGAGCAACGGGAGCTCACCCCGTCGTGGGGATTCGAACTGCCGACCTTCCAATTGGCAAGTCCTAGGCTCTGTGGTTTAACCCACAGCGCCACCTGTGTCCCTGTATGAAAATATACCGTATTTTTCACTCTATAACACCCACCTGACCATAACATGCACATAGTTTTTAGAGGAGGAAAACAAGGGAAAAAACATTCTGAATGAAACAGTGGATGTATCATTTTTGTGCTTCATGCTGTGGCCACAGACATGTGATCTGATGGTGAATTTGGGCTGACCCAATGCAAAAATCCTGAGAATCCCTGTGCACCCATGGTTTGTAACCACGTTTTTGCACCATTGCAGCCCCAGGCAACAGTGGGTGCGTGATTTTTGGGGGGCAGGCTGTAGCCATGGACATGCTATGTGCTCTGATGGTGAATTTGGGCTGACCCAATGCAAAGACCCTGAGGATCCATGTGGATCCATGGTTTGTAACCACGTTTTTGCACCATTGCAGCCCCAGGCAACAGTGGGTATGTGATTTGGGGGGGGGGCAGGCTGTAGCCATGGACATGCTATGTGATCTGATGGTGAATTTGGGGTGACCCAATGCCAAAATCCTGAGAATTCCTGTGGATCCATGGTTTGTAACCACGTTTTTGCACCATTGCAGCCCCAGGCAACAGTGGGTGCGTGATTTTTGGGGGGCAGGCTGTAGCCATGGACATGCTATGTGATCTGATGGTGAATTTGGGGTGACCCAATGCAAAGATCCTGAGAATCCCTGTGGATCCATGCTTTTTAACCACATTTTTGCACCATTGCAGCCCCAGGCAACAGTGGGTGCGTGATTTTTTTGGTGCAGGCTGTAGCCATGGACATGCTATGTGATCTGATGGTGAATTTGGGGTGACCCAATGCAAAGATCCTGAGGATCCATGCTTTGTAACCACATTTTAAGTGGGGAGCGAAGGAAAAACAAAGAAGGGACATTAGAGGGGTGTGCAGAGAAGCAGCTGGCTAAGAATGCAGGAGAGGGATTTAACGGGAGGGAGGAGAGAAAGGCAAAAGTTTCCCCCCACCCAAGCCAGCCATCTCTCTCTCTCTCTCTCTCTCTCTCTCTCTCTCTCTCCCTCCCCCCTCTCTCTCCCTCTCCCCCAGCAGCACCGGAGCTTGCCTGGAGGGGAGGGGCTTTCCCTGCTCTTTGTTCCGTTTCAGCAAACACAGCAACGAAACAGAGGGGGGTGGGCAGTAAGACCCTGAGGCAGAATGCAGGGAAGCAGCCGCTTTCTCTTTTCAGGTTTCGCTTCTCCGTGCAGCGCCGCGATTTGATTTTTGCATGATTTTTCGGCTCCAGGGACCACACATTCGCTCTATAACACGCACAGACATTTCCCCTTCCTTTTTAGAAGAAAAAATCTGCGTGTTATAGAAGGAAAAATACGGTACCCACAAACAAAATGCAATGTGAGCTATGCTCATACCACCTGAAAATGCATTGTTTAGTGTACATTGCAGGCACATGTCTCATGTACATACATTCATTGGGATTGGTAGTGGACCCCAGCTGAGTGCAATTTCACTGGCAAACTGGAGCTTGCTATCGTGTAATGGCCCTGTTAGTGTGACACAGCAAGCCATAAACCATAAAGAACAAACCTTGGCTTAACGCCATTGTTTACTAGGAGAGCAACAAACCATGAGTGCTGATTCCCATGTCATGGTAGACCACTGACTCGCTGGATCATCACCTTGTCATGGTGAATGGGCTTGCACATTCCTATGATCCAAGCCTTTGGGACTCTTGTACTCCCAGCAGGGTCACCCAAGGCAGTAAGGTCCAAGGGAAGGAGCTAGACAAAGAATGATCCAAGAAGTCCTCAATGGCAGAACAGGCGGATGATAACAAGCGGTATTTTACAACGGCTGTGAAGGCGGATGAAGGCTACAGCAGATAAGAATCTACCGGTCGTCGTCACTACTCATGCCATTGGAACAGAGCCTTACTGCAAAGACTGTGCACTGGTCAACGTGCACTGATCCACACACATAAAACAAATTCACACACAGGCGTCTTCCAAAAACCCACCCCAAACGCAAATCTCCAAAGTCCCATGGCGATCGGCAAATGGTAACGGAATCAGGATCATGAAATCTGGAAGCCCCTAGTCATGAACCGGCACATGGGCGGTGGATACGGATTCAGTCGTTCTGACTCAAGGAACGAGGCAGTTGAATTGATGGCCCAGAAATGGAAGCAATAGGAGCTATCTACGTTAGAAGAATGGAGAATGAAGATGATGGACTATGCAGAACTTGATAGATTGACGGGAAGGATCCGAAATCGACGAGATCAGAGATTTACAGAAGATTGGGAAAAGTTTATAGAATATATGCATAAATTAAGTGATAATCAAATAACGTTTGTAAGTTTTAATGAAGCTCTGTAGGAAGAAATGTTAGACTGTGAGCAAAAATAAGAACTAATTTATAAAAAACAATGGAAGTAAGATTTTAGAAATGTGTAAGAAATTAAGAAGGGAAGGAGAATCAGTCAAGTTGAGGGAAGTCAAAAAGAGAATGGAGTTTAAAAAAAAGATGTATGAATTGTATAAATTTTGTATTGGAAAAATGAATAAAAATATTATATATATATATATATATAAAAGGAACGAGGCAGTTGAGCAGCTCAATAGCTCTATCCATGACTGAGCAGCCCTTTTTAGGATCCACTCTGCTCACCCCACTGTGGGTTAAACCATAGAGCCTAGGACTTGCTGATCAGAAGGTCGGCGGTTCGAATCCCCACGACGGGGTGAGCTCCTGTTGCTCGGTCCCTGCTCCTGCCAACCTAGCAGTTCGAAAGCACGTCAAAGTGGAAGTAGATAAATAGGTACCACTCCTGCGGGAAGGTAAACGGCATTTCCGTGCGCTGCTCTGGTTCACCAGAAGTAGCTTAGTCATGCTGGCCACATGACCCGGAAGCTGTACGCCGGCTCCCTCGGCCAATAAAGCGAGATGAGCGCCGCAACCCCAGAGTCGGCCACGACTGGACCTAATGGTCAGGGTCCCTTTACCTTTACCTGCTCATCCCACAAAAGAGGAGGGGCTAGAAAAGGTGCCCTAAACATGGTCTGCCTCCCTTTTTCCCTGACTGGATTACCGCGCCCAGTGGGGTCACCACTCAGTGGTCATAAAAGACAATTAAAAATGGTAGACCACAACCCATGGTTTGCTGCTTCCAGCCTGAGAAAGTGAGGAGAAAACAGGAGCGGTTCAGCATTCTTACTTCTTAGCACCAACATATCGCTTGTTCATGGAAAGCCATGGTTTATGTTGCATACTGGGCAAAGGTGTGAAAAGGCCCTCAGGACAGCAAGGCTTTAACTACCGTATTTTTCGCTCTATAAGACGCCCCAGACCACAAGACGCACCTAGTTTCTGAAGGAAAAAAACAAGAAAAAAAATATTCTGAATCTCAGAAGCCAGAAGAGCAAGAGGGATCGCGGCGCAGTGAAAGCAGCGATCCCTCTTGCTGTTCTGGCTTCTGGGATAGCTGCGCAGCCTGCATTCGCTCCATAGGACGCACACAAATTTCCCCTTACTTTTTAGGAGGGAAAAAGTGAGTCTTATAGAGCAAAAAATACGGTAAATAAGCATTAAGAGTGCTCAGAATCCAGCAGCTCAGTTCAGCAATGCTCATGCTAACCCCTTGAAACTAAGAAATAAATACAACACATACATTTGCCAGTAAGGGGGGGGGGGGGAGGACACAAGCCATCACATTGAGCGCATCCCTAAGAGTTTCTGCTATTAAATCGTAATCGGGGTTTGACCTCGTACTGCCCAAATAATCTGTCAACACTTAAACAGATTTTCTCTTCTCAAATTCTTCTCCCTCGCTGCCCTGTTAACACAAATAGAGATCACTCCACAGATTACGTGTCTTGTATGGTCTTATTATTGCTCAGAATCGGGGTAATTGCTTGCACTCTTTTTTAGCTTTCAGCATTTTAAAAAAGCCATTAGGATAACAAGCCATTATTTCCATCTGGATGGAAATTTGTTTACCAAAAGGTGGTGGAGAAGGTTTTTAACACCTCTAATGTCTTCGAGCTGTCTTCAGTCTCAAGAAGCAAATATATTTGTCCTCATTTTTACTACTGCAGCAACTGAAGCAGCCGTAAAAGCAGTTTTAAAAAAGTATGGAAGGACAAGAGAGATGCCTGGGCAAAGTTACTTGAGCCGTAGCCACGGAACAGCCTGCAGACGAAGGCTCTTCAAAAAATATCCCATGTCCTTTCCCAGATTTTCAATTTGGGCTTCTTTATTTCAACCTCCAGATGTTTGTATGTGTGCGTGACATTTAAAAATCTGCAGGCTGGGGGAAAAATAAGTCAAAAACTGAAGGACTCGGAACAATTTTGAGAGAGCTGAGTAATATATAATTATTACTCAACCTCCAGCCCTTTTGCTCACAGAGATAAGGGAAAATATGCGAACAGGATTCTACCCAGTTTGTTCAGGAAACCTCTCTGTGCTTTCCATTGTTCTGATACTCCATAAATGCAAAGGGTGAAGAACAAACAGACTTTGGTACTTCTAACTCAACATTGAGCTATTGCCTTTCTTCTTCATCAGCAGATATGGGCTGTCTGAAAGCAGCAGTCTGAAAGACTGCCTCCTGCCCGACAGTCCCTTTCAGGTATTAAGATGTGCAAAAGGGACCCTCTTGCGAATTCTGCCACCCGCAGAAGCTCCGGGCGGCAGTGGCCCAGGAGAAGGCATTCTGTGTGACAGTTCCTAAAGCTGTGGAAGTCCCTCTCCGAAGAAGTTCATCTTCATTATACAATGGTACCTCGGGTTAAGAACTTAATTCGTTCTGGAGGTCCGTTCTTAACCTGAAACTGTTCTTAACCTGAAGCACCACTTTAGCTAATGGGGCCTCCCGCTGCTGCCGCGCTGCCACCACATGATTTCTGTTCTCATCCTGAAGCAAAGTTCTTAACCCGAGGTACTATTTCTGGGTTAGCGGAATCTGTAACCTGAAGCGTCTGTAACTTGAGGCATCTGTAACCCAAGGTACCACTGTACAGTTTTTAGCAGATGATGATATACCTCTTCACCCTTGCCAATGACAACTGCGATGAACATTTTTGTGGACCAACCCTAATTCTGTGGTTGCGTTTTCGCTTCTGTTGTAAGCTTTGGAAACTTCTTTATTGATGTATTCTAGATGGTTGTAACCCTCACTAGGAACTTAACATGAAGGACAGGTAACGCATATTAAAATAATAACAATGACGAAACAACAACAGCTTTTGTGCATTTATGTATTTGTTGTACCTAGTGGGCTGTATGCCCCCAGCTTTGTTTGATGTTCAGCTCTACACAGAAGTGGGTAACTTAAGCCAGTTTGAATGAGACCTGCCAAGGAAATTGAAGAACATTTTCATGTAGGCGGCAATGGCGGCAAGAGTCTTAATTGCACAAGGATGGAAGAACGAAGAAATCCCAACAAAAGAACTGTGGCATGAAAGGTTATATGAAATGTGTATGTTTGTATGTATTGGTTTCTGCATGTGCTGTAGAGGGAAGTGAGGGGCAGATGGGACTGGTCAATCTGAGAAGGTAACTCATCTAGGAGAAGGAAAATGCTTATCCCCAACCTCCGCTGCCCTTGTAGAACATCTTCAGCAGAAGAAAAGGCTAAGGAATAATTCCTACACAAATCTGGAGTCGAGTCCCTAAGATGGTTGGATGGCACCTTATACGGCCTCCTTCCTGGAACTCCTCTACCAAACATCTAGCTGTGGTTGCCTGAAGGAGTTTTCAGTTGGAGTCCCTAACACCTATCGTATCTTCCATTTTAACAACTGGTATTCAAGGAATTCTGCAAAGAAAGGAGGAAAATTCCGTTTTGTTGACGTGGGAATTTAAGTAGTACTCTTGGGGTCAAGAGGAAGAGAACCTGCTTCCTTATAGGGTGTTTTTGGTTTACGGCAGGGGTTGGTTCCTAATTAATTGAGCGAACGCTTAAATCCCAGGCCTGGGGGGTTTCCCATCAGGGGCCTTAGCCAGATTAGGAAGGAAGTAGATTGTAATCCCTTTAATGCGAGCTGAGATCTTTCTCCTGTTTTTTTGGGCAATCCTAGGCGGCTGGCAGGATCCCAGATTTCGTTTGCATCAGAAAAATACTACTTTGTTGTTGGAACAATAATATTAAGTAAAGAACAAAGTGTCATTCATCAAAGTTCCACAGTGCTAAATTTCCACTTGGGAGGAAGTGAAATTTACACCAGTGAAATTTACTTCCCAGTAAACAGCATGGCGTTTCCACAAATTAAAGATTGAAAGTACAGTGGTACCTCGGGTTAAGTACTTAATTTGTTCCGAAAGTCCGTTCTTAACCTGAAACTGTTCTTAACCTGAAGAACCACTTTAGCTAATGGGGCCTCCTGCTGCCGCCGCGCCGCCGAAGCCCGATTTCTGTTCTTATCCTGAAGCAAAGTTCTTAACCTGAAGCACTATTTCTGGGTTAGAGGAGTGTGTAACCTGAAGCGTATGTAACCTGAAGCATATGTAACCCAAGGTACTACTGTATGGGATATATTGTATAGGATAAAGTTAATACACTCCAGGTATTAGTCAGAAAAACTGTTACTCAGAGGAGACCCATTTAAATTAATGCACCTGGTTCCTAATTCTTATGGGTTTACTCTGAGTAAAACTTAGCTGAATGCTACCCAATGTGAGCTTCTGATAAAGCCGTAAAGGAATTATTTCTTTTACAAGCTTGAAGTGTTTGGGGGTTCCAAGCAGTAAAAAAATAAATGAATAGAAATCCAAGGGGAAAAGCCCAAATTTTTATTAGGCATAGCAGGCCCTCAGCCAGGGCCGCCCACCCATGAGGTATGGTGAAGCGATCACCAGAGGTGGTAGGATCCACAGGGGCAGCAGATCTGATCTCCAAGGAATGCATGGCAGCCACCCCCAGTTCTGCCTCTACAGTGACCTCTTGGGGAATAGGAATCACTGCTGGTCTCCTTTTGCCCTCAGAGATCTTCACTCATCCCTTCTTCCCTGGTGGAGAGTGGGGCGCCATTTTGTGGTTTGCCTCAGGTGCCAAAACGTCTTGGGCCGGCCCTGCCCTTGGCTATGCCAAAAGTACAGGTGAAACTTGAAAATTAGAATATCGTGGAAAAGTTCATTGACCCTGGACTTAATGAAGCACAGCGGACCAACACCAACTGATGACATGGCTCCCCAAATCTCTTTTCTGATGAGAGTAGCTTTTGCATCTCATTTGGAAACCAAGGACCCGAGTCTGGAGGAAGAATGGGGAGGCCTATTTGCAACCCTTTTTTTGCCCAATTGATTTAATATTCTAATTTTCTGAGATTGTTAATTTGGGGTAGGCTTGACATATCTCACTTTGCATGTCATGAGTCTATCTCATATATTAGTTTCACCTTCTAAGTTGAATTACTGAAATACATGAACTTTTCCACGGTATTCTAATTTTCCGAGTTTCACCTGTGTTTTGTAGCATACCATTTGTAACATACCAAACACATGTTTAAATCCGAACTCTCTCAAAACTAAGCCTTGCCTATTCCTTCAAATACTATCAGGAGGAGAATATTTGACTTTTGTCAATGGGTGGTGTCTCTTCTGGCCTGAGGAAACATGGAGAAGGAAAGAGGCAGGGCCATTTTGTTTCCGTGGCATCAGATTGCTTTGGAACGTGCTAAGAGCTCCAATACCTCATAAAGGGTGAACATTCTTTTGCCTCTCCAGAAAGAGTCCCAGCCTTATACTCTTGGCCTAGCAAAGCCCGGTCAAGCAATAACACCACAATGCCAGAACAGCAGCAGTCAAGACCCCAGCTCAGAGGTAACGCCTCTTTCGCATCCTTAGGGTGTGAGGGCCGGCTAGCAACAAGGTGCTGAAGTGTCCCCAAAGCCCTCTTAGCTATAGTGTGAAGTCACTGGTGGTGACTCTCCATCGCCATACGCTCTACCATAGTCAACTTCTTTGTGGTGCCAAAGCTCACCTGGCCATAGAAGACGTGCAGGTGTTTGGCCCAGGAGGAATTCTGAAAGGGCTTTTCAGTTGAGGCTAGTAGACACCAAGAAGGGACGCGGGTGGCACTGTGGTCTAAACCACTGAGCCTCTTGGGCTTGCTCATCAGAAGGTTGGCGGTTCAAATCCCCACACCAGAAGGAGCTCCTGTTGCTCAGTCCCTGCTCCTGCCAACCTAGCAGTTTGAAAGCACGCCAGTGCAAGTAGATAAATAGGTACCATTGCAGCAGGAAAGTAAATGGTGTTCCCATGCGCTCTGGTTTCCATAAGTTGTTCCATTGCGCCAGAAGCGGTTTAGACCTGCTGGCCACATGACCTGGAAAGCTGTCTGTGGACAAATGCTGGCTCCCTCAGCCTGAAAGCGAGATGAGTGCCACAACCCCATAGTCGCCTTTGACTGGACTTAACCGTCCAGGGGTCCTTTACCTTTACCTTAGTAGACACCACTCTTACCACTACCACTCCCCTCCGGGAGGTGCCACGTCCAGCCTCCACCTCTTCCCTGGCGCCCTTCAGAACTTGGCGCTCTGGCGCCCCACGCCACTAGCCTCTATGGGTAAGACGCCCCTGCCAAGAGCTCTCATCTAATCCGACAGCGGCTAAAGAAAGCGCACAACATCAGCCCTGCAAAGTTCTGCAAGCCATCACCGGGCACATTTTGAACTGTGGTAAGTCATACAACAGGGGGCGGAAATCCCTTAATGGCTCCGTTGCCGTTTTTCTTTGTTCCAGAGAACCAGTGCAACATGACGGATATAATGCAAAGAATTGCCCTTTCCAAGGTAAGACATAAATTGGTGTTTTTAGACCTTGTCCCCAAGGTTGAAGGTTCAATCTCTGTATGGGACAGTTGCATATTGCTGCATTGCGGGGCGTGATTCTCGGGGTCTCTTCCAACTCTATGATTCTGTGATGCTAAAACAGGCCAAATTTTCAAAACCTACTTTAGGGAGATTAAAGGTAAAACGCTTGCTAGGCATATTTAAAACAGGGAATCACTCTCCTGGGTTGTTTCTACCCAATTTGCCATGGTGCTGCAGATGTCCAAGGCACAGCTGCCAACCTTTCCCTTTTCTTGCGAGGAATCCTATTTGGAATAAGGGAATTTCCCTTTAAAAAAGGAAAATGTTGACAGCTATGGTCCAAGGTGCGGGAAGGCTCAGTCACATTTCCCCCCCCCCCCATGTGCAAAAAACAACACCCCCCACCCCCCAGATTTCGCCAAAATTGCTGTTTTCATGCACTTGTTGCATCACACACTCCTGTACATCAACCCCCGCTTTTGATTATAGGAGGTAGGATAATGCAATGCATTATTAGGGGGGATAGGTGAATACTAAGGGGCAAATGGCTCAGTTATCTTATGTTGTTTGTTTACACTAGGGACCCCATTTGTGTGACACCCTTGCTTTAGAAGCAGACAGCGGAAAATAGGAAAAATGCAAACTCCGTCACTTGTGTCTCAGGAAACTTTAGCACAAGCTTACCTGGCTTAAAATAATTGGGAAAATCGAGTGGTTTGGAATATGTGGATTTCCCTTTCTATAGACTTGGACTGACATGGCTGCTACTGTTACAGGCGTCGCTCTTTTTCTCCATTGCTGCTCCTCCCACACCAGTCTAGGCATGTGGGAAAAGGCTTCTTTTACCCCGGTGGTTTGCCTTCCTTGGAAAGGGGAAAAGTTTGTGTGTCACAGAAGAACTTATAACCTCTCTCCATTCTGCTGCTGCTTTAGTGAGCAACCTGACGATGGAAACCATAATAATTTGAATGATTCCTTTCTCCCCCTGCACTTCTCCCCCAATGCTCAGGCACCTGTGAACAAGGATATGTACAACACCTTGTACACTAAGGACTACATACACTATGACGACTATCACTACCAGGTGCCGACAATGGATGCCTCACAGGTAGGCAACATTCTTCTCAACCGTTTTCATGAGAAGGTCTTTTCTGACTTGATCCCGGAATGTCCTGCTTCTCCTTAGGACGTCCCTATTTTCACCAGATAAATGTTGGAGGGTAAGGAGTTATGTGACCCCCGGGCCAAGGAGATATGTAACTATACAACCTTTGGAAGACATCTGAAGGCAGCCCTGTACCTCGGTTTACGAACAGTCCTGTTTACGAACTATTCAGTTTACGAACTCCGCAAAACCAGAAGTAGTGTCCCGGTTTGCGAACTTTACCTCGGTCTACGAACGGAAGTCGAATGGTGGAAGGGCACCAGCAGCGGGAGGCCTCAATAGGGAAAGCATGCCTTGGTTTAAGAACATATTTGGCTTAAGAACGGACTTTAGGAACAGATTAAGTTCCTAAACCGAGGTACCACTGTACAGGGAAGCTTTTTTAATGTTTTGTTATGTTTTTCTATATGTTGGAAGCCACCCAGAGTGGCTGGGGCAACCCAGTCGGATAGGGCATGCCTATCTTCCTCAGAGAAATGGTGGACACTGAGCATTGTGTTTGCAGGAAGTTTCTAATGAATCTTCCCAGCCAGATCCACAGCCTGTGTGAATTGTTTGTGCAGATGCTGAAACTGGAAGCCCAGCTGAAGGCCAAGGAGTTCCATACACCTGTTGAGCCTGAACCTGTGAAGTACGTTGAAGCAGCTGGCTGCCAAGAAGTTCGACCACCTTATCCTATGGACCTGGGCCGGAGGCTGACCACAAGCCAAGCGGCTCCACCACCATTTCAGCAGGTCCAAGAAGATCCACAGGTTTGCCACCTTCTTCCCAAGCAAAGCGCAATACAGAAGATGGAAGCAGAGAGACTAGCTCAACAGGCAGATGCATGTATTCCACCAGGTAAAGAGTCCTGCAGTTCTTTGCCGTGTGAGTCTTAAAAACTTAAGGAGATCACTGCGAGATCCAGCCAAAGACATATCTAGACCAACATTCTGTTCCCACAGTGGCCAGCAAGCATGACCTGAGCTCTGTAGCATGCATTCTCACATGCATGATCTCCAGTGACTGCCTGTAATACTGGAGGCAATATCATTATGTATTATATTATTCATTTCATTTCTATACCGCTTCCTATTTTTAAGGGAAACCTTTTTAAATTAAAAAAATAATTGTAATTGTTAAGTGGAGGGAAAAATCAACACAATATATTTTGCCAAAAATTTGACTAATTCTGTTTTCAGCCTGTCCAAGTTGGTAGCCGTGACTACATCTTATACAGTGGTACCTTGGGTTACAAACACCTCAGGTTACAAGCACTTCAGGTTACAGACTCCGCTAACCCGAAAGTAGTAGCTTAGGTTAAGAACTTTGCCTCAGGATGAGAACAGAAATCTGGCACCGGCGGCACAGAGGCAGTGGGAGGCCCCATTAGCTAAAGTGGTACCTCAGGTTACTAACAGCTTCAGGTTAAGAACGGACCTCCAGAACGAATTAAGTACATAACCCGAGGTACCACTGTATTTTGATTATCCAACACAAAGGGCAGATATTCTTTCCATTCTTTACCAACTCAGCTTTTGCAACTAAGGGACCCAACACTGTTAGCAAACCTTTCTTTTCTAGCATTTATTTTTTTTAAAGAAAAAGCTGTGGTTGTTTTCCCATCACCCAGCAAAACCTACAATAGCCTCTTAGCACAGGTCATTGCTGTAGTAGCGAATGAGTGAAGTAGGGCATGAGTGAAGAACAACTAATTTTGCAGTTCCTGTCTTGCTCCTTCCCCAGATCAAGTACCGTCTCCTTGCGTCTGCCCAGAACAGGGCCAGAATTGGAGCGACTATCAACAGTTTCTCTTGGAAACGCAGCGAGCTACTCAGATGCAACTTCGTGAAATTAAGAAATCACATGTGGGATCTACTGTGTTTCAGCCAGGTCAGTTGAGTTAAATTAAACACACACAACCCGCTTGAGGATATTTTGGTAAATGTTCCCAAAGAAATACAAGATGATGTATAATACTCTTAATGACAGCAGAAGACATACAACTGTGCCAACTCCATTTGGTGGCTGAATATTCTCTCTTTTCATAGAAGTTTATCCCAGGACCGAACCAAGTACTTACCAAAGAGATTACGTACCCTGGCCCAGACTCCGAAGTGGATTTTGTAGCGCAAATAGGAATTTCTCCAATCTTGTCTTTGACGATGGCTACTACACTGAGTAAGAGTCTTTGCAAATACTTTATTGGGGGGGGGGGACTAAGGGAAGCAACAGAACAGTAACATTTACACACATACATTACATTACGGGTCTCAGGATCCGTTCAATGCAAGGTATCTTTTGTTGGCAGTTTGCGTGTCCAAAAGGATATCCAAAGGAGATGGAGAATTATAAGATGTACAGTGGTACCTTGTTTTTCGAGCATCTTGGAAGCCGAATGTTTCACTGAAAACCTGGAAGTAAATGCTTCCATTTTCAAACGTACCTCAGAAGTTGAACGGATTCTGCTGGATGTTTATCAGTTTTCTCAATGGAACTTGCAGCCAGCCCTTTGGGCCTCGGTTTTCGAACATTTCGGAAGTCAAACGGTCTTCCGGAATGGATTATGTTCGAGAACCGAGGTACCACTGTCCTTAAAAATGCAGTAAATTCTTCAAACCACTGCATAATGAATGGTGGGCATTTGTCCTTCCAAACTCAAATAATTGCACTCAGAAGGGCTTACACCAGGGGTCAGCAGACTTTATCAGCAGGGGGCTGGTCCACTGTCACTCAGACCTTGTGGGGGGCCAGACTATATTTTGAAAAAAGAAAAAATGAACGGATTCCTATGCCCCACAAATAACCCAGAGATGCATTTTAATTAAAAGCACACATTCTACTCATGTAAAAACATCAGGCAGGCCCCACAAATAACCCAGAGATGCATTTTAAATAAAAGGACACATTCTACTCATGTAAAATCACACTGATTCCTGGACTGTCCGTGGGCCGGATTGAGAAGGCGATTTGGGCCAGATCCGGCCCTCGGGCCTTAGTTTGCCTACCATAGCTGTCAACTTTTCACTTTTCTTCTGAGGAATCCTATTTGGAATAAGGGAATTTCCCTTAAAAAAAGGAAAACATTGACAGCTATGTTGCCTACCCAAGGCTTACACCGTATTTCTGAAAGAGGCGTTCTCAGCACTGTGTTGCCAGAATCCGTCTGAACTAGTCCATCAATTTGGCCTCAAAACTCCACCAAAAGGCTGCAGAAATTAAATTGCCCACTTCCAGAAGTTACTGGTGTTGGAGCCATTTAATTCATGCAATGGGATTCCCATGAGCAACAGTGCAACTGAGCAGAAGGCTACAAAGTTACCTGACTTAGCCACATGGCTTCTAAAGTTAAGAGGGTACACACACACACACACACACACACACACACACCCCGGATTCTCCATTTTATCCTGCCGTGACTCTCCCTCGCTCTTTCTCTTTCCCCCCCAATACAGGAACCCCTGGGTATCTGAATACATGGACAACTACAATATTTTCTTGAAGAAGCTGAACTGGAAGAATCGGAACCCTGTGTCATCTTTCTGCTCAGCAGTCAAGCCCGTAACCAATTTCTGTCACCGAATGCCCTCTCAAACACCAATAGCGGTGAACACAGCACCTTGAAAGTGTACAGCGATAGTTATTATGGTATGTTCTAAATTGGTCCCCGTGGTATCAGGGGTGCCATTGCCAACAGTAATTGAAGGTGGGAATCCAGTCCATGGTGTGTGGATTTGGCTGTCGGCTCTACCTACAAAAGAGGGCACACACTTGCATAAAATTCTCGTGTTCTTTGCGTCTTGCGCAAATTTGTGTCCTCTTTTGCAAGCAGGGTGAAGGACTACCCACCCCCGCCCATCCAATCCTGGATTTATGTACTGTATAAGCTAAGCAAGCTATAGCTTAGGGTCCCACTCTCTTGGGGGCTCCCAAAAAAATTTAAAGGGGAAAAAACTGGATGTACATTTCCAAAATAGAAGATAAAATACGAGTAAAATGGCTTTAGATACCTATTAGGTCCATAAATTACCATATAGCATATATTCAACACAAAAAACAGAGGCAATTTGTTGTTGGCAAAGGACAGCTGGACATATAAAGGGCCCCATTACCTTCAGTAGCTTAAAGGTAAAGGGGACCCCTGACTGTTAGGTCCAGTCACCAACGACTCTGGGATTGCGGCGCTCATCTCACTCTATTGGCCAAGGAAGCTGGCGTTTGTCCACAGACAGCTTCCAGGTCATGACTAAGCCGCTTCTGGAGAACCAGAGCAGTGCACGGAAACGCCGTTTACCTTCCCACCGGAGCGGTACCTATTTATCTACTTGCACTTCGTGATTTTGAACTGCTAGGTTGGCAGGAGCAGGGACCGAGCAACAGGAGCTCACCCCATCACAGGGATTCGAACTGCTGACCTTCTGATCAGCAAGCTTAGGGCCTCATCAAACCTAAATCCGGCCCTACCCCACCCCCAAGTAATCAGTGGCCACATCCAAGTAATAAAACATCAGACAGACAGTGTGTCACAGGTGAAGCTTTTTCTAGAATTATTTCCATACCAGAAAAAGGCTAATGTGTCAAATTTCTGCCTGTTTAAAGACACAATAGCCCTGTTTTCTCTTTGTGCCGACCCTAAATCATATAAAGAATTCTAGAAGTGGTAAAACAGTTGTGATATTGTAGATCAGGGGTGGGAAACCTTTTTTTGGCTCTGCAGGTTGGGCAAGGCTATCCACCTGTCAGTCATCTTTCACCACAATAATGTGATTGGGTGCTTTGAAGTCCCAAAGTCAGAGCTTCAAATCACCACACACAGCCCAGTTCACTCTATATGAACTGAAATGCAGCTAGCCTTTGAAATCCACACGTCTCCAAATTTTGCAATGCGGTTCTCCAAACAATAACATGTGGGGGGGAAATCTGTGAAACTGCATCTAAAAATGCACATATCACTGAAAGTAGCATGCAAAATACGACACTTAAGGCTGGAAAAAATAGAAACAGAAAGAATCAGGAGTGGACAAATCTATCCATCTCTGGTCCCAAGTGAAACTTGCATAGGAGAATTTTGTAGTGAAACGTTCACAGAAGGTATAAGGATTTCTTATCTGGAAATGATCCAGCTGTACTAAGGTCACTTAAACTATTGGGTCAAAATAAGTCTCAGCAGTTCTTGACACTTTGGTCTGTTGGGTTTGATTGTGAGGAGATACAGCAAGCAGATTCTTTTATATTTAAGCATATATGCTTTATGGGACGCGGGTGGCGCTGTGTGTTAAACTACAGAGCCTAGGACTTGCCGATCAGAAGGTCAGCGGTTTGAATCCCCATGATGGGGTGAGCTCCCATTGCTCGGTCCCTGCTCCTGCCAACCTAGCAGTTCAAAAGTACATCAAAGTGCAAGTAAATAAATAGGTACCGCTCCGGCGGGAAGGTAAACGGCGTTTCCGTGCGCTACTCTGGTTTGCCAGAAGTGGCTTAGTCATGCTGGCCACATGACCAACTGTACGCCGGCTCCTTCGGCCAATAAAGGGAGATAAGCACCGCAACCCCAGAGTCAGTCACAACTGGACCTAATGGTCAGGGGTCCCTTTACCTTTACCTATGTATGCCTTGCTGGTTCATACCACATGCTAAAGTGACACAGAAAGAGATGGATTCATTAATCCCTATTTAGCTAGCATGGATTTGTTGAATACTGTATTGAAGCCCCCTATGCCAGTGACATCACATCTTGTGGCAGTGGGTTCCATAGGTTAATCATGTAATAGGTGAAGAATAACTCCCTCTCTTTCCTGCATAGAGCTCTGCATTTATTCCCATTATGAAAGTAATTGTTTTAGCTTCTGGAAGTATCCATCCCTGAAATGCACCGTAGATACATTCATTTTATTTTATTTTATTTCTGGTTATAGTTCTGCAATCAACACAGGATACCAACCATGGACATTTGGACACAGGACCTTGGAGGCCTGAAGACCTGTTATATACCAGAGACAGTTGTTTATATTTAGTGTATTTTTACATTTGTGTATATCATAGCAGGGATGTGATATACCTGCTTACCAAAGTAAAACCAGAGCCCTAATTTGAACGGTGTATTGAAATGGACAGTACCACTGTGCAGTGCATATATCTTAGAATCAATAATCAAAGATAGAATTGTTCAGGTCACTGTGCCTTTTAAATAAACAACAAATGGAGAAAACAAAATGGGATGGCTTGCTGCACTCATTTTGCATAAGACCTGTGTTTGGCCACCTAAATGGTTCTTCATAGCTGGCTTGGGGTTTTTTTTCAAATGAAATTATTCTGTTCTTATTTTTAGCTGTAGGTCACCTTGATTCCTGGTCAGGGGAAAAGGTGGGGTAATAAAAATACTAATAATAATAGTCCCCCCCCCCCATTCAGCATGCTTCTAGGAGTTCTCTGATCCTTGCATGTTGGACTGTTGAAATCCATTTGGAATATGCATCATGAGCAGTTTTGAGAATTAGATTCAGGTAGGTAGCCGTGTTGGTCTGACACAGTCAAAATATATAAGAAAATTGTCCAGTAGCACCTTAGAGACCAACTAAGTTTGTTCTTGGTATAAGTGCATGCACATGAAAGCTTATACCAAGAATAAACTTAGTTGGTCTCTAAGGTGCTAAAAGTAAAGGTAAAGGGACCCCTGACCATTAGGTCCAGTCATGGATGACTCTGGGGTTGCGGCGCTCAACTCACTTTATTGGCCAAGGGAGCCGGCGTACAGCTTCCAGGTCATGTGGCCAGCATGACCAAGCCGCTTCTGGCGAACCAGAGCAGCTCATGGAAACACCGTTTACCTTCCCGCCAGAGCGGTACGTATTTATCTACTTGCACTGGCGTGCTTTCGAACTGCTAGGTTGGCAGGAGCAGGGACTGAGCAACGGGAGCTCACCCCGTTGCGGGGATTTGAACTGCCTACCATCTGATCAGCAAGTCCCAGGCTCTGTGGTTTAACCCACAGCGCCAACTGCATCCCTCCTCTCTAAGGTGCTACTGGACAATTTTTTATATAACTTTTGAGAATTCCTAGGTAGGGTGGGGTGGAGGGATCAGGCCTTTACATTCATCTTAGATTTCAAACAAAAAGACCTGGCCCAATTCCAAATGCTCTCAGCCTTCCAAAATCCCAGCCTTAACTGCTGCCCATGTCCAGCAACAAACTGAGTCACAGAGGAGCCAAACCAGGTGTACAATTTCTAGAACTGCATATGCTGCCTTCCTTCCTGCAGGTGGTGCTGTTTCCATGCTGATCTTTATATAACCAATACTAAAAGTGTTCCGAGAGGATAATTTCAATACAGTGGTACCTCTGGTTATGAACTCTTCAGGTTATGAGCTCTGCTAACCCGGAAGTAGCTGCTCCTGGTTGCAAACTTTGCCCCAGGTTGCGAACAGAAATTGCGCGCCAGAGGCCCCATTAGTGAAAACGCGCCTCAGGATAAGAATGGTTTCAGCTTAAGAACGAACCTCCGAAACAAATTAAGTTCATAACCAGAGGTTGTTGTTGTTATTGTTTAGTCATTTAGTCGTGTCCGACTCTTCGTGACCCCATGGACCAGAGCATGCCAGGCACTTCTGTCTTCCATTGCCTCCTGCAGTTTGGTCAAACTCATGCTGGAAGCTTCGAGAACACTGTCCAACCATCTCGTCCTCTGTTGTCCCCTTCTCCTTGTGCCCTCCATCTTTCCCAACATCAGGGTCTTTTCCAGGGAGTCTTCTCTTCTCATGGGGTGGCCAAAGTATTGGAGTCTCAGCTTCAGGATCTGTCCTTCCAGTGAGCACTCAGGGCTGATTTCCTTCAGAATGGATAGCTCTGATCTTCTTGCAGTCCATGGGACTCTCAAGAGTCTCCTCCAGCACCATAACCAGAGGTAACCAGAGGTACCACTGTATAAATAATCCATATTGCATAAGCCTTGGCTGCATCCCATACACCAATCTGCCTCCTCAGTGGTCTTAGATGGGAGGAGAAAGACAAATACAGTGGTACCTCAGGTTACATATGCTTCAGGTTACATACTGTCAGGGAACTGCCATCGGAGAGTCAGGTGGTGGAAGGGCTCAAGGAGGCTAAGAGACCCTCAGATGCTGAGGAAGGAACCAGCAGGGGGAGAGGGAGAGTTCCTGCAGAAACTCAGGCGGAGGGATGGCTCCAAGATGCTTCCAGTGAGAACAGCGGGGAGGGCTCAGGACCTCCGCTGGGGACGCCTACTCTGCGCAGGAAACTGTCACGCAGAGAATCCAGACGGAGAGTTTCCGTTAAGGAACTCTTATGTTGGCGTAAATTCCAGAAGCGCCCACTGACGGATTCTGCCAGCGATTGAGGTAGCCATGCACCCATGGCTCCACGGACTGGGAGAGTTTAGAAACTGATTTGCAGAGCCTGGAGGGCTTAAACGCTTACGCACGAGTAGCCCCCCTAATCCCATAACACATACACTTCAGGTTACAGACTCCGCTAACCCAGAAATAGTGCTTCAGGTTAAGAACTTTGCTTCAGGATAAGACCTGAAATCGTGCTCTGGCAGCGCGGCGGCAGCAGGAGGCCCCATTAGCTAAAGTGGTGCTTCAGGTTAAGAACAGTTCCAGGTTAAGAACAGACCTCCGGAACGAATTAAGTACTTAACCCGAGGTAGCACTGTACCTTGTTTAAAGGAATCACAAAGCTGTTTTTCCAACAGTTATTAAGGTATTTTCCGTGTAATAAGCAGCCACTTCTGCAAGAGATGCTAAGACTGGAAATTAACAGAGGCTCCTTGGGCACAGACTGAAATTCCCATCTCTTTCAGATTTAGCAACTGCAGAGCAGGAACGATTTGGATCAGGAACAGAACATTGGGGGAAGAGCTTGATGCCACACATCCCCCCCCCCCCGCTGCTATTTTTAGAGAAAGTGTATGTTTACCATTCTGAATGCACAGTCCTTAACAAGGCAAATAGTAGCTGTTTTGGCAGCAACCTTTACTGGAAAAATGGAATGGGGTGAAAGGGTTAAACTGCCCCCCACAGTCGCAATGCAGCCCAGTGTAATTTTTTTATTTGTGGAAGAGACAGCCATGGATTTGTGGTATCTCACATGGTTTGGTCCTTTGGCCTTGAGGTGTTTTTTTGTGAAGAGCAAAAATTCATACAATTACATCCGAAGATGTGGACAGGCTGGTTGGACGAGCGAAACCTGTCTCCTTGCCCATCCTGGCTCATAAAAGCGAGCCAGAAAGGGCTGGGTTAATGGGCTCTGCAGGGTGGTGAACGCTTCCCTCTGTGAGGGAGTCTTCCCAGGCCTTCTTCAAGAGGCGATTATCCAACAGCTTCTTTAAAAAAAATCTTTGGACCTGACCACTATGGCCAACCATCGCTCAGTCTCGAATCTGTGAAGAGAGCTCTGTGGTGTGACAAAGGTTCAAAGCTCTCTTGTAGGGGGAGAGGGAGAAATCATTTTGCTTGGCAAAGAAAGGGAAGGACACCACCCTTCAGAAATCATAGAATTGCAGAGTTGGAAGGGATCTGTTATGTACTAAGCTTGGATCCTAGAACAATAGGCAAGTAGGATCCTCAAATGCAACAACTGATTGGCCTGCAGGAGAAGACCAATCAGGCTCCAGGAGGGAAGCAGAATCAGCCAATCAGACGGGACTCATTGTGTAAATAATGTACCGTATTTTTCGCACCATAGGGCGCACCGGACCATAGGGCGCATCCAGTTTTTAGGGGGGGGGGAATCAAGAAAAAAAATATTTTCCCCCCCCCCAGCCCCAAAGAGCAGCGTACAGGCTGCGCACAACCTCTCCCTGCCGGAGGGGTTGCGCGCGGCTATGGCACAAGCCAAGGCAGCGAGCAGGATGGATCCCCCTCGCTGTTTTGGCTTCCTCTTTAGCCCCACGCAACCTCTCCTTGCCGGGAGACGCTGCACAGGGCTAAAGAAGCCATAGCCCCATGCAGCCTCTCCTTGCCGGAGGGGTTGCGCGCAGCTATGGAAGAAGCCAAGGCAGCGAGCGGGATGGATCCCGCTCACTGTTTTGGCTTCCCCTTTAGCCCCGTGCAGCCTCTCCTTGTCGGGAGACGCTGCGCAGGGCTTTCCTGGGAGGTGGGGGATTCCCTCACCTCTCGCAAAAGCCCGCAGAAGCCGTGCAACCCCTTTAAAGAGATCACAGCTTCTCCTGGCTTTTCTGGGAGGTGGGAGAAGGGACTGATGCGGCCAGTCAGTCCCTTCTCCCTCCTGTGGAAAAGCCTGCAAGAGCGCACGGAGCTTGTGTGCGGTTCTTGGGGGCTTTTCCCGCCTGCCTCCCCCCTGCATTCGCTCCATAGGATGCACACACATTTTCCCTTGCTTTTTAGGAGGGGAAAAGTGCATCCTATGGTGCAAAAAATGTGGTATATAAAAGCCTGAGGTTTGGGGGGCAATTCAATCACTGTTTTACAAGCTGCAACAAAGAGCATGAAATCACTAGGTAAAGGTAAAGGTACCCCTGCCCGTACGGGCCAGTCTTGACAGACTCTGGGGTTGTGCGCCCATCTCACTCAAGAGGCCAGGGGCCAGCGCTGTCCGGAGACACTTCCGGGTCACGTGGCCAGCGTGACATCGCTGCTCTGGCGAGCCAGAGCCGCACACGGAAACGCCGTTTACCTTCCCGCTGGTAAGCGGTCCCTATTTATCTACTTGCACCCGGAGGTGCTTTCGAACTGCTAGGTTGGCAGGCGCTGGGACCGAGCAGCGGGAGCGCACCCCACCGCAGGGATTCGAACCGCCGACCTTTCGATCGGCAAGTCCTAGGCGCTGAGGCTTTAACCCACAGCGCCACCGGGACTCTAATAAATTTCAGGATCCCAAGAATCATCTAGTCCAACTCCTTGCAATGCAGCAATGAAAGAGGGGGAAAATATTTTGCCTTTTAAAATCCCCTCATGGTTCCTGGTTCATTCTGCACTGCCAGATGCTCTCAGTTTCATCTTTTAAAATTATGAACCTTGAGAGAAATCAGGTTTGGAAGCCCTTCTATTAGATTTCTTTTGCTCCAAACATCCTGTCTTGCCTGCTTTATTTCAATTTCCTGTTGCATCTCTTTCGAGTTCATGCTATTATTCCTCAGACATGCTGGCATTTGTGCTATTCTTGGTTCTGTGAAGGTTTTTCTCCTCTACGATGCCCCTATTTCTGTTCCTGCTGCTTCAAAGTGGCCTTTAAATTATTTTGCGGCAGTTAACGAAAGCTCTGTGCCAACAGCTTTCTTCCTTTAGTTCTTCCTTCCACACCCGGGGTAGCTAACTTGCAGATTTCCAAGCAATGTTGGCTTCCAATTTCCCATCATTCCTTGGTTAGGACTGATGGAGGTGAAGTCCACAATATCTGGAGTATATCATGCTGGCTGCCCCCACTCTGTTCACCCCTTGGCAATAACACACAAAATATTTTGGGCAAGCAGCTAATTCAATTTCTTTTTTAAAATGTATTTTACTGGCTATATTAAGATGGCTGATCACCGAAGAATTGAAACTTTTGAATTATGATGCTGGAGAGTCTTGAGAGTCCCATGGACTGCAAGAAGATCCAGTGGCGTAGTGTGGGTTGTCAGCACCCGGGGCAAGGCAAGTAATTTGCGCCCCCTAACCCGTGGATTTGCGCCCCCTAACCCTACCTCCCAGATGTTGCGCCCGGTGCGGCCGGCCCCCCCTGCACCCCCCACACTACGCCACTGAGAAGATCAAACCTCTTCATTCTGAAGGAAATCAGCCCTGAGGGCTCACTGGAAGAACAGATCCTGAAGCTGAGGCTCCAATACTGTGGCCACCTCATGAGAAGAGAAGACTCCCTGGAAAAGACCCTGATGTTGGGAAAGATGGAGGGCACAAGGAGAAGGGGACGACAGAGGACGAGATGGCTGGATAGTGTTCTCGAAGCTACCAGCATGAGTTTGACCAAACTGCGGGAGGCAGTGGAAGACAGGAGTGCCTGGTGTGCTCTGGTCCAGGGGGTCACGAAGAGTCGGACACAACTAAATGACTAAACAACAACAACATATTTCATTTCAGCGGTTTTTGAAAATTCATTGAATAGCAGGGTAGAAATAAATAATAAATCTTACTGGGGAAGGAACTGAAAGTCCTGTTGAGTTCTTGCTGGCAAGGCAGGAGTGAGTGTGGAGGAACGCTCATGTTCTCCTCCATTTATTTGTCGTTGGCATCCGTCTGTCTTGAGAGACAATGGAGTGTGCCTCCAGGGGTGAAGTCAAACTGCTGTGTATGGAGGTCCTGGGCCACCCATACAAACAAGACCCACCCTGCCCGCCCCCTTGGCCTCATCAATGTGGTCCAAAGGAAAGCAGAGCAATATTTTGGCGCCAGCTTGGCAACAACAGTTGCCTGAAGGAGGCCTCCAAGGCACCATCCCAGCACTTTAGGGACTCCACTCCCGATTCGTGTAGGGTTTACTCCTGGGCCTTTTCTTCTCCTGAAGGTGTCCCACAAGGCAGTGGAGGTTTAGAATCAAGAGTTTTCCTTCTCCTAGATGAGTCTCCTTGCCAGGTTGATGAGCCCCAGATTCCCCTTACAATACAGTGATACCTCAGGTTACAGACTCTGCTAAACTAGAAATATTACCTCGGGTTAAGAACTTTACCTCAGGATGAGAACAGAAATCGGGCGCCGGCGACGCGCGAGGCCCCATTAGCTAAAGTGGTGCTTCAGGTTAAGAACAGTTTCAGGTTAAGAACAGACCTCCAAGAACAAATTAAGTTCTTAACCCGAGATACCACTGTACATGCAGAAACCGCTTTCTTGACCGTTGGACCCACTATTGGTCTCGCCCACTCAATCCCCTGGAGGCTGCCTTCACATGAAATATCTGGTTTGGGGTATGTCAGGCAGCTGCAGGGATTTCAAATCTAAGCTGCTCTTTGTTGCCATGGCCTTTTGTCAGTGAAGTGATGCTGGCTGAGCGAGAGCATCTGATCTTTCTTTCTTTCTTTCTTTCTTTCTTTCTTTCTTTCTTTCTTTCTTTCTTGGACTCCCTGGTCCTGAATGGGGTAACTGTGCCCCTGAAGGACCAGGTGTGCAGCCTGGGAGTCATTTTGGACTCACAGCTGTCCATGGAGGCACATGTCAATTCTGTGTCCAGGGCGGCTGTCTACCAGCTCCACCTGGTACGCAGACTGAGACCCTACCAGCCATGCTCTAGTTATCTCCCGCTTGGACTACTGCAATGTGCTCTACATGGGGCTACCTTTGAAGGTGACCCGGAAACTACAACTAATCCAGAATGCGGCAGCTAGACTGGTGACTGGGAGCAGCCACCAAGACCACATAACACCGGTCTTGAAAGACCTACATTGGCTCCCAGTACGTTTCCGGGCACAATTCAAAGTGTTGGTGCTGACCTTTAAAGCCCTAAAAGGCCTCGGTCCAGTATACCTGAAGGAGCGTCTCCACCTCCATCGTTTTGCCCAGACACTGAGGTCCAGTGCCGAGGGCCTTCTGGCGGTTCCTTTGCTTCTAGAAGCCAAGTTACAGGGAACCAGGCAGAGGGCCTTCTCGGTAGTAGCACCCGCCCCTGGAACGCCCTCCCACCAGATGTCAAAGAGAAAAATAACTACCAGACTTTTAGAAGACATCTGAAGGCAGCCCTGTTTAGGGAAGCTTTTAATGTTTGACGCATTACTGGAAGCCCAGCCAAATGGGTGGGGTATAAATAATAAATTATTATTATTATTATTATTATTTTATTATTATTATTATTATTATTATTATTATTATTATTATTATTATTATTTCTTTAGATTTTCTGTCATACAATTTAATAAAAAAGAGAAATAATACATAACAGAAAATAAACATTAAATCATTATACATTAAATCATTATAAAATATCCAGAAAAAGAAAAACCATAAACAAAATAAAATGAACCCGCTGCCCTGTTTGACTTCCCTCCACTGCTACTCTTTTACCCTTATCATTGCATTCTGATTGTTTTTATTTTCTCTCTACATATACATATGCGATTGATAATTTATTGTTTTGATGCGTTTGCATTCTTAGTCTAAGCATATTGCAATGTCTTTTTTAGAGCAATATTTTGTCATATAATCGTCAAAGCATTGCCATTCATTTTTTAGTTTATGACTTGACTGCTGTCGTATAGATGCTGTTCATTTAGCCAATTTTAAATATTCTTTTAATTTGAGAATCCATCCATCCCTCCTTGGTAGGTAGTTCTTTAGCTTTCCATTTAGATGCTATTACTATCCTAGCTGCGGTGGTCTCGTTTAAGAAAATTCTTTTTTCAATTTCGGTATTTCTTTTCCTAAAAGGCCCAGTAAGTAAGCCTCTGGGTTTTTGTTTTTTTTCATTAATGAGATTTTAGGCATTTTTTTTCAACTCCTCAGCATCAGATGTTTCTATGAGGTGTGATCTGATAGATCCTCTGATCCATGGGACCTCATCCTAGGGGGCCCTACAATTGCAGCTAAAAGCATTCTGTTTGAATTTCCCATTGAAAATTTCTGCATTCTATCGTTTCTGACAGCTTTGCCAACAACCTGTCCTTGATTTCTTTCTCTGTGATGATCTTTACATAGGTAGTTGCAGTCTATCCCTGAATGAACCATGATGACCATATTTTAAAGTAAAAGATCCCTGTGCACTCAGTTAACAAACCGTCTCACGGATCATTCGGTTGCCCAGGTGCATCAATAGCAATTGGTCAGGTGCCAGAACGAAGGATGGCGTTGCAATTCAGTTGGAAAATGGCCACAAACTGGGTCCTTTTTCCAAAAAAATTTGAAGAGGACAGCAAACCCATTGCCAGAACAAATGAGTGTGAGGATAAGCCAGATGGAAAACAGTCTGTTAAATAGGGAAGAGAACAGTTATGTAAATGATAAAAAGAAATGGTTTGCATGATTTTATACTGGTAGGGTTTCCAGTAACAGGATGAAAGTAGGTAGTTTTAGGATTCTAAATTATCGATTGTGTTCAGTGGGTCTGGCTTCCAGATAACTACCGTATTTTTCGCCCTATAGGATGCACTGGCCCATAGGACGCACCTCGTTTTTTGGGGGGGAAATGAATAAAAAAATTTTATTGCCCCCCCCCCCCAGCTGCGGGGGAACTCCCGCCGGGTTCGCAAGACTTGCGGACACCTCCGGAGGACACCCAGTGCTCCATGCTGCAGGCTGCCGTTGCGGATAGCTTCCTGGAGCCTGGAGAGCGAGAGGGGTCGGTGCGCACCGACGCCTCTCGCTCTCCAGGCTTCAACAAAAGCCTGCATTCGCCCCATAGGACGCACACACATTTCCCCTACATTTTTGGAGGGGAAAAAGTGCATCCTATAGGGTGAAAAATACGGTACAAAGGACTGGAGCATCAGCAGCTTATCTCCTAGTAGCGGATTTAGTTAAATTTGTTATAAGAAACAGACATTAAACGCAGCAAATATGAAGATGGCATTCTTCTCATATTTTCCCAATTTGCAAGGAGGGTCTCAGTAAGTGGGCACATTTTTCCATTATATTTTTCATGCCCCCCCAAAACCCCCCAGAATCATGCCCCCTCCTTATGGAAGTAAAGGTAAAGGGACCCCTGAGCATTAGGTCAAGTCATGGACGACTGGGGTTGCGGCGCTCATCCCGCTTTACTGGCCGAGGGAGCCGGCGTACAGCTTCCGGGTCATGTGGCCAGCATGACTAAGCCGCTTCTGGCGAACCAGAGCAGCACACGGAAACACCATTTACCTTCCCGCTGGAGTGGTACCTATTTATCTACTTGCACTTTGACGTGCTTTCGAACTGCTAGGTTGGCAGGAGCAGGGACCGAGCAACGGGTGCTCACCCCGTCGCGGGGATTTGAACCGACGACCTTCTGATCGGCAAGCCCTAGGCTCTGTGGTTTAACCCACAGTGCCACCCACGTCCCCCTTATGGAAGTAGAGTGGTCTATATTCAAGGGCCAAACTACATGCTATATACTAACAATGCTGTGTGCATCTTTGCCTCCGAATTTCCTTGAATTTCTAGAGGAACAGGGGCATTTGGGAAGAAATGCAACAGAGAAATTGGGTTCATTCCTTCCCATCAAAAGCTCCTCTCCGAAATGTCCAGACACCCCAGGCTACAAGTGATGGGGAGGAGACCCTATTCTTGCTCGCTCCAGGTCTGACTCCTGTTTCTACTGGAGTGGACAGGATACGGCCTTCAGGAGAGATCTCCAGACACAGTAACTGAAAGTCAGCACACAGATTTCCTAATTTTCCTCTTCTCTTCCCATTCTTTTTAGATATGTTGTTGTTAAGTCGTTTAGTCGTGTCTGACTCTTCGTGACCCCATGGACCAGAGCACGCCAGGCACTCCTGTCTTCCACTGCCTCCCGCAGTTTGGTCAAACTCATGCTGGTAGCTCCGAGAACACTGTCCAACCATCTCGTCCTCTGTCGTCCCCTTCTCCTTGTGCCCTCCATCTTTCCCAACATCAGGGTCTTTTCCAGGGAGTCTTCTGTTCTCATGAGGTGGCCAAAGTCTTGGAGCCTCAGCTTCAGGATCTGTCCTTCCAGTGAGCCCTCAGGGCTGATTTCCTTCAGAATGGATAGGTTTGATCTCCTTGCAGTCCATGGGACTCTCAAGAGTCTCCTCCAGCACCATAATTCAAAAGCATCAATTCTTCGGCGATCAGCCTTATTTATGGTCCAGCTTTCACTTCCATACATCACTACTGGGAAACCTTTTAGATATATAGTCTGTTAAAAGTACGGGCCTTGTTTTAAACTAAACTTCCAATGTTGACAGAAAGACGGTGTTTGTGCATGTGAATTCAGGGAAACCTTTTGTGGCAAGAGATCGTACCTTTGAGGGAAACAGGTCCTCTTGTGATGATCTGGTGTGAGTCACTTGAAAAAGATGCTTGTATTTATACCTCCCAACCACCCGACTCTTCATCTCTTCGATTCAGCTGCCGGCATAGGAAGTGTAGGCAGTGGAAGTTTTTCCCCATCCTTTTTTCAAATGAGCGCTGGGAGAAATATCAGATTATAACCAACTCTGTTGCAGAGGAGGTGGATTAATCATGCTTTCTGCTTTTTCCCGGCAAGGCAGAGAACAGCCTAGTGCTGAAATCAGATTTTTAAAAATGTAATACCATCATTACCAAAGAGACAAGAGAAAGGTGAGTCCCCTTGTCATTCCTTCATTGTCATTGCGTTGCTGTATTTAGTTTCCCATCCCAGTGCTGATTTTATCTGGAAGTGTATTGTGAATGTGTATTTTCCTTCTTTCAAATTCCGTCTGATTTTTACCATTCAGATTAATGGCAAAGGAGGACGCCAGTTTGTAACAGGAACGTTGTACATTACAGGAATTTGTGTAGATGTTGTTTCGATGTTATGTACTGAAAAACAGAAGATGAGTAGAGCTGTGCATTTTTTAATCAAATATCCAAAAATATTGGGCATTTTGACCGCTTCTAAAGTATATGGAAGTTTTGCAAACATGAAACTTCAAAGGCTGTCGTACGAGTCAGAAAAGAAGAACAAAAAAGAGCAAAGCTTAGAAGCATACATATTCTCAAAGGTCCAGCAGGTTTGGAGGTTGGTTATTTTGTTTTTTGAATTGCTCTCTGTCCCTAATGTAGCCAGCAGTATTTCATTCGAAGGACAGAATCGTATCTTTCTTTTCCATCCAAATCTTGGAGCCAGTCCTCCACGCTCTCCTGATGTGAAGGATAATCATCTACAGCCTAGAAACAACCAATTTGATAGCCAAATTTTGATTTGTGGTGGATTTGGTTCTGTTACAATTTTCAAGTATTATTCAGTGTTGTGCCCTGCTCTGATGATGCTGTCCTCAAAGAGGAACATTCATGGTGCCGACGGCATCAGAGACGACGTTATTAAAGCACCATCTCCTTTCCCACTACAATAGCAACAAAATAGGAAAACAGGGGTTTCCTTGCTCATCGTGACCGGTTCCTGCTGAGGAGGTGTGCCACATACAGTTGACTGATTGCTGTAATTTGAAGCTTCTTTTATTTGGCCTTCCTTGCAGACACCTGTAAACACTAGCTTGCACCTTTAACTAATGGATGAAGTGGCTCATTCACCACAAAAGTCTTTCATCCGTTATCCTGTGCACACTATGAATGTTGTTGTTTAGTTGTGTCAGACTCTTCGTGACCCCATGGACCAGAGCACGCCAGGCACTCCTGTCTTCCACTGCCTCCCGCAGTTTGGTCAATTGAATAGATTTCTATGAATAAAAGGTACAGTGGTACCTCGGGTTAAGAACTTAATTCATTCTGGAGGTCTGTTCTTAACCTGAAACAGTTCTTAACCTGAAGCACCACTTTAGTTAATGGGGCCTTCTGCTGCTGCCGCGCTGCTGCTGCACTATTTCTCTTCTCATCCTGAAGCAAAGTTCTTAACCCAAGGTTAGCGGAGCCTGTAACCTGATGCGTCTGTAACCTGAAGCATATGTAACTTGAGGTACCACGGTAAAGGTAAAGGACCTCTGACAGTTAAGTCCAGTCACAGAAGGCTCTGCGTTGCGGCGCTCATCTCGCTTTACAGGCCCAGGGAGCTGGCGTTTGTCCGCAGACAGTTTTTCCGGGTCATGTGGCCAGCATGACTGAGCTGCTTCTGCCGAACCAAAGCAGTGTACAGAAACGCCATTTACCTTCCCGCCAGAGTGGTACCTATTTATCTACTTGCATTGGCATGCTTTCGAACTGCTAGGTTGGCAGGAGCTGGGACCGAGCAACGGGAGCTCACCCTGTCGTGGGGATTCGAACCGCCAACCTTCTGATCGGCAAGCCTAAGAGGCTCAGTGGTTTAGACCACAGTGCCACCTGTGTCCCCCTTTTTATGAATAGATAACAACAAGTTGCTCAATACAGTGGTAGCTCGGGTTACATACGCTTCAGGTTACAGACTCCGCTAACCCAGAAATATTACCTCAGGTTAAGAACTTTACTTCAGGATGGGAACAGAAATTGTGCGGCGGCGCGGCCGCGGCAGGAGGCCCCATTAGCTTAACCTGCAGTGGTGCTTCAGGTTAAGAACAATTTCAGGTTAAGAACGAACCTCTGGAACAAATTAAGTACTTAACCCGAGGTACCACTGTATATTGAATCACCTCTGTTAGTGAATAAAACAGTCTCCCCCCCCCCCCTCTTTTCACAGACTTGGCTTCGATGTCCTTGGTTTCTTCAGCTTTAAGCCCAACGAGAAGAGATGGATATAAATATCTCTTTACTATCCAATATCTGTTCAGCCACCTTGTCCTTGGTCAAAGCAGGCGCCAATCAGACAGAAGCGGGCATTGGATTCCAGCAGGTGGCAATCGGACTGATACTCACTTTTATAGATTTGGCGACTCTTTTGGGAAACACAGTGGTGTTTATCTGCCCCTTGATGGAGAAGAGACTCCGGACAGTCACCTATATGTTCATCATGTCCTTAGCCATGGCAGATTTTCTTGTGGCTTGCCTGGTGATGCCATTTAGGTAAGAAATCTGACAAAGGTAAGCTGCTTCCTAGGGTTGGGGTTTAACCTTTTTTTTAAAAAAAAAAATTTTTACGAAATTTTCCATTTTAACAATCCAATCCAATCATATTAAGTATTCCAAATTATACAAATACATATCATATAGCCCAAATATTCTGCCAAATTATAAATTTTTGTTGGGGCTTCCATGCTTCAGGTTCAGTGGGGTGCTAATCATCTTATGTTTCTACTGCTTTGAGTTTCCAATAGTTCCGTCTTTAAATCTTCCTGTTGTTAAATCTTCCTGTTGTCTTTAAATCTTCCTGTTGGAAGCTCTTGCAGCCGATCGGAAGCCACGGAAGCCGCATCGGATGTTCAGCTTCCAAAAATTGTTTGGAAACTGGAATACGCACTTCCGGGTTTCGATCATTTGGGAGCTAAGGCATTCAAGATCCAAGGTACGACTGTAAACAACTATTAGACTTTTAGAAGACATCTGAAGGCAGCCCTGTTTAGGGAAGTTTTAAATTTTTGATATAATAATAATAATAATAATAATAATAATAATAATAATAATAATAATAATTTATTATTTATACACCCCCCATCTGGCCAGCCACTTTGGGCGGCTTCCAACAGAACACTAACATACCATAACCTATTTAACATTAAAAGCTTCCCTAAACAGGGCTGCCTTCAGATGTCTTCTCAAAGTTTGGTAGTTATTTTTCTCTTTGACATCTGGTGGGAGGACGTTCCACAGGGCGGGTGCCACTACCGAGAAGGCCCTCTGCCTGGTTCCCTGTAACTTGGCTTTATCATGTTTTTAATATTCTGTTGGGAGTGGCTGAGGAAACCGAACCAGATGGGCGGAGTATAAATAATCAATTATTTTTTTTTTAATTATTATTATTATTATTATTATTATTATTATTATTATTAGACCTATGTTCAGTATTCTATGCAACCTATACATAGTTGTGATGTGAAGGCTGGGAGGAAAACAGCAAAGCGGCCCCAGCCATCGACTTTAGCTTCATCTCTTGGTCTCTCCTTTCAGCATCGTTTATGAAGTGACTGGCATTTGGATGTTTGGGAGAGAGTTCTGCAAAGTCTGGATCTCATTTGACGTCATGTTCTGCACGGCTTCCATCGTCACCTTGTGTTTCATCAGCCTGGACAGATACTGTTCTGTCGTAACACCCTATCGTTATTCGAAGAGGATGTCGCGGCAAAGGCAAGTATGTTTGGCCCCCTTGTTGGAGCAGAGCTGCCGAAGCCTCTTTGGAACACGGACAAAGCTTCTGTTGCAAAACCTGATTTGCAGGTTTTAAGGATTGAGAAAATGCCATTGTTGCTCTTGCAACTCAGGAGGAAGTGAAAACCTAAGAGCCATTTCATTAATACAGTGGTACCTCAGGTTACAGACGCTTCAGGTTACAGACTCCGCTAACCCAGAAATAGTACCTTGGGTTAAGAACTTTGCTTCAGGATGAGAACAGAAAACATGTGGCGGTGGCAGCAGGAGGCTCCATTAGCTAAAGTGGTGCTTCAGATTAAGAACAGTTCAGGTTAAGAACAGACCTCCAGAACAAATTAAGTTCTTAACCCGAGGTACCACTGTACCTTTCGGCTTCAAATATATATAAGCTGTCGTCAAATTTACATGCAGTGTTACCTCGGGTTAAGTACTTAATTTGTTCCAGAGATCCGTTCTTAACCTGAAGCACCACTTTAGCTAATGGAGCCTCCTGCTGCTGCCGTGCCATCGGAGCCCGATTTCTGCTCTTACCCTGAAGCAAAGTTCTTAACCCGGGGTACTATTTCTGGGTTAGCAGAGTCTGTAACCTGAAGCGTATGTAACCCGAGGTACCACTGTCTATGTAACTGTTTTATGTATGATATCGTAAATAGCTTCAGGATTCCTCATAGGACGCATAATAATAATAATAATAATAATAATAATAATAATAATAATAATAAATATAATAATGTGCAGTCTTATGTCTGAGGGTGAATTGCATATATTTTGCCTTCATCGCCAGCTGGAAACTTGTATGGCCAGCCATGGGATCTTAAAAGGGTTCTGTGGTTGAGAAAAGGAGGCTGCATATCACTTAACTGGTTCAAAAACATTAGGATCTTCTACAGAAATTGAATCCCAAAGCTAGTGAGCGATCTGCAACCCAATAAGTTGGTGCTTCAAATCTTTTCTCTTCCAAGAAACAACAGGTGGCTTCAGACAAACTACTAAGCCTCAGTCTCCCTTTCTGCTGTACTTATGTAAAATTGACTCATGTGCAACCGTGTATATGTGCAGCAGCAGGAAATATATAGATGCAAACCAGGAAGTGGTGGGAAAGGTGCAGTCTTTGTGGCTTGCAAGGAGACGATCTCTCCTCCCCCGGAGCTGGAAGAGGACTTCAGTGAGGGTGGAGGAAGCCCCAAAGAGATGGGAGACGCAGCAGGGCTTTAGTTTACGCTGCTGAGCCCCCCTGCCTAGAAAGCGATGTGCGGGGTGACACAACAGCAGCAGTCACTTTTCTGCATGGCCTCCAGGCTAGTTGAAAAGTGTTATGTGGGGAGTGGGAAAGCAGGGAAACAAGGGGAGTTTAGAGGCTTGCTCCCCACTTGAGGGGAGTTGTACGGACGCGGGTGGCGCTGTGGGTAAAACCTCAGCGCCTAGGACTTGCCAATCGCATGGTCGCGGTTCGAATCCCCGCAGCGGGGTGAGCTCCCGTCGTTCGGTCCCAGCTCCTGCCCACCTAGCAGTTCGAAAGTACCCCTAAGTGCAAGTAGATAAATAGGTACCGCTTTAGAGCGGGAATGTAAATGGCGTTTCCGTGTGCTGCTCTGGTGCCGGTTCGCCAGAGCAGCTTCATCACGCTGGCCACGTGACCCGGAAGTGTCTGCGGACAGTGCTGGCTCCCGGCCTCTAGAGTGAGATGAGCACACAACCCTAGAGTCTGTCAAGACTGGCCTGTACGGGCAGGGGTACCTTTACCTTTTACCTTTACCCCCACTTGAGATTTCCCTTATGTGCGCAGGGGCCCAGAACGTGACCCCTGCGTAAGTGGGAAGAATGCCTGTATAGGATAAGTAAAGGCAGCGACAACTTTACTAAGATAACGTGAACATCCTTGAACATTCTAAATCAGTCTGTACAGTGGTACCTCGGGTTACATACGCTTCAGGTTACATACGTTAACCCAGAAATAGTGTTTCAGGTTAAGAACTTTGCTTCAGGATGAGAACATAATTCATGCTCTGGCAGCACGAGGCCCCATTATCTAAAGTGGTGCTTCAGGTTAAGAACAGTTTCAGGTTAAGTACGGACCTCCGGAACGAATTAAGTACACCTGAGGTACCACTGTGTATGACAAATATTCTAAAGACAATAAAGCAACATTTTCTTTTTGGCAACCCTGGAGCAGAAGCATGTATCAAAAATCCTGATCTTTCCTCATTTTCCATCCGCAATGTGGCCAAAAGCATTGGCTCATCTTCAAGCACCAGTTACAGCAAGTGGGGTGTAGCAACAGGTATTCCAAGAATTCTTTTCTTTTCATTTACAGGTGCATCATAATGACCTGCACTGTCTGGATCTATTCTTCCCTGATTTCCTTTTTGCCCGTCATGAAAGGCTGGAATGAGATACCCGGCGTGGATTTTGACGCGAGCAAAGAGTGCCTCTTTGTCACCAACTGGGTTTTCGCCATTGTAGCTTCAGCCCTGGCCTTCTTCATCCCCTTCGCCATCATGTGCAGTATGTACTTCTTCATCTACCGCGCATCCAGACTCAAGGCCTCCCGCATCGTCTCTCAGACCCTTGACCTTCACTACCACCCACAGAGTAAACGCCAGAACAGCCTGCAGCTGGAAAACAAGGCAACACGTACCATCAGCATCCTCATCTCAGTCTTCGTACTGTGTTGGCTGCCGTATTTTGTCTTCAACGTATGGTTGGCCACCCAAGGGGCCAATTCCACCAGCAAAGTTCTTGTTGGCACTTTCAAGATCATCACCTGGCTGGGCTATTGCAATTCCACAATCAACCCAATGCTCTATGCTTTCCTCAACCGGGACTTTCAGCGAGCTTTGAAGAAGCTGTTGACCTGCAGGCGCGGGTCTCAAGTGGACATGGGCGAGGATACTGTTTCGATAGTGACGTTCACAAAGACAGCTCAAGACCCCAGAGCGCAAGGGGAAAGAAGATCTATGTTCTGCAACTCTGATTAAGTCTTTACACGTGTGGGCAGGAGGAGAGTCACTGGAATCCTTCACCATTTAGTATGGGAACCCTAGATATAAAATGGGTTTTGGGCTGAACTTGTAATGCAAAACATAAGCATGGTGAAGTTTTTTCTTGTGCAGCAGGTGAATAGCTACAGGGGGAAATAGCTAGAATATGCCAACAAAAGAAGCCATTGATTATTCTAGCCGGGGCTGGATTTGAGCCCTTTCTGTGCCAAATGTAGCAGAGTACCAGTTAGATCCATTAAACTACAGACCTGGGTTTTAGCTTTCTATAAGACACAGCTATTCTGACAGGTTGTCTTTGCCATGACTACCGTTATTCCCTTTGGCTCAGTTTCTCCACCGCTATTTCCGATGCTGTCTCCGGCTCAAATCACCACTTGAATCAATGGCTACGTAGGGTTGGTATTCCTTTTGTCTGTTTTTGTTCCTCGCGGGTGGTGCTGTGGGTTAAACCACAGAGCCTAGGACTTGCCGATCAGAAGGTTGGCGGTTCGAATCCCCATGACGGGGTGAGCTCCCGTTGCTCGGTCCCTGCTCCTGCCCACCTAGCAGTTCGAAAGCACGTCAAAGTGCAAGTAGATAAATAGGAACCGCTCCGGCGGGAAGGTAAACGGCATTTCCGTGCGCTGCTCTGGTTTGCCAGAAGTGGCTTAGTCATGCTGGCCACATGACCCAGAAGCTGTACGCCGGCTCCCTCGGCCAATAAAGCGAGATGGGCGCCGCAACCCCAGAGTCGGTCACGACTGGACCTAATGGTAAGGGGTCCCTTTACCTTTTTAAAACACAGCCATTCTGAAAGGTTGTCTGCAACAGCCTTTGCACTACTGTTATTCCCTTTGGTTCAGTTTCTCCACTGCTATTTTCAATGCTGTCTCCAGCTTAAATCACCGCTTGAATCAATGGCTAGGTAGGGTTGGTATTCCTTTTGTCTGTTTTTGTTCCCCACTAGTGTCCTTCTTAAACCTCTGAAGGGACAACTGCAGAAAACTTTTGAGAATCGATGGTCTAGGATTAACCACAAAATCAAGACCTTTCTGGTCAACCCCCTGGTCTTAGTAGGCATGTTGGTGTTCAGCAGAGACTTTATACCGTATTTCCGCTCTATAAGACGCACCAGACCACAAGACGCACCTAGTTTTTGGAGGAGGAAAACAAGAAAAAAAAATTCTGAATCTCAGAAGCCAGAACAGCAAGAGGGATCACTGCAGGGAAAGCAGCAATCCCTCTTGCTGTTCTGGCTTCTGGGATAGCTGTGCAGCCTACATTCGCTCCATAAGATGCACACACATTTCCCCTTACTTTTTAGGAAGGAAAAGGTGAGTCTTATAGAGCAGAAAATACGGTAAATTGCATTATACTTCGTAAATGGCAGCAGAAATCAGAATATACTGTCTAGGATCCAAAAGGTCATGTGTGCTACAGGATGTTTTCAGTTCTTCTTCCTATTGCAGCCTGCAAAAAAAGAGATTGGTATGGCTTGGGTAACCCTTCAGAGTTAGGTACAATGTGAAGGATGCGATCCATCTGTGAGACAGAGAAATATTTGGCAAAGATGCATGGCTCTTTGGATTGCAGCCAATGGAAAATGGCAAAAGGAGTTACGCTGGTTATTATTTAAGGGGGGGGGAAACAACTGGATCTAAATAAAAAAAGACTTTATTAAATCAGACTTGAAAAAAGTCACAGTAATTAAATGCACCTAACAATTGTTCCAAGTGCATACTGTACACCGCCAACCCAAATGGATTGATCTTGCCATTTTATAAATAAAATTAACATATTTACAGTGAGAAAAGGGTGTTATTAAGCAATAACATCCTGGTAAAGAAATGTGTCAGAATGATTACTACAAGCCTGCAAGATTACAGTGGATGCTACATCCAGGAAATACAAAATAATAATAATGAATTAATGCTTAATTTGTTATTGTTGTAATTCAAACCCAGGTTCAACCAGATTTTTTATTACTAAATCTTCTTCCATCTTCATCTAAACACTTTTCAATAACTTCTACTGTGTAGAAACAAATCACCATTTGCTCTAGAACTGGCTACCAATAGTAAAACTATTCTTACTTTATCCTCCAGGGACAAAATATAGAGGGTTTTTTTAAAATATATTTTAAGCTTGTTTTAAAGGTCTTCATGTCTTAAATGAATGTAATCAGGACCTAGATGTCAGAGTTAGAGAGACCACTTGGTTCTATAAAAATACAGAATTTAATTCTATTTACATAATAGGCATCCTTTCCAAATTCCCTAGAAAATATTAGCACAATCCAAACACCGAAGGGTGTGTCGCAGCTAAGGTAGGCCAAGTTATGGTGTGAAAGTCATCTGAAAAGCGTTAAACAGAAACGATTAGCTTCGTCCCATGATAATTTTGTGCATAAAACTGAAATGAGAAAATAAAGCTCTGAGCAGGAATCTTCCAGTGACATTGCCTGATGCTGGATTATCCTGCTGGGTGACCACTCCGAGATCTGTCCAGTGTGCTCATAATAATTGTGCTATCTTGTTTACTCAGCTATCTTGAATGCTTCATTCCGGATGTACTCATTGTCCGTGACCTTTGCCTGAGCACAGGCGTCGCTGGGAACTCGACATCTTCAAATAAAGGGTTTTCAATGATCTCTGCAGCCTCTGGTCTTTCCGTGGGGCTTGGAGACAGCATGTGCTTTACCATCGCATACTAAATGGAAAATAGGGAAAATCTGTGAGATTTCAGGCAGTGGAGGTGTTTTCAGTTATCCTCAGTGCCCAGCTCTAGTCTGCCCCCCGACGACAAAAGAAATGCAAAGACTCTCTTTGCACTGCATTTGAGAAGCAATTTGGGCTCATTGTAACCCCAATATTTTATTTTAAAATTCCAGTGATTAAATACCTATTTTACTTATTACTTACTTCTCTTGGAGGTCTTAAGACTCCTTTTTTCCTTTGCAAAACTCTAAGGGATTTTTTTTTTAATGAACAATTTTCTCAATGAAATGAATTATAATTAACGGAGGTTTTTGCCCAACAGAATGGTAGGGAGGTATCTGATATTTCTATCTCTGAAGCTAAGATAGAAAACGTGATAGAAAACTGCTTGTGGAACCCACACAAACTGATTTAATTAATATTAGGAGAGCTGATGCTTCTAACTTTTGGGTTATTTGGGTGTTGTGTGGACACAGTGGTGCCTAAAGGTAAAGGGACCCCTCACCATTAGGTCCAGTTGTGACCGACTCTGGGGTTGCCGTGCTCATCTCGCTTTATTGGCCGAGGGAGCCTGCGTACAGCTTCCAGGTCATGTGGCCAGCATGACCAAGCCACTTCTGGCGAACCAGAGCAGTGCATGGAAACGCCGTTTACCTTCCCACCGGAGCGGTTCCTATTTATCTACTTGCACTCTGACGTGCTTTAGAACTGCTAGGTTGGCAGGAGCAGGGACCGAGCAACGGGAGCTCACCCCATCATGGGGATTCGAACCGCCGACCTTCTGATCGGCAAGTCCTAGGCTCTGTGGTTTAACTCACAGTGGTGCCTAGCCCCTGTTAACTTAATATTGTGGATTTCTCCACTTATTTCTATAGGCAGCATTTTAAAATATTTTATTATATGGCCACTTACTTTTTCCTCACAGAAGTTTTGTACCTTAAAGGTCAACCTGAGTCTACTGATAATTCCTCTCTTGTGTGTGGCTTGTGAAGTTTTGACTACATAAGCATGTGACTGGGAATACTTAATCAGTAATTAAAAGGACTGGAGTGCTTGTGCATAGCAAATAAAACGGTGGGCAAAATACATTCCTTTTAATGTGGTGCCAGTCTTAAATAAACGATTTAACGACACACAGTACTAGTGTTAGGAGAGCAAGCATAAACCAGAAATGAAGCCCAAATAAGATGCAATGGAATCCCTTTCAACATTAATTATCTTACGGACTTCTTTCATTGACATCAATTGACGTCATGATAAAAGTCGTTCCCCTTTGAAATCACAATAAGGCATGTGAATTTTCTAATGAAGTGATGCACCACCATTATTTATTTTGGCTTGTTAAAATGTTATCCCCAAAGATAAAAAAAAAATTCCACAGCTTAAAATTATAATCCAAGCAAAGTTTGAAAATAAACCACGCAACCAGACCAAAGTTATATTAAAACTTACCTCCTGTGGATATTTCTGAATGAAGAGTGGAGGGAAAGTCAAGTTCCTTACTTCGCTCAATGTCTGTAACAAGAAAAAAATATTTAAGCCGTTGTATTGTCATTTGAAACATTGTTCTTTACAAGCCATACACTTGCTTTAGCTTGAAGCCCTGAACTGTACTTCTTTAGATAACAAAAGCAGAAATCACATTTTCCACAGTGCACAGAATCATGCAGATCCTAAACTATGTAAGCTGCCCTGCATTTCTAGCAGAGCCAAGGGCTTTCTGGTGGTTCCCTCACTGCGAGAAGTGAGGTTACAGGGAACCAGGCAGAGGGTCTTCTCGGTGGTGGCACCCACCCTGTGGAACGCCCTCCCTTCAGATGTCAAGGAAATAAGCAACTATCAGACTTTTAGAAGACACCTGAAGGCAGCCCTGTTTAGGGAAGTTTTTAATGTTTGATGTTTTATTGTGTTTTTAATATCCTGTCGGGAGCCACCCAGAGTGGCTGGGGAGGCCCAGCAAAGTAGGCGGGGTATAAGTAATAAATTTATTATTGTTGTTGCGGTTGTTATTATTATAGCACTACCTCTGTTATTTATCCCATCACACATTGAGTTTTAGATTGAAAACCACCAGAGTAGGGCCTGTCAGTTGGAAGTTTGTAATTCTGTGTGCCAAAGGGTCTGCCCTGCTACTGAAATAGCAAATATTTAACAGAGAAATTATAGAAATTATAGAAATCATGGACATTTCTATCTGCACAGTTGTATTAAAATACTCCAGTTATTGTATGTCTTCCTAGATCAGGGGTAGGCAACCTAAGGCCCGTGGGCTGGATGCGGCCCAATTGCCTTCTCAATCTGGCCCATGGACGGTCCGGGAGTCAGCGTGTTTTTACATGAGTAGAATGTGTCCTTTTATTTAAAATGCATCTCTGGGTTATTTGTGGGGCATAGGAATTCATTCATTATTATTTTTTCAAAATAAGAGTCCGGCCCACCACATGGTCTGAGGAACGGTGGACCGACCCACGGCTGAAAAAGGTTGCTGACCCCTGTCCTGGATACATAAAAATGTAAGGTGTCATCCCACTTTGCAGTTCATTTGACCGCCAATAAGTGGTCACAGTATCTGCCATGGATGCTGTAGTTCAGATTCCTGAACTATAAGGGGTTGGACCAGATGACCTCTGGGGTGCCCCCAAACTCTACAATTTTATGGATGGCCAGCCCAGGAGAGCTGTTTAATGAAAAGGGGGGGGGGGAGCAGGCAGTGTGCTGGATCCAGTCTCTCCCCCCCCCCCATTGAATGCTTTTGGGTTTGGTACACATTTCAGGTTCCATGGAAGCTCGTATCCCTTTTATATGTAACATTTGGGGGTTTCCCTTTAGTGGACGAACATATTTAAAAAAGAAGAATTTACAAAATCAAGACCAGTGATTACCAGAGCAAAAGCCCACTGTTGTGCTCCTTATTTTGGGGTGGTGATGGTGGAGAGATCATTACACATATGCATTTAAAATTATGAATTTAAATGAAAGGTCACATCTTGCTTCTGGTGCAAGAAAGCTTCCCAAAATAGGTATTGCACCCATCATTCCCTTTATATTGTACAAGCTTTCAAAAGTGTACAATACAAAAAACTGATATGAAAACCAGCCCCAACTTGGGCTCAGTTTGAGCATTTGGCGTAGTCTACAATCTACATGGCAACATACTTTTACGGGTGTCCCTGCCTATGGTGTCTCCAGAACACCCGAGGTAGCATTCTGCACACCCAACTTTAATCTTATTGCTAAGCTAAAATCTACTTTCTCACTGGGAAGAGAGAAGGATAGCTTCTAGCAGGAGGTACCTACCCTGACTCTCTCCATTTGAGTGCTGAAAGGGTAAAGGAGCTCAAACAAGATCAGCCCCAAAGAAAAGATATCCACTTTGTGTGAATAAGCGTTTCCATAGACCTAGAGAATTCAAGACAAAAAAAGTGGTGGTCAAGCAATTGGATCTTTTGAACTCATACAGGTCACAATTATTCCATCCTACATCTGTTTATGATCAAACCCAACAAAATATACAGAATTGGAGCGAACTGTGTATCAGCCGATATCTAATAAACTTTAGCTGGTTTTAACAAACGTTAATGGATAATTATTTCATTGTTGTTGTTGCTGTCGTTTAGTCGTGTCCGACTCTTCGTGACCCCATGGACCAGAGCACGCCAGGCACTTCTGTCTTCCACTGCCTCCCGCAATTTAGTCAAACTCATGCTGGTAGCTTCGAGAACACTGTCCAACCATCTCGTCCTCTGTCGTCCCCTTCTCCTTGTGCTCAGTCAGCTTGTACCCGAGACAAGATTTTTAAAAAACCCAGCTTCCTGGTTCACAGTTCATATTTACAGTCAATAAGCTGTTCTAGCATCTAGGTTTTAAAAATTAAAGTGGCATTTAGCTCTGCTGATTAAAACCAAGGCACAGAGCGCACCTGTTCTGGGCTCATGTAGAGCTTGGTCCCAACTTGCCCCGTGTGCCTGTCATAAGCTGGCATTGGTGTTAGAACAGAGTTGTCTTCTTCATCTTGGTCCATTTCAGTCACGAGCCCGAAATCCCCAACTTTCACTATGTCATCCATTGTGAAAAATATGTTGGAGGGCTAGAAGAAAAACAGATCCGGTGAGCAAGTGGAGGACCAAATCAATATATTAAGTAAGACCTAGCTTGCTGTCCACATCTAGCAGGTCCTGTTCAATTGCATCAATACATTATCCTAATTTGCTGAGCCCTACAACATTTGGGACGCGGGTGGCACTGTGGGTTAAACCACAGAGCCTAGGACTTGCCAATCAGAAGGTCGGCGGTTTGAATCCCCACGACGGAGTGAGCTCCCATTGCTCGGTCCCTGCTCCTGCCAACCTAGCAGTTCGAAAGCACGTCAAAGTGCAAGTAGATAAATAGGTACCACTCTGGCAGTAAGGTAAACGGCGTTTCCGTGCGCTGCTTTGGTTCGCCAGAAGCGGCTTAGTCCTGCTGGCCACATGACCCGGAAGCTGTACGCCGGCTCCCTCGGCCAATAAAGCAAGATGAGCGCCACAACCCCAGAGTCGGTCACGACTGGACCTAATGGTCAGGGGTCCCTTTACCTTTACCTTCAACATTTGTGAAAGATAGCCTTTGTTTACCCAAAACGTAAAACACACATGTGCTGATCTGAAAGCCATCCTGAAGATTCTGTTGACTTTGCTGCAGGACAACAGCTTCAAAATAAAATAGAAGCAGTGGTGGCACACTTTACAGGTGTAAAGCAGAAGCAGAGTGGCAGCATTATGCCAGACAAGGATAGTATTTTGATGGGGAAGTGATGTGAGAAGCACACACCTTTCTCCCTCTTCCTCCTGCTTGGCGTTTGCTCTGTGACTGAAACTCCTTGGTTTCATAGGCCGGATTGTACCTGCGCTCAAGCTCACAGAAGTGCAACCAAGTCCTTGAAGGAACTTTCCCCCTCTTTTGAGAGCATACCCACCACCTTTCTGCCTTATGTCAACCCCCAAGGTAGTTCGCATTAAGAAGCTGCCACTGCAGCTGGGGGCAGCATAGGGGAGATCAGGGGAAAAGTTATCCGAGTTGCCAAAGCCATTGCTGATCCCTTTGAGACTGCAAAGCCTTCTCTTCAGTGGAGGGCAATCTTCCATGGAGGCAACAGAAAAGGGTGCAGAAACCAAAGGAATCAACAATGCTCTCAAGTGAAGATGATCGCCGCTGCTCCCTCTTAAGCTGCAATGTTTTTGGTAGAAGTGTTTTGCCTTGGTTTGCTTCTTGGCCACAAGGGACCTTCTGACGCCTGAATGGCACCTGCTGCATTGAAAATGGTACATGACCAATGGACAGAAACCAAGGACATGGTGTATTCATCATTACCCTGACACATTCTTAATATTTTCCCTAAGTACTAGATTAAGGCCTTAGTAAGTGCATAAGCCAGAAATAAATACTCTAGTGCCCAATAAAATGGGGAACCTGCTATTACAAGTTTTGGGATTGTAGTCAACTTAGTTCTACTCAGAGAAGGCCCACCAAGTATTGAGTGGGTCGACTCTGAATTTGACTAAGCTCCGTCTTAAATCAGACTGCCTTGAAAATACTCCTTCTCAGATTCTTTTCAGCTTATAGACATGCTAGAGGATGAAGGGACATGCAAAGATATACAAAGGGGAACAACTGAAAGCTTAAGCTGCCTGTGTAACACACATCTACAACTAACGAACAGGAAGGATGCTCTGACGCAGGTAGAATGCACAAGAAGAAATAATCATATGGAGAAAGAAATCTGAATGGATGTAACCAACTGCTTAAGATCCTATCAAGTATATTTCAATGAGACCAATGGTTTCTTAAGGTCAGGTCAGAACAGCAGTTCCTTGAAAAGCTGTATAGTGGTACCTCGGGTTAAGTACTTAATTTGTTCCAGAGGTCCGTTCTTAACCTGAAACTGTTCTTAACCTGAAGCACTACTTTAGCTAATGGGGTCTCCTGCTGCTGCCGCACTGCAGGAGCACGATTTCTGTTCTCATCCTGAAGCAAAGTTCTTAACCCGAGGTATTATTTCTGGGTTAGTGGAGTCTGTAACCTTAAGCGTATATAACCTGAAGCATATGTATCCCGAGGTACCACTGTATCTTAAATCAAACAGAGTGAAGTTGCACAAGGAAGATGTAGCAACTGCTGTGGGAGCACTGTGCTACAGTTCCCAGTTTGGACTCTAGGTCAGCCACACTAAACCTTCATTTGATACTCTGCTAAAGGGCAAAGAGCAATGAACACAATTCATGGGGTTCCCAAGCATGCACATGCAGACTTCTAACTAGCTTGTGCTAAGGAACTGAAAGTTTATAGTCAACGGTGTTGTTTTCCGGTACAAACCTTGAGGTCCCGATGCATTAACCCTTTCCCATGCAGAAACTGCACAGCTTCAGCTATCTGTAGAAAGATCAGCAGGCAATCTGTCCTGTCTCTCTCCTCTATCGTACATCTTCTGTTCATCCAGTCTTTGAGGTTTTCTTTCCTACAGAGCTGCATCTGAATGTAAAGGTACACTTTTGGAGTGGTAGGCATGGCTTTTTGCGCAGAGTTCTTAGAGATGTCTAAACTTAAGGTCGTTGGTCTTGGTGGAGAAACAGACAAAGGGCTTGTTGAAGACGACTTCTTGTTACTGGATCCTTTTGTGCTTGTTGCTTTATCCTCACAGTGGCTATTGTCAAGCGAGTCATCTGTGTTGCTTTCTTTACTAGAAGTATTATCACAACCGGAGTCTTCAAAGACAATAGACGAAGAGGTCCTCTCCCTCACTCTCACTGTTGGCATGGCTGGAAGACAAAGTTCAAAGGAGTTTCCAGGATCATTTTCATCTACAGTACTACCCTCCATATCACAGTCGGCAAGGAAGCTGTCTTGCATGTTTGACACAGGATCTGCCAACTGGCTCAAGTCTCCGTTATCAATGGCAGAGAATTCCAAAGGGGAGAACTGGCTCTCTGATGAATCCGATTGGCCACAAGGTATCCCAACAGAAAGCAAGGTCTTCCTTTCTACAGATGTAGCAATAACTTCAATGTGTTCCTTTGCAGAGAATGGCTCAGTTCTAATTTTAAATGATGGCACTTCCATTGGGCTGGGAGAACTGAGTGGCCAATCAGTACTTAATTAAAAAAAAAAAAGGAGAACAGAACATTACAAAACTTTTGGTCATTTTAAAATGCATTACCTAAAGAACAGTATCAGCATAGCTTTGGATTTTCTTTCTCAAAATAGAAGTATAAACAAGTTAAACTAACAAAGAAAACTGTCACCACCTACTATGAACCACCATCAAATATTTTTTCGCCATTGTTTTTTCAACCATCAGGGTTTTACTTTTTTTACCTATGGACAGTGTAACAAGGAATGTCCCCCTGAACGCTTTTGATACTTCCCTGTGAGGTGGCACACCTACCACCAAATGTTCCAGAAAACCACATCACTGATTGGGTACGACACAACATCAGGTTTCATCCTCACCCCTTTTCTAATCTCCCCCTATTAAAGAATCTAGGGCAGGTAATTCTTTTAAAAGCAATATAATCAAAATTTTAACTTACTTTATGCAGAAACAAATTTGAGGTAGCCCATGTTTGCTTATCCCTAGCCTCCAATCTGTTCTAGGTTCCCCTGTAAGTCAATGCCTTGTAAGGAGTTTCTAAGTCTACAGTGTCTCGTATTCACCTTCTTCTCAAAACTATTGGAATTAAGTGCAGGTTACTTACCTGTAATGCACATTCTTCAAGTGGCCTTCTGCAAAGGTACACATACAGAAATTGCAGCTCCGCAGAGCAGCATCTTGGAAACTTCTAAAGCTAAAAATGGTGGGAGATCGTTACCCCTTCCCTGGAGAAAGAAGTTCACTACATTACGTTTGTGCCTTGATAGGCAAGTGAGTGCCTTCCTATTCCTGAGTACACACTTCTGGAGTGTGAAGACCAACTGAAAAGAGAGCCTGCAGGGGCAAGGAGTAACTGAACAGAAGACAGTCAAAGAATCTTCCTTACAAGTAAGCAACCTGTCTTGCCTTGTTTGAAGTTTCTTACAGGCACACATATGGCAGAGTAGCTGGCTGGCTTACTGGTGGTGAGTGAGTACTAATCAGCTGAAAAGACTACAGGGACCACTATTCCAAACACATGCTTATAGAATGGACCAAATGGAGGCTGTCTTGCCAAGTTTGAATATCCAAAATGTGGAATGTCCACTCCACATCATTCTTAGAGTCAGAGAAGGACCGATTCAAAAAGTGATGACTAGTTGCACTTGAGCAAAGAGCCTGCAACATTCTGCCAAAATGATAACAACAACAAAAGCGGTTTTGTAAGACATAACTGCAGTTCACAGGTAACCAGAGGCTAAAACAGGCAGCTGTAAGTTAAGTCCAAGCTCCATAAAGGGATGGACACATAGACAGGAGAATGGGAGTTACAAAATAATTTCAAAAGATACTTATAAGGGATGAGACCAGACTGAGTAGTAATCAGCTGAACAGCAATAGGCTGATGAGCAGAAAAGTGAAGCGGCAGGGAGGAGATAGCCAGATCCAGGGCATGTTCCAAAATCAACGGGGACAACCAAAGGCATCCTGTGCAGCCATATATGATTTCTGAGTACCTAGCTTCCACAAGTTCAAAAGTACCATAGGTAAAGGTAAAGGGACCCCTGACCGTTAGGTCCAGTCGTGACCGACTCTGGGGTTGCAGCGCTCATCTTGCTTTATTGGCCGAGGGAGCTGGTGTACAGCTTCCGGTTCATGTGGCCAGCATGACTATGCTACTTCTGGCAAACCAGAGCAGCACATGGAAACGCTGTTTACCTTCCCGCCAGAGTGGTACCTATTTATCTACTTGCAATGCGTGCTTTCGAACTGCTAGGTTGGCAGGAGCAGGGACTGAGCAACGGGAGCTCACCCCGTTGTGGGGATTCGAACCGCTGACCTTCTGATCAGCAAGCCCTAGGCTCTGTGGTTTAACCCACAGCGCCACCCGCATCCCTTCAAAAGCACCATACCCCAAGGTTAAATAGGGGCCGAAAGCTTCTACTGCACAAAGAAGTGGCAGCCCAGGTGCAAATGAGCACCATGAGTCGACATGCAATGTTTTGGTGGGCCAAAGATATTAGCATTGTTTTTATACTTCTTGTTATGTGCAAATGATGCCACTCGGCAGCTTTGGGGCACTTTGAGATACTTGGATCCCATGTCCCAGTAACCACAGAAGCCAAAAATGCTCATCGTGCATGAAGCGGTGTATTCTCCCACATTCAGAGGCATGGTGCCCATTGCAGGCATGTCTTGAATATTTTTCCTGTTTTCTCTTTATTAATCATCACTTCACTTGACATTCGTTCAATGTTCTTCTTGTTATTCCATCTGCGCTCAGGCTCAGACAGTGCATAAGTGGGTTGTGCAACTGACTCAGCTTGCCCCTCTCCCTCTGAGTCAGTGTCCAAGCCACTGTCAGTTGCCTAGGTCACAGCTAAGTCCTTAGGCTTTGACTACAGTGGCGCCCCACAAGACGAATGCCTCGCAAGACGGAAAACTCGCTAGATGAAAGAGTTTTCCGTTTTGGAGGTGCTTCGCAAAACAAATTTCCTATGGGCTTGCTTCACAAGACGAAAATGTCTTGCGAGTTCCTGCAGGGTTTTTTCCCTTTCCCCCCCTTTTTCTAAGCCGCTAAACCGCTTATCCGCTAAAAGCCGCTAATAGCGCTAATCTGCTAAGCCGTCAATGGGCTTGCTTCGCAAGACAAAAAAACCGCTAGACGAAGAGACTCGCAGAACGGATTCTTTTCGTCTTGCGAGGCACCATTGTACATAGTTTTTACAATATTCCTTCAAGCCCAAACAATGTACAACCTTCAGCACAGCCTGGATTCTCAAATGGGATTCTATCGGCATCATTGACCCTTACAAGCATCAGGATCAGGAGACAATCTCTGTCCAAAAGCCATTACAGGTTTTTAAAGCCCATTCCCACAAAGCAACCAAGTGCAGAGTACTATTTAATCAAGCCTGCTTAGTAAACCTGAGGCAGAAAATGCACAATACCACCCTTTCCCAAGAAGAAAGGCTTGTTGTTCCTGGGGATTGGGGACCTTCATCCCACAGCAGTGAGAGTTTTAAAAGGTGTCATAGTACATGCAAGGCCAGGCGGTTCTCGTGGCTACTGAAGGCCTAAGAAATAACTACAAGAGAAAATTCTCCATGATGCTCTTCTGAAACTTCTCCTAAAGGGAGGGGGTGTACTTTCTCCCACCTTTTTAAGCTCTAGAAATCTCTGATTATTGTATTAACATCTCACTTTTCTTCCATCATGGATTTCAAAGTGGAGGCCCTCAGGTAAATCTCCCACCCAGGCACTAGCCAGACCAAAGCCTGCTTAGCTTCTATAGGGTGGCTGCATCATTTGCCTGGGACCATGTCCTGTTTCCTGTGCAGATGCAGGTCCTGTATGTGTACTTGCATAAAGCCCATAAAGAAAAAGTTTTGAAGTTTTGAAACAAAGCAGTAAGATGAGCCAGCCGAGAGGCTGTCCAAGTACATGTTATATTTTAAAAGCTAGTGCGAAACAAATCCGGTAGAAGATAGGGACAGCTAAACAAGGACTCATAGAACAATATACAATTATTATACAACTAGAAGTTACAGTGCAGAAATATAGAGCTTTCTCACTTCTTGCAGTGAGAGTACAATACTTTCCAGGGAAGTATAATACTTTCCTGAGACTTTCCAGGAAATGAAAGTGATACCTTTCGTCCTTTAGCCACAGTTTGTCCATTCTTTCCTGCCAGCTTTCAGGCGGCGCTTCCAGCCATGCATTGAAATAGCGAACAATACAAGGATGTTCAAGTTTTGCTAATGCTTTTACTTCACGCATCACCTTCTCACGAGCCAATTCCCTAAAAATGAAAGAGTCATAATGTAAAATAAAGAAGAAGTCAGTTCTCTGTGGGGGATGAACTGGAACAACTTTTAACTGTCGTGGTTATTTTAATTTATGAAAGACAAAATTCTGCTTCGAGTCTCATGCTCTGGTGTGTGGATACCACACTACAGGTACACTTTGTAAACAACAGGTAAGTGCAAGTAACTTATTATTAACACAGCTTTTTTCTGCTTTGTTGGGATGAGGAAAAGTACCTAAGAAATGTTCAACAATGCCCCGGGAACTCTTTTGGTGTGCCAGACATGTCCTAGGATGAGACAAATTAGGACTGACATGTGGACCACAGTGCCACCTAGAGATGCATCACGTAAAGGAAGCCAGAAAATAAAAGACATTTACTCACCTATTTGGAAGACGAATTCTTTTAATAGCGTAGTTGCAGTCGTCCACTTTATTTCTGGCTTCAAACACTACCCCAAACCCTCCGCGACCCAGACACTGAATTGGCTCAAAGTCGGTTAGATATCTGCAAAAGAAAGGAAGGAAAATGCTTGTGATTAAGATTTGATTATTATGTGGCAGAATCCGAAACCAGGGAGAAGAGTCGGTGGAGGAAGATTGGAAGAAATTTAAAGACTATTTACAGAAACATTGCAAAATTAATGAATGTTAGAATGACGTTGGAATGAATTTATGTGATTTTAGCAGAAATGTTACAAAGATTTAGGAAAAAACAGGCTGCTAATTGGTGAAAGGAGGGGAAGTAAAGTTATATTAATATCAAGGTAAATTACAGGACAAAAATTTGAAAAGAGGGAAAGGATTTGCTGAAATGGATAACTGACCTAGAATACAAAAAAGGGAGGTGTGAGGAGGTCAGGGAAATAAGCTAATGAAAGATAAGTAATGGGAAGATTTGTTGTATTTTTCCTTGTTTTTTCTTTTTGCTTAAAGGTAAAGGTAAAGGTACCCCTGCCCGTACGGGCCAGTCTTGACAGACTCTGGGGTTGTGCGCCCATCTCACTTAAGAGGCCAGGGGCCAGTGCTGTCCGGAGACACTTCCGGGTCACGTGGCCAGCGTGACATCGCTGCTCTGGCGAGCCAGAGCCGCACACGGAAACGCCGTTTACCTTCCCGCTGGTAAGCGGTCCCTATTTATCTACTTGCACCCGGAGGTGCTTTCGAACTGCTAGGTTGGCAGGCGCTGGGACTGAGCAGCGGGAGCGCACCCCGCCGCAGGGATTCGAACCGCCGACCTTTCAATCGGCAAGTCCTAGGCGCTGAGGCTTTAACCCACAGCGCCACCTGCGTCCCTCTTTTTGCTTAATGGATTTTAATTCTCTGCTTTCTTTTTTATATTTATTTTTTATTTTTTGTATTTTATCTTTTTTGTTTAAAATGTTTTTTTGCTTTTGTACCTCTAAAAATTTTAATAAATATCTTATTTTTTTAAAAAAGGATTTGATTATTATGATAATGACTAGCAGTTCATCTAAAATACAGTCATACGTCGAGTTTGTTTGCTTCACATTGTGTTTTTCAGGTTATGAACAGGGCAACCCCGGAAGCAATTACTTCGGGTTTGCCGCTTTGCACATGCGTGATCTGTGCGTATGCGCGCTCTATCGCGTCACGCACATAAGCAACGGTCTACTTACGGACTTTTTGGGGTGCAAACGGCAACCCGGAACGGATCGCGTCCGTAAGTAGAAGTACCACTGTACTAGAGATGTGTTTTGGTTTACTTTTGCACACAACAGTGGTATACCGTATTTTTCCCTCTATAACACGCAGATTTTTTCTCCTAAAAAGAAAGGGGAAATGTCTGTGCGTGTTATAGAGCGAATGTGTGGTCCCTGGAACCGAAAAATCAGTCAAAAATCAAATCGCGCTTCACGGAGAAGGGAAACCTGAAAAGAGGAAGCGGCTGCTTTCCTGCATTCTGCCTCAGTGTCTTACTGCCCACCCTCCTCTGTTTCGTTGCTGTGTTTGCTGAAACGGAACAAAGAGCAGGGAAAGCCCCTCCCCTCCAGGCAAGCAGAGGGGAAAGCAGAGTGTCATCTCTGTGCTCCGGTGCTGCTGGGGGAGAGGGAGAGAGAGGGGGGAGGGAGAGAGAGAGGGGGGGAGGGAGAGAGAGAGGGGGGAGGGAGGGAGGGAGGGGGAGAGAGAGAGAGAGAGAGAGAGAGAGAGAGAGAGAAAGAAAGATGGCTGGCTTGGGTGGGGGGAAACTTGCCTTTCTTTCCTCCCTCCCGTTAAATCCCTCTTCTGCATTCTTAGCCAGCTGCTTCTCTGCACACCCCTCTCATGTCCCTTCTTTGTTTTTCCTTCGCTCCCCACTTAAAATGTGGTTACAAAGCATAGATCCACATGGATCCTCAGGATCTTTGCATTCGGTCACCCCAAATTCACCATCAGATCACATAGCATGTCCATGGCTACAGCCTGCACCAAAAAAATCACGCACCCACTGTTGCCTGGGGCTGCAATGGTGCAAAAATGTGGTTACAAAGCATGGATCCACAGGGATTCTCAGGATCTTTGCATTGGGTCACCCCAAATTCACCATCAGATCACATAGCATGTCCATGGCTACAGCCTGCACCAAAAAAATCATGCACCCACTGTTGCCTGGGGCTGCAATGGTGCAAAAACGTCGTTACAAAGCATGGATCCACAGGAATTCTCAGGATTTTTGCATTGGGTCACCCCAAATTCACCATCAGATCACATGTCTGTGGCCACAGCATGAAGCACAAAAATGATACATCCACTGTTTCATTCAGAATGTTTTTTCCCTTGTTTTCCTCCTCTAAAAACGATGTGCGTGTTATGGTCAGGTGCGTGTTATAGAGCGAAAAATACGGTAAGTACAATCAGCCAAATATTCCTCTTAAAACACAGGAAGATTCCTTACACCGTATAAGCCCATTACTATGTCCAGCTGGGTATTGTTGAAGCGAGATGAACGCCGCACCCCATAGTCACATTTGACTGGACTTAACCGTCCAGGGGACCTTTACCTTTACCTGTTGACAATGACTCGGAGCACCTCTCCAGGGTTTCATACAGGAGTCCTCCCCAGCCCTAACTGGAGATACCAGGGATTGAATCTGGGGCCTTCTGCACACCGATGCATGTGCTCTTATCACTGAGCTAAAACCTACCACATCCAATGTAACATCTTCTGGCAACTAGAGCATTTTATTTATTTATTTATTTATTTATTTATTTATTTATTTATTTATGGAAACCCTTTCCACGCAAATGGCATCTTTTAAGTAAGGAAGCCTCCAACAGCACCCACCCCATGTTTCAGAGCCACAACTAGAGGCATACAACATAAGGTAAAGGGGCCCCTGACCATTAGGTCCAGTTGTGACCGACTCTGGGGTTGCAGCGCTCATCTCGCTTTACTGGCCGAGGGAGCCGGAGTTTGTCTGCAGACAGCTTCCGGGTCATATGGCCAGCATGACCAAGCCACTTCTGGCGAACCAGAGCAGTGCATGGAAACACCATGTACCTTCCCACTGGAGCGGTACCTATTTATCTACTTGCACTTTGACGTGCTTTCGAACTGCTAGGTTGGCAGGAGCAGGGACCGGGCAACGGGAGCTCACCCTGTCGCAGGGATTCGAACCACCGACCTTCTGATCAGCAAGTCCTAGGCTCTGTGGTTTAACCCACAGCGCCACAAAATACACTTTGTATTTATTTCCTCTTAAAAACTGTACCTTGTGCTATGCAGGAGGCTGCTTTTAAAGCTCCCCTGAGTTTGAGAGCTGGCTTGTTGAGTTTTACGGAGGAGAATTGCTTTTGGAAAGAGGGACTCAGAAAGAATGCAAGTCCATTACATTCCAAATGGTGCACAGAAGAGAGGGATAGAAAAGTAATTGCTTTTACCTTGACACATATCCAGAGTTCTGAAAGTCACCCCAGCTGTTCTCTTTAGCCTGTCCAACTGCAGGTTCATATTTACTGTCCGTCTGACACTGAGTTTCAGACTCTTTCCGCTGCTGAGATAGGAACAGATTGTTTATAATTGAGGCAGCTCAATACTAACTTTATTGACAAGGATGGAAGAGCAAAATTTAAAAGGTTGTGCTACATCCTGCTCACCAAATACAAAAATTGGGAAAGGGGAGAGAGAAGAGACATGATTTTCATAAGCTAACATTTGGAGGTTGTTTTTGGTAACAGTAACTCCCTGCATGACATAGCAGGGAGTTGCTTTGAGGACAAAGCAATAGTTTGCCAACAACGTTTTTCCACACCCTTCTAATACTAGATGAGCTTTTCCACTCTGGAGTGACACAGCAGAGGCTTGTTGAAGCCCTGAAAACCTTTAAATAATTAAAAGTAACTAAGCTGCAAGATGGGATAGGCACCGAGGGAGTGGTGTCATCATTCACAATCATAACTGCACATGGCAATTGCCACGTGCTTGACACCAGGAATAAAATTATATCATTTATAAACTGCCTCAAACTCTAGATGCTGTAAAACCGTTTGTCAGATACAGTGGTGCCTCGCAAGACGAAAAGAATCCGTTCTGCGAGTCTCTTCGTCTAGTGGTTTTTTCGTCTTGCGATGCAAGCCCATTGACAGATTAGCGCTATTAGCAGCTTATCGGATAAGTGGATAAGCGGCTTAGAAAAGGGGGGGGAAGGAAAAAAAACCTGCAGGAACTCGCAAGACATTTTCGTCTTGCGAAGCAAGCCCATAGGAAATTCGTTTTGCGAAGCACCTCCAAAACGGAAAACTCTTTCGTCTAGCGAGTTTTCTGTCTTGCGAGGCATTCGTCTTGCAGGGCACCACTGTAATTAGAAAAGAGGAAGGTAAGGAGTTCGCTACATCTAGAACTGCGAAAACATGATCATTGCAACTCAACTGCAATGTGGAAGCTTCAAAGCAGAGCTCTAGCTCTAAGTTCTTGCTCTAGATATAACTACCTGGTTGTATAAATTTCTATTAAAAGTAATGATCAGGACAAGTGCCTGAGACAATCTAGCAGTCAGTTCTTATGACAACCTATTGATTTATATGAAACCAAAACAAGCTCGTATCAAGTTCATAAGCGCTGCATTTCATTACTTGAATAAATGCAATCTAAAACATGAAAAGCCTCAAAAGGGAAAAGATGCAGTTACACTTCAAGAATCGATTCACTCTACTTACTCGATTGCGAACATGCGGGTGGAAAAGTCTACGCACAATAAAAGTTGTAGCCACAATGCATAATATGATGGTACTAATGATTTCTTTCCACCAGTGCAGAAGTAGAACTGGATCTTTTTTGCGGATGTTTTGTGGATAGTTCATGTCAGCAAATCTCACGGTGATCTGGGTGCTTCGTCGGTGCCTCTCTCGAGTGTAGTAGGGCAAAAAATAACCATTATCTATATTTTTTAAAAAAGTGAACAAAGGGTATAAGAATGTTTTCGTAAATCTACAAACCACCAGGTAGTACTAATCTTTCAATAAATAAAATTTCCCCTTTCAAATGTTGTTGACCAGTGAAAAACCCATGTAGCGGCCAAAGACACTGGCTAGAATCTAAAGAATATGTCCAACTTTAGGCAAATCCAGTGAGAATTTTGATATTTTGTCCTTTGAACAGTGGCTCTCTATACCAGGGATGTGCAAGAGGTCGATCGTGATCTACTGGTAGATCCCCGCAAGGTTTTGGTAGATCGCGGTCAATCTCTGGCTCCCTTTCCTTAGCGTCACTAAAACTGACTCCTGTCACGCCCCCTTGCCCTGCCCTCCATTGTTGTATGATCTCTGTAAGGGAAGACGGAGCTTTCTCAGTGCTGCTGTTCTGAGCCATAATGATCTTTTTATGAGTGACTTTGCCCCTTGCCTTTAACCCCCCCAAAAGGGAACTCCCCCCCCCAAAGCAGCTTTTAAAAATGGGGCTTTCCTCTTTCCTGAAAAGCTCAACAACTCTGAATCGCCCCCCCCCAAAGGGGTATATATTGCCTAAAAAAAGCTCCACAACTTTGAGCTGAACACCCCCCCCCAAAAAAAACCCCACACACAGGGGTAGATCACTGCCAGTTTTTAATTCTGAAAGCAGATCGCAGTCTCTTGAGTTGGCCACCCCTGCTCTACACCATACTAGAAGATTTTTGAAATCTCACTGAAAGCTTTTTAAGTTGTATTCATTCAACTTGTTTTTATTATTGCTTGTTAGCCGCCCTGAGCCCGGCCTTGGCTGGGGAGGGCAGGGTATAAATAAAAATTATTATTATTATTACCAAGTCAAACCATTGGTCCATTTGGCTCAGTGCAGTCTACATCAAGTGTGGGGAATCTTTGGCCCTCTGTAGGTTTCTGAGCTACAACCAGCTAGCATGATGGGAATTGTAGTTCTGCAACATCTGTAGGGCTAACAGTTCCCCACACTTGGTCTATGCTAAATGGAAGCAGCTTTCCAGGATTTCAGGTCTCTCCCAGCCCTAACTGGAGATACCAGGGATTGAACCTGTGGACTTTCTTCGTGGCTCTCCTTCCTTTCGAGATGGGTTCTGCAATGCAACATGGAGGCTGCTCTTCAAGAATGATGCAGAAAGCCTCCTTGGGCTGAGGTTATCTATAGGGCTGACAAACTCTTCCAGTACAGTGGTATCTCGGGTTAAGAACTTAATTCGTTCCGGAGGTCCGTTCTTAACCTGAAACTGTTCTTAACCTGAAGCACCACTTTAGCTAATGGGGCCTCCTGCTGCTGCTGCCCCGCTGCTGTGCGATTTCTGTTCTCATCCTGAAGCAAAGTTCTTAACCCAAGGTACTATTTCTGAGTTAGCGGAGTCTGTAACCTGAAGTGTATGTAACCAGAGGTACCACTGTATTCAGAAGACAGCCATCCCAATTTATTTAGAGGCTAACAATTAGGGTTCCACAGATACCATGATTTATTTCAACTAGGTTTTGTTACTGTAAGTATAAAAAGGAGCTAGGGGTTTCACCTATCAAAACCATGGATGAAAACAAAGCATAGCTCACACACACCATAGGGATACTGCAGGACGGAAAGGGCACCATTACTGTATTCCTCATGAGAAAACTTGTCATTGCTGAGACATTTGTCAAACTCATCTGATCCCACCAGCACAGGAGTTCTAGAAGGAGAATCTAGAAACAACGCATAATTTTCAGAGTGAGTCTGTTTCACACATTACATTTGAATGAGCATTCCTGCATGCATAAAACCTTTCAGAAATCCTAAATAGTGCTTCTAGAAATGGTTACCATCATCTAGAGCAAGGGTGAGGAACCTTTTTGGCCTGGTGGGCCAGATCTTCATCTCCCCCCCACACTGAGGACCAACTTAGACAGGTGCCATATCATGATGACAGGTAACTGACAAGTGGGTGGTCCTGCCCACCCTGGAAAGTTGACCTGATGGTGGAGAGAGACAGTCAGCTTTGCTAGCACATTCCCCACTGGGAAAATACTAGTAAAGCAGCACCAAGCAGGATTGAACCTCACCAGTCAGCTGACTGATTGACAGGCGGGTGTAGTTGCAGGGGGATTGCCTTGCAGGCCAAATTTGGATCCCCTGGCAGACGAATACTGGCCTGCAGGCTGGAGGTTCCTTACCCCTGTTCTATAATTTCAAGCTTTTCTATTGCTGGAAGAAATGTACACCTGACAATTGTTAAAACGCCTCAGCTAGAAAACTCAATAAGCAGTGATAGTTTTTCCGTGGAAAATCTTCCATTTTTAGAAATGCCTTATGTATTAAAATTAGTAACCTAATAAATAAATGTAATGCCAGCTAAATTGGCGCTGTGGAATGATCAGTATACAGTCTAATATAAGAAATTAAAGTTGCAATTAACTTTTTTTCAGATGGCTATCCTTAGAATGATAAATAAATGCAAAGCACATCTTTGCAGGCATGTTAAAATTCCCAGCACTTTTTCAGTGCTTTCATTCCCTCCCACCACTCAAAATGTAAACAAGGTTAGAAAATAATATGCCATGCTGTGTCATGTTTTACAATATTTACAAGTATTCTGGCAAATGTAGCTTCTATGTAAAGCAAGTGTGGGGAGCATGTGAACCTATAGATGTTACTGGACTACAACTCCCATCATTCTTGGCCATTGGCCAAGCTTGCTGGGGCTGATGGGAATTGTTGTAGTAGAGCAATGTCTGGAGTGCCAAAGGTTCCCACACTTGATGTAAAGCTCTGAGTCAGTTTCAACGAAACACTTAAATCCACTCAGAGTGCAGTTTTGTGACACCCGACCATCAGTAATCAGACATCTCAAGTCAGCTATGTTCGAGATATACGGTTGAAAACAGTAATAAAACTCTCTATCAATATTATGGCCTATCACCTTCCAATCTGAAAAAAAGATAATCCTAGGAACATCACTTACGTATCAATGGTTTCCACTTGATTACAGGCAAAGGGATAACAGCATTATCATTTCTGGACTCCAAAGCTTTAGGGTTGGTTGGGAACTTATCAGAAATTCTGACTGATGACTGAAGGTACAGCTGGCCTTTGTACATTCCTGCATAATAAAGCACAGATCATTATTTATCTCAGGGATTATCATTTTACTTGTGTGCACCTTTAAGAATAGAGGGGAAGAGAATACAAACGCCTAAGCCGTGAATTCTAGAGCAATGCAAAAGATGCACTGCCTACATTGTAAGATGATATAATTACATCTATCTACCGTATTTTTCCGCCTATAAGACGCCCCCATGTATAAGATACCCCCCCTATTTTGTGGGACTCAAATTTAAGAAAAGAGGGGGAGATGGTCAAGAGTATAAGACGCCCCCTAATTATTGACATTATTTTTAAGGGAAAAAACCTACCTGTTCTTTGGGGCTGGTGGTGGGGGAAAGCAGCGCTCCCCCCCCCCCAAAGAGCAAGTCAAAAGGAACCCAAAGCCTCCAGAGCCCAGTGGGAACTCCTGCTGGGTTCCGGAGGCTTTGGGTGAACGTACCTTTTGTGTCAAGAACAATGCACTGATGCAAGAAATATTCCACTGCCAAAGCAAAACACACAATACTTTGGATTTCTACCATGTTGTTCTTTGGCTTTTGCTGAAACACTTACATTAATTATACCCACCTAAAAATAAAATAAAAAATAAAAATCTGTCTACTAAGGGTTTGGACAATGCAAAGATTATGTCTTGTTTGAAAGTTGGAGTGTACCTAAATAGACACTGGACTCTGTAGCTCCTCGCGCAGCTTCCACTATGTCTTCTTCATCTTCTAAGACATCACTATTGGAGGTGTAGCTCGTGTCATCAAAGAGGCTAATTGGAATTACCTTGCCATCCTTAACCAGCCAGGCAGAAGCAACAGGTGTGCAAAACTGCAGATAAAGTATGAATATTTGAAAAATCAGTTCAATGCATTTTCACTCTAAAACCAAATCTTTTAAGAGCACAGCTTTTAATGAACTCAAAAAATGAACATATTACAAAAGAAAAACATTTTTAAAAGCCTCAAATTCCAGAAAGATGCAAGGTATTTTTGGCAATGCTGTTGTATTTCTAGAAAGTGTCAAGATGTTACCATCTTTAGTACCTGGTATTCCCATTCCAGATGTCCTCCCTGCTTATTAAATGCCATCACCTTCCAGTCGGCTACTGAGACCTTTATCACCGTATCCTTCATTACAGCCTCCTGCTCTTCCACATCTGAAATTATTTTAGAATCTTCTTTGTTTAGATTTGGTTTCAAATTGCCTTCAAGAAATCCCATTCTCTTTTCAGTGTCTGGAACATAGCGCAGTTCAAAGTGACCAACACTAAAATTCCACCTTTAAGTTAAAAAAAGAGAAGATGACGACCGTGACTGCAAATCAATCCGGTTTTTATAATATGTAAAAGGAGACAACATGGTATTTCTAAAGTAATGTAAGCCTATTTTCCACTGTAGTAATAAAGCATGTTATCTTCTAACACAGTACATAAGCTTTTGACTTCATACACATCTTTTCCACAAACTGGGTGGTTGATAAAGGAAGAAGGGAAAAGCAGTACTTTTGTGCCAAAGGTAAAGGACCCCTGACAGTTAAGTCCAGTTGCAAACGGCTGTGGGGCTCATCTTGCTTTACTGGCCAAGGGAGCCGGTGTTTGTCTGCAGACAGTTTTTCCGGGTCATGTGGCCAGCAGGACTAAGCCGCTACTGGCGAAACCAGAGCAGCGCATGGAAACGCCGTTTACCTTCCCGCTGGAGCGGTACCTATTTATCTACTTGCACTGTGACGTGCTTTCGAACTGCTAGGTTGGCAGGAGCAGGGACCAAGCAATGGGAGCTCACCCCATCGCAGGGATTCGAACCACCAACCTTCCGATCAGCAAGCCCAAGGCCAAAGCACGTTTGAAAACAAACAGCTTCTCTGCGTCTTCAAAGGAGGTTGCTATAATGTGAATACAGTTACAGTAACCACCTTTGAAATTTGTAAAGTGTCAGACATCATCATCAAGATTCAGTTCCCCACGACTGCCTTAGGGCATCAATGTAGGAAGCATATCCCTCCAGTTCCTCCCAGCCTGGTATCTGCAAAATACATCAGGGCACTGGGCAAACCTTTTCCTAGTTGTTGTGAAAATTGTAAAATCTATCAGAATTCAATGTCTTCTGGGTAAAGGAAAGAGAGAGCAGATTCAAGCATCTTCATAAAAACTAGACGTGCCAGATTTTAAATTGTTGGAGTAAGAAAGAACATGAACTCTTTAAAGGGCAGCAATCTGACAATGCACCTGCTGCTGCAGAAATTATTTACAAATCTCATATACTATGCATGTCCGTACTTCTCATTGCCGCTGCGGGGCCCAACAGCACGGACAGTTTTCTGAGTTCGATGTAAAAGAAGAATATCTTCCTGTTCCATCTCGTCTTCATCCCAGCGACGACAGCCCATGGCAGAGCAGATATACTTCACCTGAACAAGAAAGAGAAGTCTTAAAGGATCAGACATAGTTTTTTCAGTATATCCTTCTATTTACTAGTCAGTCAATAAGTGTGACTCCATTTTGCTCTCACCTTCCCATTATATTTGTACCCAGAGATGTAAATATGGATTCCATACACAAAACAATACAGTGGTACCTCGGGTTACAGACACTTCAGGTTACAGGCGCTTCAGATTACACACTCTGTTAACCCAGAAATAGTACCTTGGGTTAAGAACTTTACCTCAGGATGAGAACAGAAATTGTGTGGCGATGGAGCAGGAAGCCTCATTAGCTAAAGTGGTACCTCAGGTTAAGAACAGTTTCAGGTTAAGAATGGACCTCCAGAATGAATTAAGTTCTTAACCCGAGGTACAACTGTACAGAGGAAAAGTTGCAAACTAATATAAAAATTCACTAAAATAATACTTAGCATTAAAAACATGCTACGCCCATCACATAGGCAATTATTGTTGCTATGTTTTTAATGCACAGAAGTTGGAGAGAGCTACTATTTTAATGCTATCATTGGGTTTCTATTGTACTGGATGTGCAATGTGCTCTACATGGGGCTGCCCTTGAAGGCAACTCAGAAATTTCAATTGGTCCAAATTGCAACAGCCCATTACTGGCTGGGGTTCCTTTAGATCGCACATGATCCTGTTTTAAAACAGCTGCATTGGTTGCCAGCACAATTCAAGGCGCTCAAGCTACCTTTTTAAAGCCCTAAATAATTTAGGTCCCAAATATTGGAAAAACTGCCTTCTTTGTTACAGACCCTCTTGGCCGGTGATGGCCAAACTTGGCCCTCCAGCTGTTTTGGGACTACAAATCCCATCATCCCTAGCTAACAGGACCAGTGGCCAGGGATTATGGGAATTGTAGCCCCCAAACAGCTGGAGGGCCACGTTTGGCCATCACTGCTCTTGGCTGTTATGACTGGCAGTGGGTGGTTGTAGTCTGGGAGACTGCATTCTCTGCGGCAGCCCCAAGCTTGTGGAGCACCCTCTTGACAGTGGTGTGTCTGGCAACTTCACTGTACAGTTTTCGGTGAATGTTGAAGACATACCTCTTTTCCCTTGCCTCTGAAACCAGTGGTGTCAATTTTAAGGAGTCACTCTTTTTTTTCTGGCTGTAGGTCACTTTAAGCTGCTTTTAATGTATTTTAAATTGTTGTAACCTGTCCTGAGGCCCAAGGATGAAAGGCAAGTAATAAATTTAAACAACCACCCTGCCCCCTGGTGGCTAGAAATAACAGAAATAGAAATAATATAGCTTGGAAGCAGAATAGAAATTTGTAAAAATAAGTCAACCTCTGTAAGACCTAGAAAACTTGCAAGGTGGGCCAACGTTGGTACTCTATACAGTGGTACCCCGGGTTACATACGCTTCAGGTTACACACTCCGCTAACCCAGAAATAGTACCTCGGGTTAAGAACTTTGCTTCAGGATGAGAACAGAAATTGTGCTCCGGCGGCGCGGCAGCAGCAGGAGGCCCCATTAGCTAAAGTGGTGCTTCAGGATAATAACAGTTTCAGGTTAAAAACGGACCTCTGAGACGAATTAAGTACTGAACCCGAGGTACCACTGTATTACACATAGCACTGAAATTCAGAGAGAGAATGGCTTGCCTAAATCCACCTTGTATGTGAGATTAAAACTGAGGCCTTATGTGAAATAAGAAGTTGGATCCAGACATCTGCCAGCAAAAGGAGCTGGCTTACCCACCTCCTCTTCCCTTCTCCCTCAACTCCTGCTGAGTGGAGTGAGCTGTGGTACAGGGAAACTGCTCAACCCCACTTCCTTGTGCAAGATCCCTGAGCAAAATCCAGCCACTCAGCCCTGCTCAGAGGCTTCTGGTGGGAGCCCTGCCTGATATGATACTAGGGAAGCACAAGGGCAAGAAATGCTTCTGCAATAACCCTGGTTCCATACGGGTTATTCCATAAGAAATTATATAATCAAACATCTTTAAGCAGTAACTAAGCAAGTGCATAAGTAGCCTCGCCAATTTCAGTGAAGCTTACCTTGCTCCATCTGGGCTAAGTGAGAGTGTCTTTCTGGGAAACTGTTAAATTTCCATATACATACAGCTTCTATTAAGAGTATGCGGCTGATAGCCAGAAGTAAAATGGGCCAGTGCTATCTGGTGCTGAGCGCATGATGTATTTTGATGTGCTCTCTTGCAAATATGTAAGAAAAAGTCTATCATCAGTAAGAACCTTTTTACCTTTCCTGAATATGAGCTCAGCCCATATGTTGTCAAGGACTTTCCTCCAACCAGGACAACATCATCTCCAAATTTGTATGATGATTCGAGAAGAGATTCCACAGTGAAAGGGACAGCTTCCATGCTTTCTCTGTCACGATCCCATTGAAAAAGGTCCCCATCCAAGGAAGGAATTATCATCTTATTCCCAAATACCTACAAAGCATTAGAACAGAAATACATATAGTGGCAACCAGGACACAAACATGTTTTGTATCAAATGTGGGGCACAATGCAATAATAATTTGTAGCTTAATCTTCATAGTTTGTCTTTTACATGTCTACTATACATTTTACATGTCTACCGTAAATTGTGGATATTCATTTTTAGCTACTTCCTCCACCTTTAGCTTAGCATAGATGGTAATGCCAGTTTGTGTGTTGTGTATTGGAATCTGCAATTGCTTTTATATGCATAGACATTCTCAATATTTATTTACATACCACTCAACAAGTGTTCTTTAGGCAATTTATAGTAACAGCTAACACTATTTAGCAAACAAATAAAGCAAACAAAAAATTTAAAGCACAATAAATAAAAAAGAAGCAGAATAAAACCAAAGTAAAACTAGAAATGGAAAAAAACAATAGTGCAGAATCACAATGCCCTAAACATCTTTTAGGACTGAAAAGCCCACCCACAAGACAAAATAGGTGCTAGGTGAGCCTCTCTGTCACCATTCATTTTGCAGAGGCACCCAGAGGAGGAGGGAATATTTATTCATGTTTCACCTCTCCCCATGTTGTTCAACATTTTTACAAACGACACTGATGAATGTATTGAGAGGATGCTCGTCAAATTTGCAGATGGTACCAAACTGGGAGGGGTAGTCAGTGCCACTGAAGACAGAAATCAGGATTCAATATGACCATAACAGATTGGAGAACTGCTCTCAAACTAACGAAACAAATTCAAATAGGGACAAATATAAGATTCTACACATAGGGAAGAAGAACCCGCTGCACAAATTTAACATGGAGGACACCTGGCTTGCCAGTAGTTCATGTGAAAAGGATCTAGGGGGTCTTGGTAGACAACAAGCTTAAAACAAGTTAACAGTGTGAAGCTGCAGCAAACAACAAGAACCCAACAGAACAAAACTAATGCTATTCTAGGCTGCATCAACAGAAATATAGTGTATTGAACAAGGGAAGTAATAGTCCTGCTCTATTTTGCCATGGTCAGGCCACACCTGGAGTGTGATGTCCAGTTCTGGGCAACACTATTTAAGAAGGGTATTGATAAGCTAGAATGTGTGCAAAGGAGAGCAGCCAAGATGACCAATGGTCTGGAAATCAAGCCTTATGAGGCACGGTTGAGGGTTAAGAGGAGACTGAGCAGAGATAAGATAGTCATCAAATATCTAAAGGGCTGTCACATGGAGGATGGAACATACTTGTTTTCTCCTGCTCTGGAGGCTAGCTAGGTTAGGGGGGCTGTGACTGGCCCAACATCACCCTATGATCTTCATAAGTGAGTGGGGATTTGAATGCTGATCTGCCAGGTTCTAGTCTGACACACTAACCACTACACCACACTGCCTTCCTGGAGTCCTTCTGCTATGGGGCAGCTATATAAATTTAGTAGGTAAATAAGAATGGGGAAAGCAAAATCACACTTAGAGAAGCATCTGAAATATTTTCCTTGAAGCTTGAATTTGTTCTGTATTGTTTTATTTGATGTTCTAATGTGTTGTAAACCGCTTTGAGATTTAACAATAAAGTTTGCTGCAGTAAAGGCACCTGGAAATTCCATTGTAGCGACTATAACCTAGGTTTAAGGCACCATTTGCCAATTAGCTTACATATCAGAGTTTCTGGCGCTGAACTGGGCCTCTTCCAGAAATTGTTCCCTAGGAGAGAGAGTTGTTAACAGTGTCTAAAGCAGGGGTAGCCAAGGTGGAGCCCTCTTGCTGGACTACAGCTTCCATCATCCCTCTAAACTGGCCATGTTGCTTGGGACCGATGGGAGTTGGCTACCCCGGTCTAAAGGAACTGGGAAGTTCCATCAGATAGTGGTGTGAGTGACTTCCTTTTTAAAATCTCTGCTTAAACTGCCATCTACGTTCTTGTTACAGATAGGTAGCCGTGTTGGTCTGCCATAGTCAAAACAAAAAAAATTCCTTCCAGTAGCACCTTAAAGACCAACTAAGTCAGTTCTTGGTATGAGCTTTCGTGTGCATGCACACTTCTTCAGATACACAGTGTATCTGAAGAAGTGTGCATGCACACGAAAGCTCATACCAAGAACTGACTTAGTTGGTCTTTAAGGTGCTACTGGAAGGAATTTTTTTTGTTTTATCTACATTCTTGGATGTTGATTTTAAAAAACAGAAATGAATATTTATCATTGTGCATGCACAAAGAATTCCCTGAGTATGTAGAACAGCCTTCTTGGGGCAGCCTCATTTCATATTAAAACAGAAAGGCACTTGACTATATGAATTAAATATAAGACAGAATTATAATGATTTCTGTTCAGTGAAGTTGAACAAATGATGACTTAAATTGACAGTTCACAAGGCATGTGTAAGTATCTTGTGATACCCTACATCCTTTGTATCAAGATAATTGGACATGACTGCCTGGATGACTCATTCTTGCATTAGATGAGATAATGCTTTAAGCAAAAAGGAAGAAGGGGGTGATGTCATTTCTTTACCTAACTTACATGCCTTTGCTGATTCTTACTGCCTCCCATGAAATCCCTTTCTACTTCCGCATGATAGTACACATTATTTGAGCCTCTTCCTAATTCCACTGGGAGCCCATGCTCCCAATCTTTCTGGAGCATGTGGTGATCTCATCACTTGACTTATGCATACATCAACCAGAAGAGTCTGGTTTTAACTTCACTTTACTTCCTGAGCTCTGAATTGTCTCCACTGGCATTGATTTCTGCTATTACAATCCTTCCTCAAGACCTTTGAGCCCTCCAATTTATAGTCTGGGTTTTCACCAGGGAGATTCCAGGTGAACTTTTTACATAGCAGGAATATCCCTATTTAGAATGTTCTAAAGCAGTATACAGTGGTATCTCAGGTTAAGTACTTAATTTGTTCCGGAGGTCCGTTCTTAACCTGAAACTGTTCTTAACCTGAAGCACCACTTTAGCTAATGGGGCCTCCTGCTGCTGCCATGCTGCCAGAGCACGATTTCTGTTCTTATCCTGAAGCAAAGTTTTTAACCTGAAGCACGATTTCTGGGTTAGCGGAGTCTGTAACCTGAAGCGTATGTAACCCAAGGTACCACTGTAACCAGTTTTTTATTTCTATGCTCTCAAAAATTGTTGGTTCTTTGTTCTCATGCATAATGTGATTTGTCACTAATTTCTATTTATATAATCTTAGCTGTAATATCTGTTCAGATGTTTTGTATCTGCCATCCCAGAATACCATACAGGTGCACTTCCTGTTACTGACTGCTACAGGAAGCTTTGAAGTGGCAACTATAAGCAGACTGCTGTCTTTATGTACAGGCTATGCATAGGCAGCCTAACATGGAGTATGTATAATCTGTGTGCCCTTCACTGCGTTTAGGCATAAACCCTATAAATAGTGCAAGATGGGTATATCCCTACTGAAACTCATTAGCTTCTTTCTTGGTTTTATCTACAGAATTCCAGTTCTCCTACACTGCTTCTTTAGAAGATCTTGGTTTTTTCCCTTAGGGATAAACGTTGTCTAGTGCTGGAATGTTGATTTAGTTGGTTAATGTACACCTGCTGATTCATTGGTTTGTGGCCAAAAATACCAAATAAGTAGATCACCTGATTACCTAGTTTGCAAAGGTACGGAAGATAGGAGGTCAGAACAACCCTAACTCCTGCTACCTTAGATTTTGAAAACTTAACCCTGTCTTGCCCACAGAGTACTCTGGTGAATTTGGTCACCTTTCTGTATAGTTATTTGCATTTATTTGTAATCTACAAATTTACCTGTAATTAGGGTTCGCTCTTCCTGTCCACTGTCTACATGTCAGCCTGTGATTTCACTTAGGCTTGTTTTTTGCAGCGCTGCACTTATGTTTGCAGGGAAGGAAGAAAGAGAAGAGTGATTCCTTCCTTTAGGGGAAAGGCAGGCTGGTCATTCGCCTTTCATAAGCTGCATGATATGAAATTGGACTCTGCTGTTCCTGAGAAAACCTTTAGGGATTCTTCTTAAGCTGCCTTGAGTCCCGTCATGGGTCCCTGCAGGACCCCATGTGACACATATTCCCCAGGATGATGAGGAACCATTACTGAGCATTCTTTGGGTTTGGTCAGTCAACCAGCTACATGTCCACCTAAGAGTTATCCCGTCCAGTCCACATTTCACCAGCTTCTCCGCAAGAAGAATATCCCACTCTCCAGTTTAAAAGGCCTGTTTAATTAGCCAAAGGCCTGGAAGAAGAGGAATGTTTTCATCTGGTGCCTAAAGATATGTAAGGAAGGCACCAAGTGAGCCTCCCTGGGGAGAATATGCTACAAATCGAGAGCCACCACAGAAAAGGAGCAGCAACAAAGGGCAGAAACGCATACAGAAAATAAGAAACACAATCCCAGTGAACCAGGGTCTACAATAACGCTTTATTAGAACTATATTTCAAGCACTTGCAACAGTCTTTCACCTCTACTCCAGCTGGAGTAAATGAAACAATGAACAGAAAGAGGTGTGGCAATACAGGAAGATGAAATAGTCTGTAGCTATAGTATCTATGATAACTAGTCTGAGCAAGCAAGGATTCAGAATTAAAAACAAGGTCTGGAAGGTGAGACTGCAATTCAGTTCCCTACTTTGATCTGCAAAATGTTGTAATCACTAATTAAAGGCCTTTTACCTCAGTATCAACTAATCTTAACTGAAAGATTAAGAATTAAGTAATTAAGATTAAGTACAAGAATTATTAATAATTTTTCAGGTGTGGGAATAAGAATTAAGCAAAGGATAAATACTTCTCTTTCTTTCTTTCTTTCTTTCTTTCTCTCTCTCTCTCTCTCTCTCTCTCTCTCTCGCTCTCTCTCCAAGTTCAGACCAGCTGTTATAACCTTGGGTAATTATTTTGATACAGTACAACTTCATATTACTGCATTTCTAATTAAAAGTTAAACTCAAGTTGCATTTCAGCTGACTGAACAACCTTTAAGAAAATGTTCAGTGTGTTCTACAAGATGGAAAATAGATTTTTACTCAGAGGGAAATACCACTGATTTCAATACAACTCCCATGTAAATATATAAGGTCATGCAAGAACATTTTATAGTCAAAATTCAAAGACATGAAATGATTTAGAAGTACATATTTTGATTGTTTCTTTGCTGCCAAATTGGTATAGGAATGCAGCCTAAAGATATTTTCTTCCATAGGGTTATGGACTCTCAATGCTATTCAAAATTAAGATAACTAGCTTATTGGAGGATTGTCAACCAGTGTGACATTCAGTTCTGACAGTCTCTTAATGTTCAGGTCCCTAGAGAGGCACAGGGAAAAGCACTTTGACCTTTTTAATGCTGCCATTAATGGCCCTATTAATGGTAAGAAAAGGGAAGATTTGCAAAAGCAACTGAAGGAACTGCCACAATGGCATTCTATGATAAGGGAGAAAAGTATTCTTTATTCATTTATACGCTGCCTTTTGGCCGAGAAACCCAATAGATTTACAATTTAAAGTATCAGAGTCAACAAATAATATCCCCCCATGCCAACTTTAGGAATTGATGGAACAGGCTCTCTCCCCTGGCGTTGCTCACAGTCTTACTCAGAAGTAAGTCCAACACAATTCATTGGTGCTTACCTCCATGTATTTTTGTAACAAATTTATTGGCTAGAAAATAAAAGAGTCAGATTAGGACAGGATCAAATCCATAATATCCCCACATTTTGTGTTTGGTACCAGAAAAACAATGCAAGTATTTAACATATGAGTTTATATGGACACATTTGTGTGGTAAAGAGTAGTTTTAAAAATCAGAACACATATCCAAGTAAATACTAGTGAAGTTGATAACGTTCTTTTCTGGTCCTTACAACAGATGCAAGAGTCAAGAGAGCTTTTTGCAAATCTTAACTTAAATGAAAACAGAAAACGATATTAAACTAGTAATAAACAAACTAACATTTTAGAACCATGCAACAATGTATTTATCTTACCTCTGGTTTACTGAGGCTAGAGGAGACAAGAGAACCTGATCCCACATCCAGATCCCACTGCTTTCTACCTCTGTTCTCTGGGTCTAGAGCAGCAATCCGCCCATCCAAAGTGCTTATGATTATTAATGATCTGTAAATGGAAGACACATGCACAGGTCATAACTAAAAATCACACTATTCCAGGCTTCATGTTTTTAAGACCCCAAACCCACTTAATGCCAAATTGTGACAAAAAACCAACATCAACCCCAACAAAAAAAAAAAATAAGAACCCAAAGTAGTTTGACCCACTCTTAATAGAGGCATAACACATGTGGGATCATTTTCACTTCATGCAGCCTGGTGATGTGCCCATCCATGAGTTCCCTTGCCCCTTCCCCTCTTGGCTTATTAAAACATGCTGGTAATGGATAGTTGGGTCCTATGTGGGATCAATGTATTCTTGTGTGAGGGACTGGTCCCAGGCATCTTGAACAAGCAGCAATATGGCTACTACTGAAAACACCGACCTTGGAGCCGTTGCTTTGTGGCAACTATTGCCCAGTCATAAACACCCAATTTGAGGGGAAGATAATGAAGAGGGTCATGGCAGGAAAGTTACAAGCACTCTTGGATAAAACAGATTACCCAGACCAATTGAAGTCTGGGTTGAAGTCTGGTTATGGAACTGTATCAGGTTTGGTCTCTCTGAGAAATGTCCTTTATCAGGATGACAGCAGGAATGTGACTCTATTATGTCATTATGGCAGCAAGTCCTTGAATATCTGCTCCCTGTCTTGCTAGCCTTTCCCCACCTAACCTGGGTGGGTGGAGCCCTGACTGACTCCAGCTACAAAAGCAGTTGGACACTCTTGGGCTGTTTTAGAGTGTTTTGCTGAGGGGATGTTGAGTGTTCTTGTTGATATTAATTTCTGTATCTTTATATCTTCTTATGATTTATGTGGAAATTGTTTCAATTTGGTTGTCTACTTTTTAATGTGTTTTATCTATTGCCTGCGGCTTTCATTATGTTTGCAGTTAGGTAACTATTCTCATGTTGCAAGCATGGTTTTAACTATGGAAAGGGAGAATACAAATAAAATTATTATGATAACTCAGCCACTTTTGATACCACTGCCCATGGTATGTTGATGAACCATCTCTGTGAAGGGCACCGAGTGCACAGTTTTATCATGATTTCAACCCTATCTTCAGGGTTAGTGTAATAGAATATCACTAGGTATTCAGCCCCCTAACAGTTGTGCTGTGGGGTGTCGATTTAGTACCTAAATAAAATCACTGTCAAAGAGAAAAACAACTACCAGACTTTTTGAAGACATCTGAAGGCAGCCCTGTTTAGGGAAACTCTTTATGTTCAATAGACAACTGTATTTTAATATTCTGTTGGAAGCCGCCCAGAGTGGCTGGGAAAACCCAGACAGATGGGTGGGGTAGAAATAATAGATTATTATTATTTATTATTATTATTATTAGGAGGAATCATTAGATTTCCATTTTTCTGTAACAAGCTGTGCAAGACCTGGGTCAGTTTCTGAAGTCTGATGACTAGATGAAGGCCAATGCAGTTTGAATCATAGCAAGACATAGGAGTTGTGGATGAGCAGTTTCTTAATCTATTCTCAATAATTGGTCAAGTCCCTGCTTCAGATGGGGTCTGAGGGTTGGTAGTCTGAGGGTTCCCATGGTTTCATTTCTATCCCTACAGTCCCAGGTGATGAGAGCGCCTTGGAGTGCCCTTTTCAGCTTTGGCTTGGTGATTTCTAGACTGTAGTAGCCTGGACATTGCAAAATGCTTCATGTGGTGCTCCCTCCAAAGCTTGCCTGGAAGCAGCAGTTCAACTGTTCACTGGGGAAGATATTGCCACCATGTTATGCTGCTGCTGAAAGAACTCCGCTGGCTGCCAATTATCTACCAGCCCTCCTACAGATACTCTTACATCAGGAGGTTTATTCTATGTACCATGTAGAACTTGGGGTGTTTAATGTGGCAGCACCTATCCTTTGGAACTCTCTTCTGTTGCAGCTGCTGTCTCTACTGACTTTTCAGCAGCTACTGCAGACCTTTTTCTAACAAGATTTTTAAGTTGAGATTTTTATCCTAGCCTGCACAAGCACTGGATTAGAAATTGTTTTTCTTGTTAAATTGCCTTAGGACATTTCATAGGAAGCAATTCTTAAATGAAGTCAAATAATAAACAAACATTTCCTTCCCCATTTGCCACATATTTGTATTGGCACTGGATAATCTCAACCCCTGGAGAGTGGGGACAAGAGCAAAGGCACAGAAAGATTAGTAGCAGGGCTGCAACCAAAGTAGGATATACTGTACTTTCACAGTACAATGCAAGTGGAACTGCAGTAGATCTAGATCCTCACAATTGTTAAGCAGTTGCATTGTACCTTATGCAAACCACATCCTGAATCTCACTGCTGCATGACATCCCTTCAACAAATGAGCTCTACTCACAAGCAGAGATTCATCTCAGCAAAATTTTATAGTTTTAGACAAAGTTTCTTATTTTTAAAGATAACTCTTAATTAGATCCTGAACTCCAGTGAGTTCATAGTCCTCTTGAGCACCTCTCTGGAAAACCTTCAGTAGTCTAATATTAGTGGAATTTCTTTCATAAGCCATACCTTTAGACAAACAATTCTTTCCAGAGCCAAAAGGTAGTGCTTTTGTTTGAACAATTATAGTCACAAGACAAGTCCAGCCTTATCATGTTCAAGGTTGATGCCATGTTTATTCAGAACAGAAATAACTACCTCAAGCAGGAGTTAATTACTGCTATGTACACTGACTCTGGAGAGTCCCATGGACTGCAAGATCAAACCTCTCCATTCTGAAGGAAATCAGCCCTGAGTGCTCACTGGAAGGACAGATCCTGAAGCTGAGGCTCCAATACTTTGGCCACCTCATGAGAAGAGAAGACTCCCTGGAAAAGAACCTGATGTTGGGAAAGATTGAGGGCACAAGGAGAAGGGGATGACAGAGGACGAGATGGTTGGACAGTGTTCTCGAAGCTACCAGATTGAGTTTGATCAAACTGCGGAAAGCAGTGGAAGACAGGAGTGCCTGGCGTGCTCTGGTCCATGGGGTCACGAAGAGTCAGACACAACTAAATGACTAAACAACAACACACTGGTTTCATATTAAGAATGTCAAACAGATATAGGAACCTGGAACACATTAATAGCTGTATTGTAGTGATTCTACACCACGACCCCATAATACTAAAAAATTACCGTATTTTTTTGCTTTATAAGACACACTTTTTCCATCCTAAAAAGTATGGGGAAAGGTGTGTGCATCTTATGGAGCGAATGCAGGCTGTGACACTATCCCAGAAGCCAGACCACAAAGAGGGATTGCTGCTTTCACTGCGCAGTGATCCCTCTTGCTGTTCTGGCTTCTGAGATTCAGAATTTCCCCCCCTTGTTTTTCTCCTCCAAAAACTAGGTGCGTCTTGTGGTCTGGAGCGTCTTATAGTGCAAAAAATACCGTACTAAATTGTGTATTGTGTGTAGTCGTATCTTGGTTCTCGAATGGAATCCATTCCAGAAGTCCTTTCGACTTCCGAAAATGTTCAAAAACCAAGGTGTGGCTTCCGATTGGCGGCAGGAAATTGCTGCACTCAATTGGAAGCCGCGTCAGATGTTCGGCTTCCAAAAAACGTTCACAAACCAAAACACTCACTTCCAGATTTGCGGCGTTTGTGAGCCAAAACGTTCGAGTAACAAGGCATTCGAGAACCAAGATACGACTGTACACATCTCAGATGTTAACAAACACTTAGGGTGAGTGAAGTATTTCTGATCTGACAATATATAATCTTATTTACTGATTCCAAATACTTGCAGATATTTGCCTACTTGGATGTCAGGACTTTATAAGGCATTTGACATTTGTTACCAACCAGTTTTCAGACATTTTTTTCTAATATTGTCACTGTAGTATTATATTTTTACTATTTGTACATCACCTTGTATTTCTTATGTAAGTGCCATTTATACATATTTAAATATATTACACATATCCAGTGTGCATTTCTGCACCTAGAGGGTACTGCCCTCTTCATGAGTGGACTATACAGGGCCTTCATTTATTATGAACCCCAGCCTGCCCTCTTTCTATGACCCCTCATGCAATTAAGAGATACTGACCTGCCCCCTCCCTTGTAGTCAGCCTTTTCACCTCAGATGACTACAGCACAATCACCCTGCTGCAAAACAGCATTATATACATATCTACTCAGAGGTAAGTCCCATTGCCTTCAAAAAGGCTTACTGTATGTGTATGAGGCTGCAGCCTAAGCCTTTCATATGGTTGAGGCCGCAATCCTATGCTTACTTACCCAAGAATAAGCTCCACTAAACAAAGGATATACTATTTATGAGTAAACATGCACAGGAGCCCATTAAGCAAGCTGATGTGGGGCGTCACCCTGAAAGGAGAAGCTAGCGGCAATGCAAGCGAGGTTGGCTGGCGGCTGCATCTCCTGCTGCCTGACCCCAACAGCAGCCACCACTCACCACACCATCATGCTACCCCCCACACAGGTGGAGCTGGTGCCCCTGCAGCCACTTCCTGCTCAGCACCTAGCCGTCACCACTGCCAGGGGCTTACTGCTCACCACTGTCGGACACTTGCTGCCTCCTGCTCCTCAATCCCAGCAGCTGCAGCAGAGCACTTATGGGTGGTGGTTTACTCCCCTACTCACCCCTGGGTCATCCTCCTCCTTGTCCTCTTCAGGGCAGCCCAGGGGTGAGTAAATGGCTGCAGACAGGGCTGAGGAGCAGGAGGCAGCAAGTGTACAGCAACATCTGGCAGTGATGAGTGCCAGGTGCCAAGCAGCAGCAAAGGGGCAGGAGGTGGTGGGCAGCGCCAGGGGTTTTGCCAATAGGATTGTTTTATAAATTTCATGAATATGCAATATGGTACAGTTTTATGTGCCAAGTTATAAATAATTTTAATGCTGTTAGAGCCATAAAATAAGATTAAGTCTCAGCAGCAAGTATTGTTTGTACAATACTTTGATTTTTCACAAACCAGTTTTTCTGCGGCTTCAAATTTTATAAAAAATTCGTATCTCTAGCCTTAGCTGGCTTGTGGAGCCAGCAGAGCCACCAGGCTACTACTGAAGCCCAGGGGACGCCTCTGACCCAGAGTTCATGCTGAGGGTACAGAAGCTAATGCTTCTGAGGCCCTTGGGTTGAGACATCTCAAGTACCTTAAAATCAATTATAGCACCGGGGGCAGAGTGTGTGTGTCAGGCCTCCAGAACACTCATTTCCCCTTGTCCCCTTAGACCTCTCTCAATCACCCTATTGCTTTCGTCACATCTGGTTTCGGGTCTGTCCCACTGTCCTATCTTTTGGCCACGGAATTCACTTTCAAAGGTGTGGAAAGAAAAAGAGTGCTTTGTGGGTTTCAGTGGTGTGGGTGGTGATGTTGTAGAAATATAAGGAAATGAGAGCTTTGGGATGGGAAAAGGGTAAATTTGATTCTTGGACATACAGTACTGAACTTAAGACAAAGAAGAATCCAAGCAGATCAAAAGAAGCAGATGCAAGTGCCAGGTTGTACAGTATAAATAATATTCTGAGACAGAGAGGTGGACAGCATATAGGCTGTACTGAAAGCAGATGGATGACTATTTAACGGTAGTTGCTTCGAAAGTAAGTCTGCATAGGAATGAGCTATAAGGACTTTTTAGTGGCTGTACAGTGGCTTGCATACACAAGATTCTTCAAATCACACCACTACCAGAGGCATGCAAATATTACAGTCGCAAAGGACTGTGATCATGGTTTAAACATTTTAATGCCTCTGGAGGTTTCAGCACAAGTATGGACTTTCCAAAATCTACCTTTGGGCTAAGTGATGACTAAAGTAACATTATCTTCAACTTCAACATATTCATTTGCCATCACCCTCAATGGATCTACTGGGAAACTATTCACTTAACACTTTCGTTACTGGTGTGATCAAATGTAGTTTGCCAAATATAACATAGAACATAAGGAATTTACCAATATAGGGCATGAAGGAACAATCTCACTAAACTATACAAGTTCTCAGAAACAGGAAGACAGTGCATTGAATGCTGTAAGCATCACACAGATTTTTGCATCTTTGCAAATAGGTCCACATAAGAAGGCAGATTTGTCTCCTAACACACACAGAGGTACAGTAGGTAGGTAATCTGAAAGATGAAAAATACCACCCTTCGAGATTAGAATACTTAGAGAAAAGTATATCTATCCCTGAACATGTGGGCAAATAGCAGCCCATGCAGGGACCCAAGCTGTCCCAACTGCCAAAATTTTGTGTGACTACAATAAGGAAAGTGCATTCAAAGGGCACTTCCTTTCCTCCTGGAGATGCCACAGGCCTGCTAGTCTCCAGCAAGAAAAAACCATGTTTGTGTGTGTATATGCGCAACTGTATACATGTCCAAGGCACGCTCATCATCACCTCAGGCCACACCCACTGGGCATGCAACCCCAAGCACCTATCCCACAGCTCAAGGGCCAAATAAACGCCCACCTGTGGCTTTTCCAGCAGTCTGGTTTGCACAAACACAAGGCTCTCCTGCCAACTCGTACGGAAATGGCCACCAACAGAAGTGGGGCGATGAAGACCCCAAACCCTATCAAGTTGCAGCGCAGTGAGAACAGGATGCTGGAGTTTTGATGTGTTGCATTTAAACTCAAAACAAATAAATAATAAAAAGCATGGTGGACCAGCAGCAGGTTGTTCTTATACTCAGGGTATCGCTGGTGAGTCAGGTGAGCGTTTTAAACCAGGGAAGGGTTACTGAGATAAATACCTCGAGCCAGTCCATTCCACACTTAACCCACCTCAATGGTGAGTTAACTGCAGGAACACAAAAACAAGGTTGGGGGGCAGGGTTGCAGAAGAACTATATGTGGAAGGGGCAGGGGGGTTCTTGCTTCCTTTTGTTCTAGTTGTTAATCTGATTTGAACTGATTTTATAATGAAATATTTTAGAATGTTGTGTCATTTTACTGTTGTTAACCGCTCTGAGCCTGGCTTCGGCGGGGGAGGGCAGGATATAAATAAAATATTATTATTATTATGCATTTCGTATTTTATACTGCATTGTTATGCTGTATGCCCTGAGGTCTGCGGATGAAGGGCTGCGTACAAATTTAATAAATAATAGTAATAATAATTCTTGGGAGGGAGAGGGAGAAGCGAATAAGTAAAAACAAAGACATTATAAAGCCCCTCTTCTAGTTGGATTCCTGCATCATGAAGGGCGCTTGGGACAAGAGCGAGATGATTGTCAACAACAAGAAGAAGAAGCAGCAAGAAGAAATACCAACAAAAGAAGAATGGAGGATGAAACTGATGGACTATGCAGAATTAGACAAATTAACAGGAAGAATTCAAAACCTGCGGGACCAGAGATTCATCACAGAAGACTGGCGTAAATTTACGGACTATTTGAAAAGTAATTCTGACGATCAGATTACGCTTGTAGGTTTTGTAAGGTGAATTATTTGAATTATTGCAAAAATGGCAAAGAGGAGAATTATTAGTTAAGATAATTAAAGGCAATATGAATTTAAGAAATGCAGAATAAGTGGTAAGAATGGTGGATCATCAGAGGTGCTGATGGAAGTCCGAAAAGATTGTGTAAGAAGTGAAGTTTAGTTGTATGTATGATAACCAATATGTTAAAACACACACACACACACACACCAACAACAACAACAGGAGACTGGCCCGTGGCTAGGGATGGAGGAGAGAGCAGGGATCGCGGAAGCAAGGCAACCGGATCCAGGCCTCTGCCGAGGTCCCCGCCGCGCTCCGGTGCCTCACCTGCAGCTGCCGCCCCGCGCGGGCGTTTCCGCGCCTTCCTCCTCCTGCTCCCCGGAGGTGAAGGCCGCCGCTTGGGCCACTTCGCCGCCGGCCTCATCGTCCTCCACCGTCACGTCGGCCGCCAAGGGGAGCGCGGCGGCGGCGGCCCCGCCGAGCCCTAGCCCGGGCCGGCTGTCCTCATCCAGGAACGCCGCTGCCGACCCCCTCACGGGGACGCAGAGCGGCAGCAGCCACAGGAGCACCAGGGCGGCGGCGGCGGCGGGAAGAAGAGGCCGAGCGCTCGGGCCTCGCGGCCCTGGCATGGAGCGGCCCTCCCCGCTCCGGTCGCCTCAGCAACACCGTTACGCTCCGGGCATAGGAAGCCAGACCCGCCGCCGAAAAGGGCTCGGTCGGTTTTACCTCAGAAGCCGGAGCTCGCCACTGCGCAGGCGCGAGCTCCTGCGACGCAACGCAACTTGCCTACACATACTACCCGCCAGCCCGCCTTTAACCAATCCCCGCCTCTTCCTCGGCCACGTTACCAGCGCGCTTTGTTTCACAGAAAGCAAGCTCGCTTCTTCTTTTTTTTTCCCCCAGCCTTCGGTTTCATTAGTGAGGAAAGCTGTCGGTTTTGCGCGCCTGTCCAATCGGAGGTGCGGACGCCTTTTTTGTTCCCGCCTCCACACCGGAAAAGGAGAAGCGACGCGCGATGTTTTGTCAACACGGTTCGATCCGAGCCAATGGCAGGGACGCCGCCACAAATCTATCCCGCCAATTAAAAGAGCTCACTTCCTCATGTATCCCTATGGTTGGTTTAAGTAACATGACCGCCCCGCCCCCTCTGCTATTGGCTTTCCGCGCTCTGATTGGAGGGCTGTGGCGGTTGGTGGAGCTCAGCGACTGGCTGCTGCTTTTTTCCCGCCCCTTCCTGATTGGGCAACGCCAATGCTTCCTACGTGGCCGATTCTGAATGTGGACCACGCTCCCCAGTGTCCCAAGGAGTCAAGGGAGTTCACGTCTTAAAGGGGCCGCAGCAGTAGAGCGCTTAGCAAGGCTGGTTTTTGCAAAGGCGAAACATCGCAAATGTGCTGTGTGGAATCTGAATGCTTCTTTCGCACGCGCCCAAGGCAGCAACTGAGAATATAAAATAAATAATAACAGTGATAATGTGCTACATTACATGAACATTAATCACAGCAGCAAAAATAAAAAAATAAGTGCCCTGTTTTATAATTAGGCCAGGTAGAATGAGACTTTGGGGACTCCTGAATTCACAGTGTGGTGGCCTACACTTTAGAACTCCCTGCCTATTCAACTGAGTTGAATAGGATCCAAAATGCAGCAGTCTGATTGGTCCTATAACAATAGGATCAAGAATGCAGCAGTCTGATTGGTCTTACAACAATAGGATCAAGAATACAGCAGTCTGATTGGTCCTAGAACAATAGGATCAAGAATGCAGCAGTCTGATTGGTCCTAGAACAATAGGATCAAGAATGCAGCAGTGTGATTGGTCCTAGAACAATAGGATCAAGAATGCAGCAGTGTGATTGGTCCTAGAACAATAGGATCAAGAATGCAGCAGTGTGATTGGTCCTAGAACAATAGGATCAAGAATGCAGCAGTGTGATTGGTCCTAGAACAATAGGATCAAGAATGAAGCAGTGTGATTGGTCCTAGAACAATAGGGTCAAGAATGAAGCAGTGTGATTGGTCCTAGAACAATAGGATCAAGAATGCAGCAGTGTGATTGGTCCGTAGGAGCCACCCAATCCAGCTGCAGGTGGAAGTGAAACCGCAACCTGATTGGCCTCCAGGAGAATCCTGGAATTAGCCGATCATGTGGGGCCTACTGTGTAAATAAATTATATAAAGCTGACACTTTGGGGGAACTTGCATTCCTCACTACTATGAGCTGAATAAAGAGCATGGAATCCACACTGGACTCTGAGTATATTTCACTGCCTATTGAGATCAAGCAGGCATCTTCTTGAAAACATTCCTGTTTAGACAAGCACACCCAGATACTTAGGTAATTATAATCCATTTTAGTATTTTAACTTGTGTATGTTTCAAAGTACGGCTGATTCTGCCCGCCCCCAACCCCCAGGTTTTTATTGGGGGGGGTTGTAAATCGTTTTGAGATATATATAAATATCAATATTACAACTGAGGAATTTTATTAGATAAATAAATAAATGGGGATGGCTACCACTTCAGGGGCTGCATTCACATTTTTGATAGACAATGGAACATTTCCTGCAGTTGGCGTGGAGGGAGGCAGGATTGCAGCAAAGCGGGTAGAGCAAGAACTTTTCTCTCCATTGTATTTGACAAGAAAGAATAAAGTGTTGGGGTGAGCTCCCGCTGCTCGGTTCCTGCTTCTGCCAACCTAGCAGTTCGAAAGCACGTCAAAGTGCAAGTAGATAAATAGGGAAGGTAAACGGGGGGAAGGTAAACGGCGTTTCTGTGCGCTGCTCTGGTTCGCCAGAAGCGGCTTAGTCCTGCTGGCCACATGACCCGGAAGCTGGCCACATGACCCTCGGCCAATAAAGCGAGATGAGCGCCGCAACCCCAGAATCGGCCACGACTGGACCTAATGGTCAGGGGTCCCTTTACCTTTACCTATGTTGCGGGAGTGGGGCAGTCAAAAAATAAAACTGAAAACCCATCAACTGCTGCCTCGAGTTGCACAGTCGGCTGTATACTGCCTTAGTATTCTGCTGCAGTCGAATGTATAAAACCAGTCCTGCATTCCTAAGTTTCCACAGGTCGCTTTGTTCTGCTCAGCTGCCAGCAACTCAAAAGTTGTGCATACCAAGAACAAACTTAGTTGGTCTCTAAGGTGCTACTGGAGGACATTATATATATATATATATATATATATATATATATATATATGCAGGTTTTGGTGTCCTCGGGTGTCTTCCCGTGTAAAAGTTGGGGTGTCTAGGCGACGTTTCGACGAGGTCTCACTCGTCATCTTCAGGCTGGTGCTTTCGGCTTCTTGTTACTGGAACAAGAAGCCGAAAGCACCAGCCTGAAGATGACGAGTGAGACCTCGTCGAAACGTCGCCTAGACACCCCAACTTTTACACGGGAAGACACCCGAGGACACCAAAACCTGCATTCCTGTACCCGTGAAAATCTACGAAAGCAAATATATATATATATATATATATACTAGGTAGGAACAGCCTCTGTTTAAGGAAGTTCCATTGGAAAACTGCCCCGAGATGTAAAATAATAAATAACAAATAAAGTAAAACAACTTTTTTTTTAAAAAAAAAAACCCTGAATAACCAGCACAAAACTTCCATCTAGGCAAGCCCTCACCCACCCCACCCTGCTGCTATTTTGCTATTGGCAGGAGGTGCAAAGTTGTCAGTGTAATGAAAGGCGGTATATATAATTGGAATATTGTTTTTGAAAAATGATATTGGAAAACTGCTACATTTAGTTACAAGGAAATTCAGATGGGAGGGACTGGAGGAAGTCAAGTAATATGTTTATAAGGTTGGAAGCTTAATTATTAGTTCGTAATGTATTTGTGTATTTGTTGTTATATCTTTTGTTGTTATTTGTTTTATTTGTTTCTCTTTCTCTTTTTTATTTTTTTTTTAGTTTGTGTTATATTTGTAAGGAACTTAATAAACATTATGGGGAAAAATGAAAGGCGGTATAGAACTTTAAATTAAATTAAATTAAATTAAGACATGACATGACATGACATGACATGACATGACATGACATGACATAATTTATAATATATAATATAATATAATATAATATAAATGTTCAGCCACTGCAAGGACAGGCTACTGGACTAGACGGGCCTTCGACCTGAGGCAGCAGGCTATTCCCCTGTCCTTAACATGAGGCCCTCTTGCGCCGGGGTGCATTGTGGGTGCTGTAGTTCCCCGCCCGCCTGGCGCAGGCTCTCCGCGGGGCGGCGGCACTACAAGCCCCATGCGGCCTTGGGGCGGCGAGGCGGCTCAGGTGAGGAGCGAGAGGCCGGCTTCCCTCAGCCGCGGAGCAGCCAGCCCCGAGGTGGCTTCCATGGGGCCGGCGGCTGGCCGAGGCAGGCGGAGCTGAAAGGGGGCGGAGGAGGGCAGGCGATGCGGAGCCGGGGGCAGCGCGCCGCCCTTCTCTGCCGGAGGCTCGTGGCGGAGGGGAGGAGGCACGTGCACCGGCGCGCCCCGCGTTGCAGCAGCCGGAGCCTTAGCAGCAAAAGCCGCGCGATGACCGAGGAGGCGAAGAAGCGGGCCGCCTGGGCTGCGGTGAACAGCCACGTGCAGGTGGGGAATCTCCTTTGGGCTTCGGCTTTTTGCAAAGTTCACAGCAGGCTGCGGGAGCCGCGCGCGCCTGCTTCCGCCAGAAATGCAGGATCCCGTCTCAAATGTTGGGGGTGTGGATCTGGTGCACATTGCCTCGGCTGGGGTTTTGGAGGACAGCGGTTTGTAGGACTGCAGCGAAGAGTGAGTGAGTGAGAGAGAGTGTGTGTGTGTGTGTGTGTGTGTGTGTGTATATATATATATATATATATATGCAGGTTTTGGTGTCCTCGGGTGTCTTCCCGTGTAAAAGTTGGGGTGTCTAGGCGACGTTTCGACGAGGTCTCACTCGTCATCTTCAGGCTGGTGCTTTCGGCTTCTTGTACCGCCTTTCATTTTTCCCCATAATGTTTATTAAGTTCCTTACAAATATAACACAAACTAAAAAAAAAATAAAAAAGAGAAAGAGAAACAAATAAAACAAATAACAACAAAAGATATAACAACAAATACACAAATACATTACGAACTAATAATTAAGCTTCCAACCTTATAAAATCTACGAAAGCATATATATATATATATATATATATAAACGTCGCCTAGACACCCCAACTTTTACACGGGAAGACACCCGAGGACACCAAAACCTGCATTCCTGTACCCGTGAAAATCTACGAAAGCATATATATATATATATATACACACACACACACACACGCACGTGTATGTATATATAGTTATATACACACACATATATAGAGAGAGAGAGATACGCACGCTCAAAAGTTTCACCAAAGAATTCATAGAATTTCATCCTATAGAACTGTTTTTATATATATACTGTATATATATATATATACACACACACACACACATACATACATACATACATACAGTGGTACAGTACCCCGGGTTACACACGTTTCAGGTTACAGACTCTGATGCTAACCCAGAAATAGTACCCCGGGTTAAGAACTTTGCTTTCCTCGGCTGGGGTTTTGGAGGACAGCGGTTTGTAGGACTACTGCGAAGAGTGTGTGTGTGTGTATAAATATATATATACACACACACGCACATGTATGTATATATAGTTAAATACACACACATGTAGAGAGAGAGAGATACGCACGCTCAAAAGTTTCACCCAAGAGTTCATAGAATTTCATCCTATAGAACTGTTTTTATATACATACTGTACTGTGTATATATATATATATATACACACACATACATACATACGGTGGTACCTCGGGTTACACACGCTTCAGGTTACAGACTCTGACGCTAACCCAGAAATAGTACCTCGGGTTAAGAACTTTGCTTCCGGATGAGAACAGAGATTGTGCAGTGGCAGCGGGAGGCCCCATTCTCTAAAGTGGTGCTTCAGGTTAAGAACGGACCTCTGGAATGAATTAAGTACTTAACCTGAGGTACCACTGTAATATATATACACACACACATGTATGTATATATAGTTAAATACACACACATATATAGAGACAGAGAGACTCGCGCTCAAAAGTTTCACCCAAGAATTCATAGAGTTCTCAGCTGGCCGCCTGGGCTGCGGTGAAGAACCACGTGCAGGTGGGGAATCTCCTTTGGGCTTCGGCTTTTTGCAAAGTTCACAGCAGGCTGCGGGAGCCGCGCGCGTCTGCTTCCGCCAGAAATGCAGGATCCCGTCTCAAATGTTGGGGGTGTGGATCTGGTGCACGTTTCCTCGGCTGGGGTTTTGGAGGACAGCGGTTTGTAGGACTACTGCGAAGAGTGTGTGTGTGTGTATAAATATATATATACACACACACGCACATGTATGTATATATAGTTAAATACACACACATGTAGTGAGAGAGATACGCATGCTCAAAAGTTTCACCCAAGAATTCATAGAATTTCATCCTATAGAACTGTTTTTATATATATACTGTACTGTGTATGTATATATATATATATTCATCCTATAGAATTGTTTTTATATATATACTATACTGTATGCGGGACGCAGGTGGCACTGTGGGTTAAAGCCTCAGCGCCTAGGACTTGCCGATCGAAAGGTCGGCGGTTCGAATCCCTGCGGCGGGGTGCGCTCCCGCTGCTCGGTCCCAGCGCCTGCCAACCTAGCAGTTCGAAAGCACCTCCGGGTGCAAGTAGATAAATAGGGACCGCTTACCAGCGGGAAGGTAAACGGCGTTTCCGTGTGTGGCTCTGGCTCGCCAGATGCAGCTTTGTCACGCTGGCCACGTGACCCGGAAGTGTCTCTGGACAGCGCTGGCCCCTGGCCTCTTGAGTGAGATGGGCGCACAACCCCAGAGTCTGTCAAGACTGGCCCGTACGGGCAGGGGTACCTTTACCTTTTACCAGCGGGAAGGTAAACGGCGTTTCCGTGTACGGCTCTGGCTCGCCAGAGCAGCGATGTCACGCTGGCCACGTGACCCGGAAGTATCTCCGGACAGCGCTGGCCCCTGGCCTCTTAAGTGAGATGGGCGCACAACCCCAGAGTCTGTCAAGACTGGCCCGTACGGGCAGGGGTACCTTTACCTTTACCTTTATACTGTATGCAGTGGTACCTTGGGTTACAGACGCTTCAGGTTACACGCGCTTCAGGTTACAGACTCTGACGCTAACCCAGAAATAGTACCTCGGGTTAAGAACTTTGCTTCAGGATGAGAACAGAAATCGTGCTCCAGCGGTGCAGCGGCAGTGGGAGGCCCCATTAGCTAAAGTGGTACCTCAGGTTAAAAACAGTTTCAGGTTAAGAACGGACCTCCGGAACAAATAAAGCACTTAACCCGAGGTACCACTGTATAAAAACAATTCTATAGGATGAAATTCTTGTATGAATCTTTTGAGCGTGTGTATCTCTATATGTGTGTGTATTTAACTATATATACATACATGTGCGTGTGTATATATTTTATTTTAATACATCACACACACAAAAGAAATATAGAAGTAAACAAATATCCATAACCTCCTAGCAACTAAAAAGGAAAGAAAAAAAGAAAAGAAAAACAACAATAATAATACATTAAATAGTTCTCACAATACATTTAACATAAAAATGACTTTTTTTCCTATATCCTATAGAGTTGGAAGGGACTCCGAGGGTCATATGCATGCCCTTGTATTTCACAAAATTTATTCCCCCTTCATTATGGTTCTGTTTAGTTCAGTTTGTAGAGCTCAAGACTCTGAGCCCCACGTTGGGCGAAAAGATTCCTGCATTGCAGCGGGTTGGGCTAGATGACCGTGGGGGGTCCCTTCCACCTCTACAATTCTATGATTCTGTTATTGGAACAAATAAAACAAACAAACAAAACCCTCAAAGCGGTTTATGAAAAGATGCAGCAAGAAAACTGAGAAAAATCCGCAACCACGCTTTAAAGAGTTCAACAGTTAAAATGCTGAAACGGATTAAAACGCACCTCGGATTTCTAAGTATCTGTGAAAATAAGAGTGTTTTAGAAAGTGCTTTTAAAAGAATGCAGTGACTGAGGGCATTTGCTTGATCTCAGTCTTGTTAATATCCCAGGAATTGTATGTTTGGCTTGGACTCAAAAGTTTTGTTTGTTCACAGCTAGGAACTTTTGCAATGCTTATTTGCTAAGTCCCACTGAACTTCATGGGTTACTCTTTCAGGTATTTCATAATGTTGTTAAATACACACTTGAAACAGGAAATTCAAAATATATACCATAGAGACAGTCATCAGAGAAGTAGCAGAATTCTGTATTAAATACACTGGTGAAGTACAGCATTTAACTGTACATGTTAGTTTTTAATGTAAGGAAATTAATAAATATGACATCATACTTTTTTCCATCTACTTACTTTTTAACATAGAAGTGTGCTTTTTAGCTTTTAAATCAAAGCATGTCTTATTTTACTGGACCCTATCTTACATGGGATGTGGGACGCGGGTGGTGCTGTGGGTTAAACCACAGAGCCTAGGACTTGCCGCTCAGAAGGTCGGCGGTTTGAATCCCCGCGACAGGGTGAGCTCCCGTTGCTCAGTCTCTGCTCCTGCCAACCTAGCAGTTCAAAAGCACATCAAAGTGCAAGTAGATAAATAGGTACCACTCCGGCGGGAAGGTAAACGGCATTTCTGTGTGCTGCTCTGGTTTGCCAGAAGCGGCTTAGTCATGCTGGCACATGACCCCGAAGCTGTATGCCGGCTCCCTCGGCCAGTAAACTGCGATGAGCGCCGCAACCCCAGAGTCGGTCACGACTGGACCTAATGGTCAGGGGTCCCTTTACCTTTACCTTATCTTACATGGGGTGTCTTTCTGCCTCCTTAAAACTAATACTGTGGTTCCATGATTGGGAACCTCTGGAACTCTGTATGTGGCTCTGCTACTTGGTTTAATGGGAGTTGTGAGTCCAACACAACTGGAAGTGTACAGGGTACACACCTGTGCCATAGATTATCAAGTTTTCTAGAAGTTGCCACTTTTTGCCTATGCTAAATACTCTCCAGTAAACTCAAGCCATGTGGTTTCTAAGTTGACTAAATGAGAACAAAATATTTCTGTCCTTTTTCTTTAGAATAATCAAGTCCTTGGAATCGGAAGTGGGTCTACAATTGTTCACGCTGTGCAGAAATTGGGTATGCATTTCCGCTATTCTTTTTGTCAGAAATTATGTTTCACTTATTTAAACTTCTAGAGTCTGTTCTAAACAAGTGTACCTACCGTATTTTTTGCTCTATAAGACTCACTTTTTCCCTCCTAAAAAGTAAGGGGAAATGTGTGTGCGTCTTATGGAGCGAATGCAGGCTGCACAGCTATCCCAGAGGCCAGAACAGCAAGAGGGATTGCTGCTTTCACTGCGCAGCGATCCCTCTTGCTGTTCTGGCTTCTGAGATTCAGAGTATTTTTTTTCTTGTTTTCCTCCTCCAAAAACTAGGTGCGTCTTGTGGTCTGGTGCGTCTTATAGAGCGAAAAATACGGTAGTTCTGCTTGCCAAACAGCTAGCCCAGTGTGTGGAGTCTGTGTCAGGCCAAGGGCTAGGATATCTCTATCTTGGATGTAATCTTTGTGCAGTGACTCCATGGATTAAATCCAACACATGTAGGCCCAAAACATACAGTTACTTAGTTGTTTTCCTGTGGGTATATGTGTAGCACAGTTTTCTTCAGTCTGGTGATCTCCAGAGGCTTGAGTTATTTATTAAATTTGCATACCGCCCTTCATCTGAAGATCACAACGCAAAATAAGAGCACAAAATACATAATAAGATAAACCAATAACTCCACTCCCACAAACACAATTAAAAGGACACCCAGCTCTACCTCTCTTTTAAATCAGAACCAGTGAAGGTCCTGTGTGAGTGCCTGGAGGCGGTTAGAGGATGGATGGCGGCTAACAGATTGAGGTTGAATCCTGACAAGACAGAAGTACTGTTTTTGGGGGACAAGAGGCAAACAGGTGTGGGGGACTCCCTGGTCCTGAATGGGGTAACTGTGCCCCTGAAGGACCAGGTGCACAGCCTGGGAGTCATTTTGGACTCACAGCTGTCCATGGAGGCGCAGGTCAATTCTGTGTTCAGTGCACCTGTCTACCAACTCCATTTGGTAAGCAGACTGAGACCCTACCTGCCTGTGCACTGTCTCACCAGAGTGGTGCATGCTCTGGTTATCTCCCGCTTGGACTACTGCAATGCGCTCTAGGTGGGGCTACCTTTGAAGGTGACCCGGAAACTACAACTAATCCAGAATGTGGCAGCTAGACTGGTGACTGGGAGCGGCCACCAAGACCACATAACACTGGTCCTGAGAGATCTGCATTAGCTCCCAGTACTGAGCACAATTCGAAGTTTTGGTGCTGACCTTTAAAGCCCTAAATGGCCTCAGTCCTGTATACCTGAAGGAGCGTCTCCACCCCCATCGTTCAGCCCGGACACTGAGATCCAGGGCTGAGGGCCTTCTGGCGGTTCCCTCATTGTGAGAAGTGAGGTTATAGGGAACCAGACAAAGGGCCTTCTCAGTAGTGGCACCCAACCTGTGGAACGCCCTCCCATCAGATGTCAAGGAAATAAGCAGCTATCCTATTTTTAAAAGACATCTGAAGGCAGCCCTGTTTAGGGAAGTTTTTAATATTTAATTCTGTATTGTTTTTAACACTCGATCCGGTCTAGGGAATTGGTCAAGGACCAATAAGTGCAAAGGATTAAGGTCTCAACTACGGATAAGATTCCAGGATGAACTCTCTAAAGTTTTCGCAATCTTGAAAAGTTATTCAGAATCTAATTTCCTCAAGCTACAGTATCATGTGATAACAGCCCACTCCCCTCTTTAGCACGGTTATCGTAGCGTTTTCATGTGAAGCAGTTGACAAGCAGCAAGTTGCACGGTTGTGACTTGAATAAAATCTCTGTGTGGTCTGTTGAGGCCTCTGGGTTGTGCTCCTGGAGAGAAGCCAGTTGAATCTTGTGATATGGTACGTTTCCTGATGTTTCTCTGGTTACTGGAACATGCAGAAAGCTAGAGATATGTAGCCTTCAAGGCATGCTTGGAACAGATGTACGATTCTGAGAGGCTGGAGTGCTCAAAATTCTGCAGTAACCCCCCGTCCCCAATGAATGCCTTGTATTGCCCTCATCACAACAGGAAGGGAGCAGGAATCTGCACAATTGGGGCTAAATAGCCCGCAGTCTTAATTCAAGTGGTGCATGGCTTTTCTGCCCAAGCATGCATGGTGCACAGGGACATGGGTGGCGCTGTGGGTTAAACCACAGAGCCTAGGACTTGCCGCTCAGAAGGTCGGCGGTTCGAATCCCCGCGACGGGGTGAGCTCCCGTTGCTCGGTCCCTGCTCCTGCCTACCTAGCAGTTTGAAAGCACGTCAAAGTGCAAGTAGATAAATAGGTACCACTCTGGCGGGAAGGTAAACGGCGTTTCCGTGCGCTGCTCTGGTTCGCCAGAAGCGGCTTAGTCATGCTGGCCACATGACCCGGAAGCTGTCCGCCGGCTCCCTCGGCCAATAAAGTGAGATGAGCACCGCAACCCCAGAGTCGTCCACGACTGGACCTAATGGTCAGGGGTCCCTTTACCTTTATGCATGAGAGAAGCCTCCTCTGGCAGGTCCACTTCCTCAGTTCTTTGAAATAAAGCAATACCTCTAGATTGGGATTGGCTGAGCAGGACAGAGAGCTGATTGGCAGAAATATCTTCAGAGCTCCTCTCGAGTTCAAATGGAAGTACAGTGGTATCTCGGGTTACATACGCTTTAGGTTACAGACTCCGCTAACCCAGAAATAGTACCTCGGGTTAAGAACTTTGCTTCAGGATGAGAACAGAAATCGTGCTCCTGCGGCGCGGCAGCAGCAGGAGGCCCCATTAGCTAAAGTGGTGCTTCAGGTTAAGAACAGTTTCAGGTTAAGAACAGACCTCCGGAACAAAATTAAGTACTTAACCCGAGGTACCACTGTATAACATGTATGTGGGACAGGGAAGAGTATGTGGCCTTGAAATTTGGGTGCTCTTTTGTTTTGTTTTGTCCTTGGGAGTGCTGTTCCCCAGTAGCCCTGGTTTGAAGGGTCCCAACCATTGCTTTAGCTGAGTAGTGATGAATGTTAACACCAAATGACAATGCTCATGGATAAGAAAAGGGCCATATTCAGAAGAACAGCAATGCTAGCTATTCCATGATAGCTGCTAACCAGAATGGTCAGAAATTTTCTTCTTATTTGTTACTGGCTGTCCTCCATCAGTTGTATCACCTTCAAGATGGTTTCCTCAATCTGTAGCAAGTAGTTTGAAGAGTCTTTTCTGAACTTGTGAGTAGGGTAGCTGCTTGCAATTTGTTCAAGGTAGGAGCTGTAAAAACTGGTATGTTCAGTAAATTTTGCGGCGTTAGCTAACTGCTAATGTGCTGCTAACTGGACATACCTTTTGCTTCATTTGCTGCGCAGAAATGACACGGGTAATTAGACTTTTCATCAGAGATTGAAAGTGGAAATTTTTTCTCCATGCAGCAGAAACCGTAAACTCCACCCACAATGGGCATTTCCTTCCTGTTTCCTTTTGCAAGCGGAATGCAGCACAATATAGTCGTACTTTGGAAGTTGAACGGAATCGGTTCCAGAAGTACATTTGACTTCCAAAAATAGCTCGCAAACCGGAACAGTCACTTCTGGGTTTGCGGCGTTCGGGAGCCAAAACGTTCGAGATCTAAGCTGTTTGAAAACCAAGATATGATTGTAACTGAAAAATAAATAAATGATTGGATTAGTTTAAGCAGGAATATTTTAATATGGGTGCATGAATCTTTCTGGTCTGAGTACGTATTTAACAAAGCAATTTCCCCCCACAGCTGAGAGAGTGAAGCAAGAGAATCTCAACATAGTCTGTATACCTTCGTCTTTCCAGGTAAAATCTTCCCCTTGTCATCTCCATTTTTTAAAGAGCCAGATCTTCTGTTTACATCTTGATCAGCCACTCAACAGCTACGAGGCTGTTTTCCAGTACGTAAGCAGCTAAATTAAGGTTATTTGTAGGATAGCTTTCTGAACTGATCTCGTGTGGACCCCTATCCCATGAGGACTCCACTTCTAAGTTCCTTACGAAAATCTATATGCCATTACAGAGGTGTTAACAATACCCCTTGTGGTGTCTCGACCATGGGGAAACTCTCTTCCAACAGTGAGTTGTACTTGTAAGTCGTCAAGGCAGCACACTGAAAAGGCATTGCTAATTTGCCTTGTTTCTTTTTTCCATTAATTGTTTTCTTAATGCTCCTCCCGAGATTAGAGCTCTGAACATGACAGCAGTGCTACTTGCAACCCTGTCCATTTTTGAACTGTGTGCTGAACTCACCTGAGGTCACAGGCTAGCAACGGTTTGTTTCTTAGCAACTAACACCGAATTGCCTTCGTGCCTGGAGTCTGAATTTCCAGATCATTAGACCGTTGGTGCAGTAAGGCTACATTCAGCAGGGCATCATAATAATGTTCTTTAATGTTCATTCCCACAATAATGTTCATTTTCATGTGTGCGTAGGATGTTTGAATGGCCACCTTAGGTGTTCCTTTTGGGACTGGAAGGTGGGGTTTGAGTAAATATCCAAGTTCTATTCATTCAGAAGATCTAGCATGCATTTACATGCTTCGTTATCCTGTTGAAACAGGTAATCTGACAGGTGAGACCTGCAAGGTGGCTAAACCCTGGAAAAGTCAGTTTTGAAATGTGGCTGTGTCTCTAGTACAGAGCAGATTTTTTTGGTTTGTGGTGTATATGGCTGTAGTTGTAAGAATCAACTGACAATATTTCGTTTGACAATATTACCGTATTTTTTGCCCTATAGGGCGCACCGGCCCATAGGGCGCACCTAGTTGGGGGGGGGGATAAAGAAAAAAAACATATTTTCCCCCCTCCAGGTGCAGGGCTGGGGCAGGAGAAGCCCGAGCTTCCCCTGACCCCAGCCCCCAGAACAGGCTGCTATCCGCAAGCAGGCTGCTATCCGGGATATCTGCCCGAAGCCCGGGGTGCGCTGCTCAGCGCGCCCCAGGCTTTGGGATGCAGGCTGCTATCCACAAGCCTTGGGAGCCCGGCAGGAAGTCGCGCCGGTCTCCCCAGGGTTGCGGAGAGATGCCCGAAGCCCGAGGTGCCCTCCGCTGCGCTCCCCGGGTTTCGGGCTGCAGGCTGCTGTCCACAAGCCTTGGGAGCCCGGCAGGAACTCCCGCCGGGCTCCCAAGGCTTGCGGATAGCTGCCTGAAGCCTGGAGAGCGAGAGGGGTCGGTGCGCACCGACCCCTCTTGCTCTCCAGGCTTCAGCGAAAGCCTGCATTCGCTCCATAGGACGCACACACATTTCCCCTTCATTTCTGGAGGAGAAAAAGTGTGTCCTATAGGGCGAAAAATACGGTAAGCAGTTTCTTACTGGGAAAGGTAGCCTGTAAAAATACCTTTCAACTGCATTAGGCCTTGATTTTTCAAGAGTGTTTCCTGGGGCTGGAGTTACTAGGAGCAAAAGGTAGAAGCACACACCCTCCAGATGTTTTGGGACTACATTTCCCATCATCCCTGACCACTGGTCCTGTTAGCTAGGGATGATGGGAGTTGTAGACCCAAAACAGCTGGAGGGCCAAGTTTGGCCATTCCTGGATTAGGTGGTGCCCAGGTTGCTTTTGTTAAATATAGCATAGCTGTCAAAAAAGATGTGCTCATAGGAGCATCAACTGTTGCTTATATCACTCAAAATGTACTGCTGGTATGTAGAGTTAGAGGTATACATGCCACAGTGCGTTAATATCAGAGTCCAGCAAATAATTTTAAGAAATCCCAGCCTTTTCTAATCCTCGTGGAATATGATCTTGCTTGCATAGGGCGTCAGGCCACACCTAATAAATACACAGGCTTCGGATTGCAGGCACCGTTCAGTTGTATCGATGTGAACCTTGTGCAATGTTTTTAATGCGAGTATCTTTCATAGTCTGTTGAAATACTAAACAGGTGTTCCAAGTCAGACCATTAGTCTACCTAGCTCAGTATAGCCTCCACTTGTTTGGCAGCATCCCTCCAGGGTTTCAGGCAAAGTTATGACAGATTAAATTTGGGACATTTTGCATGCAACGCATGTGCTCTGCTATTAAGTTTGTGCTGTTTTGACACCAGAGATTACATGTTGCTTCTGAGAGGGCCATTCCGACCTCTTACAGAAGACGATGGATTTTATATCTGCCTGGCTTGTTAAAGAAGAGGAGAACTTGAGGGTGCAAAGGCTTTAACACTCCTTCATTGTGGGAGAAACGAGTCTTTTCTTGGTTGAAAACCCGCTTTCGTTGGATCAAAATAGCATGCTCCTGAAAGATTAACATTCACTCCATTATAGTGCAGTTTCTTAACCACTAATTTGTATTGCCGCTTCTAATAAAAATGTTGAAATGACTCTGATTTCTCCCCTATAAACTCTGGGAAACAATTTTGGCTTTTCCTTTCCATTTAGGCACGTCAGTTGATTCTGCAGAATGGCTTAACCTTAAGTGACTTGGATCGACACCCTGAGGTAAAAGATTTGGGTTTTTCTTGTGCTCTTCAGCAACTATTCAGTTCCCATGCAACACTGCTCTTAGTTTTCTCAGTACAGTGGAACCTTGGTTCTCAAACTTACTCCATTCCGGAACTCTGTTTGACTCCCGAAACTGTTCAAAAACCAAGGCGCAGCTTCCGATTGGCTGCAGGAGCTTCCTGCACTCAAACGGAAGCTGCGTTGGACGTTTAGCTTCCAAAAAAGATCGAAAACCGAAACACTTAATTCCGCGCTTTCGGCATCCGGGAGTCGATTTGTTCTTCAGCTAAGCCGTTTGAGAACCAAGGTTTCCACTGTATAAATGATTCTAATGGTTCTAATAATTGCAGATGATACAACGGTGGAACTCCCGCCGGGCTCTGCAGGCTTGCGGAGAGCTGCCTGCAGCCCGAAGCCCGGGGAGTGCGGCGCTGTGCACCCCAGGCTTCGGGCTGCAGGCAGCTATCCACAAGCCTGCGTAGCCCGGCAGGAACTTCCCCTTCATTTTTGGAGGGGAAGAAATGCGTCCTATAGAGCGAAAAATACGGTACGTTCAAAGAAGATTGGAAAACATTTATTGAATATATGGGGGGAAGTTGTGTACACCTGAAAATGCTGGCAGCGTTAAGATAAATTCAACAGTGTAAATAATTTTGGATGGATGGAAAACCGATTGGTATAGTTTTTGTAAAACATGCAGAGATATAAGATATGCAAAATGAACCATGGAACGAGAAGGGAAGTCATTGATTTCTTAAGGTTGTAAAAGGTTTATCTGAAATTGCAAAACAGAAAAATTAATAAAAATCATATTTTTAAAAAATCTCTTTTCTTCCCTGAAGTTGAATGTTGCCATTGATGGTGCCGATGAAGTCGACTTGGACCTCAATCTTATCAAAGGAGGAGGGTAAGAAATAATGCCTAATTATTTTACTTGCAGATGAAAGTACTGAGAACAAGGGTGGAAAGCTCACTGGAAGCTGGTGAACCCTGTAGCTGGTAGGCTGGTGACCAGGCAAGGCTATGGAAAGCAATCGTTCCCCTCCAGCTTTTATTTTTCTAGGCCTGCTTTTCAGAAAACGGAAACACTAGAATACCAGTTGCTAGAAAACTGTAGGAGGCTGATTTGCACAGAAGCAGGGCTGGGCATTCTCAAAACAGAAAAAATAATTCTAATCGGCTTGCCAAATTGCCAAAGCCTTGGGGTCCCAGACATTTTGGGAATGTTTATTTCGGATGCCTGCTAATTTCTATGCCCAGATTGGCCGGATTGCCTATACAGATGCAGGTGGAGATTTAAAAAATGAATGAACAAACAGCAAAAATGCCGGGGGGGGGGCGGTGCTCTGGCGCTTGCTATGGGAATGTGTTTTTCTGCCTGGAGTTGAGCGAGAGACACCTTCAGGCCACAGCAATAGTTTTGGCTCGGGGTTGGCTGAGCAGTGGAAAGAGCTGATCGACAGAAATGGCTACAGCAGTTATAATGGAAGACTAGGGAGTGCTCAGGGACAGCAGGAAATAGTATGGTTTTCTTGGTGGGGTGGGGGTTATATTTGGGGAATTCTGCGATGGGACAGTGCCCCTGTTGTCCTAAGCCATGGGTAGGCAAACAAAGGCCCGGGGGCCGGATACGGCCCAATAGCTTTCTAAATCCGGCCTGCGGACGGTCCAGGAATCAGCGTGTTTTTACATGAGTAGAATGTGTCCTTTGACTTAAATGCATTTGTGGGGCCTGCCTGGTGTGTTTACATGAGCAGAATGTGTCCTTTGATTTAAAATGCATCTCTGGGTTATTTGTGGGGCCTGCCTGGTGTTTTTACATGAGTAGAATGTGTGCTTTTATTTGAAATGCATCTCTGGGTTATTTGTGGGGCATTGGGATTCGTTCAATTCCCCCCCCCCCCAAAATATAGTCCAGCCCCCCTCAATGTCTTGAGCGACAGTGGACTGGCCCCTGGCTGAAAAAGTTTGCTGACCCCTGTCCTAAGCTGACCAGCCTCCACTGTCCTGGATTAAATAGCTGCATTGATATCCAGGGCTCCAAGATTCTATAGATAGACTTCCTTCCTAAGCCGTCAGTTGCTAAATCCTTAGTTTACTTCTGATCAGTCTGGGCAACAGGGTTAATATTCTGCTGTCTTTCCTCCTCCAGGGGCTGCCTGACTCAGGAGAAGATAGTCGCTGGCTATGCAAAAAGCTTCATTGTCATTGCTGATTATAGGTAAAATATGCTGTTTGGTGCTTTTTCCAGAAGAGAGAGAGAGCTGTATTCAGTCCTAACATACCTGAAAGACTATCTCACTCAATTGACCATTACATATTGCAGGAGAAGACCTCCCGCAAGTTTATCAATAAGGCCCGTTTGGTAACATATTGGAATCGGGGATGTTAGTGTTGTGACGCCTACCTTTTTGTATAGGTAAAGGTAAAGGGACCCCTGACCATTAGGTCCAGTTGTGGCCGACTCTGGGGTTGCGGCGCTCATCTTGCTTTATTGGCCGAGGGAGCCGGCGTACAGCCTCTGGGTCATGTGGCCAGCATGACTAAGCCGCTTCTGGCGAACCAGAGCAGCACACGGAAACGCCGTTTACCTTCCTGCCGGAGTGGTACCTATTTATCTACTTGCACTTTGACGTGCTTTCGAACTGCTAGGTTGGCAGGAGCAGGGACCGAGCAACGGGAGCTCACCCCGTCGCGGGGATTCGAACCGCCAACCTTCTGATTGGCAAGTCCTAGGCTCTGTGGTTTAACCCACAGCACCACCCACGTCCCTTTTGTACCCTTTTGTATACCGCCCCATTAAATATAGGGGCACTGTCTCTTGTCCATTCTGCACTGTACTTTTAAAGCAGTGTCATACCACTTTAAGAAGTCATGGCTCCCCCCCCCCCCCCCCCGGAACCCCGGAACTGTAGTTTAAGGTCACTAAGAGTTGTTTTTTTAAAAGTTTTATTCATTTTTCGTTTTCATTCATTACATACATCTCAAATTCTTAACGTTTACTCTATATTCTTCCCCTCAAAGACTTCCCTGAACTTGCATTCCTGGTTTGTTTCTATTTTCATCCGCTTTGCTATCTCGCAACAGAAAAGGTTATTAATAACATAACATCAAACCTATGAACGTAGAAATAAAATTAACTGCATCCTCTTATTTCACTATCTTCTAAACATTTCCTGATGCTAATAATGTGAATGCTCATTTAAATCCTGCCATCAAGTCTATTGCCTTTCTTTGTTTCTGAAAATATACCGTATTTTTTGCTCTATAAGACTCTCTTTTTCCCTCCTAAAAAGCAAGGGGAAATGTGTGCGCGTCTTATGGAGCGAATGCAGGCTGTGCAGCTATCCCAGAAGCCAGAACAGCAAGAGGGATCGCTGCTTTCACCTCTTGCTGTTCTGCCTTCTGAGATTCAGAATATTTTTTTACTTGTTTTCCTTCTCCAAAAACTAGGTGCGTCTTGTGGTCTGGTGCGTCTTATAGAGCGAAAAATACGGTAATATGAATGGTTCCCAATCTTTTTCAAAGTCTCTGTTGTCTTTTCCTCTTAGTCTTTCTGTCATTTTTGCCAGGTTTGCATAGAAGGGCACTGAGAGTTTTAGAGAGAGCCCTATTCCCTTCGCAGAGCTACAATTCCCCGAGTGGTTCATCAATCAGTCCCTCTTCTCAGGAAACTCTTTCTTGTTGCAACCATCTACAAAAGAAGTGTGCATTTGTACAATGTGTTAATTCCGGTTTTGCTTTTAAACAATGTCCCTGTAGGAAAAAGTCTGAAATCCTTGGAGAGCAGTGGAAGAAAGGTATTCCTATTGAAGTCATCCCAATGGCCTATGTTCCAATTTCCAGGGCTCTGGCTAAGAGGTTTGGGGGTGTTGCTGAGCTGAGGATGGCTGTGAATAAGGCGGTAAGTTTTGATTTCTGGGCAAAAATGCGCCTTCTAGAAGGTATAGAATTTATTTTAGCTTGGGCCTGTATGATTTTTCTCTTTGATCAACTTGTAGGATTGTTGCTTGAGACAGTATCGCCCTATAGGTAATACTGTGCTTGCCATATGCTTTACTGAGTATCTTTCGTCGTCCAATTCTTTTTTCCCACCTCAAAATTTTTACTGATTTTCACAAAATTAAAAACACACTAGCAAATAAACAGACAAACATAAATCATAACCTTATTAAAACTAATCTTCTTAACATTGTTAAGTGACTTCCTCGTATCCCCCAGTTGAATTTCAGTGCATATCATTTTAATGGTTTTCCAAATCAAAGTTCTTATAATCTTAACTTAATCACTTAACATCAGTCTTTCTTCCCAATTCAGCATTAAACATAATAATTCATCACAAGCCTAACTGGTAATTGCTAGCTTTTTCCAATTAATTTAACGTAATGTATTTAACTAAATAGTCATTAAATTTCGTCCATTCTTCCTGGTACTCCTCCTTGTTCTCGTCGCAGACTCTTCTGGTCAGGTCAGCTAGCTCCGAAAAGTCCATCACCTTCATCTGCCATTCTTCCACAGTTGGTACTTCTTGCATTTTCCACTTCTTAGCTAGTAAAATTCGAGCAGCAGTTGTGGCATACAAAAATAAAAAATCTTTCTTGGGCAATTCCAAACCTGTTATTCCAAGAAGAAATGTCTCTGGTTTCTTTATAAATGTATATTTCAACATTTTTTTCAATTCATTATAAATCTTTTCCCAGAAGTCTTTTACCTTGGGGCAGGTCCACCACATACATGTGATAAAAAGTTCCTTTTTTTTCTTTACAGTTCCAACATAGATTATCACAGTTATGATAAATCTTTGCTAATTTAACAGGAGTCAAATACCATGTATATATCATTTTCATTGTATTTTCCTTTAACATTGTACATGCAGTGAACTTGACCTCTCTCTTCCACAATCTTTCCCAATCTTCAAACATTATGTTATGACATCGTCCAATTCTAGGTATCATCACATTGTTGAATCTGTTTGGCAGTATGCATCCAGGGGGTATACAGTATAACACACATTCGCCCCCATTTGTGCTTTGATTTGCATTAAATTAGGGAGTCGTTATCACATGTGAATATGGTGACTTTTCTACTTTCAGTCCAGCAGTCCATAATACCATATATGATGATTCTGTTCTAGAGTGCTTAAGTTTTCACTTGGAAGTTGGGGTTTGTTTTCTTTCTGTTTCACCCATTTTGATTTTTGTTTCTTAAAAAATGAGTCTCTACCTATTCTCTTCTCTGCTAGGGCCCTGTCGTGACTGACAATGGGAACTTCTTATTGGACTGGAAATTTGATAAAGTCCATAATTGGCGTGAAGCGAATGTGGCAATCAAGATGATACCAGGTAGGTAGTCTTGCAACAGAAGCATATTTCATGAGGTGTTTTTTTTAAAAAAAAAAATCCCTTGTAGCTGGCGTATTAACAGCTGTACAACTAAAAATTCTAAAAAGTTATTAATTAGAGAGTCCAGTCCTCTTCTTTATAAATGAGGAAAAATATATGCCTAATGCCTGAATAACACTAGAACAGAATTAAGTGCTTTGGAACTTATTTTTGCCCCTGACTGTACATCGTCTTAGTACAGTGATAAATAGGAATTCTTAGAAAATATTTCTTTTACCGAAAACCTAGTGGAGGCATTAATGCTGTATTTGCAACTGTTAGACAGCAGGTGGCGCCATTGGTGTAGATTGCTCTATATGTGGTTATCTCAGATCTCCTGTGTTAAGATATATTGTAGCATCATTTATTTTATTTTACTTTTTGTGACTTTATTAAGAGTTTCAAAACGGATATTTTGTAAATATAGTAACAGGAAAAACAAACTTGAGGTGTAGGACAGTGGCACATGTTGATAACATTGTTCTACCATGATATAAATTAGTGGTTCTCAAACTTATTTCTCTGGACCACACTTCCAGGAAAAAAGTTTGCTCCTGCCACACCATTTATTATTATTATTATTATTATTATTATTATTATTGATAGGAAATACATTGGAAAACAGAAAGAAGCAGCTCCTAGCAGTGCTTGCTTCATAACATAGAATGTGACTGCTTTATAATATGAAGACGAGTCATCCAGAAAGTGTAAAACATAAATCATTCCCAAAATATAATTATGAATGAGCCTCTTACATATATCTAAGTATGTATATGCACCTTAAGTGAGTATGCAAACTGAACAAAAGTTGTGAGCTCGCAGTATCGCCTGATGCTCATTCCCTCATTTTGAAAAGATATCTATCTATATTCTGCAAATAATAAAAAATATTTTGACGCTGTGCTACAATATACCGCACTGAAATGTTTTTAATGTTCCTGTTTTTTATTATTAATTTTTATTGAAGTTTTTATCTCTGCAAAATAACAGAAACAAACGTTTACACATTTGTACATGTTAGTAACACAAAGCATCTCACCACCTCACACAAACCCCACCACGATTGGTTCGACATAACTCGAAATGTGAGTTAAAATCTGACTTGCTTCCATCGTTGTTTGACCTTGATTCTAAAACTTATCTTTACAGTTGTGTTGTTATATTGTATTTAACAAATATTCTGATTTTACTAGCATTTGTAACCTTTCCCCCTTACAAACTTAATTCTTTACAAATCAGTATTTCTGTACCGGAGCAGTGTTTTTTCGTATATTCATTCACGCAACTCCATTCTTTTATCAAATTTTGATTTGTTTGACCTCTGATAGATGCCGTCATTTTGGCCAATTCAACAAAACACCCACAATAATAGATTGGTAAATCAAACTTATTGAATTGGTTGAATTGGTTAAATGTTCCTTTGGTTGTTCTTGAATCTTCCTGCCACGCTTGCCACCCTCTCCTCCCACACCCTTTGAGAACCACCAATGTAAAGGATCAGTATGATAAACCAGCATTTAGCAAAACGTGCATTTCTGGTCTCTCTCTAATTTTTTTTTTTTTTAATTAAATATAAACAGGCCCAAAGATAGCACAGTTCAGATATTCATTTTGCCCCCAGTGGGATGAAATTACAAACCTATGACTTGTATCTTACAAGTCCAGTATTTTCAGTGGTTATTAATACTTCTGGGCCACCCAATTGAATATAATGAATGGGAAAGACTATGGACAAAAAATATAAATTTTACAGCATGTTACATAATAAGAGAGAACTACCGTATTTTTCGCCCTATAGGACGTACTTTTTCCCCTCCAAAAATGAAGGGGAAATGTGTGTGCGTCCTATGGGGCGAATGCAGGCTTTCGCTGAAGCCTGGAGAGCGAGAGGCGTCGGTGCGCACCGAAACCTCTCGCTCTCCAGGCTCCAGGAAGCTATCCACAAGCCTTGTGTGCCTGGGGAACCCCCCGGGTGCGCACGGCTTGCGGCCGGGAGCACGGGGCGCCCTTTGGAGGACGCCCCGTGCTTCGCGCAGGTGTCGGCAAGCCTTGCGCGCCCGGGGGAACTCCCCCAGGGTGTGCAAGGATTGCGGGCGGTAGCCTGCAGCGCGGAGCACAGGCGCCCTCCGGAGGACGCCCCGTGCTTTGCGCAGGTGTCCACAGCCTGCCGCCTGCCGGATAGACATCCGCAGTGTGGGGAGCCCTGCAGGAGTTCCCCGCAGGGCTCCCCACACTGCGGTTAGCAGCCTGCCGCCTGACACGCGGGGCGCCTTGAAGCAGAGCGCCCCTAGCGCTGGGCAGACATCGGCCAGCCCCACAAGCTCGGGGGACGGCGGGGAGGCGCAGCGCCACCATCCCACTGTTCCCCGACCTGGTTTTGGGGGGGAAATAAAGCAAATATTTTTTTCCTTTATTTCCCCCCCCAAAAAAAGTAGGTGCATCCTATGGGACGGAGCATCCTATGGGACGAAAAATACGGTATATGAAAATGCATCACAGGTGGTCCCTGGCACCAGAAAGGCTTGCAAAAATGAATAAAACATATAATAATAAGTGCTAGAGATGCAAGATACAAAAAGGAACCTTCTACTGTATTTGGTGGACATGCCCCAAAATTGGGAAATTTTGGAGCATGATCCACGAAGAAATAAATAAAATATTAAGAATATCATATAGTAAAAGGCCAGAGGCATTCCTTTTAGGAATTTTAAATGATGATATTCCAAAAAACAAAGCTAAATTTTTCTTATACGTAATGTCTGCAGCAAGAATCCTGGTGGCTAAGTACTGGAAAGGGAATCAGTTACCCACTAGGGGAGAGTGGCTATGTAAGCTCTCAAAATACTTAGAATTAGCCAAATTGACAGACATAATAAGACAAAAACCAAAAAGTAAAGTAAAAAAAGATTGGGAGTGCCTAAATGAACACCTCAAAAGTCAAGGTTAGAGGACAGAAATCTGGCTGAGTCTGGAATAACCTTGTGAAGTGAAAGGATAAGGAAGAGGGATTTATATCTAGATGCTAGGATAGAGATGATAAGGAAAACAAGAAGACACAATGAGACATAAAGGAGGTGCTGTGGGATTGGTGGAAGTCAATATCTTGTTGTTTTAGTGTTTATAATATTAACTTGTAAGATATGGATTTTTATTTTATTTTTTGTTGTTGTTGTTGTTGCTTTCTTTAGTTTTCGAATGTTGATGTCTGTGTGTTGTGTATTGTTATTTTTAGATATCTTTCGTGTTGTTGTTGTGTGGAAAATACTAATAAAATTTATTTTTTAAAAAAATACTTCTATTGCATTCAGACGTGATTTTGCTTTTTTGTTCTAGGGGTGGTGGAAACAGGCCTGTTTATCGACATGGCGGAACGGGTTTACTTTGGCATGGAAGATGGTTCTGTCAGCGTCCGGGAGAAGCCAGTCCACTGACCGCCACCCAGCCCCCAAATCTACTCTGCCTTCAGCCCATTGCATACAGTTTTATCACTTTGGTGCCAATTTGACATCTTGCCTTAAATCCTGTCCCGATCTTGGTGAATGTAACCAAAGGTCCAGCAGATCTCACTAATACTGGAAATGAATGTTGTTTTAAATTATATTTTTTACTATTTTTTCATGTAAATCATTTTTTTAAAAAAAGCAAAATGTGATCAATCATTTTGTGCATTTTAAACTTTTTTTTTCACTTTGGTTTTTATACAAAACATTGTACCAAAAAGGATATTTTATACAGTACTTGAACCATCGGGTTGCTCGGAGTGTGTCTAGCGGGGGGAGAAAATAGAAGTTGCATTTTGTGGTATTTGCATAAACACCCCCCCCCCCCAAAAAAAAATGCATTGACGCAGGAGGGTTGTGCCCAGTTGGTACTCACAGATGCCTTATTAGAATCTTTTTTGGTTCTCTGATTTATGCCTTTCAATGATTTTTACCATAACTGTTTTTAACAGAGAATGTTTAGTCTCAGTATAGATAATTTGCTGATAATTTGTGCTGTTGGCCTCCGTGGAATTTGTATGGCATGGGATCAGCCACGACGCCCATTCCACGCAAAGAATTCATACCTTTAAAATAATATATGAAATAATAAAATAATATACTTCGGAAATGTTTCAGACCCCCCCCCCCCCAACTTCCCCAATAATGGATGGCTGAAATTTGAGGCTGCCTAGCCATCCGTACAGGTGAAGATGCACTGGGTTAATGCCCAGTTTAACAATTTTGGGCCCAGTGGGAGTTTCAAAGAGTTCCTGGCCCTCCCTTTGCATGACGACATTTTCACAGAATGCTGCTTCGAAACGAGTCCAAAGAATGAGCCTTACTGGAAGGATTGTATTAATGTAGCAAGAGCAGGGCACTTTTTAAAAAACAAAAAACCTGTTGTCTCTCATCTCTTAAGTGCTTTGCATGATAACCGTGTCAGAAATGTACGACTCGTCGTTTTTGTTTTAGGCACTGAAATTAAAGAGCTGTAACGCCAGCCATTTGTGTGTTCGGGTTTGTTCTTAAACGCCTTTCTGATCTGTCCTTTGGTCCCCAGATTGGGTCAGAGTGCCTCGTGCTGCCCCGCCCCAGATTGTCATGCAAGATTGGATCCTGACGCTTAGCAGGATCCAATCCTGTGCCCGGTTGCTTCAGGGAAACAACATCAAACCTAGCGTTACGTAAAATACATTCAACAGACCCACAAAATGTAACTGGCTGTGCATTCACATAAACAATGCTCTTCTGTATTTATCACAGTATCAAATATTTCTCTTGCACATAATCAACACATAAAGTACAACAAAGTAAACGGAAATCCCAATAGATCAGTTCATTCAGAGAGTCCAAATATTTGCTAGTTTCTGTTCCACGTATGTCTTTGTATGTTCATAAAATCCAAATGGGAGCTTGCTGCAGTTTCACAGAATCTTGACAAGGATTTCCAGAATAATGCCTTGTTTCGCACTCCTGGGCTTCATCAATTGTTTCTGCAGAAACCACCATGCCATACCGTATTTTTCGCTCTATAGGACGCACCCGACCATAGGACGCACCTTGTTTTAGAGGGGGAGAACAAGGGAAAATAATTCTCCTCCTCTGCTCAGCGCCCCTTCAGCGAAGCGGCAGGAGAAACGGAGCCCCTTCCATTTCTCCTCCCGCTTCGCTGAAGGGGCGCTGCACAGCTCTCCCTCTGCTGAAGCCAGGAGAGTCTTGCTCTCCCAGCTTCAGCAAAAGGAACCTGAAGCCTCTGGAGCGCAGCGGGAGCTCCTGCTGCGCTCCGAAAGCTTCAGGCGGCTATCCCTGAAGCCGGGAGAGCGAGAGGGGTCTGTGCACACCAACCCCTCTCGCTCTCCAGGCTTCAGAGAAAGCAACGCAAAGCCTCCAGAGCATGGAGGGAGTGCTCCCTCTGCGCTTCAGAGGCTTTGCGTTGCTATCGCTGAAGCCAAGGAGCCTTCATTCGTTCCATAGGAATTCGCTCCCCTTAATTTTTGAGGGGGGGAAGTGCATCCTATAGAGCGAAAAATACGGTAAGTTCCATTATCTTGATATACTACATACAAACATGTACAACTGATGAAGGTAAACGGTGTTTCCATTCGCTGCTCTGGTTCGCCAGAAGCGGCCTAGTCATGCTGGCCACATGACGTCGGCTCCCTCAGCCAATAAAGAGAGATGAGCCCCGCAACCCCAGAGTTGGTCACGACTGGACCTAATGGTCGGGGTCCCTCTACCTTTCCCCCCTGGGTTATCTCAGCCTGGCTCCTGACGCTTTGATAATCTCAAAAGACCACGAGAGGGAGCTCCAAGCTAACGGAGTCCAAAATCCTGCAACGGTTTAGTGATGGAGCAGATCATTTCATTCTCCACATTCTCGTTTTAAGGAATTGGAGAGATGCTCCTGCAGAGTGATGCTGTTTGAAATGAAAACTCGCAGCTGGTCCTCCCCTTCCCAAAGCTTGCTAATCTGAATTACCACAAATGCAGAGTGATAATGCTTTTGAAAAACATAACACAGTTTTTCATTTGAATTTATGTTGAAAGGTAATTGTGTGTATTCACCTCCTGGCAAATAGAAGGGGAAGAAATGGAGGCAGTGAGAGATTTTACTTTCTTGGGCTCCATGATCACTGCAGATGGTGACAGCAGTCATGAAATTAAAAGACGCCTGCTTCTTGGGAGAAAAGCAATGACAAACCTAGACAGCATCTTAAAAAGCAGAGACATCACCTTGCCAACAAGGTTCGTATAGTTAAAGCTATAGTTTTCCCAGTAGTGATGTATGGAAGTGAGAGCTGGACCATAAAGAAGGCTGATCACCGAAGAATTGATGCTTTTGAATTATGGTGCTGGAGGAGACTCTTGAGAGTCCCATGGACTGCAAGAAGATCAAACCTCTTCATTCTTAAGGAAATCAGCCCTGAGTGGTCACTGGAAGGACAGATCCTGAAGCTGAGGCTCCAATACTTTGGCCACCTTGTGAGAAGAGAAGACTCCCTGGAAAAGACCCTGATGTTGGGAAAGATTGAGGGCACAAGGAGAAGGGGACGACAGGGGACGAGATGGTTGGACAGTGTTCTTGAAGCTACCAGCATGAGTTTGGCCAAACTCCGTCTCATTGGTATTGCCTGAAGTTGTGCTTTTACTATCTTCCTCTTAACAAACTCCCAGCCATCATGAACTCCCTTTCCTTTTAGTATTACTGTCCATGGGATCTCACCCAGCACTTCCCTAAGTTTTATGAAGTTGGCTTTCTTAAAGTCAAGAAATTGAGTCCTAGTATGCTTGGCTGCTCCTTTCCGCTGTATAGTAAACTTCAGAAGAGCATGATCACTCGCGCCTAATTATCCTTCCACTTCTACCCCACTAACCAGGTCATCAACATTGGTTAGGCCCAGATCTAAAATGGCTGTTCCTCTTGTTGCTTCTCCCACTTTCTGGACAATGAAGTTGTCTGCAAGGCCAGTGGGGAATCTGTTTGACCTTATGCTCTTGGCTGAGTTTGGCATCCAACAAATATCCGGGTAATTGAAGTCCCCCATTACTACTATCTCCCTTCCTTTTGCATGCTTGGCCATCTGTTCCAGGAAGGCATCATCTATGTCCTCCGTTTGGCTTGGGGACCTATAGTAAACTCCCACAATGAGGTCCCTGTTATTCTTCTCTCCCTTAATTTTGACCCAAATGCTCTCACTTTGGCTTTGAGGTTCTAAATCTTGGATCTCTTCACAGGTATACACATCCCTGACATATAACACTCCTCCTCCTCCTTTCTTGTCTGGTCTGTTTCTCTGAAATAGATTGTATCCCTCCATTATTACATTCCAATCATGGGACTTAGTCTTATTTCTCAACTCAGTCTCACTCCAACGTCAATCAAATGCTAGCATAGATTGCGAACCTTTACTATATTTTTGAACATATGTTTCATATCTATCCCATGTTTTCCATAATTTTTTGTTTTGAATTGCTTGAAATTCCCCATGCATTTCTAGTTGTGGACACGCAGTGGCAGTGTTGCCTACTGTAACGTGTAGGCCTAGCAGTTTAGAGGAAGCTTCCTAACTGTAAGCTAATTGGACCAAGCAGATATATTTCAATTTTGCAAGCTTTCAGCGCTTCTAATTGTTTCCTCACCATGTTAAGTTTAGGCAGCATTTAGTAGTGTCTGTGCATGTGCAGGTTTCTTGTGAGGTAGTTAGTCTCCCTCAGGGGCAGCAATACAGAGCCTTTTGAACTCGGAGCTCCTCAGTCCAAGGCAGCCTTCCTCACCAACTTGGTGCCCTCCAGATGTTTTGGACTGCAGTTCCCATCAGCCCAAGCTGGAAAGGCCCAGGAGTGATGGGTTTTGTAGTCTGCATCATCTGAAATGCACCAGATTGAGGAAGGCTGGACTTTGCAAACTGTATCTGTCGTGATATCCCCTCATTCCCTGCACCTGCTCCTTAATTTCTGCTTATTTGAGGCCACACATCTGCTTCTGAGCCACTTGGCTCCCCTGTGCCCCCAAATCAAGACCAAACCCTGAAAGTTTTGGAGGTGCCATTTAAATGTTTTTTGCACGGCTATTATTATTGGGGGGGGGGTTCTGTGATTGTTTTAAATTTTTTTATTATTATGGTATGCAAATCATGTTTTTTAATTATTATTTTATTTATGATTTTCAGTTTCATACATTTCAATAATTTTACAACCATTTTAACATTTCAGCAATCGACTTCCTCCCCCTCCTTTCTGCGGTTCCTTAAATTTGTCCCCCCCCCCCCCGCATATTCCAAATTAACTTAATTGACTCAGTTACAGATAGGTAGCCGTGTTGGTCTGCCATAGTCAAAACAAAAATAATTCCTTCCAGTAGCACCTTAAAGACCAACTAAGTCAGTTCTTGGTATGAGCTTTCGTGTGCATGCACACTTCTGTTTCAGTGTATCTGAAGAAGTGTGCATACACACGAAAGCTCATACCAAGAACTGACTTAGTTGGTCTTTAAGGTGCTACTGGAAGGAATTTTTTTTGTTTTAATTGACTCATTTATTCATCTACTTTAAATATATACTCTTATAAAACTGCAGGTTATTGCAATAATCCTGCCCACGTTCTTATCTGTTTACAATTTATTTGTAAATATTCAATAAACCATTTCCATTCTTTTGTAAAAAGTTTGTTATCTTGATTTCATATTCTTCCGGAAAGTCTCGCCATTTCTGCATATTCCATAAGTTTTTGTATCCGTTCTTCTTTTGCTGGGAGTTCTTCTTTTCCATTTTTTTGGAAAATGGAAGAAGAGGAAAATGGGGCTGGGGGTGTAAATTGCGTTTTTAATGTACAGCGCCCAAGGATCTTCCAATGAAGGGCAGAATATAAATTTAACAACAACAACTAGTGCATTTCTGCCCCCTGAACTTGCTTGTGGCTAAAAATGCGAAACGAGACGACAATATGCTAGCACCCCGACAATTGGAAATTGCAGAGTTTGGAGAAAATGAAGGATAAAGTGCGAGACTGGTTACATTACGCTCAGATTAAAGAAGTTTTTTAAAATGACAAAAAGTTAGGGTTACAGGTGGAGAAATCAAAGTTGGAAACAGAATTGTTAGAACCAAAGACTAAGGTACTATCAAGAATGTATAACTTGCTGTTAAAATGGAACACACAAGACGAAATGGTTAAATCTGCTATGATAAAGTGGGCACAGGATATTGGGCATAACATTATGTTTGAGGACTGGGAAAGGTTGTGGACCACTGGGCTGAACTTCACTGCATGTAATGCGTTGAAGGAAAATGTAATGAAAATGATATACAGATGGTACATGACCCCAGTTAAACTTGCCAAAATATACCATTTGTCTGATAATAAATGTTGGAAATGTAAAGGAAATGAAGGAACATTCTTTCACCTCTGGTGGACTTGCCCTAAAGTGAAGGCCTTCTGGGAAATGATATATAATGAGTTGAAAAAGGTATTTAAGTATACCTTCACTAAGAAACCAGAGGCTTTCCTCCTGGGTATTGTCGGCCAGAAGGTGTTAAAGAAGGACCGAACATTTTTTATGTATGCAACAACGGCAGCAAGGATACTCATCGCTAAGAATTGGAAAACACAAGATCTACCCACACTGGAAGAGTGGCAGATGCAGCTGATGGACTATATGCAATTGGCGGAGATGACTGGCAGAATCCGAGACCTGGGAAAAGAAAGGATTGAAGAAGATTGGAAGAAATTTAAGATTTATTTACAAAAATATTGTAATTTGGTTGAATGTTAAGAAGGATGCTTGATCATAAATAATTGGCCACCACTAAACTAGACTGGAATTTGATGATAAGTGAGATTAAGGAAAACATAAATCTTTCGGAGAATTGCTAGACTATACTTAAATGAGTGGATATAAGATTGTAAACAAGATGATAATTTGCTTGAAAAAAACTTTTTAACGATGTAAGTGGGAGCAGGAGACGTGAGGAAGTCCAAACAAGTTATGAAAATTTGTTATAAAAGACAATATGCTAGCACCCCAAATCCCTTGTGGTACAAGCTGATTGGGGGGCAGAGAGACACCACCTCATACTCCCCCCCCCCAAAAAATGGGTGACCGGCTAATCCTGCACTGCTGGGGAGAAGATGTTTGTGTTTAGAGGAAGACAGAGGTCACAGGTTGCCAATTTGCTTTACATTGAGAGAAGTGTGAGGGAGATGTGAGCACATGAAATGCTCTGTGTAGGTCATTTGGCCATGTGGGTCACTTTTGGTGTGATGTCAAGGGGGCAGGTGTGAGCAACTGCTTTGGCGCTGATTTAAAATTGGGGTTTGGTTTTTGCTGCCCAACTCCCCAACTCTGAGTCCCCAAAGTCCATGATTGGTCAGAGAAGAATGGATGGAAGATCTACCACAAGAGTGATAATCTATGTTGGAAATGTAAAGAAAAAGAAGGAACCTTTTACCATATGTGGTGGACTTGTCCCAAGGTGAAAGACTTCTGGGAAAAGATTTATAATGAATTGAAAAAAATGTTGAAATATACATTTATTAAGAAACCAGAAGCCTTTCAACTTGGAATAACAGGTTTGGAATTGCCCAATAAAGATGTTAGATTCTTTTTGTATGCCACAACTGCAGGTAGAATTTTGTTGGCCAATTACAGGAAGAAAATTGGAAATTTCAAGAAGTACCAACAGTGGAGGAATGGCAGATGAAGATGATGGACTTTTTGGAGTCCACGACCAGAAGGAGGAGGGGTACCAAGAAGAATGGAAGAAATTTAAAGGCTATTTAGCTAAATATGTTAAGATAACTTAAACAGAATTACTTGTGAGTATCAGATTGGCCTAGGATTTAAATAAGTGATGTTGTAGAATATTATGGTAAAAAAAAAATTGAAAAGAAAGATGTTAATTGACCAAGAAAATTTTATGTGAAAATAGTTTTGGAAAACTGCTACAATGATTTATATGGAAACTCAGCCAGGGGGACTCGAGGAAATCACCCAACAATGTTAACAAAAGTGGAATTATTACAGCTAGGATAAATGTTTGTTTGTTTGTTTTTTGATGTTTTTTCCTATTTGTTTGTTATAAAGTTGGAAAACTAATAAAAAAAATTGAAAAAGAAAAAAAGAAGAAGAATGGATGGAGGCAGGATCCAGTGGAAAGCAAGGCTGATCTTTATTTTCCTCCTTCCAAGGAGTGAAAGACCCTGAACCAAAGTGTGCAGGAACCTTGTAAGACTTGACATTGCCCAGCCCCTTAGCCAAAGGCCACCCCAAAATCATCATAGGAGGTAGTCTACAGCAGAAATCCTGTCTGCCAGGATACCTGATAATGGTCACTGGTTGCATTACTTGGGCAGCCTGGCCATTCTTTGGTGATGGTTAATACTTTAGTTCATGGGTAGGCAAACTAAGGCTCAGGTGCCGGATCTGGCCCAATCACCTTCTAAATCCGGCCCACGGACGGTCTGGGAATCAGCGTCTTTTTACATGAGTAGAATGTGTGCTTTTATTTAAAATGCATCTCTGGGTTATTTGTAGGGCCTGCTTGGTGTTTTTAGATGAGTAGAAGGTGTGATTTTATTTAAAATACATCTCTGGGTTATTTGTGGGGCATAGGAATTCGTTCTTCTTTTTTTCAAAATATACCGTATTTTCCGCCCCATAGGGCACACCGGCCCATAGGGCGCACCTAGTTTTTTGGGGGGGAAATAAAGAAAAAAAATTTATGCCCCCCCTCCCAGGCGCGGGGCTGGGGCGGGGGAAGCCCGAGCTTCCCCCGACCCCAGCCCCCAGAACAGGCTGCTATCCGCAAGCCTAGGGAGCCCGGCTGGAAGTTGTGCCGGTCTCCCCAGGCTTGCGGATATCTGCCCGAAGTCACGCAGCTCTCCCACAGCTTGCGGATAGCTTCCTGAAGCCTGGAGAGCGAGAGGGGTCGGTGCGCACCGACCCCTTTCGCTCTCCAGGCTTCAACGAAAGCCTGCATTCGCCCCATAGGACGCACACACATTTCCCCTTCATTTTTGGAGGGGGAAAAGTGCGTCCTATAGGGTGAAAAATATGGTAGTTCAGCCCCCCCACAAGGTCTGAGGGACAGTGGACCGGCCCCCTGCTGAAAAAGTTTGCTGGCCCCTGCAAGTTTAGTTCCTGAATCCAGCTCACAGGCTCACCCTATTCACACGCAAATAGGCTCTTAAAACAGGATTTGTAAGCGAAAAGACATACCCCATTTGCCTCCCTTACCGCAGAGGAATATTTGAGGTCATTGGGTGAGTCCAAATGGCTTCAGGATTGCTCTCCTTTCAGACACATCGTTTATATATTTAGATATGTGAGCATTGATGAATATTTATTCTATATTTGAGACCTTAGAACAGCGCTGGTCCTGCAAACTTTAGTGGCAATGGCTCCACGTTCCTCTTTAGTTCATGGTGCAAGGAATTCGGCTGAGGCGATGAGTATGGCACAGTGATACAGTTCAGCACAAAAACCTATCTGGCAGGCTTCATAATGCCAGCCATCTGTATCAAGTCACAAAGAACTTATTTATGTATGCTACAACACCAGCAAGTGTCTTGATGGAAGAATGAGGAAATCCTAATGGAAGAACAGTGGCAAGAAAAATTGATGAGCTACGCAGAGTTGGCTAAATTGACATACATATTGCGGGACAAGGACAATTGTGACTTTAAAGAAGAATGGGAGCTTTTTACAATTTATTTAAAAGGACAACCAAATGAATTGGACTCCTTGGCAGGTTTTGAATAAACATACACAAATTTATTGGTTGATAACATGGTAGATAGATAACGTAAGGATATGTATAATTTTATAACATGTTGAGAATAATATGTGCTGAGAAATCAGAGAGGAGCTGAGGGAAGTCTCTGAGGGGGGAGGGAGGGTTTGAAGGTGGTGGAAAAAGGGGGAAAATAATGAATACGATAAGTTTTTATAATTTGTTATGTTGAAATTGTTAATAGAAACTTTAAAAAAGAACCTATCCAGTCATGCTTAAGAGGAAGTATCATAATGATAATGATGATGATGATGATGATGATAATAATTATTATAATAATAATAAACACTCCCCTTTCTGAACCCCATACGCTTATTTATCAAGGTATGCACTCCCCTTTCTCTTTATATCCCGAGAACAGTGTCTTCTGCTGTGTTCTGAAAAGAAATCACCAATATTTGCACTAGAAAAAAATGGTTTCATCACCGTGTGTGTGTATGCAAATTTCAGACCAGCTGGTTATTATAGTGCCCAATCAAATAGCCAATGTTTCACAAAACAAAGAATGGCCAATTTTGGTTTCATGCTTTGTGGACCTGAAATGTGGACACATTTTCTCTCTTTGCCACTCAGACAGACACACAGACCAAAACTGTTGGTTTTTTCTTTATCTTAAAGTGGTCAATAATGCTACTCAGGACCCAGGTTGGTTTCAGAGATGTACCGTATTTTTCGCTCTATAAGACGCACCAGACCACAAGACGCACCTAGTTTTTGGAGGAGGAAAACAAGGGAAAAAAATATTCTGAATCTCAGAAGCCAGAACAGCAAGAGGGATCGCTGCGCAGTGAAGGCAGCAATCCCTCTTGCTGTTCTGGCTTCTGGGATAGCTGCGCAGCCTGCACTCACTCCATAAGACGCACACACATTTCCCCTTACTTTTTAGGAGGGAAAAAGTGAGTCTTATAAAGCAAAAAATAAGGTATGTTTGCAGTTTGACCTGCTTAGCTGCTGGTGAGGAGGAGTGATGGCTTGCAACGTTTGGTTGTTATGTTTTCAAAAATAAAACTAAGAAAAAGTAGTGTGGACAACTGTTTATTCCTATGCACCATTCGCTGCGCATACTCTGTGTTGATGAAGAAGTTCAACAAAAACTACCCCGCTTTCTGTTTGTTTCCTTGAAAAACCAGTCAAGAAACACGTGAGGAATCATTTGGGTCACCCATTTGGTTTGCTAGGTCCCTTCAGCACCCCATAACTTCAGGCTTCTGTGGTGGGGCCTGGTGAAGTCCACAACCAATCAGTGGGGCTTGGACATGTTGCTCATGGTTGTGTTGTTAACGAATTAACTGCTCTTAAACAAAGTGTGCCTTTCACTTTACATTGGGGAAAACCATATTCTGTTTGTTTCTTAATACCTTTTTGGTGTTATAAAACCTTTTGAGTGACACAGAAGAAGTTCCAAAGGAATAGGTTGCAGGAGATCACAATGAGTGGTTCACCTAATGAGTTTTACCTGTAAGCTGTATTTTCTCCAAAAAAGGAGAGACATGTCCCTTATTTTCTTATGTGCAGATTTTCTATGTTCTGATGCCTGGCAAATATTTTACATTTGTGCCATTGAATTTGGCATTGTGCCTTCGTTTCTAATTGAGACAGTTAAGAAATCTGTGATGGCGCAGTTATCTGTTTTTTGGACATGATTGAGGATTGCAGAGCCAGAGGCAAAAAGGTCTGGAGAGATAAAATCAGATATGGAAATATGGAAATATCGTGAGAGGCAGGACTGAGATATTGATACGTTTTGAGGTTCAGACTGTGGGAAGTCGTAAAACCAAAATTACAATTCGGAAGACAATTTGATCTTTTTTATTTTGTTGTTGTTGTTGTTTAGTCGTGTCCGACTCTTCGTGACCCCATGGACCAGAGCACACCAGGCACTCCTGTCTTCCACTGCCTCTCGCAGTTTGGTCAAACTCATGCTGGTAGCTTCGAGAACACTATCCAGCCATCTCGTCCTCTGTTGTCCCCTTCTCCTTGTGCCCTCCATCTTTCCCAGCATCAGGGTCTTTTCCAGGGAGTCAAGTCTTCTCATGAGGTGGCCAAAGTATTGGAGCCTCAGCTTTAGGATCTGTCCTTCCAGTGAGCACTCAGGGCTGATTTCCTTCAGAATGGAGAGGTTTGATCTTCTGGCAGTCCATGGGACTCTCAAGAGTCTCCTCCAGCACCATAATTCAAAAGCATTAATTCTTTGGCAATCAGCCTTCTTTATGGTCCAGCTCTCACTTCCATACATCACTACTGGGAAAACCATGGCTTTTACTATACGGACCTTTTTGGCAAGGTGATGTCTATACGTTTTAAGATGCTGTCTAGGTTTGTCATTGCTTTTTATTTTTATTTTAGTTTTTTATTTTTATTGAATTATGATTTTTATGATGCTTTTTATTGGAAAATTAATAAATGCTCTAACAACAACAACAAAAAGAAATCTGTAATGTGGAAAGCCGGGACTGAAAAGATCCCTAGGTAATAATTATTTGTTGGAAAAAAACGCAAACGTATCTTGTAATTCATGACATGAGATCTTCTGAGTAAGTCTGCCATCTAGATCATTTGCATAGATTTCCATCCCTGGCACTTAATAACTCCCCCAATTTTATCCCCATCATTCGGAAGCTGGGCTGCTTGGTGGTGATAATATCTGGGAGACAAGTGTTCAGCCAACGGCAGCATCATACTACAGATTTGTTTGATTTGGCTCATCCTGAGTTTCTTTGAGGGTAACTTTTCGCAGAGATGTCATTCCTTGCAAATTTCTCCGGCAGGCGTTACGGATTCAGTAACCTATTGTTGTTGTTTTCTCCTCTCCTCCCAGAAGCCAGAGGGCAGATTGTCGTCACCAGACCCCAGCTTCTTTACAGGCAAATCCTGGGGACAGAGTCACCATCGGGTGCCAAGCTTCCTCTTCCATGAGTGATGATATGACCTTATATCAGTTTAAACCAGGACAGAGACCCAAGCTACTTATTCACGATGCTACGAGCCGTTTTGAAGGGACCCCAGATCGCTTCAGTGGTACCTACAGTAACACTGACTTCTCCTTCACCATCAGCGACGTCCGTGAAGAGGATGAAGGGATATATTTCTGTGCCCAAAACTACAGCTTTCCTCTCCACAGTGATACACTTCAGTACAAAAACCACCTCAGTGCATGAAGGCAGGGGAGAGAAATGGAACTGGTGTTTTGCAGCAGCAGCAGCAGCAGCAGCAGCAGCAGCAGCAGCAGCAGCAGCACCACCCTTCTAGCTTGCTGGAATGGAGGGTGAGAGAACAACTGAAAGCCCATGCAGATCAACCAAAAGAAAGCCAGGTTTTTGGATTCTCTAAGAACTTTGCTTCCAGGGAAGCTGTGCACAATGTTAAAGAGGCGGCAGCTTCACCTCAACCTCAGTCCAAGGCACAGGTGCATCAGAAGCTGCGTTGCACTGAGTCAAACTATTGGTCCACCCAGCCCAGGGCTAGATTAACCACTAAGCAAGATAAGGACGCAGGCGGTACAGTGGTCTAAACCACTGAGCCTAGGGCTTGCTGACTGGAAGGTCGGCGGTTCGAATCCCTGTGACGGGGTGAGCTCCCTTTGCTCGGTCCCAGCTCCTGCCAACCTAGCAGTTTGAAAGTAGATAAATAGGTACCACTCCGGCGGGAAGGTAAACTCTGGGGTTGCGGCGCTCATCTCGCTTTATTGGCCGAGGGAGCCGGTGTACAGCTTCCGGGTCATGTGGCCAGCATGACTAAGCCGCTTCTGGCGAACCAGAGCAGCGCACGGAAATGCCGTTTACCTTCCCGCCGGAGCAGTACTACTCCTCTCCACAGTGATACACTTCAGTACAAAAACCAGCTCAGTAGCCTAAGGCAAAAGGATGAAATAGCAGCGGGTGTCTTGCATCAGCACCCTCATTTCAGCTTGCAGAATGGGGGAAGACTGGAAGAAAGAATAGGAAAGGGGGTGAGGACCAATGGCCTCTGAAGTTCAACCAGGAGGAAGGTTGCTTGGACATGGCTGTTGAAGAAGACCGCACAGGAACTGCCTTTTACTGAGTCAGACATGGCGTCCAGAACTCTGTATTTTCTACACTGACTGGCAGTGGTTGTCCATGATCTCAGTCTTGAGTTTTTCCCACCATACTTGGAGAGGTCAGGAACCCAGGACCTTTTGTATGCAATGCAGATCATGTGGGCCCTTTCAAAGGACAGAAGGCAAATTGGCAAGGAGTGGAACTGCATGAGGGCTTGATGTGTACCAGGTCAGAAGGCCATCTCTCACTTCTTCCAGGACTTGGGACAGAGACCCATGGCACAAAGGTGCTGTTCCGAGAACTAAGATTTCATGTGGCTGGCCCATTGCAGTCCAGCATATCCAGTGACCTTGTAAGAAAAAGTTTTTTTAAAAAAAATGGTTAAAAAGAGTGAAGCTGAGGCTCCAATACTTTGGCCACCTCATGAGAAGAGAAGACTCCCTGGAAAAGACCCTGATGTTGGGAAAGATGGAGGGCACAAGGAGAAGGGGATGACAGAGGACAAGATGGTTGGATAGTGTTCTCGAAGCTACAAACATGAGTTTGACCAAACTGCGGGAGGCAGTGGAAGACAGAAGTGCCTGGCGTGCTCTGGTCCAGGTGGTCACGAAGAGTTGGACACGACTAAACAACTAAACAACAACCACAAAAAGAGTGGGGGGAGGACAGGACGAGCTCTGTGGCCCAGTGCAAAAGTCCTGGGGCCTGGACCTCATGGACCATTCCGTGACAACAACTTTCCTTGCCTACCTGAGCATCTGGTGAAATGATTGGAGTTGGCAGTGATGGTCTTGGTCTCTGCACGGTGGAGACTACGAAGGGTCAAAGCTCAAGGGTAGAACCTCTGCTTTGCATGCATAAGGTTCCAAGTTCAATCCTTGGCATTTTTAGGTATTCCTGGGGAAGAGACCCCTGTCTGAAACCTGGAGACCTGTTGATGATCAGTGTTGACAGTCCTTAGCTAGATACACCAATGGTTCAAACTTGGTCAAAAGCATCTTCCCTATCTTTCTACTACAGAGTCCACTGGAATGACGTTAGGCCAAGAGGTGGCCCTCTCTGCCTAGTGAAGGTGCTACAAGCGTGGGCATCAAACAAGAGCATTCGGAAAAAAGGGTCTGAAAGCTCACTGAGACAGATCTTGGGAATGGAGCACTGTGATGAAGCCAACCAGCCCGCGCTATTGAGGGACCTCTACTTTTGGAATAAGAAGTCGATGCATAACCAGTGCTTTTTTTCTGGGGGGACGCAGGGGTATGCATACCCCTAAACATTTTGTGAATCTAGGTTTGGCCTCATTGAGGGGCAATATATCAACCTGAGTAGGAAATGAGAAGGGTCACGAGTGGCACTGTGGGTTAAACCACAGAGCCTAGGACTTGCCGATCAGAAGGTCGGCGGTTTGAATCCCCGTGACGGGGTGAGCTCCTGCTGCTCAGTCCCAGCTCCTGCCAACCTAGAATTTCGAAAGCACGTCAAAGTGCAAGTAGATAAATAGGTACCACTCTGGCGGGAAGGTAAACGGCATTTCCGTGCGCTGCTCTGGTTCACCAGAAGCGGCTTAGTCATTCTGACCACATGACCCGGAAGCTGTACGCCGGCTTCCTCGGCCTATAGAGCGAGATGAGCGCACAACCCCAGAGTCGGTCACGGCTGGACCTAATGGTCAGGGGTCCCTTTACCTTTATTTTAGGAAAATGAGAGTACCCCTAAACATTTTTTTCGGCAGAAAAGAGCACTGGGTTCAGCTGCAACTGACATTATTCCGTTTCGTTGTGCTTGCGGCCAATAAAGGCTCTGTAACCATGTCAGTACACGTAACTGACCAGTTCATTTCTGGTTTGCATGAAATCATTTCCAAATAAGGAATATGATTTGTAAGGATCACATTTCCGGAGTGGGGTGGAGGAAGTCAATACATCGATAACTGTTGCGACTAAGTGTCTGCAAGTGCTGTGTAGGATGAATGAAACAAGTACAATGGAGTACCCATGGATTTGGGCTGTGTTTTGCACTCTGATTTCACAATAAAATCATTTGGGAAGAAAGAAGCAACCAAATCAATTTTATAGGAGGGAAGGAAAGACATGACATGGTAAATCACCACAGAACTGTCACTCTAATTGGTTAAATCCTAAATTGTATCATTTTCCAACAGAGTTAAGAAAACTGGAAGCAAAGAAGTATTAACCGTAAACAAAGGGCCCTGAGTTGACATTGGCCTATCATATTCCAACATACACAGTTATTTTATATTCCACGTTAGAGCTTTCCATAATTCCCACTCATCCTTACTAACAACATATCCTCCAATGTTACCTTCTTCATATTGGGCTTTTTGAAGTCAATGTGCATTTTAAATTTGAAATGCCCATTCAGTGCTTATTTGAGTTCATAACACTGACAAAGTTAGTTGAGCCAACTGGTACAGCTCATGAGTCCCATGACATGCTGAGCACTTTTGGCGTGCTTTTGAACTGCGAGGTTGGCAGAAGCTGGGACCGAACAATGGAAGCTCACCTTGTCGTGGGGATTCGAACCGCCAACCTTCCAATCTGCAAGTCAAAGCAGTGCAGTGGTTTAAACCACAGCGCCACCCACATCCCTCTATTCAACAATAGCTCATCTTAAAAAGAGTTTCAGAAGGTCATGCTACTTCAAGTTACCTCTTGACTTCAGGAATGATTCCAGCTCATCCTTGTTCCTGTTCTGTACATGGAATATGAAGAGTGGAGTTCTGGGATGGTGATTCTATATCCATGTTATTGGCATGAAGAACAACTCCCGTCCTCCTCCAAGACTACATGTGACGACACTTTAATTCTGTCCATGTCAAACAGCATAATATTTAGGTTCTAGGTATGTAGCTGCAAGTATCACTTCATATTCAAACTGCTGCTTTTCATATATATTTTTCCTCATGCTGCCTACCAACGTGCTAGAAAACTCTATTGACTGCACTTTAGCAATTGCCAGCTGGCACCTCGACCATGCCCCACTGAAATCCCCTGTGGCCACCTGCTCAGATGGCAGAATTATCGTTGCCACTTGGGCAGGTGCTGGTGCAGCTGTCAAGTTTCTGAACTGATATTCAGTCCTTCTCACAGGTTCCCGTGGCCCCAAATTGCTATGTCTTGACACAACTCCCATCGTTCCAACAGTCTCACCAACATGTCACAGCTTCAGCGCCATCTTGGAGGGCAATTCAAGTTGTGCTTCTACCATTCTCTCTCTCTCTCTCTCTCTCTCTCTCTCTCTCTCTCTCTCTCTCTCAAACACACACACACACACACACACACACACACACCCCACTCTCCCAAAGCCCAAGTTGACCCACTGGACCCCCTTGCTGAGTGGGATCCAAACCTTGCTCCACCACCAAGAGTATATTCAGAAGCTGGCTGAGCTCTGCAGTGTGTGTGGGAATTAGATCAACTGATGGATCAATAGATCCATCTATCAATGCCACCTTTGCTCCAAGGAGCTCAGGCTGGCTTACATAATTCTCCCTTTCCCACTGTATTGTTACAGCAAGCCTGTGAGGTATGTTAGGGTATGAGAGGGTGTGCTTAGTTCAAGCTCATCCTGAGAACTTCTTGACTGAGTGGTATTTGGACCCTGGTTGGGTTGTGCCGTTCCAACTGCTACAGTGCCCTGGCTCTCTGAGTATCAATTCAAGAGATTCAAGGGATTCAAGGGATTTCTCTAATGGAGAAATCCACACATTATTTGAGATTTCAACAAGAACTGGACAAAAAAGATATCAATTAATGAAAGACCTAAGCTGAGAACTAAGGACCTGAAAAGACAGAAGAGGGGTAACTTTGTGAGATGCTTGGGTTGCCAAGACAGCTCACTGCTTCTCTCAAGGGCATCAGAGGGGATTACAGTGGATTATAGACCTTATGTCCAATCAAAATATGGAAGTTGATGATTCCTTTGCTTCAATGCCAGAGCTAGAATCTACCCTGTCTGAAGATCACCAGGAAATAGGGATGTGGGTGGCGCTGTGGGTTAAACCACAGAGCCTAGGACTTCCCGATCAGTAGGTCGGCGGTTCGAATCCCCGTGACGGGGTGAGCTCCTGCTGCTCAGTCCCAGCTCCTGCCAACCTAGAATTTCGATAGCACATCAAAGTGCAAGTAGATAAATAGGTACTGCTAAATAAATAGGTAAACAGGGTTTCCGTGTGCTTCTCTGATTCCCCAGAAGCGGCTTAGTCATGCCGGCCACATGACCCGGAAGCTGTACGCCGGCTACCTCAGCCAATAAAGTGAGATGAGCGCTGCAACCCCAGAGTCGGTCACGACTGGACCTAATGGTCAGGGGTCTCTTTACCCTTTACCTTTATAGTTCATCATGTTTGAACAAGCAACAACCTTTAATCAAGATCCACTGAACCGAGAGGAGAAAGCCATTCAGGGGTTAATGTACTCTCCACTACAGGACAGCGTTCCTGAACTGTGAAGTTGGTTTCTCCTCCCCTTTATCTCCTTGCTTTTGCTATAACAACTGATGGCTGATACAGTGGTACCTTGGGGTACATACGCTTCAGGTTACAGACACCGCTAACCCAGAAATATTACCTCGGGTTAAGAACATTGCTTCAGGATGAGAACAGAAATCGTGCTCCGACTGCGCAGCGGCAGCAGAAGGCCCCATTAGCTAAAGTGGTGCTTCAGGTTAAGAACAGTTTCAGGTTAAGAACCAACCTCTGGAACGAATTAAGTACTTAACCCGAGGCACCACTGTATTGTTAAGCAAAATACCCAATTCAAACCTTAAACTACGCCTGTCTTCCTTCTGGTGAGACAAAAACCATGCTCTGCCTCAAGTAATACTACCAACCCATATTTTCCTCCTGTAGTATTTCCATATACCGTATTTTTTGCACCATAACACTCACTTTTTTCCTCCTAGAAGGTAAGGGGAAATGTCAGTGTGTGTTATGGAGCGAATGCCTGCGGGTGGCGGGGGGGGGGGTCAGCTGCAGTCGTGAGCAGAGGATCCATGGTTCCCCTTCCCTCCTCTGTGGTTACAAAGCATGGATCCACATGGATCGTCAGGATTTTTGCATTGGGCTACTCCATACTCACTGTCAGATCACATGTCTGTGGCCACAGCATGAACCACAAAAATCATATACAGTGGTGCCTCGCAAGACGAAAATAATCCGTTCCGCGGTTCTCTTCGTCTAGCGTTTTTTTCGTCTTGCGAAGCAAGCCCATTGACAGCTTAGCGGATTAGCGCTACTGCTGTCAAGCGGCTTCCAGCGATTAGCTGTTAAGCGGCTTATCAGCGGAACAGCTGATAAGCGGCTTAGCGGCTTAAGAAAAGGGCGGAAAAAGCGGAAAAAACCCCGCGGGGGGATGCAAGATTTTTTTCGTCTTGTGAAGCAACCCCATAGGGAAATTTGTTTTGCGAAGCGCCTCCAAAACGGAAAACCCTTTCGTCTAGCGGGTTTTTCGTCTTGCGAGGCGTTCGTCTTGCGGGGCACCACTGTATCCACTATTTCGTTTAGAATATTTTTTTTCTTGTTTTCCTCCTCTAAAAACTACGTGCGTGTTATGGTCTGGTGCGTGTTATAGAGCGAAAAATACGGGTAAATATGCTGCCTTTTATATACTAGGTGCAAAATTTTTCTATTCTGGTGTTCCTTTGCATTCATGTAAGTGAATTTGGGATTGTGTCCTTTACTTCTAATGGAGTGAGCTATAAGGTGGAATATCTATTATGCAGGAAATCGGAGCAGAAAATGATCTCTGCGGAACGTTTTCTTTCCAGATAGGCAAAACTATTTTGTAATTCAGGAGCTCAGATCTTCACATTCATGTTTCTCATGTCTGTATCTTCCTTGGGTTGCTTCTGTCTTAAATCACAATCCCCACAGGAAGGGACTCTCATCCCTTGCACCCCTTCAAGTCATTTGCATAGATTTCCATCCCTGACACTTAATAACTCCCCCAATTTTATCCCCGTCATTCTGAAGCTGGGCTGCCTGGTGGTGAAAATATCTGGGAGCCAAGAAAGAGTGTCATCCACAGCAGCAGCAACATGTTACGGCTTTGTTTGATTTGGCTGGTCTCCAGTTTCTTTGAGGGTAACTTTGAAGAGTTGCGTTCTTCTCTCTGAATTTTTAAGGCAAATGTTGCAGATCCACTAACTTGTTTTATGCCTCTCCTTCCAGAATCCAGTGGGCAGATCATCACTCAGACACCGGCTTCTTTACAGGCAAGTCCTGGGGACAGAGTGACAATCCAGTGCAAAGCTGCCTCTTCAGTCGGCCGTTATATGGCCTTATATCAGTTTAAATCAGGTCAGAACCCCAAGCTACTGATTCATTCGGGTTCAACCCGCTTTGAAGGGACCCCTGATCGCTTCAGTGGCAGCTACAGCGGCAACGACTTCTCCTTCACTATCAACGGTGTCCATGCAGAGGACGAAGGGGTATATTGCTGTGGCCAGCACAACACCACACCTCTCCACAGTGATACAGCTCAGTACAAAAACCAGCTCAGTAGGCTAAGACAGCAGGAAGGAATGGCAGTGGGTGTGTTGCAGCAGCACCGCCCTTGCAGCTTGCTGAATAAGAGGGGGCTGGAATGGAGTATGAGAAAGGGGGTGAGGACCAATGGCTCTGCAGATCAACCAATAAGAAGACAGCCTGGGCCTGACTGTTCCAGGTGATCACACCTTTTCCTCAGACTCCTCCTCCTATTATTATTGTTATTATTATTATTATTATTGACTGAATTTATGTATCTCCATATGACATATATATGACATATAATTTTTATATGTCTGAAGCACAAGAAGGTGGTCCATGTTTTTTTATTCTGATTTTGTCATGAAATTATTTCGGAAGGGGAAAAGAAGCAAGCAAAGAGGAAGGGGGAGGGGAAAGAACTTGGTAAATCACCACAAGACCAGTGTTTTTTTCTAAAATAATGTTTAGGGGTACTCTCATTTTCCTACTCATATTGAAATACTGCCCTTCAATCTTCATTCACAAAATGTTTAGGGGTATGCGTCTCCGTGTGTGTCCCCAGAGAAAAGCACTGCGTGACAAGATTGTCCCAGGACAGATTATATTGTTTTCCAGCTAATTTATGAAAACTGAGGAAACAAAGCCCATAAACAAGTGTACCTGAGTTGATATTGGCCTATCATATTCCCAGCATGCATTGTTGTTTTGTACTCGGTATTGGAGCTTCCTGTAATTTCTGTTCAGTCTTACCTCAGACCTTTTCCTTCATGTCGAGCTTTTAGATCACAGTATGCATGATGCCATGATTCTAAATTGTAAATATACATTCAGGGTATCCTTGAGTCAAAGCAAGCCAACAGGCACTCTCACATCAGATTATTCCTGAACTCCCCCAATATTTCAAATATTTACATCTCATCCTTGTCGCTTTTCTGTTCATGGACTTTGCAAAGGAGAGTCCAGGGGTGACTATCTTATATTCATGTCATTGGCATGAAGAATAATTCCCACCCTCTTGCTTGGCAACATGGGATGACACTTGGCTTTAATTCTGTCCATGTCACATAACCAGGATATTTAGTATTTTTCGCCCTATAGGACACACCGTCCCATAAGGCGCACCTAGTTTTTTGGGGGAGGAAATAAAGGGGAAAAAATTATTTCCCCCCCAGGCGTGGGGCTGGGGCAGGGGAGGCCCGAGCTTCCCCCGACCCCAGCCCCCAAACAGGCAGCTCTCTGCAAGCCGTGGGAGCCCAGCGCTGGCTCCTGCTGCTTACGGAGAGGTCCGCGAAGCCTGGAGAGCGAGAGGGGTTGGTGCACACCGACCCCTCTCGTTCTCCAGGCTTCAGCGAAAGCCTGCATTCGCCCCATAGGACGCACACACATTTCTCCTTCATTTTTGGAGGGGAAAAAGTGCGTCCTATAGGGCGAAAAGTACGGTAGGTTCTAGGCCTATAGCTGCAAGTATTATTACTCCCTATTCAAAAAATGATTTTTCCTATTTTTTTTCTCTCATGCTGCCTACCAATGTGCTAGAAACCTGAATTAGCAGGACTTTAGAGATTGCCAGCTGACGCCTCAACCGTGTCTCATAGAAATCCCCTGTGACCACCTGCTCAGATCGCAGCGTTTTCGTTGCCACTTTGGCAGGTGAATGAATGAATGAATGAATGAATTTATTACGGTCATAGACCAGAAAAAACAACAACGATAGTTTACAAGGGGAGTAATGGTGTCAATTAAAAATTGTAAAATTATACATAAAAGCAATACACATATGCACACACACACACACACACACACATACACACACACGCACTACAATGTATGTATAGACTTAAAAAATGAGGGGGCTTGTCCAGGGGTCAAGTCTTTTACTTTTTTACAGCTAATGCCCTCCGCTTGATCGCAGCCGCAGAAAATTTGGCCACTTTCAGTGTTACTTCTGGGTTTTTATCTCCTAGTAGGATTTTCAGCCGCTGAGATTCAGATCGATCTGGAAATTTCTGAACGATAGGGGAAATAAACAGTGACCTGATATCCCCATAGAGGTCGCAGTGTAGCAACACATGTGAAACCGTTTCCACCTCTTTCAGACCACATGGGCAGACTCGTTCAGCATAGGGTTTGCCCACGTATCTGCCCTTTAGTAAGGCAGATGGCAGTACATCAAATCTGGTAAGGGTAAACGCCCGCCTGTATTTTGCGATTTGTAAATCCAGCAAATATGGTGTTAGATTGAACCCTTTTCCATAATCTTGGATGGCTGGATATTTATCTATCTTGCTCATATGGTCCTGAAGCTCTACATCTCCTATTCGCTGGCTCACCATCCTTTTAGCCTTTTCAAAACCTGAGGCTATAAGTTCTTGTGGGGAAAGCCCCAGGCCCTTCAATTTTTCATAGAGCAACAATCTCCATTTAGACTGGAACGGGTCTAATAGAGTCAGTGGAGCCACTCCCACTGGGAAAAATATGAGTTTTAGCCAGAAGTGAATTTTCAGGATCCATATCCTGGCATTGATAGGGAGTTGACCTACCTCCAGCCTAATGGCTGTGTTGGAAACACAGGTAGGTAACCCTAGTAGGGAGCGGTAAAATTTAGTTTGTACAGATTCCAGAGACTTGAGTTTTTGACAATTAAATATCTGGGTGCCATACATCAGTTGTGGAAGTATTTTTGCGACAAAGACCTGGGAGGCAGCAGGAACATATTGACCTCCTTTTCTATAGAAGAATCTTATGATAGCTCTGGAAGATCTTTGCGCATTTGCAATGGAATTCTTAATCTGATGGCACCAGGATCCCTTCTCATCAAAGATTATTCCAAGATATCTAAAGGATGTTACTTGCTCAATAGGTTGGTTATTAATTTTCCATTTATGTCGGAGTTTTCTCTTGGAGAACACCATAATTTTTGATTTAGTGTAATTTATTATTAGGTGTTCAGCTTCGCAATACTCTGTAAGAGCTCGTAAAAGTTTTCTTAGACCCACACAAGAGAAGGAAATAAGTGCCGCATCATCTGCGTACAAAAGGACTGGGATTGGTATATTATTTAGGTTTGGGGGATGTTTGGCAGGTGACAAAGCAGCTGTCAGTTTCTGAACTGATATCCAGTCCTCGTCGCACATCATCACAGCTGCGTGTTGCCATGTCTTGACAAGATGGCTTTCTTCCATTTCAACACTCACCACCTTTCCTCCAAAGAGTTCAGGCTAGCACACATAATTCTCACTCTCCCCATTGTATCTTCACAACAACCTTGTGAGGTCGGCCACTTTAGTTGAGTGGGATTTGAAGCCCACTCCCCCAGCTCCTAGGCTGATATTGTAACTGCTACACTGCACTGTCTCTCCGGACATCAGTTCAGGAACTGACAGCTGCTCTGCCAATCAGCCAAAGTGTCAACTAAAACACTGGACTCTGAATATGTTGTGCATTCTCAGTACAGCCAACACCAACACTGGGAAGGTGTCTGAGCAATTCAACCTAGGACAGTTATTTTGCAGAAAAGAGCAGTGATGTTCTCTCACCTATTATGTCACCGAAAGGTGTTTGACAGAACCTTATTTCACAATTTGTATTCTCAGCGTGCTTCCGCATTGCCTTGGCTGAGGGTTCCTACGGGCCTTTTGGCCATGACAATGCCTGCCATACCTTCCAACATTTCTCTGATCAAAATAGGGACATCCTATTCCATAGGAGTAGTCGTTGTCGTTGTTGGAATATTTATATCCCCGCCATCGGACTGTGTTGCCACAGCCACCCTGGGTGACTTCCAACAGTGGAACCTTGGTTTTCAAATGTCTCAGCTGCCGAACATCTTGGAAGTCGAATACTGAAAACCCAGAAGTGATGTTTCTGTTTTAGAACACCCCTCAGAAGTCAAACAGCTTCCAATGCACATTTCTCTATTTTTTCAATTGAATTCTCTGACTGGCCATTGAACGTTGGTTGTTGAACGTTTGGAAGTCGAACTGTCTTCTGGAACGGATTATGTTCGACAACCGAGGTTCCACTGTATACAAAAACATAATAAGACATCAAAAATTTAAAACCTTTCCTATACAGTGGTACCTCAGGTTAAGTACTTAATTAGTTCCGGAGGTCCGTACTTAACCTGAAACTGTTCTTAACCTGAAGCACCACTTTAGCAAATGGGGCTTCCTGCCGCCGCCGCACCGCCAGAGCACGATTTCTGTTCTCATCCTGAAGCAAAGTTCTTAACCTGAAGCACTATTTCTGGGTTAGTGGAGTCTGTAACCTGAAGCGTATGTAACCCGAGGTACCACTGTACAGGGCTGCCTTCAGGTGTCTTCTAAAGCTTGTATAGTTACTTATGTCCTTGACTCTGGGGAATCACATAACTGCCAAAATTCCTCTGATGGAAAAGTGGGACATGCCAGCATCAAATCAGAAATTGAGATGGTTTCTGGAAATCCAGGACTGTCCCTGGAAAGGAAGGGACCCTTGGAGGGTCTGTGTTCCCTCACCTTTCTGGTTCCCTAGGCCTGTTCTAGACTTCACAATGGTTCATATTTGCAGAGCACATATGAGAAAGCTAATCTCTTGGCATGCACATAGAACAAAGGTTTCATACCTAGTTGTGTATATTTACAATGCATGAGCTTAATGGACGGCAACATGAAAGAATGAAGAGAGGCAACAGAGACTAAGCGTGGTTTTGGCATGATCGATCCTACATATGAGTGTAAGTATGCTATAGACAGTGCTAGACAATTCTTGGACCAAAAATTATCCATTAATGAAGATGATTGTCTATGAGGAGGTGAGAACTTCTCTTCATTTCATTAAGTTTGCTTGAAATCTCCCTTGATTTCCTTCTGCTTCATGCATTGCAACATCCACCACAGACAATTCTTCTGCCCTGAAGCACAATCTCACAGGGCGGGACATTCTTCTACTCCTTTGCATACATTTCCATCCTTGACACTTCATAACTCCCCCAGTTTTATCCCCGTCATTCTGGAGGGGTTGTCTGGCGGTGAGAATATCCCGGAGGGAAAGGGAAAGGTTTCACGAACAGCAGCATCATGTTTCAGATTTGTTTGATTTGGCTGGTCTCGAGTTTCTTTGAGGGTAGGTTTTAAGGGAAGTGTTGTTCTTCCTGATTTTCTCGGGGAAATCCTTCACCATCTTCTTTTCTCTCCTCCTAGAATCCAGGGGGCAGATTGTCATTACTCAGACACCAGCTTCCCTACAGGCAAGTCCTGGGGACAGAGTCACCATCTTGTGCAGGGCTTCCTCTTCTGTCAGCAGCAATATGGACTTCTATCAGTTTAAACCAGGGCAGAAACCCAAGGTGCTGATTTATTCAGGTTCAAGCCGTTTTGGAGAGACTCCGGATCGTTTCAGTGGCAGCCACAGCAACACTGGCTTCTCCTTCACGATCAACGGTGTCCATGCTGAGGACGAGGCAGAATACTACTGTTTTCAACGCCAAAAGTTCCCTCTCCACAGTGATACAATTCACTACAAAAACCAGCTTGGTGGCCTAAGAAGGCAGGAAGGAATGGCAGTGGGTGTTCTGCATCAGCGGCATTCATTGGCAGAGCATCTTTTTTGAAGTCAGAAGGTGTGGTGATCACACAGGGTCCCCGGACATTTAACGGTCTATTGATCCCTGTGCCACCACTGTGCTTGCTTCCCCGCTGCCACCAACCAGTAAAAGGTAAGGTAAAGGGGCCCCTGACCATTAGGTCCAGTTGTGGCCAACTCTGGGTTGCGGTGCTCATCTCACTTTATTGGCCGAGGGAGCCGGCGTACAGCTTCCGGGTCACGTGGCTAACATGACTAAGCCGCTTCTGGCGAATCAGAGCAGCACACGGAAACACCGTTTACCTTCCCGCCGGAGCGGTACCTATTTATCTACTTGCACTTTGACGTGCTTTCGAACTGCTAGGTTGGCAGGAGCAGGGACCGAGCAACGGGAGCTTACCCCGTCGCAGGGATTCGAACTGCCAACCTTCCAATCCTCAAATCCTAGGCTCTGTGGTTTAACCCACAGCGCCACCCGTGTCCCAGTTACTCTCTGGTAAAACACTGAGTCCAGTCAGTTGTTAAAAGTGAACCAAAAAACCAAGTTTATTTTACAAACATTAACAAGTTTATGGTTTCTCAGATAATATTCCTGTTAGTATCTTAACTTTAGTTTCTTTACCGGCCTATACCTTCCCAATACCTTCTGACTGATTATCTCAGTGGTTTGACTGACTCTTCTTAACAAATTCTCTTACTCTCTCACACCAGACTAGCCCAACCCTCAGACTTATCTTCTCTGTCTCTTCTAACTCCAGACTGTCTTCTCAACAACTCTAACTCCCTAAAAACCTCTGTGCTTAAAACTTTTACACAGTTAACTCTGCCCCCCCCCCCGGGTTCCCGTTGCTTAGTAATTTTACAATTAGTTAACCCTTTCCCTATGAACCCAGTATGTTGCTACACACAGAGGGCAAACACCACAGAAGGTTCCAGCTTAAATCCCTGATATTTCCAGCTACAGCACAAGCATGTGATCCCTGATCTAAAATCCTGGAGAGTCCTTTCAGGCTTGGAGTACATGGACGGTGTGTGTGTGTGTGTTAAAAACCTCACCTGCCGGATCCAGTTTCTCACTCCTAACCTAGTTTGAAGAACATTTCTGGAGCACTCAAAAGCTTGCATGTTATGTGTTGACATTTGGGACTGCCTAATTGCCCCAATTCATATTAAGAAAGCTATTTTTCATCTACTGTCTATATTGTTATGCTGCCTGCTAACATTATTATTATTTTTTTTAAAAAAAAAACTGTACTGATGTTACTGCTGAGCTTTCCAGTTGACATTTCAAGCATGTCCCACAGAAATCCCCTGTGGCCAGTTGTTCAGATTTCAGCATGTTCGCTGCCACTTTGACAGGTGGCAAAGCAGGCGTCAGTTTCTGAACTGATGCCCAGTCATTGCCACGGGCCAGGAGGGGGCATACATTAGATTTGGTTCGCATTTAAAGGTGAACCTACCAGATTAGCACGTTCCCAAACTACATGAGAACCGAAACACAAGTATGCTTAAGAATCTGCACTTACCTGAATTTTCCATAAATTTCCCCCACCAAACCACATATACAAAAAAAATCAATATACTAGTGAGAATAACATAAAAAAGCACATTCTGCTTAGGGGAAATTGCCAGAAAAATGATGTACATTAGCTGAAACTCTCTAACGGCTTTACCACACTGGCTCTCAGAATATTAGTTCAGCAACTGACATCTGTTTTGCCAATCTCACCTCAATGCCACAAACTGGATAGTATCCAGTTACACTTGGGGTATGCAGTCGTACCCTGGTTGCCAAACGCCTTGGAACTCATACAGTTTTGCTCCCAATCGAAAACCTGAAGTGACTGTTACAGTTTTCCAACGATTTATGGAAGCCGAACGTCTGGTGTGGCTTCCGATCGGCTGCAGGAGTCCACTGCAGCCAACCAGACACCGTGCTTGGGTTTCCAAACATTTTGGAAGTCGAATGGACTCCTGGAACGGATTCCGTTCAACTTCCAAGGTACAACTGTACTAGAAGACTGTACTAGAAGACTGTATTGTCAGTTGACACCTCAACCACGTCCCATAGAAATCCCCTGTGGCCGGCTACTCAGACTGCAGGTTTTCATTGATACTTGGGCAGGTGTCAAAGCAGCTGTCAGTTTCTGAGGTGATATCCAGTCCTTGTCACAGGTTACCATAGCTACCTGTTGCCATGTCTTGACAACACTGGCGTAGTTCCAACAGTCGCTCCGACCTACCATAGGCTCAATTCCATCTTGAAGAACTATCCAAGATGGATTTCTTCCATTCTAACGCCCACACACCACATTTCCTCCAAAGAGATGAGGCTAGCATGCTTAATTCTCCATCTCCCCGTTATATCTTCACAACAACCTTGCGAGGTTGGCCAGGGTGAGAGAGTGTGATTAACCCAAACTCCTTAGCTGAGTGGAATTTGAATCCTGGTCCCCCAACACCCTAGGCTGATACTGTCACTGCTTCAGGCACAAAACTGGAGCTGGCCTGAAAACATATCAAGGCAATATATTATTTCTGGAAAGATGAATCATTTTGTAATTCAGCAGGTCAGATTGCACTTGTCTTGTATATCAGAAAGTGAGGTCTTCTCATATACTGCCATCTGTGGGTCGGCAGTGGGGCAGTGTGCCTTTGGGGGTGAAGTCAAACTGTTGGAAGTTTGCAATGCCTCATGTTGCCCCCTGCTTTATGAGCTGGAACCTCGACCACAGACATTTCTTGTTCCCCACAGGAAGGGACTCTCATCCCTTGCACCCCTTCAAGCCATTTGCATAGATTTCCATCCCTGACACTTAATAACGCCCCCAATTTTATCCCCGTCATTCTGAAGCTGGGCTGCCTGGTGGTGAAAATATCTGGGAGCCAAGAAAGAGTGTCATCCACAGCAGCAGCAACATGTTACGGCTTTGTTTGATTTGGCTGGTCTCCAGTTTCTTTGAGGGTAACTTTGAAGAGTTGTGTTCTTCTCTCTGAATTTTTAAGGCAAATGTTGCAGATCCACTAACTTGTTTTATGCCTCTCCTTCCAGAATCCAGTGGGCAGATTGTCATCACTCAGACACCGGCTTCTTTACAGGCAAGTCCTGGGGACAGAGTGACAATCCAATGCAAAGCTGCCTCTTCTGTCAGTTACTATATGGCCTTATATCAGTTTAAATCAGGTCAGAACCCCAAGCTACTGATTTATGGGGGTTCAACCCGTTCTGAAGGGACCCCTGATCGCTTCAGTGGCAGCTACAGCGGCTACGACTTCTCCTTCACTATCAACGGTGTCCATGCCGAGGACGATGGGGTATATTACTGTGGCCAATACAACAGCTATCCTCTCCACAGTGATACACTTCAGTACAAAAACCAACTCAGTGGCCTAAGACAGCAGGAAGGAATGGCAGTGGGTGTTCTGCAGCAACAGCAGCAGCATTCTGCGATAGAGCATCTTTTTCCAGGTCAGATTGTTCCAGGTTACATACCTGGCACTATCAGCAACAGCAAAAGCAAGGAACCCCTGGCAAATACCCTGTTGAGCCCTGTCAGACTTGGATTACATGGACAGAATGATATGGATCTCACTCATTGAATCCAGTACCTCTCTCCTAACCTTGTCCAAAGAAGACTTCTGGAGCACTCAAAAGCTTCCATGTTATGTGTTGCATGTTATGTGTTGATATTTGGGGTTGCATATTTGCCCCGATTCATATTGGGCATCAGTTTCTGAACTGAGACTCAGTTTTTGTCACAGGCTGGGATGGGCGATAAATTAGATTCCGTTCATATTTAAAGGCGAATTTACCAGATTTGCACTTTCCTGAACTATGTGAAAACAGCGACACAACCAGAAATTCACGCTGAATTTTTCCCAAGAATTTCTCCCACCAAAACAAAGCATATATTAGGGGAAAGCGAGAATAAAAATAACATAAAAGTGAAAACAACATGCAAAAATGCATCTTGTTGAGGGAAAATTGCTAGCAAAAGTGTGTACATTAGTCAAAACTGTACGCAAAAATATATTTATGGGGAGAAATTTACAACAAAAAGCTGAGGAATTTCCATTTCCTTTTTCTAAAAAAAAAGGAAGGTTCTCAAATTGCTTCAGAATTCATCCTCTCCCCATTCTTCTTTCCCAACCTTATACTGTACTTAACGCTAATGTCTCACAACAAATGTAACTGATTTGTGAGAACAAATGTACAACCTGAAAATAGAGACAAGGCATGTACTTTTGGAAACTGAGAAAATCATATATATATATATATATATATATATGAAGGTTTTGGTGTCCTCGGGTGTCTTCCCGTGTAAAAGTTGGGGTGTCTAGGCGACGTTTCGACGAGGTCTCACTCGTCATCTTCAGGCTGGTGCTTTCGGCTTCTTGTTACTGGAACAGAGCGGGATCTCAATGTTTGAGTTCCTATAAATACTGTAGAGGGGGTGTGGTGTCTAGCCTCCAATGTTCTGGGCAGAGAGGAAGTTCCCAGGCTAGTGTGCCTTTTCTTCTTTTGTTCCTTAATTACTTGAGAGATACCTTGAGTGATTTCTTGAGTGATATCCTGAGTACCACTTAGGTGGGTCATTAGGTGTGGATTAGTTGCTAAAGTCTTTGTGTCTTGACCTCTTGAACTTTGTGAAGAGTTTTCCTGAGAAGATGGCTGTATTGCACTTAGTTGTGCTTTGGCTTGGCTTCGTGTATAGGGGCGAGCTGTGGTTTTGTGGCTTGTGTCAGCCAGATCTGTGTAGGGATTGCAGGGGGGTGCAGCATCCGGAGGTGCCACCATGGATTGGCTACTGGATGGTGTCAGTAATTCATCTGTGGAGAGGGTCTGGGTTTGGGTCTGGTGTGGTTGATTGGTGTTGGCGTTCTGTGTGCCTCTGGATCTGGTGTCAGTTTTTGTGGGGAGGGCTAATTTCCAGATGTCTGGCAAGCGGGATGTGTCGTCACGCTTGTTCATGTTGTGAGGGTGTTTCTCTATCTCGATGGCTTCCATGATTATTCTCTTGTGGTGATGTTCCGTGTTAAAGAGCAATTTGGAATCTGCAAAATTAATTTCGTGTCCTGTTTCTTTCATGTGTTGGAAAAGAGAGGAAGTTTTTTCTTCTTTTTTGACGGCATTCTTGTGTTCTGCGATACGTGCATTTATTCGTCTGTTTGTTTGTCCAATGTACGTGGCTGGGCAGACTTTGCAGGGTATTTCATAGATCCCTTGGTTTTCCAACTGGATTTTATCCTTGGGGTTTCTGAGGATATTGGCTATTTTTTGGTTGGTGCAAAAGGCTGTTTTGATATTGTGTTTATGGAGGATTTTGCTAATTTTATCTGTAGTGCCCTTGATATAAGGAAGGAGGGCCATGCCATTGTTTTCTTCTGTGTCTTGGTTTTTGGGGGGTGTTTCCTTTTGGATTAGCTTCGTAATCCTGTTTTGCTGGTATCCATTGGCAATTAACACATTTGAGAGATTCTGTAACTCAGTTGTCAAGTGGTCTTTGTCAGCCAGGCGTTTGGTTCTGGAGATGAGAGTCTTGGCTACGGAGTTTATTTGTGCAGGGTGGTGGTGTGATTGTGCATGTAAGTAGCGGTTGGTGTGTGTTTTTTTCTGGTAGATAGTGTGTCCTAGGGAGCCATCAGGTTTTTTGTAGATTAGGACGTCAAGGAAGGGAAGTTGGTTGTTGGCTTCTATTTCCATAGTGATTTGTATTTTGGGGTGTAAGTTGTTGAGATGTGTGAGGAAGGCATGGCCCTCCTTCCTTATATCAAGGGCACTACAGATAAAATTAGCAAAATCCTCCATAAACACAATATCAAAACAGCCTTTTGCACCAACCAAAAAATAGCCAATATCCTCAGAAACCCCAAGGATAAAATCCAGTTGGAAAACCAAGGGATCTATGAAATACCCTGCAAAGTCTGCCCAGCCACGTACATTGGACAAACAAACAGACGAATAAATGCACGTATCGCAGAACACAAGAATGCCGTCAAAAAAGAAGAAAAAACTTCCTCTCTTTTCCAACACATGAAAGAAACAGGACACGAAATTAATTTTGCAGATTCCAAATTGCTCTTTAACACGGAACATCACCACAAGAGAATAATCATGGAAGCCATCGAGATAGAGAAACACCCTCACAACATGAACAAGCGTGACGACACATCCCGCTTGCCAGACATCTGGAAATTAGCCCTCCCCACAAAAACTGACACCAGATCCAGAGGCACACAGAACGCCAACACCAATCAACCACACCAGACCCAAACCCAGACCCTCTCCACAGATGAATTACTGACACCATCCAGTAGCCAATCCATGGTGGCACCTCCGGATGCTGCACCCCCCTGCAATCCCTACACAGATCTGGCTGACACAAGCCACAAAACCACAGCTCGCCCCTATACACGAAGCCAAGCCAAAGCACAACTAAGTGCAATACAGCCATCTTCTCAGGAAAACTCTTCACAAAGTTCAAGAGGTCAAGACACAAAGACTTTAGCAACTAATCCACACCTAATGACCCACCTAAGTGGTACTCAGGATATCACTCAAGAAATCACTCAAGGTATCTCTCAAGTAATTAAGGAACAAAAGAAGAAAAGGCACACTAGCCTGGGAACTTCCTCTCTGCCCAGAACATTGGAGGCTAGACACCACACCCCCTCTACAGTATTTATAGGAACTCAAACATTGAGATCCCGCTCTGTTCCAGTAACAAGAAGCCGAAAGCACCAGCCTGAAGATGACGAGTGAGACCTCGTCGAAACGTCGCCTAGACACCCCAACTTTTACACGGGAAGACACCCGAGGACACCAAAACCTGCATTCCTGTACCCGTGAAAATCTACGAAAGCATATATATATATATATATATATATATATATATATATAATTGCTTCAGAAGCGCGAAGAACTGAATTCATGGTTGGAAAACAGAGAGAGCAGAAATTGAAAATACCTTCCATTCCTAATCACTGGTCATCCTGGCTTTGTGGCACATATTTTCAAAAGTCTAATGATCAAGCCAACAGATCAGTGGTTGGTGCCATCTTGTTTGTTAATCCAAGAGGCTTATTCAGTTTTAGTGCATACACACACACATACACACGTTGGGGTGGTATATTGTCAGGCATGAACAAGCTGGCAGTAAATCACACCACGTGAGTTGGCATTAACTCTTTATTGTTGTTGTTGTTGTTTAGTCGTTTAGTCGTGTCCGACTCTTCGTGACCCCATGGACCAGAGCACGCCAGGCACTTCTGTCTTCCACTGCCTCCCGCAGTTTGGTCAGACTCATGTTTGTAGCTTCGAAGACCCTATCCAACCATCTCGTCCTCTGTCGTCCCCTTCTCCTTGTGCCCTCCATCTTTCCCAACATCAGGGTCTTTTCCAGGGAGTCTTCTCTTCTCATGAGGTGGCCAAAGTATTGGAGCCTCAGCTTCACGATCTGTCCTTCCAGTGAGCACCCAGGGCTGATTTCCTTCAGTATGGAGAGGTTTGATCTTCTTGCAGTCCATGGGACTCTCAAGAGTCTCCTCCAGCACCATAATTCAAAAGCATAAATTCTTCGGCGATCAGCCTTCTTTATGGTCCAGCTCTCACTTCCATACATCACTACTGGGAAAACCATAGCTTTTATTATACGGACCTTTGTTGGCAAGGTGATGTCTCTACTTTTTAACTCCTTATTAGCAAAACCCCAATCTGCACAGACCTGGCGGAGTGTCAGCCTGAAAGACCACAGCCACCTATCCCTGGAAAGTCTTGCTCCCATGAAGCGGCTGCTGAGACTGAAGGTCCCCAACTCCCCCAGCTGTCTAAGTCTCCTCCTCTCCAGGGTTTTCCCCAAGCCACTGGAGACTGCTTCTGCACACAGCCAATATCTCTGTTCCACCCTTTTCATGCCTCTCCTGGTTCTGGGAGACTTCAAAGAGGGGAGCTTGCAGCAGCAGGAGACACCTTGTCTTCTTCACCAGCCTCACTCTTGGCCTCTCTCCTCTCATCCTGCTTCATTTTCTGCCTCTGAGTCTGATTCTGGACTTCTTTCTGCCACAGAATCTCCCAGCTCACTCAGCCCTGTTACCACCTCCACATCCGACACCTCCTCTTTCCAGTCCTCCCTGTCTTCTCCCTCTGACCATTCGTCATTGTCTCCTCACCACTCCCCAGGCTCTAAGCCTTCTTCATTTGAACCCTCTTCTTTTGGTAGTTCCCCAGCTTACCTTAGAGTGATGCTGCATAGCCTTGGCAGTGTCTTGCGCCCGAACAAAACATGGGGTTGGGCTCGATTCTAAGCCAAAGCGGACTGTGGGGTCATTGGGTTTCCTCCCATTCAGCTTTAAAGAGCAGGTTTTGGTGGAGAAAGCTCTGGGGCAAAAACAAACAACAACAACAACAACAACAACAACAACAACAACAACAACAATAATAATAATAATAATAATATATTATTTGTACCCCGCCCATCTGGCTGGGTTTCCCCAGCCACTCTGGGTGGCTTCCAACAAAGATGAAAGATACACTAAAATGTCACATATTAAAAACTTCCCTGAACAGGGCTGCCTTCAGATGTCTTCTGAATGTCAGGTAGTTGTTTATCTCTTTGACATCTGATGGGAGGGCATTCCACAGGGCGGGCGCCACTACTGAGAAAGCCCTCTGCCTGGTTCCCTGTAACTTGGCCTCTTGAAGTGAGGGAACCGCCAGAAGGCCCTCGGAGCTGATAGCATGATAGGACACAGAGCTGATAGCATGTTAGGACACAGAGTTTTAAAGTGCACACCTGTGCCTGGGAAGAGCTGGGCAAAATGTAAGTGTAGATAAGCCCTGAGTCTACATAGAAGAGTTTGGATTTGATATCCCATGTTATCACTACCTGAAGGAGTCTCAAAGCGGCTAACCTTGGGGGGCCACTAGGGGTGCATTGGAAGATGGCCGACAATACCATCTCTCCGGACCACACAGGGTAATTAAGAGGCTTTTATGGGAGTAGGCAGCCTCCCTTGTTGCCCCAGGGAATGGGGAACACTGCCCTTGCCTGCTGTGCCCATAAATCACCCCCTAATTCAAAAGAAGGGGGTGAGGGCACTAGGCAGAATGCCCCCGTGCGGACTCCGGCTCTCCTAGACGCTGTCTCTGATTGCACACTAGCTGCAGCAATTTGGAATAATTAATTACAAAAGAAACAAATGCACATATTTCAAGTTAAGAAGGGGAGTGAAGACTGCTAATAGAAGGGACCACTGTGAAAGAAGACGATGGGTTGGAGCAACAGGAATATTTCAGAAGAAGATACATCAAAGCTGGGTATGTAGGCAACAGGACTGGATGGGGGGGGGGACCTTTCTTTTCTTTTCTTCTATGTGATTAACCAAGAACCCCCCCCTCGTTAGAACCGTCGGTTAACTGACCCAAGCAGGATGATTAAGGACTGTGTGTAAATGAATTTTAACCAAAAGTATGCTTTATGGAGATCAAGTAAAGAACAAGAGCTTTTGGAATGGCGCAGCAATAAATACAGAGTCGCCGTGTTGGTAGGTTTTGCCGAAGGATTTATAACCGCGAGGATGAATGGATTTGTTTTCAGACTGCATTCCTGGTGAATCTCCTCAGAGGTTTGAGAAAGGCGACAGATTTGTGAAGATTAACGACGCTAAGGCTGTTTTGATTTATGGAAGTGATGTTATACGGAAAACGTATGGATATGGCTGTTGGATTAAATATATATATATATATCCACACAGGATTACAAACTGTTTTAACCCGCTTGTGGAGACTATCAGAGGTCACAAAGAGAAAGGAAAAATATATGAAAATAAGAAGAAGAGATGTGGAAAAACAATAAGAAAGGACTGGATAGTACTGTGAACATCATATGGTCAGATTTGTGGACATTAAAGCAGTAGCAAGAAGATGATTGGATCCCTTTCGGAACTTGAAATATGGGTACCCCCAACAAAAACAAACAATTCGGCTTTGTAATTTGGAATTTATGTAATTTGGTTTGATTTGATGTGATTGGTCGGTTAATAAAAATTATTCTAAAAAAAAAAAAGCAGCTAACCTTCTCCTTTCCCTTTTCCCCCCACAACAAATACTCTGTGAGGTGAGTGGGGCTGAGAGACTTCAGAGAAGTGTGACTAGCCCAAGGTCACCCAGCAGCTGCATGTGGAGGAGCGGAGACGCGAACCCGGTTCACCAGATTACGAGTCTACCGCTCTTAACCACTACACCACACACAAACATCTGCACTTATCTTGCTTGTAAATGGTTCTTCCTTGTAAATGGGTCTTGACTCAAGGAAGGGAAGGGTGTTTGGTTGGGCTGGGTTGTTGTTGTTTGCATGGATCAAGGCCTCAGGACTGTGAAAAGACCCAGCCCTTCTGAAATACCAGGACAGGACAATAACACAAGCGGAGACCACCAGGCACCCTTTCCTAGAAGTGTGAGGTCTGAAGAAGCAGAAGTAATAAAGTGTTTCGCAATGCAAATAATATGCTGGAGACGAGCTCATTTGCTTTGCTCCACCCATATTCCATTCCTATCAGCTATGGGCAGTGATAATAAATCCTTGGGTGCCATTCTGGGGCTTCATTGGCAAGGACCTTGAAGGCTAGGCAGTGAACACCATGCGGGTTTTAATGCTTTTCCCCATAAGTCTCTTTTTCTGGATCCAAGGTAAGAGGAACAGTTGAAACGGATTTGATTATTTTTAATGAATCTGGTATTTGATATTTGTCAAAGATTTCTTGTTGGTCTTGATTTCTCTGAAAGACTATTCCAGTGCTAACTGTTATCATGTGAGGAGTCATATAGATTTTTCTCCCTATATCTAGATGCCAGAGGGGACGTTGTGGTGCTGACTCAGTCTCCAGAATCACTCTCCTTATCCATTGGAGATACGGTTACAATTAAATGTCAGACCGTTCTCAACATCGATGATGATATCAACTGGTACCAGCAGAAACCAGAACAACCTCCGAAACTCCTCATCGCCGAAGAGCATAAACGCCAAAGTGGGGTTCCGGATCGGTTTAGTAGCAGTGGCTACGATACAGATTTCACCTTCACCATTAGTAACTTTGAAGCTGATGATGCTGGAGATTATTACTGCCAGCAAAGCGACCGCTTTCCTCTCCACAGTGATTCAAAGCAATACATAAACCCTTCCTCAGAAGCTTGCATCTGATGTATCGGCCACTTGTTAGGCAGGGGGCAGGTAGGCTCTTCTTAGCTCTGTCGGGTGCGAATGAACCACAAAACTCTCTGAACAGTAACTTCTCCGGATGTCCTGGCAGCCAACGAGGCATAAATCCCTTGAACAGCCTTGCCCGCCCCGCGTTCTACCTTAAAACATTTCACAGGGCATTTGTGAACTTTTGAGAAGAGCACTGTTCTCACACCAAGGATCGCTGCCTGAGAGCATGCACACATGAAACAATGTACCCAGGTTAATACATTGGCAGGGTTTTAAGATTACTGGTAATTTTATTATGATTCCAATGGTTAAAACTTTACAATGGACATGTAGTACATTGATACACAGTGGAACCAAAGAAGTCAATCTGTTTAGTCTTGTTCTTGTTTTTTATTGCTGTTTGTTTTATTCTTATTATTGTTGGGAAATTAATAAAATGTTATGAAAGAAAGAGAGAGAGAGAGCATGCACACATGAGCCAATGCATTTTTATTTTCATTTTTAAAAAGTTAATTGTCCAGCTCAGTTTCAAGCATGTGTTGCACTCACCCCAATCTCTGAGCAGGGAGAGACTCCAGGAGTGTCAGCGCTAACTTCCAGGTTTGGTTTCCTTGGAATGAAGGTCAAACAGGAATGCTGTGCTGTTATGACATTGATACATACCATCTCAATATCCATGAGAGGTGCGAGATGCCAGGGATCTCAGGCGCGCATTACCCAGGGTGTGTGTTATCTTTTGAACACATGAGGCACAGCAGAGACTGTGGTGTCTTTATCATATATGGTTTATTTACACCCGAGCCTTCAAGGAAGAGAATCCCAGCATTAGATGCCAAGAAGGTCATTTGCTCTCTCATAAGCACAGCAGGCTTGGGTCTGCAAGCAGAGAAATGACCGCTCCCCTCATTAAACGGGGGGCGCCCTTTGCATGGACGCGCGCAGCCCCTGGACCCGGTGCGGCTCCATCAGCAGAGGCTTGGCTTCGCCTTCCCCCAGGTGGGATACCTGGAGGTCTCCGCCTACCTCAGTCAGTTGTCCAATCCTGCCTGGGGGAAGCGTTGCCAAGGAGACCAGGCCAAGTAGGGGAGGAATTACCTGCCCACACAATAGAGGGAGGATCTTACCTGGGAATCCTCAGTTGGCTCCAGAGCTTCTCCCACCCTACCCACCCTCAGTTAAGTCTTATTTTGCAGGTTAACCTTTTCTTCACAGGTATGCGGGTGTTGCTACATCAAGGTCGCTGTTGAAGGGCCGGAAAGGAATTCCCCTGCATTGGCAGGTTTTGCCTTTCCCGTAGCAAAACGTCACAACTTTGTGGTATCAGGCCTTGGGTGGAATCCTTTAGCCTATCTTCCTGAATGGGGGGAGGGGGCGTGCAGCGGTGACCCACGCCCCCTTCCTCTTTGCAGCGGTGATACCAGGGTTCCCCGTTAAAGGGGTTTCTGAAGGGAGGCTTTGACCGTACGCCGAGAGGTCGTCATTGCTCTCCACTGCGACGGCGGTGTAACGGGGGCAGTTATCTCTGCTTGAACATATGTTCTCCAGAGCTGGCCTATCCCCCCCCCCCCACACACACTGGATAACCCTGATGTTCCCTAGATCCCCGGGGAGGGATAACCCCCCAGTGCCTGAGCCAAGGTCTACCCACATCTGAAATATAATAAAGTTGTGGCCAATTTAATCCCATAGCACATTGTCTTGAGTCGTTATTTCACATGGGGGAGCGCCCAGGGTTTGGGGGACTCCGCCTGTCCACGCAATGAGCCATGGTCTCTGTGTCTTTGTCCCAGCCAGCCCAAATAGTGTTTTCTTCCTCCACCTTCTCCTTGCTAACACTGTAAAAATTAACTCTTCCCAGCCTACGTTGTCCAAAACTGAAATCCCAAACCCTTCTTGGCCCTGCCCACTAACACACAGCTGGAGGAGGAGGCCTCACCCCTCCTTGCCTGTCAGTCTTCACCCTCTTGATAGCTTTTTTGATTAATGTTCCTTCAATAGCCTTTGTTCCTCCAATGACCCACACTCAGCTAGCTCTGACAAGCTGGCCTGACTCATTAGCATAAGATGGATCCAGGGGTTTCTATGCGTGGCACAGTTTAGTCAAACCTTAATTCATTCTAACTTTGGCTAAATCCAAGAATCATAGGTGACTTGCGCCCACAAACTCGCACCCAAACCTATCACAGTACATGGTTTTACAGAGAACCTTGTTATGTACTGAAGTTCTCACCCTGGACCAGCAGGGGGATACTGTAGATAGTTCAGGTCCACATATGCAAATAAGGGATCGAAAGTGATGTTCAGTGATTGGATAGTTACAGAAAGTTGTTACAGTTACGTTCTACTGGAGCTCTATATAAGCAGGCTGGCTAAACCCTTCAGTTCAGTTCTGACCTGTGAATAAACAAGAGCTGTTTGGAGAATCGCTGTGTCATCTGATATGTTCACCCACAACTTAACAAACCTCATTTCTAGGATGAAGTGGCCTCCAGGCAGGTGATGGGGAGGTCAAGCCTATTTCCTCCTTATGGAAGCACCATTGGCGATTCTCTCTATGGCAACACATTCGCACTCAACCGACTCTTTAGATATGTAAATAAGGTGTCTAACAGACTGCCCATTGACATAACAAAGAAACTGTATAAGCTCGGAGTGTTGTAAGCCAAAAATGGCTTATCTCCTGAGTTTATGCCAATAAAAACCCAGAACTTGAGGAGTTAGGAGTCCAACGTTTATTGCAACGCAATAGGTTACAGTTGAATTGTTTCGCAAAACTGCAACCTCGCCTGATGGTTCTGGCAGTGGTATTTACTGTATAAAATTTCAAACAAAGGGTTTCAATTTTCACCAATCTTGTACATCATCACCTCAAAGTTGTTGAGCAAAATAAAATACATTTTACAGCTATTTCCCCCACGCCCCCATAAATTGCCAAAACCATCGATTCCAATATGGGTTGCCGTACAACCGGATTTCCCCAGACGTTTCAGCAATTTCTGCCTGGATGCTATTTCTGATAGCTGAATCCTGGGTATGTCCAGGAAATTCCAGAAAATTCCAGAAAATTCCAGAAAATTATCAAGTTTGGAGGCTTTGGCTGTTTCAAGTAGAGACCACACTAAGGGCTTGGATATATAATATATTTTTGAATAATGTTTATTGGATTTTGTTGTACCCGTAGCACACGAGAACAGTAGAAAATAACCCCCCCCCACACACACAAAGGTACCATAATATGAAAAACTTGTGGGGGCCACTAGGTGGCGCATCGGAAGATGGCTGACAATAACATCTCTCCAACCCACACGAGGTAATTTGGAGGCTATGATGGGGGTAATTAGCCTCCTTAACCCCCCCCCGCATTGTGGGGGGGACAGCCCTTGCCTGCTGTGCCCTATACCACCCCCGAATTTGTGGGGGTGGGGGCACTAGGCACAAAGCCCTCCTGTGGGATTCCGGCACTCCTGGACGCTGTCCCTGATCCATGCTGCTAGTTGCAAGCATCTTCAAAAGAAACAATTTGGACGAGATAAATTGCACATGCTTCAAGGAAAAAGGGGGAGTAAAGACTGCTGACAGAAGAGATCTCTGATAACAAGACAAGAATAAAATATGAGAAGATACGTCAAGATACTGTACGACAAATGACTGAGAGGGGAGGGGGGAAAACTTGCCTTCCCTTTTTTAATGTGATTTAACAAGAATCCCCTCCCCTAATGAGTCAGAAATGTCGTTTTAAGGACTTAAGCTGTGGATTTAAGGCTGTGTGGAGATAAACTTTCGAACCAAAGCAATGTTTCAAGATGAAGCTGGAAAGCTAAGAGTTTTGGAATGACGCAGTTAAAAATGCCGTCGCCATTTTGGGAGGCATTGTTGGAGCTCTTGGGTCTGGGAGGAGAAAGAGAGAAATAGAGTTGTTTACATATCATGGATCAACTCCTCGGTGGGACTTAAGAGCGACAAATGCCAAATTTATGATGGAAAGAGCTATGTTATCTATGAAGGAGATATATGGAAACCATCTGGACTTAGTGGAGGAAGGGGAAATCCACACAGGATTATTATTTTGCTTATTGGCTTAAGGAGACTAACAGAAGAGATCGTAAAGGAAAAATAGAAATTATAAGAACAAGATATGATGTGGAAACACCAAGATAAGACTGGATAGAATTATGAACTTTGTCTGGACTGATTGGGACTGATTTGGACACTAACGCAGTAATAAGTAGATGATCTGAATCCCCCTTTGGATCTTGAAGTACGGGTTCCCCCAACAAAATTTAAAAATTTGGCTTTGTAATTTGGAGTTTATGCGATGTGATTTAATTTGATGTGATTGGCCAGTTAATAATATTTTTTTTAAAAAAAGAAAAACTTGTGATGAATGTCTCTTTTTCTTCTAGAAGAAGAAGAAGAGTTTGGATTTGATATCCCGCCTTTCACTTCCCTTCAGGAGTCTCAAAGCGGCTAACATTCTCATTTACTTTTAACATTTAACATTCTACTTTTTCACTCTGCCCCCTCTATTTTTACATACATGTTTATGAGATCAGGATGAAATGCAGGTGATCAAGGCTGAAAATGACATTTCAAGGGAGGAAAAATGTATATCGTCATGGAGGAAGGAGTAGTGATCAATTTTATGATTGCCAGATTAATGAAGTTTGCCAGTGATTTCTGAATTGTTTTATCATTGTTATTGGCATATGAAATAAAGGTAAAGGTACCCCTGCCCGTACGGGCCAGTCTTGCCAGACTCTGGGGTTGTGCGCCCATCTCACTCAAGAGGCCAGGGGCCAGCGCTGTCCGGAGACACTTCCGGGTCACGTGGCCAGCGTGACATCGCTGCTCTGGCCAGAGCCAGAGCCAGAGCCGCACACGGAAACGCCGTTTACCTTCCCGCTGGTAAGCGGTCCCTATTTATCTACTTGCACCCGGAGGTGCTTTCGAACTGCTAGGTTGGCAGGCGCTGGGACCGAGCAGCGGGAGCGCACCCCGCCGCAGGGATTCGAACCGCCGACCTTTCGATCGGCAAGTCCTAGGCGCTGAGGCTTTAACCCACAGCGCCACCTGCGTCCCTGGCATATGAAATAAACAACACCTTATGGCAAAGAAAGCGTCTAGTTTTTCCTTTCCTTTTAGGGCAGTGATAAGATATATAAGATGCTGTTATATTCTGAAACACACCCTGTGGATAATTTAAAATAATTGTGGGAACATGAACATGGAGATTGAAGACTCTTCCTCATCATCTGTGTGGGACAAACCACCATTTTGTTCTTTCAAAAGAAACCAGCAAGAAACAAGGAACCTAAAATTGATTCATAAATGATTCAGATTTGGATCATAAATAAACTTGGATTGCCTCTTTATATATAATTTAAAAGGTCAGAAAACAGGAAATTATTTATGCAGAAACAGGAGCTGAAAACAATCTCTATGTAATATTTACTTTCTGGAATGACTGAACTATTTGTTAATTTGAGAGAGCAAATCTTTGCATTAATTGGCTGCTTGGGTTCCTCCTGCTCCATGAGCTGGAACTTCCACCACAGATGGCATTTCTGCCTTGAAACACAATCCTCACAAGAAGTGACAGTCACCCCTTGCAACCCCACTATTCATTTGCATATATTTCCATCCCTGGCACTTGATAACTCTCCCAGTTTTACCCCTGTCATTCTGAAGCCGGGCTGCCTGGTGGCAATATTATCTGAGAGACCAGAGAAAAAGTTTTATAAAAGGCATCATCATGTTACAGATTTGTTTCATGTGACTCATCTTGAGTTTCTTTGAGGGTAAGTCATAAGCGGTGTGTGGTTCTGTCTGAGTTTCTCAGACCAATGTTGTGGATTTTACAGCGCGCTTTTTGTTCCTCTCCTTTCAGGATCCAGGGGACAGATTGTCATCACTCAAACACCAGCTTCCATACAGGCAAGTCCTGGAGACAGAGTCACCATCGAGTGCCAAGCTTCCTCTTCCATGAGTGATGATATGGCCTTATATCAGTTTAAACCAGGACAGAAACCCAAGCTACTTATTCATGATGCTACGAGCCGTTTTGATGGGACCCCAGATCGCTTCAGTGGTACCTACAGTAACACTGACTTCTCCTTCACTATCAACGGTGTCCATGCCGAGGATGAAGCAGACTATTTCTGTGGCCAAGACTACAGCACTCCTCTCCACAGTGATACACTTCAGTACAAAAACCAGCTCGGCAGCCTAAGACAGAAGGAAGAAATGGAAGTTTGTGTCTTGCATCAGCACCCACCTTTCAGCTTGCAGAATGGGAGCAGGTGGGATGGAGATGGGAACTGGGCTGAGGGTCATGGGCATCTGTAGGTCAACCAACAGAAGGGCAGCTTGGACATGACCTTCTCTGAGGCAAGCCAGAGCCACCACTGTGAGGGAACAGGAGAAAGAAAACTGGACACCAACGTCTGTGGAGCAGCTCAATCCGAGATGGCTCCTGACCTGAAGACTCTCCTTCCCCAAAGTTTTTAGGTCGCTGTTTCCTCCTGGCATTCTGGGCCACATCGTGTACAGAAATAGACCAATCCCATACGACTGAGTTGAAAGAGGTCATGGCTTCAAGTTCTCTTCAGACTTCAGAAATGCTTCCAAATCATCATTATCCCTTTTCTGAGCATGGACAGATTGAAGTCCACTGATGAGATTCTCCTCATTGGCATGGGATGAAGTCCCCATCCTCTCCCATCGCTGACGTGCGATGATGCTTTAGTCCTGTCTGTGTGAAACAGCAGGATGTTTATTTAGGTTCTTTGTATATTGTTGCAAGTATCACTTCACTTTCAAAAAATAAAACCATTACACACACACACACAGACACACACTTCCTACTAACTGGCTAGAAACCCAGATTGCTGGTACTTTTGAGATTTGCAGCTGACTCTTCAAGCACATGTCACAGGAATCCCCCGTGACAAACGGTTCAGACTGCTGCATTTTTGCACCACCTTTGCGGGTGGCAAAGCAGCTGTCAGGTTTTGAACTGTTGCCCAGCCATTGTCACAGATTGGGTTGGGGAAGAGTTTAGGTTCAGTTCATGCCGAAAGATGATTCTGCATTGCAGTTCTCCAGCCCAAAAATGTATACCAGGGGTCAGCAAACTTTTTCAGCAGGGGGCTGGTCCACTATCCCTCAGACCTTGTGGGGGGCCGGATTACATTTTTTGGGGGGAAATGAACAAATTCCTATGCCCCACAAATAACCCAGAGATGTGTTTTAAATAAAAGGACACATTCTACTCATGTAAGAACACGCTGATTCCTGGACCGTTTGTGGGCCGGATTTAGAAGGCGCCTGGCCTCTGGCCTTAGTTTGCCTACCCATGATGTATACAAAGGTGCATGTATTATGAGAAAATGTGAATTAAATGTGAGGATGACGTACATTGCATTGTTGTTTAGTCGTGTCCGACTCTTCGTGACCCCATGAACCAGAGCATGCCACGCACTCCTGTCTTCGTACATTGCATTACATTATTCAAAGCTATACAGTGGTGCCTCGGGTTATAAATACCTCGGGTTACAAGCACTTCAGGTTACAGACTCCGCTAACCTGGAAGTAGTACCTTGGGTTAAGAATTTTACCTCAGGATGAGAACAGAAATAGTGTGCCAGCAGTGCGGCAGCAGCAGGAGACCCCATTAGCTAAATTGGTACCCCAGGTTAAGAATGGTTTCAGGTTAAGAACGGACCTCCGGAACAAATTAAGTATGTAACCAGAGGTACCACTGTATTTATAATGAGAAATTAGCACAAAAGTCTGGTGAATTTTCATGAGGATTAAAAGGGGAAAAAAGAAGCTTCACCAATTGGAGAAGTTTGGCAAACTGAATTCAAGAAGGAAAAATAGGGAAACAGCGAAAAGCAAAATCAATAGAACCATCATCACCATGGCTTCATATTGCCACATTTGCACAAAATTCCTACAGTCCCATAAGCTCATAAATTAAGTGCCATTTTGTAGGGCTATCAAAGATGGTTTCTTCATCTCTCTCTCTCTCTCTCTCTCTCTCTCTCTCTCACACACACACACACACACACACACACTGCTCTCTCCATTCTCCAACCATGCCTATTCCTCTGCACTTCTTCCATACCTGACCAAACCCCTCTCTCTTGTGAGAGCCATGTGGCTGAGCTGGAGAAACCAACTCAAACCTCCTCACAAGCTGAGTTTCTCAGGGAGATTGGTGCATCTGGAACAACTTGGGGTAGTTTAGGCATTGGGTAGGCATAGTTTAATCCCAATCCCAAATAAGTTAATCCCAAAGAAGGGCAGTGCCAAAGAATGCTCCAACTACCGCACAAATATCAACAACCTCAGATATGCAGATGACACAACCTTGATGGCAGAAAGTGAGGAGGAATTAAAGAACCTTTTAATGAGTGTGAAAGAGGAGAGCGCAAAATATGGTCTGAAGCTCAACATCAAAAAAACAAAGACCATGGCAACTGGTCCCATCATCTCCTGGCAAATAGAAGGGGAAGAAATGGAGGCAGTGAGAGATTTTACTTACTTGGGCTCCATGATCATGCAGATGGTGACAGCAGCCATGAAATTAAAAGACGCCTGCTCCTTGGGAGAAAGCAATGGCAAACCTAGACAACCTAGACAACATATTAAAAAGCAGAGACATCACCTTGCCAACAAAGGTCCGTATAGTCAAAGCTATGGTTTTCCCAGTAGTGATGTATGGAAGTGAAAGCTGGACCATAAAGAAGGCTGATCGCCGAAGAATTGATGCTTTTGAATTATGGTGCTGGAGGAGACTCTTGAGAGTCCCATGGACTGCAAAAAGATCAAACCTATCAATTCTTAAGGAAATCAGCCCTGAGTGCTCACTGGAAGGACTGATCGTGAAGCTGGGGCTCCAATACTTTGGCCACCTCATGAGAAGAGAAGACTCCCTGGAAAAGACCCTGATGTTGGGAAAGATTGAGGGCACAAGGAGAAGGGGATGACAGAGGATGAGATGGTTGGATAGTGTCCTTGAGGCTACCAGCATGAGTTTGAGCAGACTGCGGGAGGCAGTGGAAGACAGAAGTGCCTGGCGTGCTCTGGTCCATGGGGTCACGAAGAGTCGGACACAACTAAATGACTAAACAACAACAAAAGGCATAGTTTTGGACAGAGAGGAGGTCGTAGCCTCTGCCTGCCCCTCTGGAAAGTGGGATATCCTATTAAAGGGATCCAGGTGAGATGCTTCTGTCTGGACGCCCAGGTGGGCACTAGGTCCACCACACTCTCCAAGTACAACCCAGAAGTCTTACGACTCTTTGATGTAGGTAAAGAACTCCTTCTCTTCCAGTTGACCCCATATTAGGCACTAAACCTCTTACATCTGTAGTCAATAAAGTTGTGGCCTGATTTGACCCAAAATCGAACTTGTCATGCTTTGTTATTTGTGGTTTAAGACAGTCCATCGGATGGGGGGCGCCTGGGCGCGCAGTGAGGAAACCAACAAATGCCTATAACTTTTTAATGCTTTGGCAAAATCGATTAAAAATCTCAAGCATAGTAAAACCTTCTAAGAGAACGACTCTTTACATTAATTGGCTCCCAGGTGTTTCTCCTGATTTGTGAGCTGGAACCATGACCTGAAGATGGCATCGTTTCCGTTGCCATTTTGGCGGGTGGCAAAGCAGTTGCCAGTTTCTGAACTGACACTCAGCCATTGCCACAGGTCCGCATGGCATGATATCACCAGCTCTTGACAAAACTCCCATAGTTTAATGTTATATCAGCCCAAGACATTTTGGCACGTGAGGCGAACCACAAAGTGGCGCCCCCTCTGCTTGCTCTAGCTTTGTTGTTGTTGTTTGTTGTTTAGTCGTTTAGTCGTGTCCGACTCTTCGTGACCCCATGGACCAGAGAACGCCAGGCACCTCTGCTCTAGCTTTAGGGACATGCTACTGTTGCTGTGAACCAATGCATGATTCTAAAGTAAGTAAATACCATTTTTAAACTTACTTTACAAGTTCTTGCCCAATCCTTTGTGAAGTGGGAGAAGAAAGGTAGAGCCAACTTACTTCAAAACAAGGTTTTGCAGCCTAATTCCTGTACTTTTAATTTTGCTGCCGTGGGTGGGATTTTGAAACTGTGTTCAATCCACACACAGGGGCACCTGGAGGGGCAAATTGCAATTTTTGTATCCTCTTCTTCCCATTAAAACCCATCCCACAGAAAGCCACTAAGGGGTTCATGTACCTGGGGGTATGGGGCTGGTTGGCTTTCCTGAGATCTGAGTTTGGTTTCTGTTTACTATCCTAACCAATATTTTCTCCAAAAGTGTTTCAGTATAAAGATATAAAAGATAATATCTTTATCTTTTATGTTGCAGAGTGCAATTTTTCTCTGTTCTGCTGTTCTTTTACGTTTGCTTCAGTGAACTCAGGATTATCTCTTGATTTCTAATTCAGAGAGCCAGAAGATGGGATATTTTTCACCCGGAAAACTGGAGCACAAAATCTCTTCCTATTATTATCTTTATTTTTGGAAAGATCAAACTACTGTGGTACCTCAGGTTACATACGCTTCAAGTTACAGACTCCGCTAACCCAGAAATAGTACCTCAGGTTAAGAACTTTGCTTCAGGATGAGAACACAAATCGTGTTACAGACTTCGCTAACCTGGAAGTAGTACCTCGGGTTAAGAATTTTACCTCAGGATAAGAACAGAAATCGTGTGCCAGCGGCGCAGCAGCTGCGGGAGGCCCCATTAGCTAAAGTGGTGCTTCAGGTTAAGAACAGTTTCAGGTTAAGTACGGACCTCCGGAACTAATTAAGTACTTAACCTGAGGTACCACTGTATCTTACAATTCAGGATGGGAGAACTTCTTGTGAATTGTTCTCCTTCAGATTACTGCACATCTTCCTGAACGTCCTTCTGCTTCGTGACCTGGAACTCCATCCACAAGCGTTTCTTCTGCCTTGAAGCACAACCATGAAGCAACACTTATCCCTTGCACCCCTTCTCTTCATTTGCATAGATTTCCATGCTGAACACTTAATAACTCCTCCACAGTTGCCCCCTTCATTACGAAGCTGGACTGCCTGGTGGTGAAACCATCTGGGACACTGGAGAAAGAGTTTCATAAACAGCAGCATCATGTTACAGATTCCTTTGATTTGGCTCATCTTGTGTTTCTTGGATGGTAAGGGAGGTGTTGTTCTGTCCGAGTTTCTTTCTCTCTCTCTCTCTCTCTCTCTCTAGATAGATAGATAGATAGATAGATAGATTTTGACATATAAATCATAAAATGTACCACAAAACTTATCTCTTATACAATCTTTTTAGACTTCCATCAGCACCTCTGATGATCCACCGTTTTAACCACTTCTTATGCATTTCTTAACTTTATATTGCCTTTACATCTCTTAACAGATCACCCTCCCCCTTCTCCATTTTTGCTATACTTCCAATAATACACCTCACAAAACGTCTTGCAAACCTACAAACGTCGTCTGATCTTCACAAATACTTTTCAAGTAGTCCGTAAATTTACTCCAGTCTCCCATGAATTTCTGGTCCCGCCGGTTTCGAATCCTTCCTGTTAGTTTATCTAGTTCTGCATAGTCCATTAACTTCATTCTCCATTCTTCAATCATCGGTAATTCTACTTGCTTCCATTTTTGGGCCAGTAATATTCTCGCTGCTGTTACTGCATATAAAAAGAGCTTACATTCCTTGTTCTGTCCGAGTTTCTCAGGCAAATGTTGTGGACTCACCCGTGTGCTTTATTCCTTTCCTTCCAGAATCCAGGGGGCAGATTCTCATCACTCAGACACCAGCTTCTATACAGGCAAGTCCTGGGGACACAGTCACCATGCACTGCAAAGCTTCCTCTTCTGTCACTAAATATACAGCCTTGTATCAGTTTAAATCAGGACAGAAACCCAAGCTACTGATTTATGATGCTACAAACCGTTTTGAAGGGACCCCAGATCGCTTTAGTGGCAGCTACGGCACCACTGACTTCTCGTTCACTATCAACGGCGTCCACATCGAGGATGAAGCAGACTATTACTGTGGACAACGCCAAAGCTTACCTTTACACAGTGATACACTTCAGTACAAAAACCAGCTCAGTAGTCTCAGATACCAAAAAGAGACAGCAGTCGGTGTTTTGCAGCAGCAGCAGCACTTAGTAGCAGAACATCTGCTTTGCAGTCAGAAGGTTGCAGATTAGATGCCTGGCATCTTCAGGTCCAAACCCTCCAACAATTCACCGATGAAAATAGGGACATCTTAAGGAAAAGCTTGGGCTCCATGATCACTGCAGATGGTGACAGCAGTCACGAAATGAAAAGACACCTGCTTCTTGGGAGAAAAGCAATGACAAACCTAGACAGAATCTTAAAAAGCAGAGACATCACCTTGCCAACAAAGCTCCGTATAGTTAAAGCTATGGTTTTCCCAGTAGTGATGTATGGAAGTGAGAGCTGGACCATAAAGAAGGCTGGTCGCTGAAGAATTGATGCTTCTGAATTCTGGTGCTGGAGGAGACTCTTGAGAGTCCCATGGACTGCCAGAAGATCAAACCTCTCCATTCTGAAGGAAATCAGCCCTGAGTGCTCACTGGAAGGACAGATCCTGAAGCTGAGGCTCCAATACTTTGGCCACCTCATGAGAAAAGAAGACTCCCTGGAAAAGACCCTGATGATGGGAAAGATGGAGGGCCAAGGAGAAGGGGATGACAGAGGACGAGATGGTTGGACAGTGTTCTCAAAGCTACCAGCATGAGTTTGACCAAACTGCGGGATGCAGTGGAAGACAGGAGTGCCTGGCGTGCTCTGGTCCAGGGGGTCACGAAGAGTTGGACACGACTAAACGACTAAACAACAACAAATATAATGAGTTAAAGAAAATATTTGAAAATACTTTTGTCAAAAAACCAGGAACATTCTTACTGGGTATTGTGGGTGAAGAGATATCAGTTAGAGCTAAGAAACTGTTTATGTATGCAACAACTGCAACAAGAACTCTTTTAGCCCCAAAATGGAAGGAACAAGAAATTCCAACGAAAGAAGAGTGGCAGATGAAGATGATGGACTTTGCGAGATTGGCAAAGCTGAGTGAGAAATCCGAAACCAATGAGATCAAGCATTCCAAAAAGACGGGAGTAAATTTATACAATACTTGAAGGATCATTGTAAACATTTAAAAACACTGGCAGGTTGTAAGAAGATTTGTAATGTTAACTATACTTAGCTTTCTATCTTTATTTAAAATTTTGATGTATCAAATGAGAGAATGTAAATTGGAAAATGCACAAATGCTATGATATAGAGGTTAACTTTGAAAACCATGAGGCAGGAGGGAGGGGAATCAATAGGCTCTTAAGAGCGGTGAATAATGATGATGTGATTAAATGTTATAAAATGGAAAATGAATAAAAATATTATTTTTAAAAAGGGAGGCATAGATGGCTCATTCCTCCCATTGCCTATTTCTCTAAGCATGGTGCTGCATATTATTGGCATGGTCACATGACCTGGGTGATGTCTTGTGCCCAAACATGGGGTTGGGTGTGATTCTGAGCCAAAACTCTGTGGGGTCCACAACCCTATCTCATCCTCTTATTTATTTTTTCACACATTGGGCTAGCATGTTCCCAAGCATTCTCCTACAAGTGGGGCTATCTGATTTGGGGTGTCCCAAAACAAAACACCCCTAGTTCTTGACTTCCCATCTAGGGCTCCCAGAGATTTAAAAAGCGTTGTGCAAAACCAACACTTTTGCACAATACAATGACGGAAAATACAATATTCTCTTTGAGAAGAAAAATTGTGAATCTCAAAAGGGACAATCTCTCCCCAAAAGAAGATATATGAGATCCTCTTATTGTGGACTACAGGGACATAGTGACAGTAGTTCCTTATTAAGTTTACTGGCCGAGCTCATTTTCAAACCTTAAAGGAAGTAAGGAACTTGGAATAAGTAACCTACCGTATTTTTCCGTGTATAAGATACCCCCATGTATAAGACGACCCCTATTTTTTTGAGCCCAAAATTAAGAAATAAATATTTTAAACATTCTGTGTATAAGACCATCCCCAATTTTAAACTTAAAAAATTGGGGGGGGGGGAAATATAGTATTATACACGGGAAAATACAGTACTTTGTCCTTGTAATGTATAGAGATAGAGAGCAGAGAGCAGTATCTTATTTGCATAGCCCAGAAATCTTTCAAGAGAACAGCTGTGGGGGTGGGGGTGGGGAATCAGCAAATGCAGTTAAAATTAAACTTTAAAAAAAATTATTTATTTTTGCTTGTTAAAGAGGGGGCAGGTAGAGAACAGCAGACTCTTCTTAGCTCTGTCACATATGAGTGAACCACAAAACTCTCTGAACAATAACTTCTCAGGATGTCATGGCAAGCACAGATTACTTGAGCACTGCAATGGCTTTTAAATATTTCACTGGTGAAAATAGGGACGCTTGTGAACTTTTGATAAGGGCACTGTTTGCACGCCAAGGATCGCCACCTTAGATGGCGCACGCATTCACGTGCTTCAAAAAATAAATAAAATTAAAAGAGCCAACTCAATCTTATGCACATTTACTCAGACCTCAGTCTCACAATTTGATGGGATACCAATAGAAAACAGTCATTTGCAAACTAATCAGGCTCCCTCCTGGATAATTTCAAATTAAAACGAGTGCAGCTTACAGGATGCATATATTTCTAAGGATTTCTTTCCCTGCTTATCATCCCAGCTGAAAGAAAAATAGGGGAAAATGTACTTGGTATATATACTTAATTTCGCACCTTACGGTGTAGCAGCTTGCAAGACCATCTTTAATACTGGGAATTTTAAAAAGATATTGTTTTTATAGAACTAATGCATTTTTATTCTAAGGCTGTGTCCTTATACAGACTTACCTGAGAGTACAGTTCTCTGTATGTCCATACAAATATACCAGACAGCTAAATCATACAAGATGCATATCATATTCTCCAAGTAGGCAAGTAAGTTTAGATTATTATTTTTTAAAAGTGTGTATATTTTATTTCCCCCACTGCCATTGGTGTGCATTTTTCAGGGAAGACTATTTTCTTCCATGCCACGAGTATTTCTGGAAATTTTACATCTGTTGGCCAAGCCCAGTGGTAAAGATTATGACTCCAAAGTGTACAGTTATTGTGCATGTTTGCAAGTTTCCTTCCATCGAAGTATACCTAGATGGTATCAGGCCAACATAAATCAGCCTAATACTCTCCGTGTTCCTTCGCGATACAATCAGTTGCAGAGTACTCAAAACCCATGCAAAGTTGATAACGTAAAACTGTGAGCTAAGCCTCAGAACAAGACCCTAAGAGCTAAGACCCTACCCGCCCGCGGAATGTCTTGCCAGAGTGGTGCATGCTCTAGTTATCTCCCGCTTGGACTACTGCAATGCGCTCTATGTGGGGCTACCTTTGAAGGTGACCCAGAAACTGCAATTAATCCAGAATGCGGCAGCTAGACTGGTGACTGTGTAGCACCCTGCTTGTGGTTAACGCTTAGCTGGAATGAAATATTCAACGCAGCAATAGAGAAATTAAAATAATAATTTATTTGTCAGACAAATAAATGAGAGGCTCAGTGGTATATGGTTACCAAGCTCTGGCCTGGCCTCTTGCCATCCTGGCCAGCACTTATATTCCCTTAATCCAGCCCCCTTTGCTCCTCCTGTGGCTGCCTCTGTCCAATCAGCCTGGTTGAAATTCCTATTGGCTGTTTGGTAGAACCAATCACAAAAGATACACCCACAAAAGATACACCCACTTCCTTGCCCTTATAAGGGAGACAAAGAGCTATATATGTGACAAATAAGTAATAATATATCTTACATGGAATCTTAATTACCAGCTCACCTCTTGCCCTCCTTGCCCTATTGCCTTCTAAAACAAATGTTTAATCTTACATTTTTATGTTCAACAGATGTCAAGGATCTTGAGTTCACATCAACATTGAAAGATTTCCTTCATTTAAGGTTTCTAAACAAATGCCTGACAACTATATATCAAGAGTGCTTGGATGGCGTCTTCTGTCTAGCAGGGGGGCTAGACTGGTGGCTGACTTAATTTCAGGATAAATACAACTCTTACAACCATATGAAATAAGAATCTAGCATTCCTTAAATCCTTTGCATAATTACATTTAAGCCAATATATTTAAGCTAATATATTTCATTCACTTATCATAGGTAGCCTTTTAAAAGAATAAAGCCTTTGTAAAGTAAAAAGGAACTCAGTAAAAAACAGCTTTTAAAAAGAAGCCTCTTCAGTTTACACCCCTCCTTTCACCCCTCCTTTCCAGCCTCAAAATAAAATAGAAAGAAGCTTCTTCTCCAGCCAAGCCAGTTGCCTTTTTTTCACTGCTCTTGGCCTTTCAACCTTAGAAAGAAGATCTGGCTCATTTTACTGGGAGGCACATTGGTATTATTTTACTATTTACCCATTCTTAATTGTGTTTTTTCAGCCTTGGGGCAGCATATGTAATTCTCCCTTTTTATGACTTTGAGAATTGTTTTTCTACTATAAATCAATGGGGCCCCCTTGTCTTAGGAGAAAAACCTCTTGCCAAGGTTCTTTCTGCCTGGCATGAAACATTTGAAAATCTAAGCCCATTTAATTTAGGAACCTGATCAAGATATAAGCCAATATAAGTCTTGATTAAAAATGCAGTCTATATTCAGATGCCACAACTGGGAGTGGCCGCCGGGACCACATAACACCGGTTCTGAGAGATCTGCATTGGCTCCCAGTACGTTTCTGAGCACAATTCAAAGTGTTGGTGCTGACCTTTAAAGCCTTAAACGGCCTTAGTCCTGTATACCTGAAGGAGCGTCTCCACCCCCATCATTCAGCCCAGACACTGAGTTCCAGCGCCGAGGGCCTTCTGGTGGTTCCCTCATTGCGAGAAGTGAGGTTACAGGGAACCAGACAGAGGGCCTTCTCGGTAGTGGCGCCCGCCCTGTGGAACACCCTCCCTTCAGATGTGAAGGAAATAAGCAGCTGTCCTATCTTTAATAGACATCTGAAGGCAGCACTGTTCAGGGAAGTTTTTAATATTTAACGCTGTACTGTTTTTAACACTTGATTGGGAGCCGCCCAGAGTGGCTGGGGAAACTCAGCCAGATGGGCGGGGTATAAATAATAAATTATTATTATTATTAACAAGAGAACCATAACAGACAATTGAAGACTAAGCTGAAGAAGATCATGAAAGGAAGTCAACTATGTCATGTGCTGTTGATGAAATGAATCCATGCAGGGACACTCACGCTCATCTCTCTCATACAGACACACGTCAGATACTCACAAAGGCCTAGTTTGGGTAGCAAGTTAAAATTTGGTTTGGTATTCCAAGAACAAGCCATGAGTTCATAAGCTCACCCCATTCTCTCTCCTTCAGCATAGCTGTGAGGAGGGATTGGAAAATTTGACTTCCGTTTTAACTAATCGCATTTGCACTTTTATATTCAAACCGAGACAAACTGTGGCGAGTCTTAATTATGGTTCATAATAATAATAATTTATTATTTGTACACCGCCCATCTGTCTGGGTTTCCCCAGCCACTCTGGGTGGCTTCCAACAAAGATGGAAAATATATTAAAATGTCACACATTAAAAACAGGGCTGCCTTCAGATGTCTTCTAAATGTCAAGTAGTTGTTTATCTCTTTGACATCTGATGGGAGGACGTTCCACAGGGTGGGTGCCACCACCAAGAAGACCCACTGCCTGGTTCCCTGTAGCTTTGCTTCTTGCAATGAGGGAACCGCCAGAAGGCCCTCAGCGCTGGACCTCAGTGTCCGGGCAGAACGATGGAGGTGAAGACGCTCCTTCAGATATACTGGGCTGAGGCCGTTTAGGGCTTTAAAGGTCAGCACCAACACTTTGAATTCTGCTCGGAAACGTACTGGGAGCCAATGTAGGTCTTTCAAGACCAGTGTTATGTGGTCCCGGCAGCCGCCCCCAGTCACCAGTCTAGCTGCTGCAAACCAAAATTAAAGCAGCAAACCATGGTTTATAAAGTTGGCTTGTTTTCCTACAGTTTAGGCAAGCCACAGTTTAGGATTCAGACATAACAATATACTGCAGTTCATTAAAAATGGAAGTGAAATCTTACAATCTCTTCCTCGCAGGTGTGCAAGAGGAGAATTGCATGTGCCTCAGGTTTAAAGCTTGGTTTAATCCTAGGTAGATCTAGGGCCTACTTGGTGTCTGCTCCCAAATGTGCTTAGACTACAACTCCCATCATCCCTAGCTAGTTGGACCAGTGAATGGGAATGATGGGAGTTGTAGTCCAACCAAATCTGGGGACCCAAGGTAGGCTTAGAGTGTATTTAGCGACAGCAGTTTACAGCCTCTCTGACCTTTGGCAAAAAAAAAATAAAGTCCATTCTCGTCATATTTCTTAAAATCTTTTATCATGGATGTACGTAGGAAAGTCCTAATGAGAATTTTGGCCATCATAATAAAGAACAAGGTGCAGTCCTATTCATGTGTATTCAGAAGTAAATCCCATGAATTGCAGTGAGATTTCTCCCAGGTAGCCATGTTTAGTTTTGCAGCCTAACTGGAGAAAATAGATGGGGTTTTTTTTGTTAAAGCGCGTTCTCCTTCATGGAGAGCACGTGTTGCGGTGGGGTCTGACAGGCCACCCCTCTGTTGCTGGGCGGGTTAGTATGGATGACCATCCACAGTGATTGGGCAGTTGGGTTACTGGGCAAATTTTGGTCTTGCCATTTAGGGGGATGGACCAAAGGTTATAAAATCAAGTCACGCAGCACTGACTGGGCTCTTTTGCTGCGTGCATCAGATCACCCTCCCACCCTCCCTAATCTGGGGCTATTGCGTTGACTTTGCTATGGGTGTGATGGGGTCGTCTGCTTTTGGGGCAGGGGCGCCTGGTAGGAATTTTGTCCATTTGGCTGATTGGCTGGTGCCATTTGGTTTTTGCCTACTGCGTAGTAAATCGTCACAGCTTGTAAGGTTGCAGTTAGTAAAGGTAAAGGGAGACCTGACCATTAGGTCCAGTCGTGACCGACTCTGGGGTTGCGGCACTCATCTTACTTTACTGGCCGAGGGAGCCGGCGTACAGCTTCCAGGTCATGTGGCCAGCATGACTAAGCCGCTTCTGGCGAACCAGAGCAGCACACGGAAACACCATTTACCTTCCCGCCGGAGCGGTACCTATTTATCTACTTGCACTTTGACGTGCTTTCGAACTGCTAGGTTGGCAGGAGCAGGGACCGAGCAACGGGAGCTCACCCCATCGCGGGGATTCGAACCGCCGACCTTCTGATCGGCAAGTCCTAGGCTCTGTGGTTTAACCCACAGAGCCACCCACATCCCAAGGTTGCGGTTAGGCATTGGTTAAAAATTGGTTGGTGGAGGGGTAAGGGTTGGCGGTGCCTGCCCCTCCAAATGCTGCTGCAGAAAGGGAATTCCGTTAAAGGAATCCAGGGGCTTGCCATTCTTTCGTCCGTACCCCTGAATGGGGCTTGGGCTGCGCAAACCCCTGGGAGCATCCGGGGAGAGGTGAGGGTCTGGTGCCGGGCTCCATGCTCCCCCCAATATTGTTTTCCCTTACTGGCTTTCACTGGAATCTGGAAGTCAGTTCTGTCCCTGGATGTGGACAGAAAGTCAGAACCAATGCCTAAGCAACCACTCACATTTATGTATTTTAATAAAGTTATGGCCAAAATTATGGCCAAAACCTTAAACAAAAATTATGTGTGAATTGTGAATTATTTAGGAGTGGCTTGAGGGAACCTCGACACGCAAAAGACAAGGCAAGACCATCTTGTAGTCAGTTCAGCTGGTCCTGTGCCTAGTGCCTCATTTTTTGGTGCTCTGCAATGCTCTAAGGAGCAAATACTCTAAGTTCTGGTTTGCATAGCATTTTTTGAAAGCTTTCCTCCAGCGGTCACAGCTGAAAGAAACTTGGTCTTTTTTGTCAAGGGAGCAGGTCTTGCTAAAGCACTGTGTTACACTTTCGGTGCCGGGACCAAGCTAGAAGTGAAACGTAAGTCTGATTTTTCCGCTGCTGCTTTGGGGTCCTGAGTGTGGGAAGTCTATGTTTTTACTGTCATTTTTGATCAGTGTTGGAAAGCAGTGAGGCGAACCCTCTATGCATTATGGGGAACGGATAACAGTGTATTGCAGTGGAATTTAGAGTTGCTCGGGCAGTGAAAAATGTCAGCATGTGGGGCAAATCCATGGGGCAAAAGCTGTGTTTCACTCTCAGCGATGGGACCAAGGGGAAAAAAAGAGTGTGCTTTAGGTTGTTTTCTCCCCCATCCGCCAACATCTTGGTGCTCTGCATGAAAATGATGTCAGCGGAATTTCTAGCCAAAGTTGAGGAGAAGATTAGAATGACTTCTGTAATAGGACTGAGTTGGTATGAACTTGAGAAAGCTCATACTCCACCTGACTCAGTTGGAGGAGCTTGAGCCTCTTGATCTCAGGTTGGTGGGTCTGAGCCCCACATTGGGCAAAAGATCCCTGCTTTGCATGGGGTTGGTCTAGATGACCCTCGTGGTCTCTTCCAACTCTACCAACTCTTCTAAGTCTATGATTCTACGAGTAGGAGTAGGAGTAGGAGAAGACCACAGACTCTACAGCGATACATTAATTTGCGAATCAGGTATTTCCAGGGAATGTCATGTTTGCCCAGAGTTAACTCTGATCACTGGTGCACTAAGGAAAAGAAGTAAAATTAATAATAATAATAATAATAATAATAATAATAATAATAATAATAATTTATTTATTTATACCCCGCCCATCTGGCTGGGTTTCCCCAGCCACTCTGGGCGGCTTCCAACAGAACACCAAAATACAATAACCTATTAAAAACTTCCCTAAACAGGGCAGCCTTCAGATGTGTTCTAAAAGTTGGATAGTTGTTTATTTCCTTGACATCTGGTGGGAGGGAGTTCCCCAGGGCAGGTGCCACTACCGAGAAGGCCCTCTGCCTGGTTCCCTGTAACTTGGCATCTCGCAGCGAGGGAACGGCCAGAAGGCCCTCGGTGCTGGACCTCAGATAAAAATTGTAAACCGGTGAAGTTCTTTTCAAAGGGTACAAAGTGGACCTCTTATCCCTGTGGAGTCAGATATATCAACCTGACATCACAGTAATTTGAAAATGCACGTTGCAACAGGTAAAACGTGTAAGTCCTTCAAGGAGCTGAGGACAAAAGTGGTCAGAGTTAAACCCATTGTAAGTTTAGACAGTGTTGCGTCATGTGTGCGTTTACCTTGCAGGAAAAGGCCCTGTCTTTTGTGGGACGGGGATTGTTTCGCAACAGCTTCAAATCAGCTTTAATTGTGCAGATTTTGCTGGGATATGTTTGGAACCCTTTGTGGGTTTACTTTTCAGTTCAATGGCATTTGCTTCCAGGTAGGTGAGCTTAAGACTGCCACCTAAGTGAAGAAATTAGACGCCGTTTTTTCTCTGTTCAACGACTACACTTTGAAGGCACTCAGTTTGTTGTGAGACTGGTACCTTGCTTCCAGATTTCTAGGAGCGAAACCATTTTCCTTACTCGTAAAAACTTTGAAATCTTCCCTTCAGTGGCCACAGTTGGGAGGGACTTGGGTTTTTGCTGAGGGCATGAGCAATGGCAAACCACTGTGGTTCACTTTTGGTGGCGGGACCAAGTTAGAAATCAAGCGTAAGTTTGTTTTCTCTCTCTGTTGCTTTGGGGTACAGTGTGTCGGAAATCTATATTTTCATTTTTGTTGAGTGTTGGCGAGTTTCTGGGCATTGGGAGAAAAACTACACAAGCTGGGGAACAGACGATTATGACAGAAAACTGAGGTAGGGTTTGGGATTGTATTTTTTTCCCTAACTGAAGCTGCTAAGAGCTTTGTTGGGTGGTCAGTAAAAAATGTGCGGGAAATGCTGCGATTCACTCTCAGCAATGGGACCAAACGGGAGATAAAAGAGGGTTCATTTTATTGTTCCCTTGTGTCACCTCTGCCTCTTTCCCCGTCCGGAGCTCTGCATGAAATTGATGCTAGCAGAATTTCTAGCCAAAGCTGCAGTAAAGATGGGAATAACACCTCTAACTGGTGTAATTTGGTATAAACTAAGTGATATCCAATGGAGAGCCAATTTAAAGAAACAGTTTAAAGGTTTTCAGAATGTAGGGGTTTGTCCCAGAAGCTAAATTGGGTTGCCTCTAGACAAACCAATAACAGTTCAGACTCACTGTTTTAAAAAAACTGCTAATTGTTGAAAACTTGGTGAAGAAAGCAGATCACAGACAGAGAAGGGCAGAAAAAAGAACTGAATATTCAGTTGAAACAAATTTCCCCTTTCTGCACTTTACCAGGTTTTTACACTGGGTGTTCAGCAGTTGCTAATAAAAACATGTATCCTTCATAGAAAGTGCTTTATTTGAAATAAATTACAGTGGGGAGGGAAGGTGGTTTTTTTGCACTATCAAGCGCTTGGAAACCAGTCCAGTTCATTTCAGGGGAATTTATTTCAATGTAAATTGGCACAATTTGGAATATTTTGGTACCCTTAAGTCCCAGTGGTGGTAAAAATTAGGTAACTCCTGGCTTGACTGCATAGAACCAAACCTGCCAGCATATGTAAACTTTTTTTTGGGGGGGGGGGGAATTCAGTTAAACCTGCATAGGATTGGGTTGTATGGCACCACTGGGTATCCATTTAGCACATATTCATCTGAATGAATGGAAAGAAATCCCATGGGAGCAGTGAACCTTGATTTTGCACTTGATAAAGTAGCAAGAACACAACAGATGATTTCTGGACTCGTTAATTTGAGAATACATTAATTTGAAAATGCAGGTATTTCTAGGTGGGATCCTATTTGTCTGTAGTTAAGTCTAGCATTGTAACTAAGATGCTAGAAATACTCTATCATTGATTTTCACAGGGATTTTAGTCTGACTGTTCTGCAAAAACCTATGTTAAAAACAGATATAGATATAGCTCTATAGACTACCGTAATTGGAGGACCTTTGCCCAAATGGCACAGTAAAGCCCTTCCCCCCCCTCTTTTGGCTGTGGCGTACCATGCATATTGATGGTGCTGTGCAAATATATGGATTGATCAACAAATACATTGATAAATCAAAATCTGTTCTATCATAGATAAGTCAAGTGGAACCTAAAAAAATAATAATAAGCAGGCGTTTTGTCAATGTGCTCTGTCAAAGGCAACTGGGATTGAAGATGCTATTAATTTATAGCAGAGACAGAATTCTGCAACAAGGAAAGTTAGGGGGGAAAGAAGAGTGAAATTTCAAGGCTATTTTCAAAGTGAATATAGTATTTATTTTGTCCCTACCAATCTGATGGTGCAATACTTTGCACAGATCAGTTACAGTAAGTAAAATGAAATGTATGTCCTTTATGAAACTTAAAGCACAAACTGATAATTGTTAAGCCCACTGAATGCTTAGCACATGCTTAATTATTTGCCATTGAAATTAATAGGGGGACTTCATATTTTACTGGTTTGGGCCATTGTTAGTTACTTGGGCATTTCTGAAGTAATCAAGAAAGGAGAAACAATGTAAAATATGGTAAAAACGTAAGTTTTAAGATGGAATATAGAATTTAACTCTCCTATGTGATTCAAGTATTGGTGCTTAGCGAATGGTTTAAACATCACGTTTCATTTATAGGATATAAAATGTAAGAACCATGTATGAAGATGTAAAGAAATATCTGCACTTACACTCTAGCCAAATTTATAACAATGCACCACACACCAATTATCCAAGCCAAAGTAATGCAGAATATTTCTAATTTTGCAGCTTTCCACGAGCTCAAATTCTCTATCCCAGCCAGAGGACAGGGCTCGAATGCCCTTTGCAGCACCCAGATGTAAATATTGGCCCCGTGGAGTCTTTTCTCCAGTTTTTACTTTACTCAGTAAAGACTGAAAGATACGACTAGGAAAACGTTCACTTTAAAAATGTGTTGAACTATTTCTTTTACAACGACACCTGCCAAACTTTAGATCAGTTCTCTGCACTGCGTCTTGTCTGAGGGTCTGCTGAGCCCAAATTTTACTTTCCTGCAGTACAAACACTGTCACGAACACTGTAGGATTTTGAATTTCTATGGTTTTCAGAACAACTGTGTCCATGTTTGCGCGGCAATGAGACATTCTCAATTCAGCAGGGTTCACTTCCAGATAAGGGGACGTAGGGTTGCGGCTTGAAGTCTTTTCTGTACCTTTAACAGCTGTTTAATCTGCAGACGTCATCAGCAAGAATAAAAGCATTATATCTCCAATCAGTTTCAGAATGTTGGGCTGCTCCTAAATAATAATAATAATAATAATAATAATAATAATAATAATAATAATAATAATTTATTTATACCCCACCCATCTGGCTGGGCATCCCCAGACCTCTGGGTGGCCTCCAACCAAATATTAAAATACAGTAATACATCAAACATTAAAAGCTTCCCTGAACAGGGCTGCCTTAAGATGTCTTCTGAATGTCCGGTAGTTGTTTATCGCTTTGACATCTGATGGAAGGGCGTTCCACAGGGCGGGTGCCACTACCAAGAAGGCCCTCTGCCTGGTTCCCTGTAACTTGGCTTCTCACAGTGAGGGAACCGCCAGAAGGCCCTCGGAGCTGGACCTCAGGTTTGGGTAGAATGATGGGGGGTGGAGACGCTAAAGGTGTGGGGGAAGCAATAATAATATTGATGATGATGATGATGATGATGATGGCAAATCTGAGCCTGAATGCTATTTGCATTTCTGGTCTGATCAAGGTAGCCACTAGGGGGTGTCATGAAACAGCAGCAAATACTTCACTTATTTATTTGGAAGGTGAAGAAGTAGAGGGGAAACTTGTGGATTTTCGTTGCCTCAGGCACTTGGTACCTTCACAGTTTTTTTGGGCAGCGGCGCCATTTGCAGCAAAATGTTTTGAACTAGCACTGTGGTCTTTCACTGGCCCTCTGGTACACCTGAATGATGCAATATTCCGTGTTCTTGTTTGTTTACGCAGGAAGAGAAGATTCCACCCCATCGGCAATCATTTTCCCACCTTCGCCGGAGCAACTTAAAACGGATTCAGCCACTGCCGTGTGCCTGGTCAGCACGTTCTACCCAAGCAGCCTGACTGTGGTCTGGAAAGTGGACGGCACTCCAGTCACTGAGGGCGTCCAAACCAGCCCCCCAGCGTCGGATACAGACAACACCTATAAGCTGAGCAGCACTCTGACGCTCCCTACATCAGATTTCTTCACCAACGAATTATACAGTTGTGAAGTGACGCACAAAACATTGTCCAGTCCTCTTGTGAAGAGTTTTAAGAGGTCTGAGTGTTCCGGATAGGCCCCTTTATAAAGCCGGCTCTTCTTTTACTGGTCATTTATAGTCATTCCCCTGTTTACCACCCCTATCAGAAATCCCCCTAGTATTATGACTGTAGGAAATATCTCATATTGCATGTCCTTTCTCTGCAGTCTGTTACTTCTTCCACATCCTTTTCTCTCTTACTGATATCACATTAACCTTGGGAAATAATATAAATGCAGAAATAAACGCATTATCTTGAAAAGCGTGGTGTCTCCCTCCGCTTCTTGTTTTCAAGGTCGCAATCAATGGAAATCAAGCAAAATCAGATGAATTATAATACTTGATGGGGTGGTGGGTTGAGGGGAGAGGGCAGGTCGCTGCTTGCTATCGATCCTAAGGCATAATGAATCAACCGTAAGGAATCAATATGACGGAAACCGTAGGCATGGTTGGTAAAAGGTCTTAAAACATCCACCTGCTCTGAAAGGACTTTTCAAGGCCCAGCAAAAATATGGCGTCCTATGGTCACTACATTCCTTTATCCACTGAACGGGTGAGAATTTGTTGGTTGGTGCCTTTGGTTGCCATGGTGCACAGTTAGAGGGTAAATGGCCTAAACATCCCTAAATGGCCTCGGTCCTGTATATCTGAAGGAGCGTCTCCACCCCCATCGTTCTACCCAGACACTGAGGTCCAGCGCCGAGGGCCTTCTGGCGGTTCCCTCATTGCGAAAAGTGAGGTTACAGGGAACCAGGCAGAGGGCCTTCTTGGTGGTGGCACCCGCCCTGTGGAATACCCTCCCTTCAGATGTGAAGGAAATAAGCAGCTATCCTATCTTTAAAAGACATCTGAAGGCAGCCCTGTTCAGGGAGGTTTTTAATATTTAATGCTGTATTGTTTTTAACACTCAACTGGGAGCCTCCCAGGGTGGCTGGGGAAGCTCAGCCAGATGGGTGGGGTATAAATTAATAATAATAATACTAATACTAATAATAATAATAATAATAATAATAATAATAATTACATTTACAGTGCCAACTTATATCCATTTATTTCAGTTTAATCCACATAATCCTGGAGCTTGCTCTCTCTCTCTCTCTCACACACACACACCCACACCCACACCCTAAAATGTCCGGGGTTCCCTGGAGGAGCGGGGATGACTCTGAGGTCTCTTCGGCACTGTATATTTCAAGTACAGTGGTACCTCTAGATACGAAAGGGATCCGTTCCGGAGCCCCGTTCGCATCTAGAGGTAAACGTATCTAGCGACGGCACGTCTGCACATGCACACATCGCTTTTCGCTGATTCTGCGCATGCGCGTGACGTCATTTTGAGCGTCTGCGCATGCACAAGCGGCGAAACCCGGAAGTAACTTCCAGGTTGCCGTGGAGCGCACCTCGAACGTGCTCAACTCGAAGCGTATTTAACCCGAAGTATGACTGTAGTTTCATAGCTCTGCTTCCCACATAGAACTCTGGGAAATGTGGTTAGTTAAGGGTGCTGAGAGTTGTCCTTTTTGTTTTCCTTTTTGTTTTTTGAAAATTTCAATAAATATCTTTAAAAAAAAGAGAGAGAGAGTTGTCAGGAGACCCCTATTTCACAAAACTATAGTTCTCAGAGTGGTTTGAAGACCAGCCCTTCTTCCTAGTGAACTCTGGGAACAGTAGCTCTGTGAGGGGAAGTGGGCTCTCTTAACAAATTTCAGAACCCTTAACAAAGGACAATTCCTTGTCTCTAACACTAGGGCGTTAATACTTTATTTGGGTAGCTGCTTGTGTGTGTTTGTGCGCCGTCATCCACACACGAGCACTTTCCATTTTATGCCCTCAAAATCTATATTGATGCTTTCCATCCACACTAGTGGGGAGGGGCTTAATGTGTTGTACAGTGGTACCTCGGCTTAAGTACTTAATTCGTTCCAGAGGTCCGTTCTTAACCTGAAACTGTTCTTAACCTGAGGTACCACTTTAGCTAATGGGGCCTCCCGCTGCCGCCACACAATTTGTGTTCTCATCCTGAAGCAAAGTTCTTAACCCGAGGTACTATTTCTGGGTTAGCGGAGTCTGTAACCTGAAGCATGTGTAACCTGAAGTGTCTGTAACCTGAGGTACCACTGTATTCATGCAGCATATTGCTGTCCTTTTTCCTCAGTTAGTACTTTGTGCTCATCATAACTTCTGGAAACCTGAGGTCTGTTGTGGGTATGTATGCAGGTATTTGTGTGTGTGTGTGTGCACATTTAAAATATATATGAAATAAAACATTTACACAAAAGAACAGAAAAACCATCACCAGCACCACCATCATCTATGGTAATAAATAAAGATTTGGAGTCACTTGTGTGAAACAGCTTTTCCTCCCCACCTCCTGCATCTGCAAAGGCAAACTTTCTTTTCAAAAAAGGTGCTTTGCTCAACAGCAGTTCCGCATGAAAGAGCTGTTTTAGAAATAAAATAAATGAACTTCAAACCTGCCTTCAGCTACAACTGGTGAAGAAAGGCACCCTGAATTGTTTCGGCTATTGCCGGAAACATGATGGAAGGGTGTGCATGAAATTTCCGTGAAATGTCACTGCACACTAAAACTAAAACTTAAATCTCCCACACAATGCATTCCTGTGTGTCTACCTGTGGATCAGGAAAATCCTAATTTGGTGACTAAAATGTGTGGGCTGCCGCTTGGATGAGGATGACATCATGTGGCTGCTACACAAAACACAGAGGCCCAGGCAGTTTCAAATCCACAAGGTCAATGTGGACAAGCCCTAAATATCTCTGGCACAGGCGTTTTCTCGTTGGCCTCCCTGAATGTCGCCTTGCACTTGCAGTGTTCAGACAGACACTAACATTTTCACCCTTAGGAGGAATGCATCCTGAATTCGACAACACTCCTCAGTATCTGTCAGCTTTCACCCAGGAATCAGTTTCGTAGCTGATATTCCCCCTTTTCCATTTTAAGCACCGGCAACCTGGTTCTACTCCAATTAAAATATATATATTAGATATAATGTCTGGTTGTTGGATAGAGGTTATAATAGATGAAATATGAAAAGTCTTTTGATGGGAGAAGATAAAGTAGGGATAGTGATGAATTGGGTTTAATATTATTATTATTATTGCTGCTTTGTTTACATTTGTCTAGTTATATAAGTGCATTTTAAAAGGGTGCTAGTTACTGAGGAGGACAGTGGCACAATTTTAGCTAACCTATTTTTAATTTTACTGCTTTTGCCAAATGAAGAGACAAAATTGTGAAGTATGCTGCTTCTCCAGAGTACCAGCTGAATAGTGCTCAGAGTCTGTAGCTTTCATAATAGGCAGAATATATGCGGAATTTAATTAGGACCAAATGCAAAAGCTTCATTTGGTGAGTTGAAATTCTTGCTGGTTCATCTCCTTTACGACACTGAGTATCAGGAATCCACCAACAGGACTAAGGATGCAATAATCGTCTTAATTAAAGGTACCCCTGCCCGTACGGGCCAGTCGTGTCTGACTCTAGGGTTGTGCCCCATCTCACTTAAGAGGCCGGGGGCCAGCGCTGTCCGCAGACACTTCCGGGTCACGTGGCCAGCGTGACGAAGTTGCTCTGGCAAGCCAGCACCAGCGCAGCACACGGAAACGCCGTTTACCTCCCCGCTATAAAGCGGTACCTATTTATCTACTTGCACTTAGGGGTGCTTTCGAACTGCTAGGTGGGCAGGAGCTGGGACCGAAAGACAGGAGCTCACCCCGCCGCGGGGATTCGAACCACCGACCATACGATCGGCAAGTCCTAGGCCCTGAGGTTTTACCCACAGTGCCACCCGCGTCCCAATCATCTTAATTAGTTGTGGTTAATTAATTCCCACAAACAGTGGCACATAAAACTGATGGTATCACCACACCTTTAAAATTAAACATTTTATAATGTCGATATACGATCTTTCAAAGAAGCTGAACATTTGATAAATGAAAGAGGCTAAACTGGACGCCTGAGCCTAGTCTTTACTTTGCCTAAGAGTATTTTTCCTGATTCCCAATGATTGGGGGGGGAAAAAATATTTTCTATAGGTCCACGAGTTTAATATTTTTTTTCGGGACAGCAAATTTTCATCTCCTTTTGCAATGTTGTGTGTGTGGTGTCCTCATTACGGTGGTGACGGCCGTAGTTCCCATTTCTCATCTTTCTATTTCTCCTATTCTGATTCCGGCGAAGCAGCATAAGTGTAGAACTGGTGCCTGGAATCTGTTATAGACTGGAAGAGGATCAATAAAGGGAAACTTAGGCTCTGTCTGCACTATGTGTTTAAAGCAGTTTCATACCACTTTAAACATCATGGGAACTGTAGGCTTAAGGGGGTTAAGGGCGTTGAGTGTTGTTAGGAGACCATAGTCCTCTCACAGGGCTACGATTCTCAGAGCAGTCCAAAAATCAATGCCTCTTCACAGGGAGCTCTGGGAATTGTAGCTCTGTGAGGGGAGAAGCTGTGACTTTTTTAAAGTGACATGCTACAGTGTTAAATGTAAAATGTACATGGGGCCTTAATCAGTGGTGGAGCAACATGGTGCACCCCCCCTCGGAGTGAAGAACAGGTGGGGGCGTGGCTGGCGCGCATCCTGCAGGCGTGGCACGTGGCGTGGGGGCGTGGGGTGTGTCACAGGAGGGTGCGGCGAGCGGTGTGCATCTCAGGGGCAGTCGCGATGGCACCCTTTCCCAAAATGATACCCGGTGCAACACACTCCCCTGCCCCCCTTCATACGCCAGTGGCCTTAATCCCAGCAAGATGGAGGTTATGTGTGAAGGCAATTCTTCTGCTCCTGCTCAGGGAGATTGTATTCAACCTGTTCTTGAAAGGACTGCACTCCAACTGTAGGATCAGAACCACTGTCTAGGGCTCCTTTCAGAATACCCACCCTCAAGCTGGTACCATGATGTTGAACTATTAACAGCCATTATCCCCATTTTGCCATTGAGCCTACTTTGGAATTAAGCCTATGAGTACTGTAGCAGTATTGGCACCAGTATTATTAGTATTATTCTCTGACTACTGGACAAGCTAGGGGCGTGGGTGGCGCTGTGGGTTAAACCACAGAGCCTAGGGCTTGCTGATCGGAAGGTCGGCGGTTTGAATCCCCGCGACGGGGTGAACTCCTGTTGCTCGGTCCCTGCTCCTGCCAACCTAGCAGTTCAAAAGCACATCAGAGTGCAAGTAGATAAATAGGTACCGCTCCAGTGGGAAGTTAAATGGCGTTTCAATGCGCTGCTCTGGTTCGCCAGAAGTGGCTTAATCATGCTGGCCACATGACCTGGAAATTGTACGCTGGCTCCCTCGGCCAATAAAGCGAGATGAGTGCCTCAACCCCAGAGTCATCCGCAACTGGACCTAATGGTCAGGGGTCCCTTTACCTTTACTGGCCAAGCTGACTGGATCTTTGGAAGTTCAGCAACACATCTGGAGCACACCTGAGATCCAGGTAGCCTCTATGGCGAGGAGTGCCTTTCATCAGGTTAGACTGGTGCACTAACCTATTTTAGGCAAGGATAGCCAAAGTCATCCATGCTCTGGGAGCTATCAGAATTGACTACTGCACAGTGTTGTATGTGGGGCTTCCTTTGAAGACTGCTTGGGCACTGCATCTGATTCGCAACAAGGCACTTGGCTGCTAACTGAGACCAGTCACTGGGAAGATACCTTCCAGGTACTTGAAGGTCTGTTTCTGAGTTCAATGGGCTGGTGCTTACCTTAAAAGCCCTATGCTGTTTGGTACCTGGGAACCTGAAGGAATACTTCACCCTATTAAAAAAAAGGGGGGTAAAGGACCCATGATAGTTAGTGGCGTAGTGTGAGTTGTCAGCACCCGGGGCAAGGCAAGTAATTTGCGCCCCCTAACCCGTGGATTTTAGCAGGGGGCAGAGAGCTGCGAGTGCGAGAGCCCCCCCAGATGTTGCGCCCGGTGCGGCCGGCACCCCCCTGCACCCCCCACACTACGCCAGTGATGATAGTTAAGTCCAGTCGCAAACGACTCTGGGGTTGCGGCGCTCATCTCGCTTTACTGGCTGAGGGAGCCAACGTTTGTCTGCAGACAGTTTTTCCGGGTCTTGTGGCTAGCATGACTAAGCCGCTTCTGGCGAACCAGAGCAGTGCACGGAAACGCTGTTTACCTTCCCACCGGAGTGGTACCTACCATATTTTTTGCTCTATAAGGCTCACTTTTCCCCTCTTTTTTGCTTCCCTCTTTTTCCTTTTCCTTCCCTCTTTTTGCTTTTCCTCACTTTCCCCCTCTTTTTTGCTGCTTTCACTGTGCAGCTGTTCTGGCTTCTGAGATTCAGAATATTTTTTTTCCTTGTTTTCCTCCTCCGAAAACTAGGTGCATCTTGTGGTCTGATGTGTCTTATAAAGCGGAAAATACGGTATTTATCTACTTGCACTTGACGTGCTTTCAAACTGCTAGGTTGGCAGGAGCTGGGACTGAGCAACGGGAGCTTACCCCACCACGGGGATTTGAACTGCCGACCTTCCGATCGGCAGGCCCTAGGCTCACCCTATTAGCATGTTATGGTATGTTTCAGAAGATCTTTTCTGAGTGCTTCTACCAAACGAAGTCAGGGGGCAGGGGGTTGACCAAAGCTTTGTTGTTGGTGGCAACCCCCAGCAGACTCACCTGGCACCTGCTCGCATGTTTTGCTCCAGCCAAATTCCTTTTTTAAAAATTCTCACCGGCCATAAAAGTTCTTATTGTTTTTAAACTTTTCTAGTGATCTTCATAATATTTTGTTTCTATTGTGCTTCCATTTTGATAAAAACAAGCATGTCTGAAAGGGGATTCGTAGATTTTAAAAACAAACATAACAGTCCTTAAGGTCCACAAATGACAACACTTTGGAGGTCCCAGGTCGCAAGGTGGTTAGATTGGTCTCAACTAGGGCCAGGGCCTTTTCAGTATTGGCCCTGACTTGGTGGAACGCTCTGTCACAAGAGACTAGGGCCCTGCGGGACTTGACATCTTTCCGCAAGACAGAGCTGTTCTGCCTGGCCTTTGGTTTGGATTCAGTCTGACCCTTATGTTTCCCTCCCCTTATGGTTTTGATCTATGGGCTACTATTAAAATGAGGCTGCATTTTAAATTGTATTTTAACCCGTATTTTAAATTGGGGTTGTTTTTTTCCTTCTCCCCCCTATTATGTTTTTATTGTAATTTTACTGGTGTTAGCTGCCTTGATCCTGGCTCTGGCCAGGGAGGGTGGGGTATAAATAAAAATGTAATAATAATAACAATAATAATAATAATATTTCTGAGTCATAGTGCCTAGCAAAGGAAGAGGCAATTCATTGAAGATCGCAGGCATGGGAGAACCATTTTCTTCCAGATCTTCCTTTTGCCTGGGCAAAAAAATTAATTGCTTCTAACACATTATAATGAATGAACTTTATTACGGTCACAGACCAGGATAAAAAACAAACCAATAAACAACCGATAATTGTTAGAGCAAATAAGGACAAAGAAACAAGCATAGGATAAACCTCTGAATATCTGAATAAAATACAAGATTAAACAAGGATAATGGATGGGTAAAAACTGATAATTAAAACAGATAAGAACTAAAAACAAATAAAAACTCACAGTTAAAGCAACTGTAAGAGCATAAGAACCAAAAGATTCGCAGTTAAAACAACTATAACAAGCTGCGGAGTAGAAGCCTCTGAAATAGAGGACACTCACAACATTAGAAACTGATGTGCAAATATGGTTAAAACAGACAATTAAAACAATGTGCAACAATAAATTTAGGAACAATGTACAACAATAAGCTATCCCAGGGAGTTGACTCACGAGTCACCCATGGAACCGAGTTTGGGGATTTTCATGCCGGACTATTTTGAGTTGGGCGATGGTCTGCGCCTACAGATTTGTAGACAGAATCTGGCGACCATCCAGGTCATCTTCTGATCTTTGCCTAACAGCAAAAGGTCAAATTTTTGTTTTTGCGGGAGGTCGGCAAGCCTCACCAGTAGGGGATCAATGCTCTTACTACGCGCCTCTTCATAAAAGGGACAGCCAAGTGTTCTGGACTTCCTATCTCTCCCAATGGACAGCTGCAATGTCTCTGAGCATACACATTATAATGCTTCAGGCAATGATCCTATGCCCACTTACTTGGGAGTATGTTACATTGTACTCAAGGGGACTAACTTCTGATAGCATTGTAGTGTTAGCTTTGCTTTTCTGTGGGTAAATATGAAATAATGTTTGTGACATGCTTGGAACACCTAAAATCCTTCTTCTTCTTCTTCTTCTTCTTCTTCTTCTTCTTCTTCTTCTTCTGGTTGAGCAACCATCAGCTTCAGAGACTGGTGTGCTGTTTGCGATGCCTCCAGGTGCGTTGCGGTTTTGGGGTTTCGGTTCCTCATAATGGGGCCCCAACTGATACTGTTGCCTTGGTGATCTCTAAATTGGCCGATGCGGCTACTCCCTTGAGGCCTGTTTAGACTTTCGAAACAAGTCTTATTCTCAGTATAGGACAGATGTCACTGGACTTTTTGGCTCTCGCTACCGGCTGGATGTTGTCTTTGTCCATGGAGTTTTCATGGCAGGGATACTGGAGTGGCTTGCCGGTTCCTCCTCCAGGTGGATCACGTTTGGTCAAAACTCTCCACTATGACCTGTCCATCTTGGGTGGCCCTGCACGGCATAGCTCATAGCTTCTCTGAGTTATTCAAGCCCCTTCGCCACGGCAAGGCAGTGATCCATGAAGGGGAACAACCCCAATTTATGGTGCTGGAGGAGACTCTTGAGAGTCCCATGGACTGCAAGAAGATCAAACCTCTCCATACTGAAGGAAATCAACCCTGAGTGCTCACTGGAAGGACAGATTGTGAAGCTGAGGCTTCAGTACTTTGGCCACCTCATGAGAAGAGAAGACTCCCTGGAGAAGACCCTGATGTTGGGAAAGATGGAGGGCACAAGGAGAAGGGGACGGCAGAGGACGAGATGGTTGGATAGTGTTTTCGAGGTTACCAGCATGAGTTTGACCAAACTGCAGGAGGCAGTGGAGGACAGAGGTGCCTGGCGTTCTCTGGTCCATGGGGTCACGAAGAGTCGGACACGACTAAACGACTAAACAACAACAACAACACCGGCTGGATGAGAGAGAGCTCCCCACACATTTCAGTTCAGATATAACATTATACTGTTATAGGTTTTTCCGAGATGCAACATTCTGGTGTTTAAGACTGTTCTTGCAAAGCAACACAAATATCCTTCCATTGCAGGCCAGGCAACCATTTTTATGACGCTATTTCCCCCACTGCTTCAATTGCTAGCTCAGTTCAGCAAAATTGGTACTAAGATCAGATTTGTGAGTCTTTACCCTGAAGGCTGCTTAGATGTGATGACAGAGCATTTAAATATGGGACGCAAGAGTTGAGAGTTAAGAACTTTTTTTGGCAAAGTTGTTTGGCCTTTTTTTTTTTTTAGTTTTGCCTGAAGTTGTTGAGCTTTTCTTGCAAACTCTCAAAAAACTATTTTTAAATTTGCCAAAATCTAGACTTACAACATTGGTTGCCGTATGTCCAGATTTGCTCCAGGACGCTACTTGCGTGTCGAGGTCCCCAGGTCCACCCCAATAACTCACACATCACACAGAATTTTTGTTTAAGGTTTTTGGCATAATTTTGGCCACAACTTTATTAAAATACAAATTTGTGAGTGGTTGCTTAGGCATTGGTTGCGACTATCTGCCCCACCATGGGGGACAGACTGACATTCCGCACGATGCGAAAGTCAGAATGGGGGAATACACTTGGGGGTTACGCGGAGCAGGGAACCTGCCCTCACCCCAAATGCAACCAGGAGCTCATTGCTATGGCCCGAGCCCCCTTGACGGAGTGGACAAGCAATAGTTAGCCCACAATTCCTTTAACGGAATCCCTTGCAGCAGCAGCATTAGAGGGGCAGGCACAGCCAATCCATGCCCCTCAACCAACCAAACCATAAACCAATGCCTAAGCGCAACCTTACAAGTTGTGACGATTTCCTATGCAGTAGGCAAAAACCAAATGGCCCCAGCCAATCAGCCAGATGGACAAAATTCCTACCAGGCCCCCACTCCAAAGCAGACGACCCCATGACAGGCATAGCAAGGTCAAAGCGAACAACCCTATTCTAGGGAGGGAGGGACGGGCAATCCGCTGCACGGATGAAAAGAGGAAGCCTTAGCCTCGTGCAAGGAGTTTTAGCATTTCTGGCTGACAATCAATAAATGGCAACATTAATTTCCTCCCAACAACAAGGGAAGCCCCAATCACATCAGTGGCCAACGATCAGTTAGCCCGCCCCCAACTTTGGAGTGTCCTGGCGGCCCTCACCGCAAAACGTGCTCTCCATGAAGGAGAACATGCTTCGCAGGGCTGAATCTCAGACTGATGGCAACCCTCATTTAGTGTCATGCTACTTCAGTCATAGCTTTCCCCAAAGAATCTTCAGAATTGCAGTTTGTTAACTGCATCGTCTTATGTCATGCAACTTCCTGCAAACGTATTCTAATATGACTTCATTGTGTCAATTAAAATTACATATAGATATGCATCTGTAATGTATATACAGTGGTACCTCGGGTTAAGAACTTAATTCGTTCCGGAGGTCCGTTCTTAACCTGAAACTGTTCTTAACCTGAAGCACCACTTTAGCTAATGGGGCCTCCCACTGCCACTGCGCCGCACAATTTCTGTTCTCATCCTGAAGCAAAGTTCTTAACCCGAGGTACTATTTCTGGGTTAGCAGAGTCTGTAACCTGAAGCGTATGTAACCTGAAGTGTCTGTAACCCGAGGCACCATTGTACAAGCTGAAGATACCGGTAGGTACTTCATAGTTACCGGTAATTAAATTTCCTTTTCTCAGATGACTGTTTCCATCTTTGAACATGAGGTATGTAACTGGGTATATAATCAAACTAAATTGGGAGTCCCACCCAAAATGTATTTTGTATAGGCACCACAACCAAGCCTTGCCACTGCTGGCTCTGTGCGTTTTTATTTCAGTTGCAAAGCGGACAATGAACACCATCTCCATTCCATACTTTTACATGTCCAATATCTTAGAGTAAAACAACAACAACCACCACCAGTCCTTCTTTTATTTGGGGAGGTGGGAAGGGAGGATGCTGAACATTACAGTTCACCCTTTAAACTCACTGAAATCACAGCACAAAACACGCCGATGGGAATAAAATAAGGATTGCTTCTGCTGGCCTGAAGCTGAACACATTTCCTTAGGAGGAAGCACCATTTTTTTGTAGAGAAGAATAATATATTTTAATGCAAAAATGATGGTGAAGTAGGTGAGGACAGGTGACCCCACCTAGGCCCGAAGTCACCCCCCCCCCCAAAAGCAGGCTCAAAGCTTCTCAAAGCTTCTCAAAATCATTTTCTCAGCAGCTAAGCATCTGCTCATTTGCTCTGCTGTTACAAGGCAAAACCGTTACTTTTATCAGCACAAGAAGGCTTCAAAAAGCTAATGAATAGACTCTGTCAGAGCAGGCCTGAGAACTGAATCTTATCTCATTCAGTTGCAACGTCTTGGACATGCTGAACCACCAGAGGTCCTCTCCCCCTTGGCTCTCACCCCCCCTTTCCTGGGAAGGGCGCCAAGAGTCCAAGAGTCCTGAGGCAGCTTTCTGTTCATGCTCAGGGGAACTCAAGGCAGGACTCCTGAGGGAAGAGAAAGGGGAGGGAACTAGAAGGGGAATATATACTCTGTGCATATGACTGTGAACTCGTGCATGCTTTTTGTGACTTATCACACTTGCTCCTTCTACCAGTTCATGGATGGTAGAAAGAAAGCTTTTTCTCCGAAACTATTCCTTGAGTATCTGTTGACTCCCATCTCCCTTTCCCGGGTGCAATATTTTCCCCACCCGAGGGCAAAGCCTCATAAGGCTACATTTCAACGATCACCTGTAACAGGCCAGCCTTTTCCTGACTGTAAAATGTCCTTTAGAAACAATAGGATTAGAAATGATTTTGCAGTGACCAGTGTCAGCTCTGACAGGGCTTGGCATGCTTATGGCACGCCTGCTCTCATCACCTGCCACTCTCTGGGCAGGGGTTACTGGGAACCCTGGGCTATGGAGTCCTTTTTGGTCCAGTGGTCTAGCTCTGAGTGCACTGTTTGCAAGAGCCAAACTCAAAATCTAAATGACTTAGATCATGCACAAGAAACATGAGAGAAAGTCAATAAACCAAGGAACCTAGGAAAAGAGAGACATAGGAGCATGGATGTTTACCTATTCAGGAGAGGGTGGAAGATACAGAAGCTCTTTCCTGAGGGCTCATACTGGCCCATTTACTGGAGCCCCATCACACACATTATGGTTGGGTAATCAGCCCTGCCCTGTCCTTTGAGGTAGGACACCCAGGCCCCCTACCCAAGACTAGGAGAACATCTGGAGGGCCGCAGGTTGGGGGTGCCTGTTCTAGAGTGTAGCTCACGAAAGGCCTACTCTCCAACTTTAAGAGCATGATCCTATGCATGCCAGTTCAGAAGTGAAGCTCATTGACTTCAATGGGGCTTAAAGGTAAAGGTAAAGGTACCCCTGACCGTTAGGTCCAGTCATGACTGACTCTGGGGTTGCGGCGCTCATCTCGCTTTACTGGTGGAGGGAGCCGGCACACAGCTTCCAGGTCATGTGGCCAGCATGACTAAGCCGCTTCTGGCGAACCAGAGCAGCGCACGGAAACGCGCTTACTCCCTGGTAAATATGTATAGCACACTATCTGAGAAAAGAAAAGCTATGAAACGATGTCGCTAACAACTCTGCTAAGCCTGTATGGTTTTGTCCCAGAGCATCTCCTCCCATGAGCAGATGCCAAGTTTTATCTGTCGATTTGTAGAGCTCTTTCTTCTCTGTACGCCAATAAAGGTTGATTGATTGATGTTTAGGATTGCAGTTTGCTGCAAAAAAAGGGGGAAAGACAAGTGCATTCAAAGAACACATAATGGTTACCTTTTTTTAGATATAAATTTTCTTCATTGAATTTTGATGATACAGAAAAAAGAAAAATACATAAATAAACAGAAATATTTACACAAACACCATTTATTCCCCCCACCCCCGTCACAACCTATCACCACTCCCCACTGCTCCCCTCCACCTTGACTTCCATATATTTTCAATTTGGAACAAAACATCGCAATCTTTTGGGTTTTGTATTTTAATCTCTTTATAACATGACTTATTAATGGTTTCTTTTCTGCTTTACTCCTTTAATCTAAACATATCAGCATATTCTTTTTTGAACAGTGTTTATCCATATATTATTCAAAGCATTGTCTATGTTTTTGATTTGAATGCATTCTTATGTATGCTGTTAGTTTTGCCATTTCCATAAATTCACTTAATTTATGTAACCAGCCATCTTTTGTAGGTATTGTCTCATTCATTTGCTGGCAAACACAATCCTGGCAGCTGCTGTAGCGTATAGGAAAATTCCTTTCTTTTTCTGGGTTATATCTTTCCCCAGTGGCCCTGATAGAAATGCCTCTGGTTTCTTTTGTATAGACACTTTTAGCATTTTTAAAAAGTTCTTTGTGAATCGTACCCCAATATATCTTAGATTTTTTGCAAGTCCACCAGGCATGGGAAAATGTTCATTCTACTTTCCTGCATTTCTAGAATCATAGAATCATAGAGTTGGAAGAGACCACAAGGGCCATCGAGTCCAACCCCCTGCCAAGCAGGAAACACCATCAGAGCACTCCTGACATATGGTTGTCAAGCCTCTGCTTAAAGACCTCCAAAGAAGGAGACTCCACCACACTCCTTGGCAGCAAATTCCACTGTCAAACAGCTCTTACTGTCAGGAAGTTCTTCCTAATATTTAGGTGGAATCTTCTTTCTTGTAGTTTGGATCCATTGCTCCGTGTCCGCTTCTCTGGAGCAGCAGAAAACAACCTTTCTCCCTCCTCTATGTGACATCCTTTTATATATTTGAACATGGCTATCATATCACCCCTTAACCTCCTCTTCTCCAGGCTAAACATGCCCAGCTCCCTTAGCCGTTCCTCATAAGGCATCGTTTCCAGGCCTTTGACCATTTTGGTTGCCCTCCTCTGGACACGTTCCAGTTTGTCTAGCAAAGGTTGGATTTCTGTTTGTAAATTTTGGCAAGCTTAGATGGTGTTTGGTACCACCTGAAAAACACCTTCTTAAAATTCTCTTTTATCACATAACAAGCGGCGAACCTAATGTCTTTATGCCAAAGTCTTTCCCACCTTTTTAAATACTTCACAGTACCCAGTAATATAGCAGCTTCTGGGGAATCATCGTATGTTGGCAGTGCACATACTATATACCTTTTAAAGCACATTCCAAGCACATTGTTTTCCTCAGAGAATTGTGGGCACTGAAGTTTAGCCCTCACAGCATTACAATTCCCAGCATCCCAGCAAATGGAAGTACAGAGTGGGAGTTGATGGTTCTCTGCTCCTCTCAGTATCATCTCTGACTAGAACCACAACAAAATGGTTCCCTGGCCTACAGTGAAAGGAGATGTGTTTTGCTTTGCTTTGCTTTGCTTCGTTGGGGGAAAAATTGGATAGCCTTACACACCAGAATGTCACAGTCCAGAAACACTATAACTTTAATGTTCAGGGTTATAGTGGACATTTATCTGAATCGAAAATGTGTGACGACCACCCTCTCTCATCTACCCACCCAGGACTGGGACCATAAAAGTCCAGTGACATCTGTCCTCTACTGAGAATAAGCCATCTTTCTTAAGAGTGCACCAACATTTTCTGCAGGTTACGGTTTCGCCCTGATGTGTTTCGGAAGTATAAACAGATGTCGAGGGAGTGGGCCCATCGGCCAGTTTTAGCGATCTCCAAGGCAACAGTATCAGCCAGGGCCCCATTTTGAGGAACCGAAACCCCAAGCCGCAATGCACCTGGAGGCATCGCAAGAAGCACCCAACGGGTGTTTTCCATCTTGGAAGAGGAGCTGATGCTGACTGCTTGACAACAAATGTTGAACCAGAAGAAGAAACAGTAGCATTAGTGTCTCAGGTGTTTAGAGCATGTCACAAACATGATCTCCCAAGTGTCTTTATTCATAGAAAGATGAAGCTAATAGGGCGAGCCTTTCCATGTCTACTCAGAAGTAAGTCCCCTCGAGTCCAGTGGACAGAGAGGGGACTGAAGCCTGAATTACGGCAATGTGAGTGTAACAATTCTTTGCAGCCCCGGAAGACCGGAAGTGGTACTTTTCCTGCCTAAAATTCCTAATGGGTTTGTCAGTTGCTAATCTGGCAGCATCATGACAGGTAGAAAAAAGAAAAAAACCTGCCCAGGTGACTATCAGGTATACAGTGGTACCTCTGGTTACGTACTTAATTCGTTCCAGAGGTCCGTTCTTAACCTGAAACTGTTCTTAACCTGAGGTACCACTTTAGCTAATGGGGCCTCCCGCTGCTGCTGCTGCGCTGCTGCTGCACGATTTCTGTTCTCATCCTGAAGCAAAGTTCTTAACCCAAGGTATTATTTCTGGGTCAGCGGAGTCTGTAACCTGAAGTGTATGTAACCTGAAACGTATGTAACCCGAGGTACCACTGTACAGTAAATGCATATTTTTTTGTTTTCAAAACAATTTTATTGAAGGTTTGTAACATATTGAGCACTACGATCCCAAAGACATTCATAAAATGATAATAAAAAGCAATATATCCAAACAGAAATTATATATATAGAGAGAGAGAGAGAGAGAGAGTATAAAATAGCTGTCAACGTTTCCCTTTTTTAAAGGGAAATTCCCTTATTCCAAATAGGATTCTTCACAAGAAAAGGGAAAAGTTGACAGCTATGCAGTATAATTATTAAATATTATAATTATAAATTATGTAATTATAAAAGAATACTCATGGTCCTTACAAAACACCATTCTATAGAAAAGATAATGAGCATGTTGAGGTAGTTAGGGAAATGGAGTCACAACATCAAAACTTGTTTTGTTTACCTACAATGCCCGTTCAGTGTAAGGACTATGCACATGGTGCAATAAACACGCCTATTCTGGGGCCAGAGTTTGGTGCTGTAATCTCCCTCTCCATTATGCACGTTCACGGAAAGTATGATGCACACAGGAGCAATTGTAGGAAGACAGGAAGCTGTCAGGTCAGCAGGCGCGGAGGAAGGAGGCGGTGGGGGCAGTGCGCCCCGGGTGTCACCACCGAGGGGGGTGACAAAATGCTGGGCAGCCCTCACCACGGGGCCTGCAGCGTGCCCGAGCCACGCGTCTCTCCTGGGAGTGACATGGTGGCTTGGTTGCACGCAGGCTCTGCGCTGCCCCAAATGGTCTGCCCGCCGCCTTCCCCTCAGCTATAGGGCGGCTGAGTGGGAGGAGGCAGGCAGACTCCTCAGAGGCCCCACGGAGCGTCCTGCGGCAGCTGGCCCTGCCCCTGGGCGCAGGGCACATGCGCCGCCCTAGGCGCCCGATCGGCTTGCTCCGCCACTGCAGGTCAGTGGTCCACCTGGCTCAAGGGACATTGCTATTAGGATATACAGTGGTGCCTCGCAAGACGAAATTAATTCGTTCCGTGAGGCTCTTCGTATAGCAGTTTTTTCGTCTTGCGAAGCAAGCCCATTGACAGCTTAGCGGATTAGCGCTATTAGCAGTTTAGCGGCTTTTATCGATCAGCTGTTAAGCGGCTTATCAGCGGATCAGCTGATTAGCGGCTTAGGAAAAGGGGGGAAGGGAAAAAAACCCGCAGGAACTCGCAAGACATTTTCGTCTTGCGAAGCAAGCCCATAGGGAAATTCGTTTTGCCAAGCGCCTCCAAAACGGAAAACCCTTTTGTCTAGCGGGTTTTCCGTCTTGCGAGGCGTTCGTCTTGCGGGGCACCACTGTAGTTCCGTTCCACCTTAAAGGGAACAGGCTGTTGTGTGTCACACGCCTGTTTACTTCCAGCTTCTCGCTGGGTACTTCCGTTTTTGTATATAGCTTTTGTTCCGGCTGTTTTCCTGGACACGGAGGCATGCAGTCATGTTTTCCCTTTCTTCTGAACTACATTGAGTAAAGCTGTAAATATGCTCTCCTGTCTGCATCCTTTCGTTGTGGAGACTCTGCTGAAAGGGTGTGCACGGGTCTTGGAATGACTCTTAGGCTCGTGTCGCTAATTGACTGATGCTGTTCCACGGGAGACCGGTGATCGTCCGGAGACGACTGGGGGCCTGTCTGATGCGTTCGTCTTCCTGGCAGTATCCCAACAAGAGCCAGTCCACTCAACGTTCTCCTCAAAATCACTGCCTCCTTACACTCCCCCCTCCACATTTTCTCAGGCCCTCTCCTTTTCCAAAGTATTCCTGTGTATGAGGAAACTTGGATGGGAATGTGTGGGAAGGCAGTGATTTGGAGGCCATCATATGGACACTAGAGAATTAATGGAGGAAAAGAAAGGTTTCTATCCACCAGGACCAGCCCAAGACCTTTTGGCACCTGAGGCAAGGCATGCCGTCAACACTCCCCTTTCCCAGATCCAGCCACATGAGGCGGGTTGCCTTTCTTTTTATAAGATATTTATTAAAGTTTTCAATATTAATACAATAAAAAGAAAATCAAAAAGACAAAAGAAAAATATAACAAAAATACAAAACAGAAAAAACTTAAAAACACACAAAATTTCAATAACTTATTTTTCATTAACTTATTTCCCAGACCTCCTCGTACCTCCCTTTTTTGTATTCCAATTCAATTGTTAGTTCAGCAAATCCTTATCTATATATTTTTTAACCTACTTCTGAACCTTTTTTCCATATTCTCTTATAACATTACAGCTGAAAACCACTTAATTTCTATCCGACATCATTCTAACATTCATTAATTTTATAATATTTCTGTAGATAGTCTTTAAATTTCTTCCAATCATTTTCCGCTGACTCTTCTCCCTGGTCTCCCTGGTCTCGGATTCTGCTGGTCATTTCTGCCAGTCCCATATAGTCCATAACTTTCATCTGCCATTCTTCCAGAGTGGGTAGATCCTGTGTCTTCCAATACTTTGCAATAAGTATTCTTGCTGCTGTTGTAGCATACAACAAGGTGAAAGAATGTTCCTTCAGTTTCTTTACATTTCCAACATTTATTATCGGGCAAATGATAGATTTTTGCAAGCTTGACTGGGGTCATGTACCACCTGTAAATCATTTTCATAATATTCTCTCTTAAGGCATTACATGCCGTAAACTTCATACCTGTGGTCCATAACTGTTCCCAGTCAGCAAACATAATGTTATGTCCAACATCTTGTGCCCATTTAATCATAGCAGATTTCACCGTTTCATCCTGAGGCAAGGCATGCCGTCAAACTCCCCTTTCCCAGATCCAGCCACAACCCGATGGGCATGTTTGAAGAACATTGGTGGCCTGCCATGCTAAGGCAGCAAGCTAGCTTAGAGGCTGCAGGGCAGGCTATATGGAACACCATTCCAGCCACTTTCCACCCCTCATAATTTGCTGCCTGAGGCAACTGCCTCAGACTACTTCATGGTAGGGCCGGCTCTACTATCCACATTCAATAGCAGTACAGATGAGTCTCAAGTGTAAGGTTTCATTGGCCCAGCCAAAGCAAAACACTTCAAGTCTCAGAGATTTAAATGGGAAAGGTATTGGCTGAAATTCTGAACTCGCTTACCTGGGAGTAAGCCCCATTAATTTCAAGGGGCTTTCTGCTTTGTAAACATGAAGAGGACTGTGCTCTTAAAATATTTAGACGACTGCTTAGATCAGTGATATTTAGAAAATAAACTTATTCATATCTACATCAGTAAGCCCCTTGTAAATTTCATTTATGTCTGTTTGGGGAATTGTGTCTGTGTGTGTGCAAGAAATGATTGCATTAAGTTGTGCCATGCTCTTTCCTGAAGAGAAACACTTTCATTAAAAAACCCCAGAAGGATTCAGTATGGCAAGACTTATCAATCTGTTCTTTTGCAGCAGTTCTCAGATTTGTGACCTGAAAGTATTTCAGAAGAAATGCTTTTGAAGAGGAAGGTTTATGTTTGTCAAGAGAGGGGGAGAATGAAACATATAATACTTTGATTTAGTCTTGTGTACACTGGGGATGGACAAAGAAGTCAATTTTGGTTCTCATTTTTCAAATTTTAATTTAAGTGTTCCACATTTATATAGCAATTTGTGAATTTTAGTTAAAAGACCCCTTATGAAAATTCACCAGCATTTTAGTGGAAATTTCTCCTAAGAAACACATTTTTGTATGCACTTTTTGACAAATACATGCATTCCTGCAAGCAATTTTCATTAATATATTGCATTTCTAACCCTAACCCTAACCCTCTACTACTGTATATGTATTTCCGAACACATTACTTGGCTTGAGATTTGCACTGCAAAATTTTGAGAAGTACAAATCTTGAAGGATGGTTGTGCTTCAGTTCACATCTTGTTTCAGACAGTGCTATTTACAGTATGTAGATTTAACTTTCAATGTGAAGAGACTCAATTTTCTCCTCCACCCTTAACATGAAAGCCCCCTCCCTGCAGATGTTCGTGCTGATGTGTTAGGAGAATATGAACCTCTTTTGCACCCTCTTTGAAAGCCCACCAGTTTCCAAATCTGTTTTGTGCCTTGTGGTCTTTGGTGGCAATCAATCCCGGATTTCTCTGTTGATGCAAATCAGGTGGCCATACAATTATACTGGAAAACAAGACAGAAGGACATCTTTGCTGGGTACACTATATTTCTGGTTTGCTTTGCAGTGACTTTTGTTCACTTTGAAGCAACTGCCTTCAGTTCAGGAAAATAAAAGGTAAAAAGGTAAAGGACCCCTGGTCGGTTAAGGCGACTATGGGGTGTGGCGCTCATATCGCTTTTCAAACCGACGGAGCCAGCGTTTGTCCACAGAGAGCTTTCTGGGTCATGAAAATTAACTTGCCTATTGCAGTTGCCTTACTCCAGTGTCCAAAAATGCTTTCTCCCCCAAAAAGTAAAAGGTTCACCTTGTCTGCAACAACTGCAAGAGCTCTATATGTGGGAAAGGTATGGATGTGCAACATTTTCCATTATTGCTATTCCACTACCATAATCGCGTTTCAGCATTTATCAGGAAACACAATGTATTTCTGAAGCACCACAGAGAGTGCTGGCACTGTCAGTTTCAGTGTACTGTGGTACCTCGGGTTAAGAACTTAATTCGTTCCAGAGGTCCATTCTTAACCTGAAACTGTTCTTAACCTGAGGTACCACTTTAGCTAATGGGGCCTCCCGCTGCCACCGCCGTGCAATTTCTGTTCTCATCCTGAAGCAAAGTTCTTAACCTGAGGTACTATTTCTGGGTTAGCGGAGTCTGTAACCTGAAGCGTCTGTAACCCGAGGAACCACTGTAACTATACAACCTTTAGAAGGCATCTGAAGGCAGCCCTGTATAGGGAAGTTTTTTATTGTACAGTGGTACCTTGGGTTACATACACTTTAGGTTACATACGCTTCAGGTTACAGACTCCGCTAACCCAGAAATAGTGCTTCAGGTTAAGAACTTTGCTTCGGGATAAAAACAGAAATCGTGCTCTGGCGGCGCAGCAGCAGCAGGAGGCCCCATTAGCTAAAGTGGTCCTTCAGGTTAAGAACAGTTTCAGGTTAAGAACGGACCTCCGGAACGAATTAAGTACTTAACCCGAGATACCACTGTATAATGTTTACTTATGTTTTTATATACAGTGGTACCTCTGGTTACGAACTTAATTCGTTCCTGAGGTCTGTTCTTAACCTGAACTGTTCTTAACCTGAGGTACTATTTCTAGGTTAGCAGAGTCTGTAACCTGAAGTGTCTGTAACCTGAAGTGTCTGTAAACCGAGGTACCATTGTATATCAAATGCAGAAAATGACTGATGTTGCCCCCTGCACATTTTCTTTTTCTTTTTTTTAAAAAAGAACTTTGCATTGCTATCAAAAGTTTGCCTTTTGCTCCTTGGGGTTCTGTCTTGTAAAACAATCTGTAAAAGGATGGTGGCTGGCCTTGTTTGTTCATCATGTGTTTAGCACTTTTCGTGTACAACATACTTTGCAGTTCTTCTTTAACTGATCTGTACCATAATCTTGCAAAGCTGCTCATTACTACACATTGTTATTCCTCATTGATATGCAATTCATGGATGGCATGAACAGACACTTTGTCCCACTGAGGCCAATGGCGCTAAGTTACTGTGAATGCAAGTACCATAGTTTAAGCCAGGCATGGGGTCTCTGTGGCCCTCAATGCTGATGGACTACGATTCCCAGAAGCACAGCTAGGGACTAGGGATGATGGGAGGTGTAGTTTAACAACATCTGGAGGGCCAACGGTTCACCATACCTGCTGCAGCCTAGCAAGATCTGGCAGACACAATGTTTACTACCCTGTAAGAGAGGGCAATTGCGGTCTTATTGGTACAGTGGTACCTATTTCTTGGGAGAAAAGCAATGACAAACCTAGACAGCATCCTAAAAAGCAGAGACATCACCTTGCCGACAAAGGTCCGTAGAGTTAAAGCCATGGTTTTCCCAGTAGTGATGTATGGAAGTGAGAGCTGGACCATAAAGAGCGCTGAAGAATTGATGCTTTTGAATTCTGGTGCTGGAGGAGACTCTTGAGAGTCCCATGGACTGCAAGAAGACCAAACCTACCTATTCTTAAGGAAATCAGTCCTGAGTGCTCACGGGAAGGACAGATCCTGAAGCTGAGGCTCCAATACTTTGGCCACCTCATGAGAAGAGAAAACTCCCTGGAAAAGACCTGATGTTGGGAAAGATGGAGGGCACAAGGAGAAGGGGACGACAGAGGATGAGATGGTTGGACAGCTTTCTCGAAGCTACCAGCATGAGTTTGACCAAGCTGCGGGAGGCAGTGGAAAACAGGAGTGCCAGGTGTGCTCTGGTCCATGGGGTTACGAAGAGCCATACACGACTAAATGACTAAACAACAACCACCACCTCTGGTTATGTACTTAATTCGTTCCGGAGGTCTGTTCTTAACCTGAAACTGTTCTTAACCTGAAGCAGCACTTTAGCTAATGGGGCCTCCCGCTGCTGCTGTGCCGCCGCGATTTCTGTTCTCATCCTGAAGCAAAGTTCTTAACCAGAGGTACTATTTCTGGGTTAGCAGAGTCTGTAACCTGAAGCGTATGTAACCTGTAGCGTATGTAACCTGAGGTACCACTATATATGAAGCACACTGGAATATCAGGAGTCTATCCATTCAGCTGCCTTCACTGTGGGTTTGGCTCAGCACTACAAGAGTACGATTTCTGAGCACAATTCAAAGTGTTGGTGCTGACCCCCTAAACCAGGGGTCAGCAACCTTTTTCAGCCGTGAACCAGTCCATCATCCCTCAGACTATGTGGTGGGCCAGACTATATTCTGAAAAAAATAATGAACAAATTCCTATGCCCCACAAATAACCCAGAGATGCATTTAAAATAAAAGCACTGATTCTATTCATGTAAAAACACTAGGCAGGCCCCACAAATAACCCAGAGATGCATTTTAATTAATTTACATTCTACTCATGTAAAAACACGCTGATTCCCAGGCTGTCTGCAGGCCAGATTGAGAAGGCGATTGGACCACAGCTGGCCCCCGGGCCTTTGGTTGCCTACCCCTGCCCTAAATGGCCTCACCCTGTGTACCTGAAGGAGCATATCCACCCCCATCGTTCAGCACTGAGGGCCTTCTGGAGGTTCCCTCACTGCGAGATGTGAAGCTGCAGGGAACCAGGTGGAGGGCCTTCTTGGTAGTGGCGCCCACCCTGTGGAATGCCCTCCCATCAGATGTCAAACAGATAAACAGCTATATGACTTTTTGCAGACATCTGAAGGTAGCTGTGTTTAAGGAAGCTTCCGATATTTGATGTTTTATTATGTTTTTATGTGTGTTGTAAGCCACCGAATGGCAGCCAGATGGGCAGGGTATTATTGTTGTTGTTGTTGTTGTTGTTGTTGTTGTTGTTGTTGTTGATAAGGTTCAGCTTTTAGGAAAGTAATGATAAAAGGTGCATCTTCCAACTTGCTATATGGCAGTATTCCTTTATGCTCTTTTATCTTCGGCTTATTTCATTCATTTTTTCAAAAAGCGCACTTTCACACAGAAAGTTAACTTTATGGTTCTTGTACTCTTCAATTATGTTAAAACATCTTTCTTGAAGCATTGTTTTTCTATAAAGAAGGTACAACATGTTCAAAACTGGAAATGAAGCCACACATCGTGTACTGAGGAAGTGAGGAGTTTGTGTGCAGGAGGTCCATTGTATTCAAGCACTGTGGTAACCAACGCTTAGCCAGCTCACAGAACAAAGAGCACAAACAACAGAATTAACCACCCACAAACAACAGAATTAAAAATTGTTTTATCACCCTGCAAGGTAAAGAGAGTTTGCTAGCGGCAGTAGCCTTGTCAGACGTTGAAAAGATAAAGCGAAACTCCACTCTTTGCTCAGAGAACGTATTTCACAAGTCTGCAGAACATAGGGTTCTTTGAAGTAACCAGTCATCTTGGTTACAACCACATACACACAATTACCTTTCAACATAAAATCAAATGAAAAACTGTGTTGTTTTTCAAAAGCATTATTACTCTGCATTTGTGGGAATTCAGATTGGCAAGTTTTGGGAGGAGCAGGACCAGCTGCGAGTTTTCATTTCAAACGGCATCACTCTGGAAGAGCATCCTCCTTTTCCTTAAAAACGAGAATGTGGAGAAAGAAATGATCTGCCCAGTCACTAAGTTGTTGCAGGATTTTGGACTGGGTTAGCTTGGAGCTCCCTCTTGTGGTCTTTGAGATTATCAAAGGGTCAGGAGCCAGGCTGAGATAACCCAGGGGGAAAGGGGACCCCTGACCATTAGGTCCAGTTGTGGACGACTCTGGGGTTGCGGCGCTCATCTCTCTTTATTGGCTGAGGGAGCCGGCGTACAGCTTCCTAGTCATGTGGCCAGCATGACTAAGCCGCTTCTGGCAAACCGGAGCAGAGCACGGAAATGCCATTTACCTTCATCAGTTGTACATTTGTATGTAGTATATCAAGATAATGGAACTTACCGTATTTTTCGCTCTATAGGACACACTTTTCCCCCTCAAAAATTAAGGGGAAATGTGTGATTCCCAGACCGTCCGTGGGCCGGATTTAGAAGGCGATTGGGCCGGATCCGGCACCTGAGCCTTAGTTTGCCTACCCATGAACTAAAGAATTAACCATCACCAAAGAATGGCCAGGCTGCCCAAGTAATGCAACCAGTGACCATTATCAGGTATCCTGGCAGACAGGATTTCTGCTGTAGACTACCTCCTATGATGATTTTGGGGTGGCCTTTGGCTAAGGGGCTGGGCAATGTCAAGTCTCACTAGGTTCCTGCACACTTTGGTTCAGGGTCTTTCACTCCTTGGAAGGAGGAAAATAAAGATCAGCCTTGCTTTCCACTGGATCCTGCCTCCATCCATTCTTCTCTTTTTTTCTTTTTCAATTTTTTTTATTAGTTTTCCAACTTTATGACAAACAAATAGAAAAAAACATCAAAAAACAAACAAACAAACATTTATCCTAGCTGTAATAATTCCACTTTTGTTAACATTGTTGGGTGATTTCCTCGAGTCCCCCTGGCTGAGTTTCCATATAAATCATTGTCGCAGTTTTCCAAAACTATTTTCACATAAAATTTACTTGGTCAATTAACATCTTTCTTTTCAATTTTTTTTTTTTTACCATAATATTCTACAACATCACTTATTTAAATCCTAGGCCAATCTGATACTCACAAGTAATTCTGTTTAAGTTATCTTAACATATTTAGCTAAATAGTCTTTAAATTTCTTCCATTCTTCTTGGTACCCCTCCTCCTTCTGGTCGTGGACTCTTCCGATCAGGTCGGCTAGCTCCAAAAAGTCCATCATCTTCATCTGCCATTCCTCCACTGTTGGTACTTCTTGAAATTTTCAATTTTCTTCCTGTAATTGGCCAACAAAATTCTAGCTGCTGTTGTGGCATACAAAAACAATTTAACATCTTTCTTGGGCAATTCCAAACCTGTTATTCCAAGTAGGAAGGCTTCTGGTTTCTTAATAAATGTATATTTCAACATTTTTTTCAATTCATTATAAATCTTTTCCCAGAAGTCTTTCACCTTGGGACAAGTCCACCACATATGGTAAAAGGTTCCTTCTTTTTCTTTACATTTCCAACATAGATTATCACTCTTGTGGTAGATCTTCCATCCATTCTTCTCTGACCAATCATGGACTTTGAGGACTCAGAGTTGGGGAGTTGGCATAGTCAGCCAATTGGTGTTAAAGAAGGATAGAACTTTCTTTATGTACGCCACAGCAGCAGCAAGAATACTCATCGCAAAGCATTGGAAGACACAAGATCTACCCACCTTGGAAGAATGGCAGATGCAAGTAATCGACTACATGGAGATGGCAGAAATGACTGGCAGAATCTGAGACCAGGGAGAAGAGTCGGTGGAAGAGGATTGGAAGAAATTTAAAGATTACCTTCAAAAATATTGCAAAATTTATGAATGCTAAGATGATGTTGGATTTAAAAATAATATGGCATTAGTGATTAAGTTATGGAATATGTAACAATGAACTAAAAAGGGATGAAAGATTGGAGACATATTATGTTAAGCTATATAATTAATAACGAGAATTGAAAGAGGGCAGGGATTTGCTGAATTTGATTGGATAAATGGGAACACAAAAAAGGGAGGTGTGAGGAAGTCAAGAACCAGGGTTAAACAAATATAGAGTTAAAAATTGTTGTTGTTTTTTCTTGTTTATGTTTTTTCATTATCTTTTTTGTACTGTTTTATTGTGTAGTCTTTGTTTATTCTTTGTGTATTTTTTTTTCTTTTTATGATGTATGTATTTATACATTTTCCTCTTCTTCCATTTTCCCAAAAAATGGAAAAGAATAACTCCCAGCAAAAGAAGAACGGATACAAAAACTTAAGGAATATGCAGAAATGGCGAGACTTTCCGGAAGAATAAGAAATCAAGATAACAAACTTTTTACAAAAGAATGGAAATGGTTTATTGAATATTTACAAATAAATTGTAAACAGATTAAGAACGTGGGCAGGATTATTGCAATAACCTGCAATTTTATAAGAGTATATATTTAAAGTAGACAAATAATGAGTCAATTAAGTTAATTTGGAACATGCACAAAATATTAAAAACAAATCTAAGGAACCGCAGAAAGGAGGGGAAGCAAGTCGATTGTTGAAATGTTAAAATGGCTGTAAAATTATTGAAATGCATGAAACTGAAAATCATAAATAAAATAATAATAAAAAATAAAAAATGTAATTTGCATAGCATAATAATAAAAAAAATTAAAACAATCACAGAAAAAACCCATAATAATAGCCCCCCAAAAAACATTTAAAAGACACCTCCAAAACTTTCAGGGTTTGGTCTCAATTTGGGGGCACAGGGAAGGGCTGTGGCTCAGAAGCAGATGTGTGGCCTCAAATAAGCAGAAATTAAGGAGCAGGTGCAGGGAATGAGGGATATCACAACAGATACAGTTTGCAAAGTCCAGCCTTCCTCAATCTGGTGCATTTCAGATGATGCAGACTACAAAGCCCATCACTCCTGGGCCTTTCCAGCTTGGGCTGATGGGAACTGCAGTCCAAAACATCTGGAGGGCACCAAGTTGGTGAGGAAGGCTGCCTTGGACTGAGGAGCTCCGAGTTCAAAAGGCTCTGTATTGCTGCCCCTGAGGAAGACTGACTACCTCACAAGAAACCTGCACATGCACAGACACTACTAAATGCTGCCTAAACTTAACATGGTGAGGAAACAATTAGAAGCCCTGAAAGCTTGCAAAATTGAAATATATCTGCTTGGTCCAATTAGCCTAAAGTTAGGAAGCTTCCTCTAAACTGCTAGGCCTATACGTTACGGTAGGCAACACTGCCACTGCGTGTCCACAACTAGAAATGCATGGGGAATTTCAAGCAATTCAAAACAAAAAATTATGGAAAACATGGGATAGATATGAAACATACGTTCAAAAATACAGTAAAGGTTCACTATCTACTATGCTAGCATTTGATTGACGTCGGAGTGAGACTGAGTTGAGAAATAAGACTAAGAGCACATATTGATATTGGGATGTATTAGATAATATGTAAAGATATATACAATAATAAGAGTACATTCATTTGTAAAAAAGGAATATACAACGGAAGTCTAGTGTGTTGGTATGTATATGATTTTGGGTTTTTTTATCATTTTTCTTTGTTCTTTCTTTTTCTTTTGTTTCATTTTCTTTCTAGGTATATAAAATTTGTATGTAATTTTTGTATACATGTTGGAAATTATATTATAGTAAGTCCTGTAATGTAATATGACAACGTTTACCGATGTAATATAAGAATGTTAACAAATAAATAAAGAACGTTTGCAAACTGGAACACTCACTTCCGGGTTTGCGGTGCTCGGGAGCCAAAACATTTGACCTCCGAGGTACGACTGTACTTGATTTTGTATTTCACTTACTAGTTTTCAAGTGACTGAATATTTTGCTGAGTGCTTGGGTCCATAGGAAGTAAATCAACTGTTGCTGAGACCAGGGCTGGATTTAGGTTTGATAAGACCCTAAGCTCCTGAAGGTAACGGGGCCCTTTATATGTCCAGCTGTCCTTTGTCAACAACAAATTGCCGCTGTTTTTTGTGCTGAATATATGCTATATTAATGATGCTTTTGAATTCTGGTGCTGGAGGAGACTCTGGAGAGTCCCATGGACTGCAAGAAGATCAAACCGATCCATTCTGAAGGAAATCAGCCCTGAGTGCTCACTGGAAGGACAGATCCAGAAGCTGAGGCTCCAATACTTTGGCCACCTCATGAGAAGAGAAGACTCCCTGGAAAAGACCCTGATGTTGGGAAAGATGGAGGGCACAAGGAGAAGGGGACGACAGAGGACAAGATGGTTGGACAGTGTTCTCAAAGCTACCAGCATGAGTTTGACCAAACTGCGGGAGGCAATGGAAGACAGAAGTGCCTAGCATCCATGGGGTCACGAAGAGTCGGACACAACTAAACAACTAAAGAACAACAACGTATGCTATATGGTCATTTATGGACCTAATAGGTATCTAAAAGCATTTGCTCATGCAGAAGGTAGGCACCCAATATATAGAAAGGAGAAAACCAGTGATATTTTAGGGAGCAGACTAGCAGGCGGGGCCCATGACTTACATCATAGGAGCCTACACAACACAAAACCCTGTTGCTGTGGGTAGGTTTTATTTTATTTGTTTTTTATCTCATATTTTGGAAACGTACATCCAGTTTTTTGCCCTTTAAATTTCAGGGGGGCCCCCAAGAGAGCGGAGCCTTAAGCTACAGCTTGTTTAGCTTATATGTAAATCCGGCACCGGCTGAGACATTTCATTCTGAATCTGCTGGGCAGAGCCAGAGGATAATGACAGGTGGGTGTCCTGCCCCCCCCCCAATCCTTTCTACGGCCATCCTCTCCTCTGCCTGCCTCTGAATACCAATTGTTGGAAATCACAAGTGGCAGATTTGCAGGCTTCCCCTAGACATTTGGTTGGCTGCTGTGACAACAAGATGCTAGGCTCAAGGGCCACTAGGTGGCGCATCGGAAGATGGCTGACAATCACATCTCTCCGACCCACACGAGGTAATCTGGAGGCTATGATGGGGGTAATTAGCCTCCCTAACCCCCCCAGGATTGTGGGGGGAACGGCCCTTGCTTGCTGTGCCCTATACCACCCCCGAATTTGTGGGGATGGGGGCACTAGGCACAAAGCCCTCCTGTGGGATTCCGGCACTCCTGGACGCCGTCCCTGATCCACGCCGCTAGTTGCAAGCATCTTCAAAAGAAACAGTTTGGACGAGATAAATTGCACATGCTTCAAGGAAAGACTGCTGACAGAAGAGATCTCTGATAAAACAAGACAAGAATAAAATATGAGAAGATACGTCAAGATACGGTACGGCAAATGACTGAGGGGGGAGGGGGAAAAAACCTTCCTTTCTTTCTCTATGTGATTAAACAAGAATCCCCTCCCCTAATGAATCAGAAATGTCATTTTAAGGACTTAAGCTGTGGATTTAAGGCTGTGTGGAGATAAACTTTCGAACCAAAGCAATGTTTCAAGACGAAGCTGGAAAGTTAAGAGTTTTGGAATGACGCAGTTAAAAATGCCGTCACCATTTTGGGAGGCATTGTTGGAGCTTTTGAGTCTGGGAGGAGAAAGAGAGAAACAAAGCTGTTTACATATCGTGGATTAACTCCTCAGTGGGACTTAAGAGAGACAACTGCCTAATTTATGATGGAAAGAGCGATGTTATCTACGAAGGAGATGATATATGGAAACCATCTGGACTTAGATTGGAAGAACGGGAAATTCACACAGGATTATTATATTTGTGTTTATCGGCTTAAAGAGACTAACAGAAGAGATCGTAAAGGAAAAAGAGAAATTATATGAACAAGATATGATGTGGAAACACCAAGATAAGACTGGATAGAACTACGAAATCTGTTTGGACTGATTGGGACTGATTTGGACATTAACACTGTAACAAGAAGATGATTTGAATCCCCCTTTGGATCTTGAAGTATGGGTCCCCCCAATAAAATTTAAAAAATTGGCTTTGTAATTCAGAATTTATGTGATGTGATTTAATTTGATGTGATTGGCCAGTTAATAAAAATTATTATTATTTTTTTTAAAAAAAGATGCTAGGCTCAAGGGGGCTTTGGCCTGATCCAAAGGGCTCTCCTTCCATTCTGTTTATCCCCCCCCCCTGCCATTTCTCGAATTTTGCAAACCAACTGCCAAGACTGCTGTGCCCTTGGTTCTGGCCACTTTATTTGTCTGTGACTGTCAATAGCCCAGCGCCAGCCACAGTGGGGCAACAGCTTGCCCACTTTTTTGCCAGCATGCTGCAACCTGGGTGAAATTCAGCTGCGGCCTAGGACTGGCCTGTTGGAACTTGCGTTTGACTGAGCTACTCCTCTGGTCGAGTCCTCCAAGGGTGATTAACGACCTGAGCCTTTGACGAAGCTCCAGGCACGCTCCCTCATTACGCAGAGTATATTAGCAGCAGCAGAAAGACGAGAAACATGAGCTACATTGCTAAGAGTTTTATTTCTAACTACGCAGACAGAAAAGAATATACATCCTCTCTCTGTGAAAGCAGAGGCAACTGGTACAAAGAAACAGGAAACCAGTAATACCAACATCCGTCTCCTGTCAGACTTCCAACAGTCTGGAATTTCTGGAATGTAAACAGAGTCTTGTGATTCCAAGCACTGCACAGTGGCACAAACAGAAACCTAACATGGCCTACAGGCCACATAGCTTCCTCACCCATGCCATACAGCCTGCCCTGAAGACATTCATATCCAGAGCATCCTGCAGCAGGGACAGATCTTGGCAATATGGCGCCCGAGGCTGAAATGTGATGCCCCACCCACCCAAGGAAGGCGTTGGGCTTTGGGAAGGAGTCACAAGGGCTCTGGTAGGATCCTGGAGCTCTTCTGCCTCTTCCTCTTTTTTTTATATAAGTAATTTTTACCAATTTTCAATTACTATAATCCACATTTTTATCAATGTCAAATTACAATTCACATTCAAATACTTATCAATTATAAAGCCAATTGTACATTTTGTATGACTTCCTGTGTACTGGATTTCAGGGTGCAGTTTTTTTATTTCTTCCTGCTTCATTAATTAATCTTAATTAATCCAATTACATTCAGTCCTGATCTTAATCCCTTAACAACAGCTACAGAGTACTCAGCTTCCATTTGTACTTTTTTTTTATATACTCCCGAAAATTTTGCAATACAACTCTCATCTCAAAAAGCGTTTCAAATTTTTTAAAATAAATTTACCACATTTGATAAATTTTATTTCTGCAAAAGTTCTGTATCCTATAAATTTCCTGTGAGAGATGTTTGCGCCCCTCCCCCGCTCAATTGTTCTTCATACTTCCTGTTCTGATCACGTCCCGGACAGCATCTCTACTTCCGTATTTTCGCCTTCTTTTCCTGCGTCCCCAAGAGTTGCAATTTCATCTGTGTCACACACCATCTTCTCCCGCCTTTCTCAAAGATGGGAAAGCGTAAACTAGGCTGTGGGAAGGTGCCCCCTCGGCTCAGCGCCCTGTGCTGGGGAACTGATCATACTGCCCTAAATCCAACCTTGGCTTGTAGAAATATGGAGTGGCCAAGTTAGAGAAGGAAGACAGATACTTGACCAGAAGCTGAAAGTGGCAAGGATGGGACGAGGTGGAAAACAAGTCAGTGTGGGAAACAGGATGAGACCTGGGTTTGAATTCCCATGGCCAACTGCATTTGATCCTTTTTTTTAAAAAAATATTTTTTATTGAATTTTCAAATTATAACAAATTTTCCACAAATCTTAACTGAACAATTTTTACATCCATTATTTCCCCCCTCCCCCCTCTTTGGCTTCCCCCGTATTTCCGTACTGATTTATTAAACGAATTCTATACCCTGCTGATTTTACCTCTTACATAGTTGTGAAAGTTTAGTCAAAACCTGCCAATGGGTCCAAATCTTTATACTGTCTTTTTATATAGTTTATAACTGGTTCCCATTCCTTTTTGAAATCAATATTTTTCTCTCTCATGTATCCTGTCAGCTTAGTCAGTTCCGCGTAGTCCATAAGTTTGGCTCGCCATTCTTCCTGTTTGCATTTTCTGTTTTCCATACTTGTGCTAATAAAATTCTCACTGCTGTTGTCGCATATATAAACAATCTCCAATTTCCCTCTTATATCATGATCTAAAATTCCGAGCAGGAAAGATTCTGGTATTTTAACAAAGGCTTTTTTCAACTCATTATATATCATTTCCCAATATTCTTTAACCTTCTTGCATTCCCACCATACATGAAAGAAAGTACCATCTTTCTCTTTACATCTCCAACATATCTTAGATCCTGTTTTATATATATTTCTTTGGGGGGGGGGGAATGCATTTGATCCTACCCTTGATATCTTGTGTATCAGCCATTTTTTAATAATAAGAGTACAAGAGGAAATATTTTTGTTTATTCCAATTCATCATAATTGCATCATGAGATAATATTAGGTGGTCTTGCTTATTTAGAGACCACCCTAAAGGAATTATGGCTAGGGGGCTCTGTGATTGCTAGTGGAGAGACATTCTCAGCATGGTTCTAAGGATGGATGTGAATGTCGTTCTGTCTGGGTTTTCTCAACAAACTGACTTAATTCACATCTCTCCATCTAATATATGGATTGCAACATAATTGTTCTTCAGATTTTGTGCATCCCAAAATTCTGCAATACACCTCTCATCTCAAAAAGTGATTCGAAAAAGATTAAATATGTGTGTTTTGGGGATACATAGAGATGCATACACTGTGATAAGATAGGTATTTACCATATTTTTCGCTCTATAAGACGCACCAGACCATAAGACGCACCTAGTTTTTGGAGGAGGAAAACAAGAAAAAAAAAAATTCTGAATCTCGGAAGCCAGAACAACAAGAGGGATCGCTGCGCAGCGAAAGTAGTGATCCCTCTTGCTGTTCTGGCTTCTGGGATAGCTGCGCAGCCTGGATTCGCTCCATAAGACGCACACACATTTCCCCTTGCTTTTTAGGAGGGGAAAAGTGAGTCTTATAGAGCAAAAAATACGGTAAATATGTATGGAAATAAGCTACAAACTTAAGTATGCATCTAATCACGAATTTCAGTATAGCGTTTGTTAAAATGCAGATTAATACAAAGGCTGAGACCCTACCTGCCCACGGACTGTCTCACCAGAGTGGTGCATGCTCTAGTTATCTCCCGCTTGGACTACTGCAATGTGCTCTATGTGGGGCTACCTTTGAAGGAGACCCGGAAACTACAACTAATCCAGAATGCGGCAGCTAGACTGGTGACTGGGGGCGGCCGCCGAGACCACATAACACTGGTCTTGAAAGACCTACATTGGCTCCTAGTATGTTTCCAAGCACAATTCAAAGTGTTGGTGTTGACCTTTAAATCCCTAAACGGCCTCGGCCCAGTATACCTGAAGGAACGTCTTCACGCCTATCATTCTGCCTGGACACTGAGGTCCAGCACCAAGAGCCTTCTGGCGGTTCCCTCATTGCAAGAAGCAAAGCTACAGGGAACCAGGCAGAGGGCCTTCTCGGTTGTGGCACCTGCCCTGTGGAACCCCCTCTCACCAGATGTCAAAGCGATAAACAACTACCTGACATTCAGAAGACATTTTAAGGCAGCCCTGTTCAGGGAAGTTTTTAATCTGTGACATTTTAGTGTATTTTTGGTCTCTGTGGAAGCCGCCCAGAGTGGCTGGGGAAGCCCAGCCAGATGGGTGGGGTACAAATAATAAATTATTATTATTATTATTATTATTATTATTATTATTATTATTATTATTAAAGATGGGGACTTTCAGAAATCCAAGACAATCTGAAAGCATGCACAATGTTTTAGAATGGGCATCCCCAACCTTCAGCCCTCCAGAAGTTTGGGACTACAATTCCCATCATCCCTGACCACTGGTCCTGTTAGCTAGGGATGATGGGAGTTGTAGTCCAAAAACAGCTGGAGGGTCGCAGGTTGGGGATGCCTGTTTTAGAAGCTGAACAAAATGTAGAGATGAAATTATTACTGGTACTGATGAAGGATCGACACATTTCCCCACTTTGCCAACGTATTAGCCACAAGGCCTCTCAATGTAACCACATGTATTCTTTTATTAGGAAAATAAATAAATACGGTGTCACAATTCTCATCAGTTCAATGGAGTCACATTAAATAAGTCTTTTATAGCAGAGCACAGCTCAATTCCAAATCTAAACATAGCACAGGTCTTCTGAAAGAGTATTTCACTTTGGAAAATACTTTGCATAGATTCCAGCAGCAATATCTCTGTAAGGAGTGTCTGAATCAGACTTGGTCCGGGGTATGCGGCAGAGTCTACGGAAAGCAGGAGAACGAAGCAGGAGGTTGTGCGAAAGGCCCATGAAACTCGAGGAGACCCAGTACAAAGCCATTGCCTGAAACCAGAGAGGAAAGAAGCATTACTTTCAACAAAGCCAGGATGCTGAAAAAGTATCGCAACCACCCAAGAGGACGTACACTATCTTCCGCTTTTAGGAATATCAAATGCTGAAAAGTAAGTGTGTGTTCCAGTTTTCGAACGTTTTTCAGAAGCTGAACATCCGATGCGTCTGTGGACTATTGTTTCCAGGGCGCCTGCACCAATCAGAAGCTGCGCCTTGGTTTTCGAACATTTCAGAAGTCAAACAAACCTCTGGAACGGATTAAGTTTGGAGCTTTTGCTATTTATTTTGCGTTTTTGTTTTTGAGGCTTTTTTGGTTGTTTTTGTGATGGTGTGGAACCCAGTTCAGCTACTGATTGAATGTGTGACTGAGGAAATGCATAAAAGACCCCCATTCAAATAATGACTATCATCAGTGCAGCTAAGAAAAAAAATATATTAATTTTCATCATCTACAATACCGTCTTATTTATTCTATATTACAGTACATTGATTATTGCTTTCATTTTATGGATCAATGGTCTCGTTAGATAGTAAAATCCATGTTAAATTGCTGTTTTAGGGGTTGTTTTTAAAAGTCTGGAATGGATTAATCTGTTTTGCATTACTTTCTATGGGAAAGCGTGCCTTGGTTTTGGAACGCTTTGGTTTTGGAACGGACTTCTGGAATGGATTAAGTTTGAGAACCAAGGTACCGCTATATGTGGAAAGCTTGATGAGATACATTTCAGCCCACCTTCCTCCAAAAAGCTCAGGGTGACAAAGTGCTCTCAGTCCCCTATTTTATCCTCCTCCTAACCACCTCCTGAGGTACATTAGGGTGAAAGATGGTCCAATCACCAAGGCTGAGGGGAATTTGAGGCCTCACTCCAGCCACAAAATTTGGCTCTTCCAAATTTACGAAGCCGTCCTAAAAACTGTTAATGACTGATCACCGAAGAATTGATGCTTTTGAATTCTGGTGCTGGAGGAGACTCTTGAGAGTCCCATGGACTGCAAGAAGATCAAACCTCTCCATTCTGAAGGAAATCAGCCCTGAGTGCTCACTGGAAGGACAGATCGTGAAGCTGAGGCTCCAAGACTTTGGCCACCTCATGAGAAGAGAAGACTCCCTGGAAAAGACCCTGATGTTGGGAGAGATTGAGGGCACAAGGAGAAGGGGACGACAGACGACTGCAATTGGTCTTACAGGAAAAAGCAAGGGGTGAGATGGCTCAAAATAGTTTTATCATGTATAATGAGCTAAGAATCCAATGTCTCTATTCAGGCCAGGTCTCTCCATGGTTTTAAGTTTGGTAATAAGTTGCAATTCAGCAACTTCTCTTTCCAGTCTATGAAATTCTTTTGCAATAAGACAACTACTTTGAGCTCTTGTATAGAATGTCCTGGGAGACTGAAGCGTTCTCCTACTGGTTTCTCTGTCTTGTGATTCCTGATATCAGATTTATGTCCATTTATCCTTGGGTGTAGGGTTTGTCCTGTTTGTCCAATACAGCGGTGCCTCGCAAGACAAAATTAATCCGTTCCACGAGTCTCTTCGTCTTGCGGTTTTTTCGTCTTGCGAAGCACGGCTATTAGCGGCTTAGTAGCTATTAACGGCTTAGCGGCTTTAAGAAAAAGGAAAAAAACTCGCAAGACGTTTCGTCTTGCGAAGCAAGCCCATAGGGAAATTCGTCTAGCGAAGCGACGCAAAAACCGAAAAACCCTTTTTGTTTTGCGAGGCATTCGTCTTGCGGGGCCCCACTGTCCAGAGAGCTGAAGGGCACTGTTGGCATTTGATGGCATACACAATGTTGTTCTAGATTACTTACTGATGGTACAGTTGCAGCGATTGGAATCATAAGCACCGAGACACCTCGGAAGAAGTTAGTGCCATACCTCTGGAGCCGAGACAGTTCAGTTTTCCGCAAAGCAAAAATCTGGAGAGACAAATTTCACTTGTAAGAGATTTGGGGAACAAAATGTCAGCCAGAGCGTCGAGGAGGCAAATATGCAACTCAGGAACTGGTGCGTACAGGTCAACGCAAGTTATTATCTACGCTTTAAAGTCCTTCCCAGGTTTAAAGCGTGAGAACTCCCAATGCAGCCAGCAATCTGCTTTATATATCAAGCTTCTCACCTCCTTTAAAAACTGTATCTAGCGGTCGAAAGACAATGTTAACTGGAACAGTTTTTGTTTTTAAGAAGTATAGCTCTGCTATTCCAAAGCAGCAATTAAATGCCATTACAGTGTTTGCTTATCTGTCTCTGCTGACAAACTGCTGTGCTATTTTATTTACAATACAGTGGTCCCTTTGTTCTCAAACGCCTTGGTACTCAAACATCTTGGACCCCAAACACTGCAAACCCGGAAATTAAGTGTTCCAGTTTGTGAACTTTTTTCCGAAGCCAAACGTGCTCTGTTTTAAGTGCCACGCTTCCATTTTGAGTGTTACACTGAGGCCTGTCTGTTTTTGCTATTTATTTTGTGTTTTTGTGGCTTTTATGTTTTGTTTCTGTGACTGTGTGGAACCCAATTCAGCTATTGATTGATTGATTGATTTTGTGACTGAAGTACACTGTTTATTGCTTTCGTTTTATGGATCAATGGATAGTAAAATTCGTATTAAATTTCTGTTTTAGGGGTTGTTTTTAAAAGTCTGGGCCATGAACTGCAAGTGTTGTTACCAGCTGGCTTCCTCCCGATGGCCCTAAAAGTTTTTCAGGCAAAATCTTTAGCCCAACTCCTGTATGGCTCTCAAATTAGCCCCTCTGCCAACCTTAAGACCCTTGAAACAGTACAATCAAAATTCTTAAGATCATTATTTGCTACCCCAAAGTGTACACCTAATGCAGTCCTAAGGCAAGAGGCAGGACTGCCCAGAGTGGAATTAAAAGTCTGGGAGCAAGCAATATCCCTCTGGCTGAAAATCCATTACAATCCTAAGGGACTGTTACCTTGCTTCCTGGCCGCAGTTCCCTATCCTCCTTGGCTTATGCAAATAACTAACAAGATCAAACAAATTGGCCTAAACCCTGAAAATCTTCTTATTGGAACTCTGAATAAGGCAAAAGCAATTATCACTCAGAGACTTTACGATGTTGAATTACAACAAGAAGACGCCCTACTCCCGGAGACGTATAGATGTTTAAAAGCTTGGCCTAATTTTGCAGCAGGACGCAGGTGGCGCTGTGGGTTAAAGCCTCAGCACCTAGGACTTGCCGATCGAAAGGTCGGCGGTTCGAATCCCTGTGGCGGGGTGCGCTCCCGCTGCTCGGTCCCAGCGCCTGCCAACCTAGCAGTTCGAAAGCACCTCCGGGTGCAAGTAGATAAATAGGGACCGCTTACCAGCGGGAAGGTAAACGGCGTTTCCGTGTGCGGCTCTGGCTCGCCAGAGCAGCGATGTCACGCTGGCCACGTGACCCGGAAGTGTCTCCGGACAGCGCTGGCCCCTGGCCTCTTAAGTGAGATGGGCGCACAACCCCAGAGTCTGTCAAGACTGGCCCGTACGGGCAGGGGTACCTTTACCTTTACCTTTTAATTTTGCAGCTGCCCCTTACTTAACTAACATCACTAACAAAGCTTATAGATGGGCTTTCTCTAGAGCCCGCTTTGAGACAATGCCCTCAGCTGTGCTGTACGGCAAATTCACGCGGGTACCAATGCATGCGCGTCTCTGCCCCTGTATGTCTAATAAGGTAGAATCTGTCACACACATCCTTCTATTTTGCAAATTTTATAGTGAAGAACGAGTTCAACTTATTTTGCCGCTTTTATCAAAATTTATACCCCTACAACATTATTTGGAATCCTCCTCCGAAATTCTACGAAAATACCTTCTGGAAGACTCCTCAAGCTCAATATCATATGAGGTGGCCAAATTTTGCACTTTAGTAATCAGGAAGCGTAAATCTCTTCTGTTGAATGGCACACTGCGAAGTTCCCTTGTGTAATCTTTTTTTTCTGATGTTGTTGTTGATTTCTTTTTGTTTGATCTTGTGGTGTTTAATGTCACTGGCTTTTGCCACATAAAACTTGATGATGGTTTAAAAGTCTGGAACGGATTAATCCGTTTTGCATTGCTTTCTATGGGAACGTGTGCCTTGATTTTGGAACGCTTTGGTTTTGGAACGGACTTCTGGAACGGATTACATTTGAGAACCAAGGTACCACTGCACAGTAAATTGCAAGTCGGCCAAATAGCTGTAGATGTGATTTGATGGTGGTCCCAGAGTCAGCCTTCCATACCTCCACTATCAGCAGATTGAGGAGTCCGAGAGCAATTGGCAGAATCCAAGTTGAGTCAGGTACAGTGAGGTCCGGAAACCAGAGGACCCCTCCTGTGGAAAGTTGCTCCTGAATTAAGAACCCTGTTGAAAAACCACACACATAGTTGGCACATTTTGTTACCTTAAACATTCTATCCCTGCAGCTGGAAAGTCAAGCTGGCAGCAGTAGCCAAGGAGTCCTTTCAACAGTTCATGCTGTTGAACAGCTAACCAAGTACAGTGGTACCTTGGGTTAAGTACTTATTTCGTTCCGGAGCTCCGTTCTTAACCTGAAGCACCACTTTAGCTAATGGGGCCTCCTGCTGCTGCAGCGCCGCCGGAGCACGATTTCTGTTCTCATCCTGAAGCAAAGTTCTTAACCAGAGGTACTATTTCTGGGTTAGCAGAGTCTGTAACCTGAAGCATATGTAAACTGAAGCGTATGTAACCCGAGGTACCACTGTACAGAAAAGGAGAGGCATTCAGTTAAGCCAAGGGATGAGAATTAGTGTTTGGGGAAACAGCGGACAGTGGGACCTCTACTCACGACCACAGTCCGTTCCAGGAGCCCGTCCTTATGGCGAAACGGGTCGCTGGTAGAAGTGCCGTTGTGCACAGGCACACTTGGTGGCAGCCTGCTTCTGCACATGCGTAAATCGCGGCAAACCCGGTGTTTACTTCCGGGTTTGCCATGGTCACGACTTGGAACGGGCCTAAGTAGAGCGGGATGTAAGTAGAGTTTCTACTGTACATTTTATATTGGAGGTTGCCAATATAACTTCAACTACGCTTGTTGCAGGTGTGGTGTCTCCTCTGTAAAACCTCTTTAAACAGCCCATAGCAGAGCTCCTTCCTGGTGGCAGACGACAAGAGACTACAAGACTTGTACAAAATACTCAGGCAAGAGTTTATTTCTTGGCTGGTTCACGAGCATTTTAGTTGCGACTATATACAAAACTATTTACATACATCTTTCCACTGCGGGATAAACCAGGCATAGGGAAACTCCAGCCCTCCAGATGTTTGGGACTACAATTCCCATCATCCCTAGCTAACAGGACCAGTGGTCAGGGGCGATGGGAATTGTAGTCCCAAACATCTGGAGGGTTGGAGTTTCCCTATGCCTGGTATATACAGGACTTGATCTCCTTCCGCAGGGCCTGTAAGACAGAGCTATTCCACCTGGCCTTCAATCTGAATTAGCTCGATCCTCTATTCCCTTTTCCCTTTCCTCTTCTATGAAGAAACCCTTTCTGGGACTGCACATTTAAATTCTTATTCACACACCTCCTTGCTGGCCCTAGTAGGACCAACTTGGCCACTTAGCCCTGGTGATCATTTGATGTCTGCTGACTGGATTCACCCCCCCCCCACACACACACACAAAAAGACCCCTGAATTTTTGAATTTTATTGATTCAAAATTGATTGGGAGTCATTTTGGACTCACAGCTGTCCATGGAGGCACAGGTCAAATCTGTGTCCAGGGCAGCTGTTTACCAGCTCCATCTGGTACGTAGGCTGAGACCCCACCTCCCTGCAGAATGTCTCGCCAGAGTGGTGCATGCTCTGGTTATCTCCCGCTTGGACTACTGCAATGCGCTCTACGTGGGGCTACCTTTGAAGGTGACTCGGAAACTACAACTAATCCAGAACGCGGCAGCTAGACTGGTGACTGGGGGCGGCTGCCAAGACCATATAACACCGGTCTTGAAAGACCTACATTGGCTCCCAGTACATTTCCGAGCACAATTCAAAGTGTTGGTGCTGACCTTTAAAGCCCTAAACGGCCTCGGTCCAGTATTCTGAAGGAGCATCTCCACCCCCATCGTTCTGCCCGGACGCTGAGGTGCAGCGTCGAGGGCCTTCTGGCGGTTCCCTCCTTGCGAGAAGCAAAGCTACAGGGAATCAGGCAGAGGGCCTTCTCGGTAGTGGCGCCCGCCCTGTTGAACGCCCTTCCAGCAGATGTCAAAGCGATAAACAACTACCTGACATTCAGAAGACATCTTAAGGCAGCCCTGTTCAGGGAAGTTTTTAACGTGTGATATTTTACTGTATTTTTGGTTTCTATGGAAGCCACCCAGAGTGGCTGGGGAGGCCCAGCCAGATGGGCGGGGTATAAAAAATAAATAAATAAATAAATAAATAAATAAATAAATAAATAAATAAATATTATTATTATTATTATTATTTTGATGCTACATTTTATGTTGTATTCTATGCTGTTTTAAAGTCGCATTTTAATCAATGTTTCATATTTGCTGTTAGCCGCCCTGAGCCTGGTTTTTAAACTGAGAAGGGCGGGGTATAAATAAAAAATTATTAATTATTACTGTATTATTATTATTATTATTATTATTATTATTATTATTATTATTATTATTAACTCACACCGTGTGGGTACGCTTTCCTCGTGCAGGGAAGTGCAACCTGCAATTTCCTTCTTTTTATTTCCATTCCCAGCTGTAACCAATCAGCCAAGTGTGTCACTCCTAACCTTTAAAGAAAACTTCTTTAAAGCTACAAGCACCTTTTTCTGTTTGTTTGAAGAATGACTTCCTAACATTTCACGACACCAGTTTAAAAGCCCTACCATCAGCAGCTGCTCTGCCGATGCTGAAGTTGCGCAAAGCCATGGAAACGAAGACCCACATTGGAATCTGAATCCATACGAGCAAGGTGGCCTTCAGAGGGTGGCAGTTGTCTCGCACGTACAACTCGGAAACAATCCTTTTCAGATTCTTCTTGAAATGGAACCTGGTTGGGCAGAGGGAAACAGAAGTGAGGAAACAGAAGTGAAGAACAAGGAGGTTATAGTGATCTTTATAAAAGGGCTTACTAGCAGTAAGTGGGCAATATAGAGGAACAGAGAAGGAGTGGAAGAACCCGTAGACAGGTCTGTGGGAAGTGCTGAAAGGCCAATCGCAGAACAATTGAAATTGAATTGAGATACTTTATTGTGGAGGGGACGCGGGTGGCGCTGTGGGTTAAACCACGGAGCCTGGGGCTTGCTGATCAGAAGGTCGGCGGTTCGAATCCCCGCGATGGGGTGAGCTCCCGTTGCTCGGTCCCTGCTCCTGCCAACCTAGCAGTTCGAAAGCACGTCAAAGTGCAAGTAGATAAATAGGTACCCCTCCGGCGGGAAGGTAAACGGCGTTTCCATGCGCTGCTCTGGTTCGCCAGAAGCGGCTTAGTCATGCTGGCCACATGACCCGGAAGCTGTACGCCGGCTCCCTAGGCCAATAAAGCGAGATGAGCGCCACAACTCCAGAGTCGGCCACGACTGGACCTCATGGTGAGGGGTCCCTTTATCTTTACCTTATTGTAACTTGTACAACTTGTATACAGTGAGATTACATGAGCAACCCCACTCAGCTCTCTTAGTCTTAATTCCCCACCAAACCCGAAAGTCAGTTGCCCTGTTGTTATCTTTTCATTCAGCAGCCTAACAGCCCACAAATAGAAGCTGTTCTTTACCCTGTTAGTGCGACTAATCGTGCTTCTATATCTTCTGTCCGAGGGCAGGAAATCAAGAAAGTGCCGGCCAGGGTGTGAATTATCCCTGGGAATTTTCCTCACTCTCCTGAGGCAACGTTCTTCCGCTATTTCATCCAGCGGATTCACGAGACAGCTCATCATATCTTGTGCTGTATTCACCACCCTCTATAGGCACTTCCTATCAGTTGATGTCAAACCAGCAATATGATGCACTATGAAAGGACACTTTCTATTGTTGACCGGTAGAAGATCATCAGATGTTGACTGACATCGTTCTTCCGCAATACTCTGAGGAGATGGAGTCTCTGTTGGGCTTTCTTAACCACCTGGGTTGTATTTATTTTCCAAGTAAGGTCTTCACTTAGATAAACTCCTAGGAATTTAAAGGAAGAGACTCTCCATTGCATTATGTGCCGCACCCTGGTTGGCATCCGTCTCGGGAGACAATGGAGGAGTGCACCTTCGGGGATGAAGTCAAACCGTTGGAAAGTTACAGCGCCTGCTGTGGCTGTAGAGAACGATAAGGGAGAGACATGTTTTCTTGAAGCTGGGGCAGAGGAAGGCATCCGGTCGTGCTGCTGAAGGTGAACCAGGGCATTTCTTCTCTCTGCACTCCTCCCAGCAGTCATTCCTCCTCTGGTCACTGCTACGGATACATGACCTGACTGCCTGCGTTCATGTGCAAGGGGTTCCCATTGTTAGGATATACAGTGGTACCTCGGGTTATATATGCTTCAGGTTACAGACTCCGCTAACCGAGTGCTTCAGGTTAAGAACTTTGCTTCAGGATGAGAATAGAAATCGTGCTCCGGCGGCGCGGCGGCAGCAGGAGGCCCCATTAGCTAAAGTGGTGCTTCAGGTTAAGAACACTTTCAGGTTAAGTATGGACCTCTGGAACGAATTAAGTACTTAACCCGAGGTACCACTGTAGTTCCGTTCCACCTTAAAAGGGTACAGGCATGATGTTTGTGTGTCACATGCCTGTTTACTTCCAGCACTCGCTGGGAACTTCCATTTGTATATAGCTTTTGTGCTGCTGCTGTTTTGCTGGAGACGAAGGGAAGCAGACATGTTTTCCTTTGTTCCTGAACTGTCCTGAATAAAATGCTGTACATTATGCTTGCACATCTCTCTGTCCGCCACTTCTGCTGTGAGATGATTTACACACTCTGCTGATAGAGCGTGCACAGGTCTCTAAACGTATCTGAGGCTCTTGTCACTGTTTGATGCTGTTCCAAACGAGACCGGTGATCGTCCGGCCGCCGGCCAGTGGCTGGAACCAGCTGGGGACCTGCCTGATGTGTCCATCTTCCCGGCAGTATCCCAACACCCACACGGCAATCTTCATATCACGTTTGCGAACATTTTTGTAATGCAGAGTTACAGAGTCTGCGAGGGGGCCTGGTGCCTGAAGCCAGCTCCCCACAGAGCACGTCCTTGGGGGTCCTGCTATCTTCCGTTCTGTGGACATGACCTAGCCAGTGTAAACGTTGCTGAGACAGGAGTGCGAACATGCTGGGTATGTGGGCTTCAGACTGTCCTGCCATTCGATACCCAAAACCCTCCTGGCACAACGTATGTGGGGGGCATTGAGGCGTCATTCCTGGGAGGCGTACGTTGCCCACGACTCGCTTAAATAAAGCGGCGTGCACTCAACAGGCAAGCTTGGTAGATGTTCCCCACAGAAGCACTATTTACATGGGAATCTTACAAGTACAGTGGTGCCTTGGTTCTCAAACGCCTTGGTTTCCAAACGCCGAAAAGTAAGTAATTGTTCCGGTTTTCGAACATTTCTCAGAAGCCAAACGTCCAATGCGTCTGTTGGCTATTGTTTCCGGGGCACCTGCACCAGTCAGAAGCTGCGCGTTGGTTTTCGAACATTTCAGGAAGTCAAACGGACTTCTGGAAAGGATTAAGTTTGGCGCTTTTGTTTTCGCTATTTATTTGGCGTTTTAGTTTTGGAGGCTTTTTTTGGTTAATTTCTTTTTGTGACAGTTCCGCTACTGATTGATTGATTGATTGTATGACTGCGGAAATGGCTAAAATCCCCCCATCCAAACAATATCATCAGTGCAGGTAAGAAAAAAAAAATACATTTTAATTTTTATCATCTACAATACTGTCTTATTTATTTTATAGTACAGCACGTTGATTATTGCTTTCATTTTATGGAGCAATGGTCTCATTAGATAGTAAAATCCATGTTAAATTGCTGTTTTAGGGGTTGTTTTTAAAAGTCTGGAACGGATTAATCCGTTTTGCATTACTTTCTATGGGCAAGCCTGCCTTGGTTTTGGAACGCTTTGGTTTTGGAACGGACTTCAGGAACAGATTAAGTTTGAGAACCAAGGTGCTACTGTATACTGCTAGGTGGCTTGCAGTGGCCACGAGCAAGAGAAATGTTTAATGCCACAGAATATTATTCTAGCTGGATGAGCTGAGATACTGCTCAAAATGCTCTTACCTGGCTTCCTTTTCAGACCAACTCCGTTGTTTTGCACAAACGGAAACTTCATAGCGAAGGTGTTTGGCTAGGCTGTGGATTTCAGGCTTCAGGTTTTCAAGCTAGCTGGAAAGACACAGACGACTTAGTTATAAATCAGTTAAGTGCTTCTCTCCCCCCCACCCACCGCTGTCCCTTGAAGTGCTCTGCCTTAGCATTAGTGGTTTACTCTTGCTTACCTGCCAAAATGTAGACCCAGGCTCACTAGCATCACTATAGAAACGTGGGTAATATAAACACAAGTCATACCATGGCTCTATCTATCTGAGTATTGTCTATCCCATGGACTGCAAGAAGATCAAACCTCTCCATTCTTAAGGAAATCGGCCCTGAGTGCTCACTGGAAGGACAGATCCTGAAGCTGAGGCTCCAAGACTTTGGCCACTTCATGAGAAGAGAAGACTCCCTGGAAAAGACCCTGATGTTGGGAAAGATGGAGGGCACAAGGAGAAGGGGATGACAGAGGACAAGATGGTTGGATAGTGTTCTCGAAGCTACAAACATGACTCTGACCAAACTGCGGGAGGCAGTGGAAGACAGGAGGGCCTGGCGTGCTCTGGTCCATGGGGTCACAAAGAGTCGGACACGATTGTCTATGCTGCCCGGGAATAGCTCTCTGGGGTTTCAGGTGGGGCTCTTTCCCAGCCATAGGTAAAGGTAAAGGGAACCCTGACCATTAGGTCTAGTCGTGGCCGACTCTGGGGTTGCGGTGCTCATCTCGCTTTACTGGCCGAGGGAGCCGACGTACAGCTTCCGGGTCATGTAGCCAGCATGACTAAGCCGCTTCTGGTGAACCAGAGCAGCGCACGGAAACGCTGTTTACCTTCCCGCCAGAGCGGTACCTATTTATCTACTTGCACTTTGACGTGCTTTCGAACTGCTAGGTTGGCAGGAGCAGGGACCAAGCAACAGGAGCTCACCCCGTTGTAGGGATTCGAACCGCCGACCTTCTGATCGGCAAGTCCTAGGCTCTGTGGTTTAGACCACAGCACCACCAGCGTCCCTCTTTCCCAGCCATACCAGGGATTAAATCTGGGGCCTTGTGCGTGGAAAAAAATTAATCATGCACCCTACCACTGAGTACAGCTCAGTATTTTGCTAGAAACAGTAGTATCCTCATGCAGAAGTACAAGTTATAAAGTTGCCACATAAGTGCTTAAAGGCTCTATAGGTAGTGAAATATCTGTATGAGCAATAGCTGAAGGGCTATGCTAAATGGTCTGGACGATGAGACATAAAATCACAGAATTGTAGACTTGGAAGGGACCAAAAAATAACCCCAATTCCAGGCCATGAGACAATCAGCGCAAGGAGCTCTGCAGCCAAGAGCAGTGATTCATTTGACAAAGAAAAGCATCTCCCACACTTCATTCTGCATCTAGATAAAACTGTTCCCTCCTCAAAAACATATTAAATTATACGGGCTCATTTGCAAGGCGGCAGCTTTTTATATATATGCACTTTTAAGAAAACCCTTAAACTAATTATAACCTAACCTAACATTTCCAAATTGGACAAAAAAAAATATTAATCTGGTCCTTACACAAATACGCATTAAAATAACTTTTGAAGTATCATGTGTATATGGACAGGCTTAAACTTTTTAAAACCTTTACCGGACTCGAATTATTTTGTCGGATTTGTGTCATCTGATATTTAAATTTCGCGCGGACCACACCGACACCCGCCATGGAAAGTCATGCCGTACATTATATATTTTTTCCCTCCCAGTTTACATACGTTCCACCCTCTCCGTGCGCCCCCTTGCTCCACGCGCGCGCGCGCGCGGCAGCCCTCTGCAGATGCTCAGGAACCCCCCTCTCCGTGCGCCCCTGCGCAGAGCCCACCTTGGCGAGGACGCGGCTCTGCAGGGCGGCGAGCGGGAGGGTGACGCCGGTGCGCAGGAGGGCGCTGGCGGCGACCACGGCGGCCCACCAGGGCAGCCCGGACGCGGCCTGCAGCGCCACCAGGCTCGACTCCATCCACGCCACGGGCGCCGAGGTCGACAAAGCTTCGTACCAGGCCCAGGACGCGGAGGGCTCTCCGGGGCCGCCGCCGCCGCTACCTCCGGGCGCGCAGAGGGCGCGCGAGGCGCCGCCGCAGCCGCGGAAAAGCAGCAGCAGCCGCCGCGGGCCCGGGCGGAGAGGGGCGCGCAAGCTGCGCGCGGCCGAAGCGGCAAGCAGGAGCGCAGGGAAGGCGCAGGGCACCATCTTGGTCACCGCGCAGCGCGTGCGCCCAGGGCGCGCGGTGGCGCTCCTCCCCGCGCTCCTCCTCCAAGCCCCGTGGTTGGAGCGCCCCAAACGGCCCGCGCGCAACCCTCGGAAGTTGCTTCCCAATTGCATGCAGTGGCGGATTTACGTAGAAGCTAAACAAGCTATAGCTTAGGGCCAAAAAATTTAAAGGAGAAAAAAACTGGATGTACATTTTCAAAATGTAATATAAAAAACAAATAAAATTAAACCTGCAATTATAATTTCAGGTTATAGCAAGTTTCTAGAGACTAGATTATTAGTTTTTGTAAACTGTGTTTCCAAAGGAGCTTTTGTGTTTGCATTAAGTTTGTTATGAATAAAAAATCATTTTAGGTTAGAGCTTAATAATTATTTCACTATTAATATACTTCTTCTGAATTGTATTTCAGTTCAACAATTACTTTGCTAAAATACATATTTTGTTATGTGCAAATGGCTTTAGATACCTATTAGGTCCATAAATTACCATACAGTCATATCTCGGGTTGAATGTTCTTCGGGATGAGTGTGTTCGAGTTGCGCTCCACGGCAACCCGGAAGTAATGGAGCGCGTTGCTTCCTTGTTTCGCCGCATGCGCAGACGCTCAAAATGACGTCACACGCATGCGCAGAAGCGGCGAAAAGCAACACGTGCATGCTTCTAGATGCAAACAGGGCTCCAGAACGGATCCCGTTTGCATCTAGAGGTACCACTGTATAGCATATATTCAACACAAAAAACAGCAACCTTTGTTGTTGACAAAGGACAGCCGGACATATAAAGGCCCCCATTGCCTTCAGGAGCTCAGGGCCCCATAAAACCTAACAGTGGCATAGCGTGGGTTGTCAGCACCCGGGGCAAGGCAAGTAATTTGCACCCCTAACCCGTGGATTTGCGCCCCCTAAACTTAACCCCCAGATGTTGCGCCCGGTGCTGCCGTCCCCCCTGCACCCCCCACGCTATGCCACTGAGACCTAAATCCAGCCCTGATTGCATCCTGAATGTGTAGAGTCAGAAGGGACCCTCATCTAGTCCAGGGTTTCCTAAAAGTGGTTTTTTGGACTACAACTCCCATCATCCCACTGGTCCTGCTAAGTACAATGGGAGTTGTAGTGCAACAACAGCCAGACACCCAAGTTTTGGAAACCAGTCGAAAACCCCTGCAATGCAGGAATCTCAAGTAGATCATCCCAAGGGAGTAGCGAGGATTTATATTAGTGGGGACACGGCGCCCACCTGTTATCCTGTCACATCCCCGTGTGAGAGCACGCCGCCCCCCCAAAAAACGGGATGTCCCAGTTAGTTGACAGTTCATTCCGTTTGGCACCATTTTTGAGTGAATTGCCAAAAGTCAGATTTTTGCTGAAATTGTGACCCCGGGGCTTAGGGAATTTTCAAAAAAATCTTTTTCCGCCGGTTAAGTTGTTGATGGCTGATTTCTTCTCCTGTGATATAAAGCCTTCTGTTTCGACCGCCAAACATTTCAGGGGATCATTTGCAACTGTTCGGCACCATATTTCACTGAATTCCCGAAAGTCAGATTTTGCTGAAATTGTGACCCCAGGGCTTAGGGAATTTTCAAAAAAATCTTTTTCCGCCGGTTAACTTTCTGAGGGCTGATTTCTTGTCCTGTGATAAAAAGCCTTCTGTATCGACAGCCAAACCTTTCAGGGGATCATTTGCAAGCGTTTGGCACCATTTTTGAGTGAATTGCTAAAAGTCAGATTTTTTCTGAAATTGTGACCCCGGGGCTTAGGGATTTTTCAAAAAAATCTTTTTCCGCCGGTTAAGTTGCTGAGGGCTGATTTCTTGTCCGGTGATAAAAAGCCTTCTGTTTCGACATCGAAACCTTTCTGGGGAGCATTTGCAAGCGTTTGGCACCATATTTGAGTGAATTGCCAAAAGTCAGATTTTTGCTGAAATTGTGACTCCGGCGCTTAGGGATTTTTCAAAAAAATCTTTTTCCGCCGGTTAACTTGTTGAGGGGTGTTTTCTTGTAATGTCATAAAAAGCCTTCTGTTTCCATCGCCAAAGCTTTCAGGGGATCATTCGCAAGCGTTTGGCACCATTTTTGAGTGAATTGCCAAAAGTCAGATTTTTTCTGAAATTGTGACCCCAGGCTTAGGGATTTTTCAAAAAAATCTTTTTCCGCCGGTTAAGTTGCTGAGGGCTGATTTCTTGTCCGGTGATAAAAAGCCTTCTGTTTCGACAGCCAAACCTTTCTGGGGAGCATTTGCAACCGGTTGACACCATTTTTGAGTGAATTGCCAAAAGTCAGATCTTTTCTGACATTGTGAACCCGGGGCTAAGCGATTTTTCAAAAAAATCTTTTTCCGCCGGTTAAGTTGTTTATGGCTGATTTCTTGTCCTGTGATATAAAGCCTTCTGTTTCGACCGCCAAACATTTCAGGGAAGCATTTGCAACTGTTCAGCACCATTTTTGACTGAATTCCCGTAAGTCAGATTTTGCTGAAATTGTGACCCCAGGGCTTAGGGAATTTTCAAAAAAATCTTTTTCCACCGGTTAACTTTCTGAGGGCTGATTTCTTGTCCTGTGATAAAAAGCCTTCTGTTTCGACATCAAAACCTTTCTGGGGAGCATTTGCAAGCGTTTGGCACCATATTTGAGTGAATTGCCCAAAGTCAGATTTTTGCTGAAATTGTGACTCCGGCGCTTAGGGATTTTTCAAAAAAATCTTTTTCCGCCGGTTAAGTTGCTGAGGGCTGATTTCTTGTCCGGTGATAAAAAGCCTTCTGTTTCGACATCGAAACCTTTCTGGGGAGCATTTGCAAGCGTTTGGCACCATATTTGAGTGAATTGCCAAAAGTCAGATTTTTGCTGAAATTGTGACTCTGGCGCTTAGGGATTTTTCAAAAAAATCTTTTTCCGCCGGTTAACTTGTTGAGGGGTGTTTTCTTGTAATGTCATAAAAAGTTTTCTGTTTCCATCGCCAAAGCTTTCAGGGGATCATTTGCAAGCGTTTGGCACCATTTTTGAGTGAATTGCCAAAAGTCAGATTTTTTCTGAAATTGTGACCCCAGGGCTTAGGGATTTTTCAAAAAAATCTTTTTCCGCCGGTTAAGTTGCTGAGGGCTGATTTCTTGTCCGGTGATAAAAAGCCTTCTGTTTCGACATCAAAACCTTTCTGGGGAGCATTTGCAAGCATTTGGCACCATTTTTGAGTGAATTGCCAAAAGTCAGATTTTTGCTGAAATTGTGACCCCGGGGCTTAGGGATTTTTCAAAAAAATCTTTTTCCGCCGGTTAAGTTGCTGAGGGCTGATTTCTTGTCCTGTGATAAAAAGCCTTCTGTTTCCATTACCAAAGCTTTCAGGGGATCATTTGCAACCGGTTGGCACCATTTTTGAGTGAATTGCCAAAAGTCAGATCTTTTCTGACATTGTGAACCCGGGGCTAAGCGATTTTTCAAAAAAATCTTTTTCCGCCGGTTAAGTTGCTGAGGGCTGATTTCTTGTCCTGTGATAAAAAAGCCTTCTGTTTCGACGGCCAAACATTTCAGGGCAGCATTTGCAAGCGTTTGGCACCATTTTTGAGTGAATTTCCAAAAGTCAGATTTTTGCTGAAATTGTGACCCCGGGGATTAGGGATTTTTTCAAAAAAATCTTTTTCCGCTAGTTAACTTTCTGAGGGCTGATTTCTTGTCCTGTGATAAAAAGCCTTCTGTTTCCATCACCAAAGCTTTCAGGGGAGCATTTGCAAACGTTTGGCACCATTTTTGAGTGAATTGCCAAAAGTCAGATTTTTGCTGAAATTGTGACCCCGGGGCTTAGGGATTTTTTCAAAAAAATATTTTTCTGCTAGTTAACTTTCTGAGGGCTGATTTCTTGTCCTGTGATAAAAAGCCTTCTGTTTCCATCACCAAAGCTTTCAGGGGAGCATTTGCAAACGTTTGGCACCATTTTTGAGTGAATTGCCAAAAGTCAGATTTTTGCTGAAATTGTGACCCCGGGGATTAGGGATTTTTTCAAAAAAACTTTTTCCGCCGGATAAGTTGCTGAGGGGTGTTTTCTTGTAATGTCATAAAAAGCCTTCTGTTTCCATCGCCAAAGCTTTCAGGGGATCATTTGCAAGCGTTTGGCACCATTTTTGAGTGAATTGCCAAAAGTCAGATTTTTTCTGAAATTGTGACCCCAGGGCTTAGGGATTTTTCAAAAAAATCTTTTTCCGCCGATTAAGTTGCTGAGGGCTGATTTCTTGTCCGGTGATAAAAAGCCGTCTGTTTCGACATCAAAACCTTTCTGGGGAGCATTTGCAAGCATTTGGCACCATTTTTGAGTGAATTGCCAAAAGTCAGATTTTTGCTGAAATTGTGACCCCGGGGATTAGGGATTTTTTCAAAAAAATCTTTTTCCGCTAGTTAACTTTCTGAGGGCTGATTTCTTGTCCTGTGATAAAAAGCCTTCTGTTTCCATCACCAAAGCTTTCAGGGGATCATTTGCAAGCGTTTGGCACCATTTTTGAGTGAATTGCCAAAAGTCAGATTTTTGCTGAAATTGTGACCCCGGGGCTTAGGGATTTTTCAAAAAAATATTTTTCCGCCGGTTAACTTTCTGATGGCTGATTTCTTCTCCTGTGATAAAAAGCCTTCTGTTTCGACAGCCAAACCTTTCAGGGGATCATTTGCAAGCGTTTGGCACCATTTTTGAGTGAATTGCCAAAAGTCAGATTTTTGCTGAAATTGTGACCCCGGGGCTTAGGGATTTTTCAAAAAAATCTTTTTCCGCCGGTTAACTTTCTGAGGGCTGATTTCTTCTCCTGTGATAAAAAGCCTTCTGTTTCGACAGCCAAACCTTTCAGGGGATCATTTGCAAGCATTTGGCACCATTTTTGAGTGAATTGCCAAAAGTCAAATTTTTGCTGAAATTGTGACCCCGGGGCTTAGGGATTTTTTTAAAAAAATCTTTTTCCGCCGGTTAAGTTGCTTAGGGCTGATTTCTTGTCCTGTGATAAAAAAGCCTTCTGTTTCGACCGCCAAACATTTCAGGGGAGCATTTGCAAGCGTTTGGCACCACTTTTGAGTGAATTGCCAAAAGTCAGATTTTTGCTGAAATTGTGACCCCGGGGCTTCGGGATTTTTCAAAAAAATCTTTTTCCGCCGGTTAACTTTCTGAGGGCTTATTTCTTCTCCTGTGATAAAAAGCCTTCTGTTTCGACAGCCAAACCTTTCTGGGGAGCATTTGCAAGCATTTGGCACCATTTTTGAGTGATTTGCCAAAAGTCAGATTTTTGCCGAAATTGTGACTCCGGCGCTTAGGGATTTTTCAAAAAAATCTTTTTTCCGCCGGTAAACTTTCTGATGGGTGTTTTCTTGCAATGTGATAAAAAGCCTTCTGTTTCGACAGCCAAACCTTTCAGGGGATCATTTGCAAGCGTTTGGCACCATTTTTGAGTGAATTGCCAAAAGTCAATTTTTTTCTGAAATTGTGACCCCGGGGCTTAGGGATTTTTCGAAAAAAATCTTTTTCCTCCGGTTAAGTTGCTGAGGGCTGATTTCTTGTCCTGTGATAAAAAAGCCTTCTGTTTCGACCGCCAAACATTTCAGGGCAGCAATTGCAAGCGTTTGGCACCATTTTTGAGTGAATTTCCAAAAGTCAGATTTTTTTCTGAAATTGTAACACCAGGGCTTAGTGATTTTTCAAAAAAATCTTTTTCCGCCTGTTTACTTGTTGAGGGGTGTTTTCTTGTAATGTCATAAAAAGCCTTCTGTTTCCATCGACAAAGCTTTCAGGGGATCATTTGCAAGCGTTTGGCACCACTTTTGAGTGAATTGCCAAAAGTCAGATCTTTTCTGAAATTGTGACCCCGGCGCTTAGGGATTTTTCAAAAAAATCTTTTTCCGCCGGTTAACTTGTTGAGGGGTGTTTTCTTCTCCTGTGATAAAAAGCCTTCTGTTTCGACAGCCAAACCTTTCAGGGGATCATTTGCAAGCGTTTGGCACCATTTTTGAGTGAATTGCCAAAAGTCAGATTTTTGCTGAAATTGTGACCCCGGGGCTAAGGGATTTTTCAAAAAAATCTTTTTCCGCCGGTTAAGTTGTTGATGGCTGATTTCTTGTCCTGTGATAAAAAAGCCTTCTGTTTCGACCACCAAACATTTCAGGGGAGCATTTGCAACTGTTCAGCACCATTTTTGACTGAATTCCCGTAAGTCAGATTTTTTCTGAAATTGTGACCCCGGGGCTTAGGGATTTTTCAAAAAAATCTTTTTCCGCCGGTTAACTTTCTGAGGGCTGATTTCCCGTCCTGTGATAAAAAGCCTTCTATTTCGACAGCCAAACCTTTAAGGGGATCATTTGCAATCGTTTGGCACCATTTTTGAGTGAATTGCCAAAAGTCAGATTTTTGCTGAAATTGTGACCCCGGGGCTTAGGGATTTTTTCAAAAAATCTTTTTCCGCAGGTTAAGTTGCTGAGGGCTGATTTCTTGTCCTGTGATAAAAAGCCTTCTGTTTCCATCACCAAACGTTTGGCACCATTTTTGAGTGAATTGCCAAAAGTCAGATTTTTGCTGAAATTGTGACCCCGGGGCTTAGGGATTTTTCGAAAAAAATCTTTTTCCGCCGGTTAAGTTGCTGAGGGCTGATTTCTTGTCCTGTGATAAAAAGCCTTCTGTTTCCATCACCAATGCTTTCAGGGGATCATTTGCAACCGGTTGGCACCATTTTTGAGTGAATTGCCAAAAGTCAGATCTTTTCTGACATTGTGACCCCGGGGCTAAGCGATTTTTCAAAAAAATCTTTTTCTGCCGGTTAAGTTGCTGAGGGCTGATTTCTTGTCCTGTGATAAAAAGCCTTCTGTTTCGACATCGAAACCTTTCAGGGGATCATTTGCAAGCGTGTGGCACCATTTTTGAGTGAATTGCCAAAAGTCAAATTTTTGCTGAAATTGTGACCCCGGGGCTTAGGGATTTTTTCAAAAAAATCTTTTTCCGCCAGTTAACTTTCTGAGGGCTGATTTCTTGTCCTGTGATAAAAAGCCTTCTGTTTCCATCACCAAAGCTTTCAGGGGAGTATTTGCAAGCGTTTGGCACCATTTTTGAGTGAATTGCCAAAAGTCAGATTTTTGCCGAAATTGTGACTCCGGCGCTTAGGGATTTTTCAAAAAAAATCTTTTTTCCGCCGGTAAACTTTCTGATGGGTGTTTTCTTGCAATGTGATAAAAAGCCTTCTGTTTCGACAGCCAAACCTTTCAGGGGATCATTTGCAAGCGTTTGGCACCATTTTTGAGTGAATTGCCAAAAGTCAATTTTTTTCTGAAATTGTGACCCCGGGGCTTAGGGATTTTTCGAAAAAAATCTTTTTCCACCGGTTAAGTTGCTGAGGGCTGATTTCTTGTCCTGTGATAAAAAAGCCTTCTGTTTCGACCGCCAAACATTTCAGGGCAGCAATTGCAAGCGTTTGGCACCATTTTTGAGTGAATTTCCAAAAGTCAGATTTTTTTCTGAAATTGTAACACCAGGGCTTAGTGATTTTTCAAAAAAATCTTTTTCCGCCTGTTTACTTGTTGAGGGGTGTTTTCTTGTAATGTCATAAAAAGCCTTCTGTTTCCATCGACAAAGCTTTCAGGGGATCATTTGCAAGCGTTTGGCACCATTTTTGAGTGAGTTGCCAAAAGTCAGATTTTTTCTGAAATTGTGACCCCGGCGCTTAGGGATTTTTCAAAAAAATCTTTTTCCGCCGGTTAACTTGTTGAGGGGTGTTTTCTTCTCCTGTGATAAAAAGCCTTCTGTTTCGACAGCCAAACCTTTCAGGGGATCATTTGCAAGCGTTTGGCACCATTTTTGAGTGAATTGCCAAAAGTCAGATTTTTGCTGAAATTGTGACCCCGGGGCTAAGGGATTTTTCAAAAAAATCTTTTTCCGCCGGTTAAGTTGTTGATGGCTGATTTCTTGTCCTGTGATAAAAAAGCCTTCTGTTTCGACCACCAAACATTTCAGGGGAGCATTTGCAACTGTTCAGCACCAAAAAAATCTTTTTCCGCCGGTTAACTTTCTGAGGGCTGATTTCCCGTCCTGTGATAAAAAGCCTTCTATTTCGACAGCCAAACCTTTAAGGGGATCATTTGCAATCGTTTGGCACCATTTTTGAGTGAATTGCCAAAAGTCAGATTTTTGCTGAAATTGTGACCCCGGGGCTTAGGGATTTTTTCAAAAAATCTTTTTCCGCAGGTTAAGTTGCTGAGGGCTGATTTCTTGTCCTGTGATAAAAAGCCTTCTGTTTCCATCACCAAACGTTTGGCACCATTTTTGAGTGAATTGCCAAAAGTCAGATTTTTGCTGAAATTGTGACCCCGGGGCTTAGGGATTTTTCGAAAAAAATCTTTTTCCGCCGGTTAAGTTGCTGAGGGCTGATTTCTTGTCCTGTGATAAAAAGCCTTCTGTTTCCATCACCAATGCTTTCAGGGGATCATTTGCAACCGGTTGGCACCATTTTTGAGTGAATTGCCAAAAGTCAGATCTTTTCTGACATTGTGACCCCGGGGCTAAGCGATTTTTCAAAAAAATCTTTTTCTGCCGGTTAAGTTGCTGAGGGCTGATTTCTTGTCCTGTGATAAAAAGCCTTCTGTTTCGACATCGAAACCTTTCAGGGGATCATTTGCAAGCGTGTGGCACCATTTTTGAGTGAATTGCCAAAAGTCAAATTTTTGCTGAAATTGTGACCCCGGGGCTTAGGGATTTTTTCAAAAAAATCTTTTTCCGCCAGTTAACTTTCTGAGGGCTGATTTCTTGTCCTGTGATAAAAAGCCTTCTGTTTCCATCACCAAAGCTTTCAGGGGAGTATTTGCAAGCGTTTGGCACCATTTTTGAGTGAATTGCCAAAAGTCAGATTTTTGCCGAAATTGTGACTCCGGCGCTTAGGGATTTTTCAAAAAAAATCTTTTTTCCGCCGGTAAACTTTCTGATGGGTGTTTTCTTGCAATGTGATAAAAAGCCTTCTGTTTCGACAGCCAAACCTTTCAGGGGATCATTTGCAAGCGTTTGGCACCATTTTTGAGTGAATTGCCAAAAGTCAATTTTTTTCTGAAATTGTGACCCCGGGGCTTAGGGATTTTTCGAAAAAAATCTTTTTCCACCGGTTAAGTTGCTGAGGGCTGATTTCTTGTCCTGTGATAAAAAATCCTTCTGTTTCGACCGCCAAACATTTCAGGGCAGCAATTGCAAGCGTTTGGCACCATTTTTGAGTGAATTTCCAAAAGTCAGATTTTTTTCTGAAATTGTAACACCAGGGCTTAGTGATTTTTCAAAAAAATCTTTTTCCGCCTGTTTACTTGTTGAGGGGTGTTTTCTTGTAATGTCATAAAAAGCCTTCTGTTTCCATCGACAAAGCTTTCAGGGGATCATTTGCAAGCGTTTGGCACCATTTTTGAGTGAGTTGCCAAAAGTCAGATTTTTTCTGAAATTGTGACCCCGGCGCTTAGGGATTTTTCAAAAAAATCTTTTTCCGCCGGTTAACTTGTTGAGGGGTGTTTTCTTCTCCTGTGATAAAAAGCCTTCTGTTTCGACAGCCAAACCTTTCAGGGGATCATTTGCAAGCGTTTGGCACCATTTTTGAGTGAATTGCCAAAAGTCAGATTTTTGCTGAAATTGTGACCCCGGGGCTAAGGGATTTTTCAAAAAAATCTTTTTCCGCCGGTTAAGTTGTTGATGGCTGATTTCTTGTCCTGTGATAAAAAAGCCTTCTGTTTCGACCACCAAACATTTCAGGGGAGCATTTGCAACTGTTCAGCACCATTTTTGACTGAATTCCCGTAAGTCAGATTTTTTCTGAAATTGTGACCCCGGGGCTTAGGGATTTTTCAAAAAAATCTTTTTCCGCCGGTTAACTTTCTGAGGGCTGATTTCCCGTCCTGTGATAAAAAGCCTTCTATTTCGACAGCCAAACCTTTAAGGGGATCATTTGCAATCGTTTGGCACCATTTTTGAGTGAATTGCCAAAAGTCAGATTTTTGCTGAAATTGTGACCCCGGGGCTTAGGGATTTTTTCAAAAAATCTTTTTCCGCAGGTTAAGTTGCTGAGGGCTGATTTCTTGTCCTGTGATAAAAAGCCTTCTGTTTCCATCACCAAACGTTTGGCACCATTTTTGAGTGAATTGCCAAAAGTCAGATTTTTGCTGAAATTGTGACCCCGGGGCTTAGGGATTTTTTCAAAAAAATCTTTCTCTGCTGGTTAAGTTGCTGAGGGCTGATTTCTTGTCCTGTGATAAAAAGCCTTCTGTTTCCATCACCAAAGGTTTCACGGGAGCATTTGCAAGCGTTTTGCACCATTTTTGAGTGAATTGCCAAAAGTCAGATTTTTGCTGAAATTGTGACCCCGGGGCTTAGCGATTTTTCATAAAAATCTTTTTCCGCCTGTTAACTTTCTGAGGGCTGATTTCCTGTCCTGTGATAAAAAGCCTTCTGTTTCAACAGCCAAACCTTTAAGGGGATCATTTGCAATCGTTTGGCACCATTTTTGAGTGAATTGCCAAAAGTCAGATTTTTGCTGAAATTGTGACCCCGGGGCTTAGGGATTTTTTCAAAAAAATATTTTTCTGCTTGTTAACTTTCTGAGGGCTGATTTCTTGTCCTGTGATAAAAAGCCTTCTGTTTCCATCACCAAAGCTTTCAGGGGAACATTTGCAAACGTTTGGCACAATTTTCGAATGAATTGCCAAAAGTCAAATTTTTGCTGAAATTGTGACCCCGGGGATTAGGGATTTTTCAAAAAAATCTTTTTCCGCCAGTTAACTTTCGGAGGGCTGATTTCTTCTCCTGTGATAAAAAGCCTTCTGTTTCAACAGCCAAACCTTTAAGGGGATCATTTGCAATCGTTTGGCACCATTTTTGAGTGAATTGCCAAAAGTCAGATTTTTGCTGAAATTGTGACCCCGGGGCTTAGGGATTTTTTCAAAAAAATATTTTTCTGCTTGTTAACTTTCTGAGGGCTGATTTCTTGTCCTGTGATAAAAAGCCTTCTGTTTCCATCACCAAAGCTTTCAGGGGAACATTTGCAAACGTTTGGCACAATTTTCGAATGAATTGCCAAAAGTCAAATTTTTGCTGAAATTGTGACCCCGGGGATTAGGGATTTTTCAAAAAAATCTTTTTCCGCCAGTTAACTTTCGGAGGGCTGATTTCTTCTCCTGTGATAAAAAGCCTTCTGTTTCGACAGCCAAACCTTTCAGGGGATCATTTGCAAGCGTTTGGCACCATTTTTGAGTGAATTGCCAAAAGTCAGATTTTTTCTGAAATTGTGACCCCGGGGCTTAGGGATTTTTCAAAAAAATCTTTTTCCGCCGGTTAACTTTCGGAGGGCTGATTTCTTCTCCTGTGATAAAAAGCCTTCTGTTTCGACAGCCAAACCTTTCAGGGGATCATTTGCAAGCGTTTGGCACCATTTTTGAGTGAATTGCCAAAAGTCAGATTTTTGCTGAAATTGTGACCCCGGGGCTTAGGGATTTTTCAAAAAAATCTTTTTCCGCCGGTTAACTTTCTGAGGGCTGATTTCTTCTCCTGTGATAAAAAGCCTTCTGTTTCGACAGCCAAACCTTTCAGGGGATCATTTGCAAGCATTTGGCACCATTTTTGAGTGAATTGCCAAAAGTCAAATTTTTGCTGAAATTGTGACCCCGGGGCTTAGGGATTTTTTTAAAAAAATCTTTTTCCGCCGGTTAAGTTGCTTAGGGCTGATTTCTTGTCCTGTGATAAAAAAGCCTTCTGTTTCGACCGCCAAACATTTCAGGGGAGCATTTGCAAGCGTTTGGCACCACTTTTGAGTGAATTGCCAAAAGTCAGATTTTTGCTGAAATTGTGACCCCGGGGCTTCGGGATTTTTCAAAAAAATCTTTTTCCGCCGGTTAACTTTCTGAGGGCTTATTTCTTCTCCTGTGATAAAAAGCCTTCTGTTTCGACAGCCAAACCTTTCTGGGGAGCATTTGCAAGCATTTGGCACCATTTTTGAGTGATTTGCCAAAAGTCAGATTTTTGCCGAAATTGTGACTCCGGCGCTTAGGGATTTTTCAAAAAAATCTTTTTTCCGCCGGTAAACTTTCTGATGGGTGTTTTCTTGCAATGTGATAAAAAGCCTTCTGTTTCGACAGCCAAACCTTTCAGGGGATCATTTGCAAGCGTTTGGCACCATTTTTGAGTGAATTGCCAAAAGTCAATTTTTTTCTGAAATTGTGACCCCGGGGCTTAGGGATTTTTCGAAAAAAATCTTTTTCCTCCGGTTAAGTTGCTGAGGGCTGATTTCTTGTCCTGTGATAAAAAAGCCTTCTGTTTCGACCGCCAAACATTTCAGGGCAGCAATTGCAAGCGTTTGGCACCATTTTTGAGTGAATTTCCAAAAGTCAGATTTTTTTCTGAAATTGTAACACCAGGGCTTAGTGATTTTTCAAAAAAATCTTTTTCCGCCTGTTTACTTGTTGAGGGGTGTTTTCTTGTAATGTCATAAAAAGCCTTCTGTTTCCATCGACAAAGCTTTCAGGGGATCATTTGCAAGCGTTTGGCACCACTTTTGAGTGAATTGCCAAAAGTCAGATCTTTTCTGAAATTGTGACCCCGGCGCTTAGGGATTTTTCAAAAAAATCTTTTTCCGCCGGTTAACTTGTTGAGGGGTGTTTTCTTCTCCTGTGATAAAAAGCCTTCTGTTTCGACAGCCAAACCTTTCAGGGGATCATTTGCAAGCGTTTGGCACCATTTTTGAGTGAATTGCCAAAAGTCAGATTTTTGCTGAAATTGTGACCCCGGGGCTAAGGGATTTTTCAAAAAAATCTTTTTCCGCCGGTTAAGTTGTTGATGGCTGATTTCTTGTCCTGTGATAAAAAAGCCTTCTGTTTCGACCACCAAACATTTCAGGGGAGCATTTGCAACTGTTCAGCACCATTTTTGACTGAATTCCCGTAAGTCAGATTTTTTCTGAAATTGTGACCCCGGGGCTTAGGGATTTTTCAAAAAAATCTTTTTCCGCCGGTTAACTTTCTGAGGGCTGATTTCCCGTCCTGTGATAAAAAGCCTTCTATTTCGACAGCCAAACCTTTAAGGGGATCATTTGCAATCGTTTGGCACCATTTTTGAGTGAATTGCCAAAAGTCAGATTTTTGCTGAAATTGTGACCCCGGGGCTTAGGGATTTTTTCAAAAAATCTTTTTCCGCAGGTTAAGTTGCTGAGGGCTGATTTCTTGTCCTGTGATAAAAAGCCTTCTGTTTCCATCACCAAACGTTTGGCACCATTTTTGAGTGAATTGCCAAAAGTCAGATTTTTGCTGAAATTGTGACCCCGGGGCTTAGGGATTTTTCGAAAAAAATCTTTTTCCGCCGGTTAAGTTGCTGAGGGCTGATTTCTTGTCCTGTGATAAAAAGCCTTCTGTTTCCATCACCAATGCTTTCAGGGGATCATTTGCAACCGGTTGGCACCATTTTTGAGTGAATTGCCAAAAGTCAGATCTTTTCTGACATTGTGACCCCGGGGCTAAGCGATTTTTCAAAAAAATCTTTTTCTGCCGGTTAAGTTGCTGAGGGCTGATTTCTTGTCCTGTGATAAAAAGCCTTCTGTTTCGACATCGAAACCTTTCAGGGGATCATTTGCAAGCGTGTGGCACCATTTTTGAGTGAATTGCCAAAAGTCAAATTTTTGCTGAAATTGTGACCCCGGGGCTTAGGGATTTTTTCAAAAAAATCTTTTTCCGCCAGTTAACTTTCTGAGGGCTGATTTCTTGTCCTGTGATAAAAAGCCTTCTGTTTCCATCACCAAAGCTTTCAGGGGAGTATTTGCAAGCGTTTGGCACCATTTTTGAGTGAATTGCCAAAAGTCAGATTTTTGCCGAAATTGTGACTCCGGCGCTTAGGGATTTTTCAAAAAAAATCTTTTTTCCGCCGGTAAACTTTCTGATGGGTGTTTTCTTGCAATGTGATAAAAAGCCTTCTGTTTCGACAGCCAAACCTTTCAGGGGATCATTTGCAAGCGTTTGGCACCATTTTTGAGTGAATTGCCAAAAGTCAATTTTTTTCTGAAATTGTGACCCCGGGGCTTAGGGATTTTTCGAAAAAAATCTTTTTCCACCGGTTAAGTTGCTGAGGGCTGATTTCTTGTCCTGTGATAAAAAAGCCTTCTGTTTCGACCGCCAAACATTTCAGGGCAGCAATTGCAAGCGTTTGGCACCATTTTTGAGTGAATTTCCAAAAGTCAGATTTTTTTCTGAAATTGTAACACCAGGGCTTAGTGATTTTTCAAAAAAATCTTTTTCCGCCTGTTTACTTGTTGAGGGGTGTTTTCTTGTAATGTCATAAAAAGCCTTCTGTTTCCATCGACAAAGCTTTCAGGGGATCATTTGCAAGCGTTTGGCACCATTTTTGAGTGAGTTGCCAAAAGTCAGATTTTTTCTGAAATTGTGACCCCGGCGCTTAGGGATTTTTCAAAAAAATCTTTTTCCGCCGGTTAACTTGTTGAGGGGTGTTTTCTTCTCCTGTGATAAAAAGCCTTCTGTTTCGACAGCCAAACCTTTCAGGGGATCATTTGCAAGCGTTTGGCACCATTTTTGAGTGAATTGCCAAAAGTCAGATTTTTGCTGAAATTGTGACCCCGGGGCTAAGGGATTTTTCAAAAAAATCTTTTTCCGCCGGTTAAGTTGTTGATGGCTGATTTCTTGTCCTGTGATAAAAAAGCCTTCTGTTTCGACCACCAAACATTTCAGGGGAGCATTTGCAACTGTTCAGCACCATTTTTGACTGAATTCCCGTAAGTCAGATTTTTTCTGAAATTGTGACCCCGGGGCTTAGGGATTTTTCAAAAAAATCTTTTTCCGCCGGTTAACTTTCTGAGGGCTGATTTCCCGTCCTGTGATAAAAAGCCTTCTATTTCGACAGCCAAACCTTTAAGGGGATCATTTGCAATCGTTTGGCACCATTTTTGAGTGAATTGCCAAAAGTCAGATTTTTGCTGAAATTGTGACCCCGGGGCTTAGGGATTTTTTCAAAAAATCTTTTTCCGCAGGTTAAGTTGCTGAGGGCTGATTTCTTGTCCTGTGATAAAAAGCCTTCTGTTTCCATCACCAAACGTTTGGCACCATTTTTGAGTGAATTGCCAAAAGTCAGATTTTTGCTGAAATTGTGACCCCGGGGCTTAGGGATTTTTTCAAAAAAATCTTTCTCTGCTGGTTAAGTTGCTGAGGGCTGATTTCTTGTCCTGTGATAAAAAGCCTTCTGTTTCCATCACCAAAGGTTTCACGGGAGCATTTGCAAGCGTTTTGCACCATTTTTGAGTGAATTGCCAAAAGTCAGATTTTTGCTGAAATTGTGACCCCGGGGCTTAGCGATTTTTCATAAAAATCTTTTTCCGCCTGTTAACTTTCTGAGGGCTGATTTCCTGTCCTGTGATAAAAAGCCTTCTGTTTCAACAGCCAAACCTTTAAGGGGATCATTTGCAATCGTTTGGCACCATTTTTGAGTGAATTGCCAAAAGTCAGATTTTTGCTGAAATTGTGACCCCGGGGCTTAGGGATTTTTTCAAAAAAATATTTTTCTGCTTGTTAACTTTCTGAGGGCTGATTTCTTGTCCTGTGATAAAAAGCCTTCTGTTTCCATCACCAAAGCTTTCAGGGGAACATTTGCAAACGTTTGGCACAATTTTCGAATGAATTGCCAAAAGTCAAATTTTTGCTGAAATTGTGACCCCGGGGATTAGGGATTTTTCAAAAAAATCTTTTTCCGCCAGTTAACTTTCGGAGGGCTGATTTCTTCTCCTGTGATAAAAAGCCTTCTGTTTCAACAGCCAAACCTTTAAGGGGATCATTTGCAATCGTTTGGCACCATTTTTGAGTGAATTGCCAAAAGTCAGATTTTTGCTGAAATTGTGACCCCGGGGCTTAGGGATTTTTTCAAAAAAATATTTTTCTGCTTGTTAACTTTCTGAGGGCTGATTTCTTGTCCTGTGATAAAAAGCCTTCTGTTTCCATCACCAAAGCTTTCAGGGGAACATTTGCAAACGTTTGGCACAATTTTCGAATGAATTGCCAAAAGTCAAATTTTTGCTGAAATTGTGACCCCGGGGATTAGGGATTTTTCAAAAAAATCTTTTTCCGCCAGTTAACTTTCGGAGGGCTGATTTCTTCTCCTGTGATAAAAAGCCTTCTGTTTCGACAGCCAAACCTTTCAGGGGATCATTTGCAAGCGTTTGGCACCATTTTTGAGTGAATTGCCAAAAGTCAGATTTTTTCTGAAATTGTGACCCCGGGGCTTAGGGATTTTTCAAAAAAATCTTTTTCCGCCGGTTAACTTTCGGAGGGCTGATTTCTTCTCCTGTGATAAAAAGCCTTCTGTTTCGACAGCCAAACCTTTCAGGGGATCATTTGCAAGCGTTTGGCACCATTTTTGAGTGAATTGCCAAAAGTCAGATTTTTGCTGAAATTGTGACCCCGGGGCTTAGGGATTTTTCAAAAAAATCTTTTTCCGCCGGTTAACTTTCTGAGGGCTGATTTCTTCTCCTGTGATAAAAAGCCTTCTGTTTCGACAGCCAAACCTTTCAGGGGATCATTTGCAAGCATTTGGCACCATTTTTGAGTGAATTGCCAAAAGTCAGATTTTTGCTGAAATTGTGACCCCGGGGCTTAGGGATTTTTTTAAAAAAATCTTTTTCCGCCGGTTAAGTTGCTTAGGGCTGATTTCTTGTCCTGTGATAAAAAAGCCTTCTGTTTCGACCGCCAAACATTTCAGGGGAGCATTTGCAAGCGTTTGGCACCACTTTTGAGTGAATTGCCAAAAGTCAGATTTTTGCTGAAATTGTGACCCCGGGGCTTCGGGATTTTTCAAAAAAATCTTTTTCCGCCGGTTAACTTTCTGAGGGCTTATTTCTTCTCCTGTGATAAAAAGCCTTCTGTTTCGACAGCCAAACCTTTCTGGGGAGCATTTGCAAGCATTTGGCACCATTTTTGAGTGATTTGCCAAAAGTCAGATTTTTGCCGAAATTGTGACTCCGGCGCTTAGGGATTTTTCAAAAAAATCTTTTTTCCGCCGGTAAACTTTCTGATGGGTGTTTTCTTGCAATGTGATAAAAAGCCTTCTGTTTCGACAGCCAAACCTTTCAGGGGATCATTTGCAAGCGTTTGGCACCATTTTTGAGTGAATTGCCAAAAGTCAATTTTTTTCTGAAATTGTAACCCCGGGGCTTAGGGATTTTTCGAAAAAAATCTTTTTCCGCCGGTTAAGTTGCTGAGGGCTGATTTCTTGTCCTGTGATAAAAAAGCCTTCTGTTTCGACCGCCAAACATTTCAGGGCAGCAATTGCAAGCGTTTGGCACCATTTTTGAGTGAATTTCCAAAAGTCAGATTTTTTTCTGAAATTGTAACTCCAGGGCTTAGTGATTTTTCAAAAAAATCTTTTTCCGCCTGTTTACTTGTTGAGGGGTGTTTTCTTGTAATGTCATAAAAAGCCTTCTGTTTCCATCGACAAAGCTTTCAGGGGATCATTTGCAAGAGTTTGGCACCATTTTTGAGTGAGTTGCCAAAAGTCAGATTTTTTCTGAAATTGTGACCCCGGCGCTTAGGGATGTTTCAAAAAAATCTTTTTCCGCCGGTTAACTTGTTGAGGGGTGTTTTCTTCTCCTTTGATAAAAAGCCTTCTGTTTCGACAGCCAAACCTTTCAGGGGATCATTTGCAAGCGTTTGGCACCATTTTTGAGTGAATTGCCAAAAGTCAGATTTTTGCTGAAATTGTGACCCCGGGGCTAAGGGATTTTTCAAAAAAATCTTTTTCCGCCGGTTAAGTTGTTGATGGCTGATTTCTTGTCCTGTGATAAAAAAGCCTTCTGTTTCGACCACCAAACATTTCAGGGGAGCATTTGCAACTGTTCAGCACCATTTTTGACTGAATTCCCGTAAGTCAGATTTTTTCTGAAATTGTGACCCCGGGGCTTAGGGATTTTTTCAGAAAAATCTTTTTCCGCCGGATAAGTTGCTGAGGGCTGTTTTCTTGTAATGTGATAAAAAGCCTTCTGTTTCGACAGCCAAACCTTTCTGGGGAGCATTTGCAAGCATTTGGCACCATTTTTGAGTGATTTGCCAAAAGTCAGATTTTTTCTGAAATTGTGACCCCGGGGCTTAGGGATTTTTCAAAAAAATCTTTTTCCGCCGGTTAACTTTCTGAGGGCTGATTTCTTCTCCTGTGATAAAAAGCCTTCTGTTTCGACCCCCAAACCTTTCAGGGGATCATTTGCAAGCGTTTGGCACCATTTTTGAGTGAATTGCCAAAAGTCAGATTTTTTCTGAAATTGTGACCCTGGGGCTCAGGGATTTTTCAAAAAAATCTTTTTCCGCCAATTAACTTTCTGAGGGCTGATTTCTTCTCCTGAGATAAAAAGCCTTCTGTTTCCTTCACCAAAGCTTTCAGGGGATCATTTGCAAGCGTTTGGCACCATTTTTGAGTGAATTGCCAAAAGTCTGGTTTTTGCTGAAATTGTGACCCCGGGGCTTAGGGATTTTTTCAAAAAAATATTTTTCCGCCAGTTAACTTTCTGAGGGCTGATTTCTTCTCCTGTGATAAAAAGCCTTCTGTTTCCTTCACCAAAGCTTTCAGGGGAGCATTTGCACGCGTTTGGCACCACTTTTGAGTGAATTGCCAAAAGTCAGATTTTTGCTGAAATTGTGACCCCGGGGCTTAGGGATTTTTCAAAAAAATCTTTTTCCGCCGGTTAACTTTCTGAGGGCTGATTTCTTCTCCTGTGATAAAAAGCCTTCTGTTTCGACAGCCAAACCTTTCTGGGGAGCATTTGCAAGCATTTGGCACCATTTTTGAGTGATTTGCCAAAAGTCAGATTTTTTCTGAAATTGTGACCCCGGGGCTTAGGGATTTTTCAAAAAAATCTTTTTCCGCCGGTTAACTTTCTGAGGGCTGATTTCTTCTCCTGTGATAAAAAGCCTTCTGTTTCGACAGCCAAACCTTTCAGGGGATCATTTGCAAGCGTTTGGCACCATTTTTGAGTGAATTGCCAAAAGTCAGATTTTTGCTGAAATTGTGACCCTGGGGCTTAGGGATTTTTCAAAAAAATCTTTTTCCGCCGGTTAACTTTCTGAGGGCTGATTTCCTGTCCTGTGATAAAAAGCCTTCTGTTTCGACAGCCAAACCTTTCTGGGGAGCATTTGCAAGCATTTGGCACCATTTTTGAGTGATTTGCCAAAAGTCAGATTTTTTCTGAAATTGTGACCCCGGGGCTTAGGGATTTTTCAAAAAAATCTTTTTCCGCCGGTTTACTTTCTGAGGGCTGATTTCCTGTACTGTGATAAAAAGCCTTCTGTTTCGACAGCCAAACCTTTAAGGGGATCATTTGCAATCGTTTGGCACCATTTTTGAGTGAATTGCCAAAAGTCAGATTTTTGCTGAAATTGTGACCCCGGGGCTTAGGGATTTTTCAAAAAAATCTTTTTCCGCCAGTTAACTTTCTGAGGGCTGATTTCGTGTCCTGTGATAAAAAGCCTTCTGTTTCCTTCACCAAAGCTTTCAGGGGAGCATTTGCAAGCGTTTGGCACCACTTTTGAGTGAATTGCCAAAAGTCAGATTTTTGCTGAAATTGTGACCCCGGGGCTTAGGGATTTTTCAAAAAAATCTTTTTCCGCCGGTTAACTTTCTGAGGGCTGATTTCTTCTCCTGTCATAAAAAGCCTTCTGTTTCGACAGCCAAACCTTTCTGGGGAGCATTTGCAAGCATTTGGCACCATTTTTGAGTGATTTGCCAAAAGTCAGATTTTTTCTGAAATTGTGACCCCGGGGCTTAGGGATTTTTCAAAAAAATCTTTTTCCGCCGGTTAACTTTCTGAGGGCTGATTTCTTCTCCTGTGATAAAAAGCCTTCTGTTTCGACAGCCAAACCTTTCAGGGGATCATTTGCAAGCGTTTGGCACCATTTTTGAGTGAATTGCCAAAAGTCAGATTTTTGCTGAAATTGTGACCCTGGGGCTTAGGGATTTTTCAAAAAAATCTTTTTCCGCCGGTTAACTTTCTGAGGGCTGATTTCCTGTCCTGTGATAAAAAGCCTTCTGTTTCGACAGCCAAACCTTTCTGGGGAGCATTTGCAAGCATTTGGCACCATTTTTGAGTGATTTGCCAAAAGTCAGATTTTTTCTGAAATTGTGACCCCGGGGCTTAGGGATTTTTCAAAAAAATCTTTTTCCGCCGGTTAACTTTCTGAGGGCTGATTTCTTCTCCTGTGATAAAAAGCCTTCTGTTTCAACAGCCAAACATATCAGGGGAGCATTTGCAAGCGTTTGGCACCATTTTTGAGTGAATTGCCAAAAGTCAGATTTTTTCTGAAATTGTGACCCCGGGGCTTAGGGATTTTTCAAAAAAATCTTTTTCCGCCGGTTAACTTTCTGAGGGCTGATTTCCTGTCCTGTGATAAAAAGCCTTCTGTTTCGACAGCCAAACCTTTAAGGGGATCATTTGCAATCGTTTGGCACCATTTTTGAGTGAATTGCCAAAAGTCAGATTTTTGCTGAAATTGTGACCCCGGGGCTTAGGGATTTTTCAAAAAAATCTTTTTCCGCCGGTTAACTTTCTGAGGGCTGATTTCTTCTCCTGTGATAAAAAGCCTTCTGTTTCGACAGCCAAACCTTTCAGGGGATCATTTGCAAGCGTTTGGCACCATTTTTGAGTGAATTGCCAAAAGTCAGATTTTTTCTGAAATTGTGACCCCGGGGCTTAGGGATTTTTCAAAAAAATCTTTTTCCGCCGGTTAACTTTCTGAGGGCTGATTTCTTCTCCTGTGATAAAAAGCCTTCTGTTTTGACAGCCAAACCTTTCAGGGGATCATTTGCAAGCGTTCGGCACCATTTTTGAGTGAATTGCCAAAAGTCAGATTTTTTTCTGAAATCGTGACCCCGGGGTTTAGGGATTTTTCAAAAAAATCTTTTTCCGCCGGTTAACTTTCTGAGGGCTGATTTCTTCTCCTGTGATTAAAAGCCTTCTGTTTTGACAGCCAAACCTTTCAGGGGATCATTTGCAAGCGTTTGGCACCATTTTTGAGTGAATTGCCAAAAGTCAGATTTTTGCTGAAATTGTGACCCTGGGGCTTAGGGATTTTTCAAAAAAATCTTTTTCCGCCGGTTAACTTTCTGAGGGCTGATTTCCTGTCCTGTGATAAAAAGCCTTCTGTTTCGACAGCCAAACATTTCTGGGGATCATTTGCAAGCATTTGGCACCATTTTTGAGTGATTTGCCAAAAGTCAGAGTTTTTCTGAAATTGTGACCCCGGGGCTTAGGGATTTTCCAAAAAATTCTTTTTCCGCCGGTTAACTTTCTGAGGGCTGATTTCTTCTGTGATAAAAAGCCTTCTGTTTCGACAGCCAAACCTTTCAGGGGATCATTTGCAAGCGTTTGGCACCATTTTTGAGTGAATTGCCAAAAGTCAGATTTTTGCTGAAATTGTGACCCCGGGGCTTAGGGATTTTTCAAAAAAATCTTTTTCCGCCGGTTAACTTTCTGAGGGCTGATTTCCTGTCCTGTGATAAAAAGCCTTCTGTTTCGACAGCCAAACCTTTAAGGGGATCATTTGCAATCGTTTGGCACCATTTTTGAGTGAATTGCCAAAAGTCAGATTTTTGCTGAAATTGTGACCCCGGGGCTTAGGGATTTTTCAAAAAAATCTTTTTCCGCCGGTTAACTTTCTGAGGGCTGATTTCTTCTCCTGTGATAAAAAGCCTTCTGTTTCGACAGCCAAACCTTTCAGGGGATCATTTGCAAGCGTTCGGCACCATTTTTGAGTGAATTGCCAAAAGTCAGATTTTTTTCTGAAATCGTGACCCCGGGGTTTAGGGATTTTTCAAAAAAATCTTTTTCCGCCGGTTAACTTTCTGAGGGCTGATTTCTTCTCCTGTGATTAAAAGCCTTCTGTTTTGACAGCCAAACCTTTCAGGGGATCATTTGCAAGCGTTTGGCACCATTTTTGAGTGAATTGCCAAAAGTCAGATTTTTGCTGAAATTGTGACCCCGGGGCTTAGGGATTTTTCAAAAAAATCTTTTTCCGCCGGTTAATTTTCTGAGGGCTGATTTCTTCTCCTGAGATAAAAAGCCTTCTGTTTCCTTCACCAAAGCTTTCAGGGGATCATTTGCAATCGTTTGGCACCATTTTTGAGTGAATTGCCAAAAGTCAGATTTTTGCTGAAATTGTGACCCCGGGGCTTAGGGATTTTTCAAAAAAATCTTTTTCCGCCAGTTAACTTTCTGAGGGCTGATTTCGTGTCCTGTGATAAAAAGCCTTCTGTTTCCTTCACCAAAGCTTTCAGGGGAGCATTTGCAAGCGTTTGGCACCACTTTTGAGTGAATTGCCAAAAGTCAGATTTTTGCTGAAATTGTGACCCCGGGGCTTAGGGATTTTTCAAAAAAATCTTTTTCCGCCGGTTAACTTTCTGAGGGCTGATTTCTTCTCCTGTCATAAAAAGCCTTCTGTTTCGACAGCCAAACCTTTCTGGGGAGCATTTGCAAGCATTTGGCACCATTTTTGAGTGATTTGCCAAAAGTCAGATTTTTTCTGAAATTGTGACCCCGGGGCTTAGGGATTTTTCAAAAAAATCTTTTTCCGCCGGTTAACTTTCTGAGGGCTGATTTCTTCTCCTGTGATAAAAAGCCTTCTGTTTCGACAGCCAAACCTTTCAGGGGATCATTTGCAAGCGTTTGGCACCATTTTTGAGTGAATTGCCAAAAGTCAGATTTTTGCTGAAATTGTGACCCTGGGGCTTAGGGATTTTTCAAAAAAATCTTTTTCCGCCGGTTAACTTTCTGAGGGCTGATTTCCTGTCCTGTGATAAAAAGCCTTCTGTTTCGACAGCCAAACCTTTCTGGGGAGCATTTGCAAGCATTTGGCACCATTTTTGAGTGATTTGCCAAAAGTCAGATTTTTTCTGAAATTGTGACCCCGGGGCTTAGGGATTTTTCAAAAAAATCTTTTTCCGCCGGTTAACTTTCTGAGGGCTGATTTCTTCTCCTGTGATAAAAAGCCTTCTGTTTCGACAGCCAAACATATCAGGGGAGCATTTGCAAGCGTTTGGCACCATTTTTGAGTGAATTGCCAAAAGTCAGATTTTTTCTGAAATTGTGACCCCGGGGCTTAGGGATTTTTCAAAAAAATCTTTTTCCGCCGGTTAACTTTCTGAGGGCTGATTTCCTGTCCTGTGATAAAAAGCCTTCTGTTTCGACAGCCAAACCTTTAAGGGGATCATTTGCAATCGTTTGGCACCATTTTTGAGTGAATTGCCAAAAGTCAGATTTTTGCTGAAATTGTGACCCCGGGGCTTAGGGATTTTTCAAAAAAATCTTTTTCCGCCGGTTAACTTTCTGAGGGCTGATTTCTTCTCCTGTGATAAAAAGCCTTCTGTTTCGACAGCCAAACCTTTCAGGGGATCATTTGCAAGCGTTTGGCACCATTTTTGAGTGAATTGCCAAAAGTCAGATTTTTTCTGAAATTGTGACCCCGGGGCTTAGGGATTTTTCAAAAAAATCTTTTTCCGCCGGTTAACTTTCTGAGGGCTGATTTCTTCTCCTGTGATAAAAAGCCTTCTGTTTTGACAGCCAAACCTTTCAGGGGATCATTTGCAAGCGTTCGGCACCATTTTTGAGTGAATTGCCAAAAGTCAGATTTTTTTCTGAAATCGTGACCCCGGGGTTTAGGGATTTTTCAAAAAAATCTTTTTCCGCCGGTTAACTTTCTGAGGGCTGATTTCTTCTCCTGTGATTAAAAGCCTTCTGTTTTGACAGCCAAACCTTTCAGGGGATCATTTGCAAGCGTTTGGCACCATTTTTGAGTGAATTGCCAAAAGTCAGATTTTTGCTGAAATTGTGACCCTGGGGCTTAGGGATTTTTCAAAAAAATCTTTTTCCGCCGGTTAACTTTCTGAGGGCTGATTTCCTGTCCTGTGATAAAAAGCCTTCTGTTTCGACAGCCAAACATTTCTGGGGATCATTTGCAAGCATTTGGCACCATTTTTGAGTGATTTGCCAAAAGTCAGAGTTTTTCTGAAATTGTGACCCCGGGGCTTAGGGATTTTCCAAAAAATTCTTTTTCCGCCGGTTAACTTTCTGAGGGCTGATTTCTTCTGTGATAAAAAGCCTTCTGTTTCGACAGCCAAACCTTTCAGGGGATCATTTGCAAGCGTTTGGCACCATTTTTGAGTGAATTGCCAAAAGTCAGATTTTTGCTGAAATTGTGACCCCGGGGCTTAGGGATTTTTCAAAAAAATCTTTTTCCGCCGGTTAACTTTCTGAGGGCTGATTTCCTGTCCTGTGATAAAAAGCCTTCTGTTTCGACAGCCAAACCTTTAAGGGGATCATTTGCAATCGTTTGGCACCATTTTTGAGTGAATTGCCAAAAGTCAGATTTTTGCTGAAATTGTGACCCCGGGGCTTAGGGATTTTTCAAAAAAATCTTTTTCCGCCGGTTAACTTTCTGAGGGCTGATTTCTTCTCCTGTGATAAAAAGCCTTCTGTTTCGACAGCCAAACCTTTCAGGGGATCATTTGCAAGCGTTCGGCACCATTTTTGAGTGAATTGCCAAAAGTCAGATTTTTTTCTGAAATCGTGACCCCGGGGTTTAGGGATTTTTCAAAAAAATCTTTTTCCGCCGGTTAACTTTCTGAGGGCTGATTTCTTCTCCTGTGATTAAAAGCCTTCTGTTTTGACAGCCAAACCTTTCAGGGGATCATTTGCAAGCGTTTGGCACCATTTTTGAGTGAATTGCCAAAAGTCAGATTTTTGCTGAAATTGTGACCCCGGGGCTTAGGGATTTTTCAAAAAAATCTTTTTCCGCCGGTTAACTTTCTGAGGGCTGATTTCTTCTCCTGTGATAAAAAGCCTTCTGTTTCGACAGCCAAACCTTTCAGGGGATCATTTGCAAGCGTTTGGCACCATTTTTGAGTGAATTGCCAAAAGTCAGATTTTTTCTGAAATTGTGACCCTGGGGCTCAGGGATTTTTCAAAAAAATCTTTTTCCGCCGGTTAACTTTCTGAGGGCTGATTTCTTCTCCTGAGATAAAAAGCCTTCTGTTTCCTTCACCAAAGCTTTCAGGGGATCATTTGCAAGCGTTTGGCACCATTTTTGAGTGAATTGCCAAAAGTCAGATCTTTTCTGAAATTCTGACCCCGGGGCTTAGGCATTTTTCAAAAAAATCTTTTTCCGCCAGTTAACTTTCTGAGGGCTGATTTCTTCTCCTGTGATAAAAAGCCTTCTGTTTCGACCCCCAAACCTTTCAGGGGCTCATTTGCAAGCGTTTGGCACCATTTTTGAGTGAATTGCCAAAAGTCAGATTTTTTCTGAAATTGTGACCCTGGGGCTCAGGGATTTTTCAAAAAAATCTTTTTCCGCCAATTAACTTTCTGAGGGCTGATTTCTTCTCCTGAGATAAAAAGCCTTCTGTTTCCTTCACCAAAGCTTTCAGGGGATCATTTGCAAGCGTTTGGCACCATTTTTGAGTGAATTGCCAAAAGTCTGGTTTTTGCTGAAATTGTGACCCCGGGGCTTAGGGATTTTTTCAAAAAAATATTTTTCCGCCAGTTAACTTTCTGAGGGCTGATTTCCTGTCCTGTGATAAAAAGCCTTCTGTTTCCTTCACCAAAGCTTTCAGGGGAGCATTTGCAAGCATTTGGCACCATTTTTGAGTGATTTGCCAAAAGTCAGATTTTTTCTGAAATTGTGACCCCGGGGCTTAGGGATTTTTCAAAAAAATCTTTTTCCGCCGGTTAACTTTCTGAGGGCTGATTTCTTCTCCTGTGATAAAAAGCCTTCTGTTTCGACAGCCAAACCTTTCAGGGGATCATTTGCAAGCGTTTGGCACCATTTTTGAGTGAATTGCCAAAAGTCAGATTTTTGCTGAAATTGTGACCCTGGGGCTTAGGGATTTTTCAAAAAAATCTTTTTCCGCCGGTTAACTTTCTGAGGGCTGATTTCCTGTCCTGTGATAAAAAGCCTTCTGTTTCGACAGCCAAACCTTTCTGGGGAGCATTTGCAAGCATTTGGCACCATTTTTGAGTGATTTGCCAAAAGTCAGATTTTTTCTGAAATTGTGACCCCGGGGCTTAGGGATTTTTCAAAAAAATCTTTTTCCGCCGGTTAACTTTCTGAGGGCTGATTTCTTCTCCTGTGATAAAAAGCCTTCTGTTTCGACAGCCAAACATATCAGGGGAGCATTTGCAAGCGTTTGGCACCATTTTTGAGTGAATTGCCAAAAGTCAGATTTTTTCTGAAATTGTGACCCCGGGGCTTAGGGATTTTTCAAAAAAATCTTTTTCCGCCGGTTAACTTTCTGAGGGCTGATTTCCTGTCCTGTGATAAAAAGCCTTCTGTTTCGACAGCCAAACCTTTAAGGGGATCATTTGCAATCGTTTGGCACCATTTTTGAGTGAATTGCCAAAAGTCAGATTTTTGCTGAAATTGTGACCCCGGGGCTTAGGGATTTTTCAAAAAAATCTTTTTCCGCCGGTTAACTTTCTGAGGGCTGATTTCTTCTCCTGTGATAAAAAGCCTTCTGTTTCGACAGCCAAACCTTTCAGGGGATCATTTGCAAGCGTTTGGCACCATTTTTGAGTGAATTGCCAAAAGTCAGATTTTTTCTGAAATTGTGACCCCGGGGCTTAGGGATTTTTCAAAAAAATCTTTTTCCGCCGGTTAACTTTCTGAGGGCTGATTTCTTCTCCTGTGATAAAAAGCCTTCTGTTTTGACAGCCAAACCTTTCAGGGGATCATTTGCAAGCGTTCGGCACCATTTTTGAGTGAATTGCCAAAAGTCAGATTTTTTTCTGAAATCGTGACCCCGGGGTTTAGGGATTTTTCAAAAAAATCTTTTTCCGCCGGTTAACTTTCTGAGGGCTGATTTCTTCTCCTGTGATTAAAAGCCTTCTGTTTTGACAGCCAAACCTTTCAGGGGATCATTTGCAAGCGTTTGGCACCATTTTTGAGTGAATTGCCAAAAGTCAGATTTTTGCTGAAATTGTGACCCTGGGGCTTAGGGATTTTTCAAAAAAATCTTTTTCCGCCGGTTAACTTTCTGAGGGCTGATTTCCTGTCCTGTGATAAAAAGCCTTCTGTTTCGACAGCCAAACATTTCTGGGGATCATTTGCAAGCATTTGGCACCATTTTTGAGTGATTTGCCAAAAGTCAGAGTTTTTCTGAAATTGTGACCCCGGGGCTTAGGGATTTTCCAAAAAATTCTTTTTCCGCCGGTTAACTTTCTGAGGGCTGATTTCTTCTGTGATAAAAAGCCTTCTGTTTCGACAGCCAAACCTTTCAGGGGATCATTTGCAAGCGTTTGGCACCATTTTTGAGTGAATTGCCAAAAGTCAGATTTTTGCTGAAATTGTGACCCCGGGGCTTAGGGATTTTTCAAAAAAATCTTTTTCCGCCGGTTAACTTTCTGAGGGCTGATTTCCTGTCCTGTGATAAAAAGCCTTCTGTTTCGACAGCCAAACCTTTAAGGGGATCATTTGCAATCGTTTGGCACCATTTTTGAGTGAATTGCCAAAAGTCAGATTTTTGCTGAAATTGTGACCCCGGGGCTTAGGGATTTTTCAAAAAAATCTTTTTCCGCCGGTTAACTTTCTGAGGGCTGATTTCTTCTCCTGTGATAAAAAGCCTTCTGTTTCGACAGCCAAACCTTTCAGGGGATCATTTGCAAGCGTTCGGCACCATTTTTGAGTGAATTGCCAAAAGTCAGATTTTTTTCTGAAATCGTGACCCCGGGGTTTAGGGATTTTTCAAAAAAATCTTTTTCCGCCGGTTAACTTTCTGAGGGCTGATTTCTTCTCCTGTGATTAAAAGCCTTCTGTTTCGACAGCCAAACCTTTCAGGGGATCATTTGCAAGCGTTCGGCACCATTTTTGAGTGAATTGCCAAAAGTCAGATTTTTTTCTGAAATCGTGACCCCGGGGTTTAGGGATTTTTCAAAAAAATCTTTTTCCGCCGGTTAACTTTCTGAGGGCTGATTTCTTCTCCTGTGATTAAAAGCCTTCTGTTTTGACAGCCAAACCTTTCAGGGGATCATTTGCAAGCGTTTGGCACCATTTTTGAGTGAATTGCCAAAAGTCAGATTTTTGCTGAAATTGTGACCCCGGGGCTTAGGGATTTTTCAAAAAAATCTTTTTCCGCCGGTTAACTTTCTGAGGGCTGATTTCTTCTCCTGTGATAAAAAGCCTTCTGTTTCGACAGCCAAACCTTTCAGGGGATCATTTGCAAGCGTTTGGCACCATTTTTGAGTGAATTGCCAAAAGTCAGATTTTTTCTGAAATTGTGACCCTGGGGCTCAGGGATTTTTCAAAAAAATCTTTTTCCGCCGGTTAACTTTCTGAGGGCTGATTTCTTCTCCTGAGATAAAAAGCCTTCTGTTTCCTTCACCAAAGCTTTCAGGGGATCATTTGCAAGCGTTTGGCACCATTTTTGAGTGAATTGCCAAAAGTCAGATCTTTTCTGAAATTCTGACCCCGGGGCTTAGGCATTTTTCAAAAAAATCTTTTTCCGCCAGTTAACTTTCTGAGGGCTGATTTCTTCTCCTGTGATAAAAAGCCTTCTGTTTCGACCCCCAAACCTTTCAGGGGCTCATTTGCAAGCGTTTGGCACCATTTTTGAGTGAATTGCCAAAAGTCAGATTTTTTCTGAAATTGTGACCCTGGGGCTCAGGGATTTTTCAAAAAAATCTTTTTCCGCCAATTAACTTTCTGAGGGCTGATTTCTTCTCCTGAGATAAAAAGCCTTCTGTTTCCTTCACCAAAGCTTTCAGGGGATCATTTGCAAGCGTTTGGCACCATTTTTGAGTGAATTGCCAAAAGTCTGGTTTTTGCTGAAATTGTGACCCCGGGGCTTAGGGATTTTTTCAAAAAAATATTTTTCCGCCAGTTAACTTTCTGAGGGCTGATTTCCTGTCCTGTGATAAAAAGCCTTCTGTTTCCTTCACCAAAGCTTTCAGGGGAGCATTTGCAAGCATTTGGCACCATTTTTGAGTGATTTGCCAAAAGTCAGATTTTTTCTGAAATTGTGACCCCGGGGCTTAGGGATTTTTCAAAAAAATCTTTTTCCGCCGGTTAACTTTCTGAGGGCTGATTTCTTCTCCTGTGATAAAAAGCCTTCTGTTTCGACAGCCAAACCTTTCAGGGGATCATTTGCAAGCGTTTGGCACCATTTTTGAGTGAATTGCCAAAAGTCAGATTTTTGCTGAAATTGTGACCCTGGGGCTTAGGGATTTTTCAAAAAAATCTTTTTCCGCCGGTTAACTTTCTGAGGGCTGATTTCCTGTCCTGTGATAAAAAGCCTTCTGTTTCGACAGCCAAACCTTTCTGGGGAGCATTTGCAAGCATTTGGCACCATTTTTGAGTGATTTGCCAAAAGTCAGATTTTTTCTGAAATTGTGACCCCGGGGCTTAGGGATTTTTCAAAAAAATCTTTTTCCGCCGGTTAACTTTCTGAGGGCTGATTTCTTCTCCTGTGATAAAAAGCCTTCTGTTTCGACAGCCAAACATATCAGGGGAGCATTTGCAAGCGTTTGGCACCATTTTTGAGTGAATTGCCAAAAGTCAGATTTTTTCTGAAATTGTGACCCCGGGGCTTAGGGATTTTTCAAAAAAATCTTTTTCCGCCGGTTAACTTTCTGAGGGCTGATTTCCTGTCCTGTGATAAAAAGCCTTCTGTTTCGACAGCCAAACCTTTAAGGGGATCATTTGCAATCGTTTGGCACCATTTTTGAGTGAATTGCCAAAAGTCAGATTTTTGCTGAAATTGTGACCCCGGGGCTTAGGGATTTTTCAAAAAAATCTTTTTCCGCCGGTTAACTTTCTGAGGGCTGATTTCTTCTCCTGTGATAAAAAGCCTTCTGTTTCGACAGCCAAACCTTTCAGGGGATCATTTGCAAGCGTTTGGCACCATTTTTGAGTGAATTGCCAAAAGTCAGATTTTTTCTGAAATTGTGACCCCGGGGCTTAGGGATTTTTCAAAAAAATCTTTTTCCGCCGGTTAACTTTCTGAGGGCTGATTTCTTCTCCTGTGATAAAAAGCCTTCTGTTTTGACAGCCAAACCTTTCAGGGGATCATTTGCAAGCGTTCGGCACCATTTTTGAGTGAATTGCCAAAAGTCAGATTTTTTTCTGAAATCGTGACCCCGGGGTTTAGGGATTTTTCAAAAAAATCTTTTTCCGCCGGTTAACTTTCTGAGGGCTGATTTCTTCTCCTGTGATTAAAAGCCTTCTGTTTTGACAGCCAAACCTTTCAGGGGATCATTTGCAAGCGTTTGGCACCATTTTTGAGTGAATTGCCAAAAGTCAGATTTTTGCTGAAATTGTGACCCTGGGGCTTAGGGATTTTTCAAAAAAATCTTTTTCCGCCGGTTAACTTTCTGAGGGCTGATTTCCTGTCCTGTGATAAAAAGCCTTCTGTTTCGACAGCCAAACATTTCTGGGGATCATTTGCAAGCATTTGGCACCATTTTTGAGTGATTTGCCAAAAGTCAGAGTTTTTCTGAAATTGTGACCCCGGGGCTTAGGGATTTTCCAAAAAATTCTTTTTCCGCCGGTTAACTTTCTGAGGGCTGATTTCTTCTGTGATAAAAAGCCTTCTGTTTCGACAGCCAAACCTTTCAGGGGATCATTTGCAAGCGTTTGGCACCATTTTTGAGTGAATTGCCAAAAGTCAGATTTTTGCTGAAATTGTGACCCCGGGGCTTAGGGATTTTTCAAAAAAATCTTTTTCCGCCGGTTAACTTTCTGAGGGCTGATTTCCTGTCCTGTGATAAAAAGCCTTCTGTTTCGACAGCCAAACCTTTAAGGGGATCATTTGCAATCGTTTGGCACCATTTTTGAGTGAATTGCCAAAAGTCAGATTTTTGCTGAAATTGTGACCCCGGGGCTTAGGGATTTTTCAAAAAAATCTTTTTCCGCCGGTTAACTTTCTGAGGGCTGATTTCTTCTCCTGTGATAAAAAGCCTTCTGTTTCGACAGCCAAACCTTTCAGGGGATCATTTGCAAGCGTTCGGCACCATTTTTGAGTGAATTGCCAAAAGTCAGATTTTTTTCTGAAATCGTGACCCCGGGGTTTAGGGATTTTTCAAAAAAATCTTTTTCCGCAGGTTAACTTTCTGAGGGCTGATTTCTTCTCCTGTGATTAAAAGCCTTCTGTTTTGACAGCCAAACCTTTCAGGGGATCATTTGCAAGCGTTTGGCACCATTTTTGAGTGAATTGCCAAAAGTCAGATTTTTGCTGAAATTGTGACCCCGGGGCTTAGGGATTTTTCAAAAAAATCTTTTTCCGCCGGTTAACTTTCTGAGGGCTGATTTCTTCTCCTGTGATAAAAAGCCTTCTGTTTCGACAGCCAAACCTTTCAGGGGATCATTTGCAAGCGTTTGGCACTATTTTTGAGTGAATTGCCAAAAGTCTGGTTTTTGCTGAAATTGTGACCCCGGGGCTTAGGGATTTTTTCAAAAAAATATTTTTCCGCCAGTTAACTTTCTGAGGGCTGATTTCCTGTCCTGTGATAAAAAGCCTTCTGTTTCCTTCACCAAAGCTTTCAGGGGAGCATTTGCAAGCATTTGGCACCATTTTTGAGTGATTTGCCAAAAGTCAGATTTTTTCTGAAATTGTGACCCCGGGGCTTAGGGATTTTTCAAAAAAATCTTTTTCCGCCGGTTAACTTTCTGAGGGCTGATTTCTTCTCCTGTGATAAAAAGCCTTCTGTTTCGACAGCCAAACCTTTCAGGGGATCATTTGCAAGCGTTTGGCACCATTTTTGAGTGAATTGCCAAAAGTCAGATTTTTGCTGAAATTGTGACCCTGGGGCTTAGGGATTTTTCAAAAAAATCTTTTTCCGCCGGTTAACTTTCTGAGGGCTGATTTCCTGTCCTGTGATAAAAAGCCTTCTGTTTCGACAGCCAAACCTTTCTGGGGAGCATTTGCAAGCATTTGGCACCATTTTTGAGTGATTTGCCAAAAGTCAGATTTTTTCTGAAATTGTGACCCCGGGGCTTAGGGATTTTTCAAAAAAATCTTTTTCCGCCGGTTAACTTTCTGAGGGCTGATTTCTTCTCCTGTGATAAAAAGCCTTCTGTTTCGACAGCCAAACATATCAGGGGAGCATTTGCAAGCGTTTGGCACCATTTTTGAGTGAATTGCCAAAAGTCAGATTTTTTCTGAAATTGTGACCCCGGGGCTTAGGGATTTTTCAAAAAAATCTTTTTCCGCCGGTTAACTTTCTGAGGGCTGATTTCCTGTCCTGTGATAAAAAGCCTTCTGTTTCGACAGCCAAACCTTTAAGGGGATCATTTGCAATCGTTTGGCACCATTTTTGAGTGAATTGCCAAAAGTCAGATTTTTGCTGAAATTGTGACCCCGGGGCTTAGGGATTTTTCAAAAAAATCTTTTTCCGCCGGTTAACTTTCTGAGGGCTGATTTCTTCTCCTGTGATAAAAAGCCTTCTGTTTCGACAGCCAAACCTTTCAGGGGATCATTTGCAAGCGTTTGGCACCATTTTTGAGTGAATTGCCAAAAGTCAGATTTTTTCTGAAATTGTGACCCCGGGGCTTAGGGATTTTTCAAAAAAATCTTTTTCCGCCGGTTAACTTTCTGAGGGCTGATTTCTTCTCCTGTGATAAAAAGCCTTCTGTTTTGACAGCCAAACCTTTCAGGGGATCATTTGCAAGCGTTCGGCACCATTTTTGAGTGAATTGCCAAAAGTCAGATTTTTTTCTGAAATCGTGACCCCGGGGTTTAGGGATTTTTCAAAAAAATCTTTTTCCGCCGGTTAACTTTCTGAGGGCTGATTTCTTCTCCTGTGATTAAAAGCCTTCTGTTTTGACAGCCAAACCTTTCAGGGGATCATTTGCAAGCGTTTGGCACCATTTTTGAGTGAATTGCCAAAAGTCAGATTTTTGCTGAAATTGTGACCCTGGGGCTTAGGGATTTTTCAAAAAAATCTTTTTCCGCCGGTTAACTTTCTGAGGGCTGATTTCCTGTCCTGTGATAAAAAGCCTTCTGTTTCGACAGCCAAACATTTCTGGGGATCATTTGCAAGCATTTGGCACCATTTTTGAGTGATTTGCCAAAAGTCAGAGTTTTTCTGAAATTGTGACCCCGGGGCTTAGGGATTTTCCAAAAAATTCTTTTTCCGCCGGTTAACTTTCTGAGGGCTGATTTCTTCTGTGATAAAAAGCCTTCTGTTTCGACAGCCAAACCTTTCAGGGGATCATTTGCAAGCGTTTGGCACCATTTTTGAGTGAATTGCCAAAAGTCAGATTTTTGCTGAAATTGTGACCCCGGGGCTTAGGGATTTTTCAAAAAAATCTTTTTCCGCCGGTTAACTTTCTGAGGGCTGATTTCCTGTCCTGTGATAAAAAGCCTTCTGTTTCGACAGCCAAACCTTTAAGGGGATCATTTGCAATCGTTTGGCACCATTTTTGAGTGAATTGCCAAAAGTCAGATTTTTGCTGAAATTGTGACCCCGGGGCTTAGGGATTTTTCAAAAAAATCTTTTTCCGCCGGTTAACTTTCTGAGGGCTGATTTCTTCTCCTGTGATAAAAAGCCTTCTGTTTCGACAGCCAAACCTTTCAGGGGATCATTTGCAAGCGTTCGGCACCATTTTTGAGTGAATTGCCAAAAGTCAGATTTTTTTCTGAAATCGTGACCCCGGGGTTTAGGGATTTTTCAAAAAAATCTTTTTCCGCCGGTTAACTTTCTGAGGGCTGATTTCTTCTCCTGTGATTAAAAGCCTTCTGTTTTGACAGCCAAACCTTTCAGGGGATCATTTGCAAGCGTTTGGCACCATTTTTGAGTGAATTGCCAAAAGTCAGATTTTTGCTGAAATTGTGACCCCGGGGCTTAGGGATTTTTCAAAAAAATCTTTTTCCGCCGGTTAACTTTCTGAGGGCTGATTTCTTCTCCTGTGATAAAAAGCCTTCTGTTTCGACAGCCAAACCTTTCAGGGGATCATTTGCAAGCGTTTGGCACCATTTTTGAGTGAATTGCCAAAAGTCAGATTTTTTCTGAAATTGTGACCCTGGGGCTCAGGGATTTTTCAAAAAAATCTTTTTCCGCCGGTTAACTTTCTGAGGGCTGATTTCTTCTCCTGAGATAAAAAGCCTTCTGTTTCCTTCACCAAAGCTTTCAGGGGATCATTTGCAAGCGTTTGGCACCATTTTTGAGTGAATTGCCAAAAGTCAGATCTTTTCTGAAATTCTGACCCCGGGGCTTAGGCATTTTTCAAAAAAATCTTTTTCCGCCAGTTAACTTTCTGAGGGCTGATTTCTTCTCCTGTGATAAAAAGCCTTCTGTTTCGACCCCCAAACCTTTCAGGGGCTCATTTGCAAGCGTTTGGCACCATTTTTGAGTGAATTGCCAAAAGTCAGATTTTTTCTGAAATTGTGACCCTGGGGCTCAGGGATTTTTCAAAAAAATCTTTTTCCGCCAATTAACTTTCTGAGGGCTGATTTCTTCTCCTGAGATAAAAAGCCTTCTGTTTCCTTCACCAAAGCTTTCAGGGGATCATTTGCAAGCGTTTGGCACCATTTTTGAGTGAATTGCCAAAAGTCTGGTTTTTGCTGAAATTGTGACCCCGGGGCTTAGGGATTTTTTCAAAAAAATATTTTTCCGCCAGTTAACTTTCTGAGGGCTGATTTCCTGTCCTGTGATAAAAAGCCTTCTGTTTCCTTCACCAAAGCTTTCAGGGGAGCATTTGCAAGCGTTTGGCACCACTTTTGAGTGAATTGCCAAAAGTCAGATTTTTGCTGAAATTGTGACCCCGGGGCTTAGGGATTTTTCAAAAAAATCTTTTTCCGCCGGTTAACTTTCTGAGGGCTGATTTCTTCTCCTGTGATTAAAAGCCTTCTGTTTCGACAGCCAAACCTTTCTGGGGAGCATTTGCAAGCATTTGGCACCATTTTTGAGTGATTTGCCAAAAGTCAGATTTTTTCTGAAATTGTGACCCCGGGGCTTAGGGATTTTTCAAAAAAATCTTTTTCCGCCGGTTAACTTTCTGAGGGCTGATTTCTTCTCCTGTGATAAAAAGCCTTCTGTTTCGACAGCCAAACCTTTCAGGGGATCATTTGCAAGCGTTTGGCACCATTTTTGAGTGAATTGCCAAAAGTCAGATTTTTGCTGAAATTGTGACCCCGGGGCTTAGGGATTTTTCAAAAAAATCTTTTTCCGCCGGTTAACTTTCTGAGGGCTGATTTCCTGTCCTGTGATAAAAAGCCTTCTGTTTCGACAGCCAAACCTTTAAGGGGATCATTTGCAATCGTTTGGCACCATTTTTGAGTGAATTGCCAAAAGTCAGATTTTTGCTGAAATTGTGACCCCGGGGCTTAGGGATTTTTCAAAAAAATCTTTTTCCGCCGGTTAACTTTCTGAGGGCTGATTTCTTCTCCTGTGATAAAAAGCCTTCTGTTTCGACAGCCAAACCTTTCAGGGGATCATTTGCAAGCGTTTGGCACCATTTTTGAGTGAATTGCCAAAAGTCAGATTTTTTCTGAAATTGTGACCCCGGGGCTTAGGGATTTTTCAAAAAAATCTTTTTCCGCCCGTTAACTTTCTGAGGGCTGATTTCTTCTCCTGTGATAAAAAGCCTTCTGTTTTGACAGCCAAACCTTACAGGGGATCATTTGCAAGCGTTCGGCACCATTTTTGAGTGAATTGCCAAAAGTCAGATTTTTTTCTGAAATCGTGACCCCGGGGTTTAGGGATTTTTCAAAAAAATCTTTTTCCGCCGGTTAACTTTCTGAGGGCTGATTTCTTCTCCTGTGATTAAAAGCCTTCTGTTTTGACAGCCAAACCTTTCAGGGGATCATTTGCAAGCGTTTGGCACCATTTTTGAGTGAATTGCCAAAAGTCAGATTTTTGCTGAAATTGTGACCCCGGGGCTTAGGGATTTTTCAAAAAAATCTTTTTCCGCCGGTTAACTTTCTGAGGGCTGATTTCTTCTCCTGTGATAAAAAGCCTTCTGTTTCGACAGCCAAACCTTTCATGGGATCATTTGGAAGCGTTTGGCACCATTTTTGAGTGAATTGCCAAAAGTCAGATTTTTTCTGAAATTGTGACCCTGGGGCTCAGGGATTTTTCAAAAAAATCTTTTTCCGCCGGTTAACTTTCTGAGGGCTGATTTCTTCTCCTGAAATAAAAAGCCTTCCTTTTCCTTCACCAAAGCTTTCAGGGGATCATTTGCAAGCGTTTGGCACCATTTTTGAGTGAATTGCCAAAAGTCTGGTTTTTGCTGAAATTGTGACCCCGGGGCTTAGGGATTTTTTCAAAAAAATATTTTTCCGCCAGTTAACTTTCTGAGGGCTGATTTCTTCTCCTGTGATAAAAAGCCTTCTGTTTCGACAGCCAAACCTTTCAGGGGATCATTTGCAAGCGTTTGGCACCATTTTTGAGTGAATTGCCAAAAGTCAGATTGTTTCTGAAATTGTGACCCTGGGGCTCAGGGATTTTTCAAAAAAATCTTTTTCCGCCAGTTAACTTTCTGAGGGCTGATTTCTTCTCCTGAGATAAAAAGCCTTCTGTTTCCTTCACCAAAGCTTTCAGGGGATCATTTGCAAGCGTTTGGCACCATTTTTGAGTGAATTGCCAAAAGTCTGGTTTTTGCTGAAATTGTGACCCCGGGGCTTAGGGATTTTTTCAAAAAAATATTTTTCCGCCAGTTAACTTTCTGAGGGCTGATTTCGTGTCCTGTGATAAAAAGCCTTCTGTTTCCTTCACCAAAGCTTTCAGGGGAGCATTTGCAAGCGTTTGGCACCACTTTTGAGTGAATTGCCAAAAGTCAGATTTTTGCTGAAATTGTGACTCCGGGGCTTAGGGATTTTTCAAAAAAATGTTTTTCCGCCGGTTAACTTTCTGAGGGCTGATTTCGTGTCCTGTGATAAAAAGCCTTCTGTTTCGACAGCCAAACCTTTCTGGGGAGCATTTGCAAGCATTTGGAACCATTTTTGAGTGATTTGCCAAAAGTCAGATTTTTTCTGAAATTGTGACCCCGGGGCTTAGGGATTTTTCAAAAAAATGTTTTTCCGCCGGTTAACTTTCTGAGGGGTGTTTTCTAGCAATGTGATAAAAAGCCTTCTGTTTTGACAGCCAAACCTTTCAGGGGATCACTTGCAAGCGTTTGGCACCATTTTTAAGTGAATTGCCAAAAGTCAGATTTTTTCTGAAATTGTGACCCCGGGGCTTAGGGATTTTTCAAAAAAAAAATTTTCCGCCGGTTAAGTTGCTGAGGGCTGATTTCTTCTCCTGTGATAAAAAGCCTTCTGTTTCGACAGCCAAACCTTTAAGGGGATCATTTGCAAGCGTTTGGCACCATTTTTGAGTGAATTGCCAAAAGTCAGATTTTTGACGAAATTGTGACCCCGGGGCTTAGGGATTTTTTCAAAAAAATATTTTTCTGCTTGTTAACTTTCTGAGGGCTGATTTCTTGTCCTGTGATAAAAAGCCTTCTGTTTCCATCACCAAAGCTTTCAGGGGAACATTTGCAAACGTTTGGCACAATTTTCGAGTGAATTGCCAAAAGTCAGATTTTTGCTGAAATTGTGACCCCGGGGATTAGGGATTTTTTCAAAAAAATCTTTTTCCGCCGGATAAGTTGCTGAGGGCTGTTTTCTTGTAATGTGATAAAAAGCCTTCTGTTTCGACAGCCAAACCTTTAAGGGGATCATTTGCAATCGTTTGGCACCATTTTTGAGTGAATTGCCAAAAGTCAGATTTTTTCTGAAATTGTGACCTAGGGGCTTAGGGATTTTTCAAAAAAATCTTTTTCCGCCGGTTAAGTTGCTGAGGGCTGATTTCTTCTCCTGTGATAAAAAGCCTTCTGTTTCGACAGCCAAACCTTTCAGGGGATCATTTGCAAGCGTTTGGCACCATTTTTGAGTGTATTGCCAAAAGTCAGATTTTTTCTGAAATTGTGACCCCGGGGCTTAGGGATTTTTCAAAAAAATCTTTTTCCGCCGGTTAACTTTCTGAGTGCTGATTTCTTGTCCTGTGATAAAAAGCCTTCTGTTTCCATCACCAAAGCTTTCAGGGGAACATTTGCAAACGTTTGGCACAATTTTCGAGTGAATTGCCAAAAGTCAGATTTTTGCTGAAATTGTGACCCCGGGGATTAGGGATTTTTTCAAAAAAATCTTTTTCCGCCGGATAAGTTGCTGAGGGCTGTTTTCTTGTAATGTGATAAAAAGCCTTCTGTTTCGACAGCCAAACCTTTAAGGGGATCATTTGCAATCGTTTGGCACCATTTTTGAGTGAATTGCCAAAAGTCTGGTTTTTGCTGAAATTGTGACCCCGGGGCTTAGGGATTTTTCAAAAAAATCTTTTTCCGCCGGTTAACTTTCTGAGGGCTGATTTCTTCTCCTGTTATAAAAAGCCTTCTGTTTCCATCACCAAAGCTTTCAGGGGATCATTTGCAAGCGTTTGGCACCATTTTTGAGTGAATTGCCAAAAGTCAGATTTTTTCTGAAATTGTGACCTAGGGGCTTAGGGATTTTTCAAAAAAATCTTTTTCCGCCGGTTAACTTTCTGAGGGCTGATTTCTTCTCCTGTCATAAAAAGCCTTCTGTTTCGACAGCCAAACCTTTCTGGGGAGCATTTGCAAGCATTTGGCACCATTTTTGAGTGATTTGCCAAAAGTCAGATTTTTTCTGAAATTGTGACCCCGGGGCTTAGGGATTTTTCAAAAAAATGTTTTTCCGCCGGTTAACTTTCTGAGGGGTGTTTTCTAGCAATGTGATAAAAAGCCTTCTGTTTTGACAGCCAAACCTTTCAGGGGATCACTTGCAAGCGTTTGGCACCATTTTTAAGTGAATTGCCAAAAGTCAGATTTTTTCTGAAATTGTGACCCCGGGGCTTAGGGATTTTTCAAAAAAAAAATTTTCCGCCGGTTAAGTTGCTGAGGGCTGATTTCTTCTCCTGTGATAAAAAGCCTTCTGTTTCGACAGCCAAACCTTTAAGGGGATCATTTGCAAGCGTTTGGCACCATTTTTGAGTGAATTGCCAAAAGTCAGATTTTTGACGAAATTGTGACCCCGGGGCTTAGGGATTTTTTCAAAAAAATATTTTTCTGCTTGTTAACTTTCTGAGGGCTGATTTCTTGTCCTGTGATAAAAAGCCTTCTGTTTCCATCACCAAAGCTTTCAGGGGAACATTTGCAAACGTTTGGCACAATTTTCGAGTGAATTGCCAAAAGTCAGATTTTTGCTGAAATTGTGACCCCGGGGATTAGGGATTTTTTCAAAAAAATCTTTTTCCGCCGGATAAGTTGCTGAGGGCTGTTTTCTTGTAATGTGATAAAAAGCCTTCTGTTTCGACAGCCAAACCTTTAAGGGGATCATTTGCAATCGTTTGGCACCATTTTTGAGTGAATTGCCAAAAGTCAGATTTTTTCTGAAATTGTGACCTAGGGGCTTAGGGATTTTTCAAAAAAATCTTTTTCCGCCGGTTAAGTTGCTGAGGGCTGATTTCTTCTCCTGTGATAAAAAGCCTTCTGTTTCGACAGCCAAACCTTTCAGGGGATCATTTGCAAGCGTTTGGCACCATTTTTGAGTGTATTGCCAAAAGTCAGATTTTTTCTGAAATTGTGACCCCGGGGCTTAGGGATTTTTCAAAAAAATCTTTTTCCGCCGGTTAACTTTCTGAGTGCTGATTTCTTATCCTGTGATAAAAAGCCTTCTGTTTCCACCACCAAAGCTTTCAGGGGAACATTTGCAAACGTTTGGCACAATTTTCGAGTGAATTGCCAAAAGTCAGATTTTTGCTGAAATTGTGACCCCGGGGATTAGGGATTTTTTCAAAAAAATCTTTTTCCGCCGAATAAGTTGCTGAGGGCTGTTTTCTTGTAATGTGATAAAAAGCCTTCTGTTTCGACAGCCAAACCTTTAAGGGGATCATTTGCAATCGTTTGGCACCATTTTTGAGTGAATTGCCAAAAGTCAGATTTTTTCTGAAATTGTGACCTAGGGGCTTAGGGATTTTTCAAAAAAATCTTTTTCCGCCGGTTAACTTTCTGAGGGCTGATTTCTTCTCCTGTTATAAAAAGCCTTCTGTTTCCATCACCAAAGCTTTCAGGGGATCATTTGCAAGCGTTTGGCACCATTTTTGAGTGAATTGCCAAAAGTCAGATTTTTTCTGAAATTGTGACCTAGGGGCTTAGGGATTTTTCAAAAAAATCTTTTTCCGCCGGTTAACTTTCTGAGGGCTGATTTCTTCTCCTGTCATAAAAAGCCTTCTGTTTCGACAGCCAAACCTTTCTGGGGAGCATTTGCAAGCATTTGGCACCATTTTTGAGTGATTTGCCAAAAGTCAGATTTTTTCTGAAATTGTGACCCCGGGGCTTAGGGATTTTTCAAAAAAATCTTTTTCCGCCGGTTAACTTTCTGAGGGCTTATTTCTTCTCCTGTGATAAAAAGCCTTCTGTTTCGACAGCCAAAGCTTTCTGGGGATCATTTGCAAGCATTTGGCACCATTTTTGAGTGAATTGCCAAAAGTCAGATTTTTTCTGAAATTGTGACCCCGGGGCTTAGGGATTTTTCAAAAAAATCTTTTTCCGTCGGTTAACTTTCTGAGGGGTGTTTTCTTGCAATGTGATAAAAAGCCTTCTGTTTCGACAGCCAAACCTTTCAGGGGATCATTTGCAAGCGTTTGGCACCATTTTTGAGTGAATTGCCAAAAGTCAGATTTTTTCTGAAATTGTGACCCCGGGGCTTAGGGATATTTTTAAAAAAATCTTTTTCCGCCGGTTAACTTTCTGAGTGCTGATTTCTTGTCCTGTGATAAAAAGCCTTCTGTTTCCATCACCAAAGCTTTCAGGGGAACATTTGCAAACGTTTGGCACAATTTTCGAGTGAATTGCCAAAAGTCAGATTTTTGCTGAAATTGTGACCCCGGGGATTAGGGATTTTTTCAAAAAAATCTTTTTCCGCCGGATAAGTTGCTGAGGGCTGTTTTCTTGTAATGTGATAAAAAGCCTTCTGTTTCGACAGCCAAACCTTTAAGGGGATCATTTGCAATCGTTTGGCACCATTTTTGAGTGAATTGCCAAAAGTCAGATTTTTTCTGAAATTGTGACCTAGGGGCTTAGGGATTTTTCAAAAAAATCTTTTTCCGCCGGTTAACTTTCTGAGGGCTGATTTCTTCTCCTGTTATAAAAAGCCTTCTGTTTCCATCACCAAAGCTTTCAGGGGATCATTTGCAAGCGTTTGGCACCATTTTTGAGTGAATTGCCAAAAGTCAGATTTTTTCTGAAATTGTGACCTAGGGTCTTAGGGATTTTTCAAAAAAATCTTTTTTCGCCGGTTAACTTTCTGAGGGCTGATTTCCTGTCCTGTGATAAAAAGCCTTCTGTTTTGACAGCCAAACCTTTAAGGGGATCATTTGCAATCGTTTGGCACCATTTTTGAGTGAATTGCCAAAAGTCAGATTTTTGCTGAAATTGTGACCCCGGGGCTTAGGGATTTTTTCAAAAAAATCTTTTTCCGCCGGTTAACTTTCTGAGGGCTGATTTCTTGTCCTGTGATAAAAAGCCTTCTGTTTCCTTCACCAAAGTTTTCAGGGGATCATTTGAAAGTGTTTGGCACCACTTTTGAGTGAATTGCCAAAAGTCAGATTTTTTCTGAAATTGTGACCCCGGGGTTTAGGGATTTTTTCAAAAAAATCTTTTTCCGCCGGTTAAGTTTCTGAGGGCTGATTTCTTCTCCTGTGATAAAAAGCCTTCTGTTTCAACCGCCAAACCTTTCTGGGGAGCATTTGCAAGCATTTGGCACCATTTTTGTGTGATTTGCCAAAAGTCAGATTTTTTCTGAAATTGTGACCCCGGGGCTTAGGGATTTTTCAAAAAAATCTTTTTCCGCCGGTTAACTTTCTGAGGGGTGTTTTCTTGCAATGTGATAAAAAGCCTTCTGTTTCGACAGCCAACCCTTTCAGGGGATCATTTGCAAGCGTTTGGCACCATTTTTGAGTGAATTGCCAAAAGTCAGATTTTTGCTGAAATTGTGACCCCGGGGCTTAGGGATTTTTCAAAAAATTTTTTTTCCTCCGGTTAACTTTCTGAGGGCTGATTTCTTCTCCTGTGATAAAAAGCCTTCTGTTTCCATCACCAAAGCTTTCAGGGGAACATTTGCAAACATTTGGCACCATTTTTGAGTTAATTGCCAAAAGTCAGATTTTTGCTGAAATTGTGACCCCGGGGCTTAGGGATTTTTCAAAAAAATCTTTTTCCGCCGGTTAACTTTCTGAGGGCTGATTTCCTGTCCTGTGATAAAAAGCCTTCTGTTTCGACAGCCAAACCTTTAAGGGGATCATTTGCAATCGTTTGGCACCATTTTTGAGTGAATTGCCAAAAGTCAGATTTTTTCTGAAATTGTGACCTAGGGGCTTAGGGATTTTTCAAAAAAATCTTTTTCCGCCGGTTAACTTTCTGAGGGCTGATTTCTTCTCCTGTGATAAAAAGGCTTCTGTTTCCATCACCAAAGCTTTCAGGGGATCATTTGCAAGCGTTTGGCACCATTTTTGAGTGAATTGCCAAAAGTCAGATTTTTTCTGAAATTGTGACCCCGGGGCTTAGGGATTTTTCAAAAAAATCTTTTTCCGCCGGTTAACTTTCTGAGGGGTGTTTTCTTGCAATGTGATAAAAAGCCTTCTGTTTCGACAGCCAACCCTTTCAGGGGATCATTTGCAAGCGTTTGGCACCATTTTTGAGTGAATTGCCAAAAGTCAGATTTTTTCTGAAATTGTGACCCCGGGGCTTAGGGATTTTTCAAAAAAAATTTTTTCCGCCGGTTAACTTTCTGAGGGCTGATTTCTTCTCCTGTGATAAAAAGCCTTCTGTTTCCATCACCAAAGCTTTCAGGGGAACATTTGCAAACGTTTGGCACCATTTTTGAGTGAATTGCCAAAAGTCAGATTTTTGCTGAAATTGTGACCCCGGGGCTTAGGGATTTTTCAAAAAAATCTTTTTCCGCCGGTTAACTTTCTGAGGGCTGATTTCCTGTCCTGTGATAAAAAGCCTTCTGTTTCGACAGCCAAACCTTTAAGGGGATCATTTGCAATCGTTTGGCACCATTTTTGAGTGAATTGCCAAAAGTCAGATTTTTTCTGAAATTGTGACCTAGGGGCTTAGGGATTTTTCAAAAAAATCTTTTTCCGCCGGTTAACTTTCTGAGGGCTGATTTCTTCTCCTGTGATAAAAAGGCTTCTGTTTCCATCACCAAAGCTTTCAGGGGATCATTTGCAAGCGTTTGGCACCATTTTTGAGTGAATTGCCAAAAGTCAGATTTTTGCTGAAATTGTGACCCCGGGGCTTAGGGATTTTTCAAAAAAATCTTTTTCCGCCGGTTAACTTTCTGAGGGCTGATTTCTTCTCCTGTTGTAAAAAGCCTTCTGTTTCCATCACCAAAGCTTTCAGGGGATCATTTGCAAGCGTTTGGCACCACTTTTGAGTGAATTGCCAAAAGTCAGATCTTTTCTGACATTGTGACCACGGGGCTTAGCGATTTTTCAAAAAAATCTTTTTCCTCCGGTTAAGTTCCTGAGGGCTGATTTCTTGTCCTGTGATAAAAAAGCCTTCTGTTTCGACCGCCAAACATTTCAGGGGAGCATTTGCAAGTGTTTGGCACCATTTTTGAGTGAATTGCCAAAAGTAAGATTTTTTTCTGAAATTGTGACCCCGGGGCTTAGGTTTTTTTCAAAAAAATCTTTTTCCGCCGGTTAACTTTCTGAGGGCTGATTTCTTGTCCTGTTGTAAAAAGCCTTCTGTTTCCATCACCAAAGCTCTCAGGGGAGCATTTGCAAGCGTTTGGCACCATTTTTGAGTGAATTGCCAAAAGTCTGGTTTTTGCTGAAATTGTGACCCCGGGGCTTAGGCATTTTTCAAAAAAATCTTTTTCCGCCGGTTAACTTTCTGAGGGCTGATTTCCTGTCCAGTGATAAAATGCCTTCTGTTTTGACAGCCAAACCTTTCAGGTGATCATTTGCAAGCGTTTGGCACCATTTTTGAGTGAATTTTTTGAGTCTGGTTTTTGCTGAAATTGTGAACCCGGGGCTTAGGGATTTTTCAAAAAAATCTTTTTTCGCCGGTTAACTTTCTGAGGGCTGATTTCTTGTCCTGTGATAAAAAGCCTTCTGTTTCCTTCACCAAAGCGTTCAGGGCATCATTTGCAAGCGTTTGGCAGCACTTTTGAGTGAATTGCCAAAAGTCAGATCTTTTCTGACATTGTGACCCCGGGGCTTAGGGATTTTTTCAAAAAAATATTTTTCCGCCGGTTTAGTTGCTTAGGGCTGATTTCTTTTCCTGTGATAAAAAAGCCTTCTGTTTCGACCGCCAAACATTTCAGGGGAGCATTTGCAAGCGTTTGGCACCATTTTTGAGTGAATTGCCAAAAGTCAGATTTTTGCTGAAATTGTGACCCCGGGGCTTAGGGATTTTTCAAAAAAATCTTTTTCCGCCGGTTAACTTTCTGAGGGCTGATTTCTTCTCCTGTGATAAAAAACCTTCTGTTTCGACAGCCAAACATTTCAGGGGATCATTTGCAAGCGTTTGGCACCATTTTTGAGTGAATTGCCAAAAGTCAGATTTTTTCTGAAATTGTGACCCCGGGGCTTCGGATTTTTCAAAAAAATCTTTTTCCGCCGGTTTACTTTCTGAGGGCTGATTTCTTCTCCTGTGATAAAAAGCCTTCTGTTTCGACCGCCAAACATTTCAGGGGAGCATTTGCAAGCGTTTGCCACCATTTTTGAGTGAATTGCCAAAAGTCAGATCTTTTCTGAAATTGTGACCCCGGGGCTTAGGGATTTTTCAAAAAAATCTTTTTCCGCCGGTTAACTTTCTGAGGGCTGATTTCCTGTCCTGTGATAAAAAGCCTTCTGTTTCGACAGCCAAACCTTTAAGGGGATCATTTGCAATCGTTTGGCACCATTTTTGAGTGAATTGCCAAAAGTCAGATTTTTGCTGAAATTGTGAACCCGGGGCTTAGGGATTTTTTCAAAAAAATCTTTTTCCGCCGGTTAACTTTCTGAGGGCTGATTTCTTGTCCTGTGATAAAAAGCCTTCTGTTTCCTTCACCAAAGCTCTCAGGGCATCATTTGCAAGCGTTTGGCACTATTTTTGAGTGAATTGCCAAAAGTCACATTTTTGCTAAAATTGTGACCCCGGGGCTTAGGCATTTTTCAAAAAAATCTTTTTCCGCCGGTTAACTTTCTGAGGGCTTATTTCTTCTCCTGTTATAAAAAGCCTTCTGTTTCGACAGCCAAACATTTCAGGGGATCATTTGCAAGCGTTTGGCACCATTTTTGAGTGAATTGCCAAAAGTCAGATTTTTTTCTGAAATTGTGACCCCGGGGCTTAGGGATTTTTCAAAAAAATCTTTTTCCGCCGGTTAACTTTCTGGGTGCTGATTTCCTGTCCTGTGATAAAAAGCCTTCTGTTTCGACAGCCAAACCTTTAAGGGGATCATGTGCAATCGTTTGGCACCATTTTTGAGTGAATTGCCAAAAGTCAGATTTTTGCTGAAATTGTGACCCCGGGGCTTAGGGATTTTCCAAAAAAATCTTTTTCCGCCGGTTAAGTTGCTTAGGGCTGATTTCTTTTCCTGTGATAAAAAAGCCTTCTGTTTCGACCGCCAAACATTTCAGGGGAGCATTTGAAAGCGTTTGGCACCATTTTTGAGTGAATTGCCAAAAGTCAGATTTTTGCTGAAATTGTGACCCCGGGGCTTAGGGATTTTTTCAAAAAAATCTTTTTCCGCCGGTTAACTTTCTGAGGGCTGATTTCTTGTCCTGTGATAAAAAGCCTTCTGTTTCCTTCACCAAAGTTTTCAGGGGATCATTTGAAAGTGTTTGGCACCACTTTTGAGTGAATTGCCAAAAGTCAGATTTTTTCTGAAATTGTGACCCCGGGGTTTAGGGATTTTTTCAAAAAAATCTTTTTCCGCCGGTTAAGTTTCTGAGGGCTGATTTCTTCTCCTGTGATAAAAAGCCTTCTGTTTCGACCGCCAAACCTTTCTGGGGAGCATTTGCAAGCATTTGGCACCATTTTTGTGTGATTTGCCAAAAGTCAGATTTTTTCTGAAATTGTGACCCCGGGGCTTAGGGATTTTTCAAAAAAATCTTTTTCCGCCGGTTAACTTTCTGAGGGGTGTTTTCTTGCAATGTGATAAAAAGCCTTCTGTTTCGACAGCCAACCCTTTCAGGGGATCATTTGCAAGCGTTTGGCACCATTTTTGAGTGAATTGCCAAAAGTCAGATTTTTGCTGAAATTGTGACCCCGGGGCTTAGGGATTTTTCAAAAAAATTTTTTTCCTCCGGTTAACTTTCTGAGGGCTGATTTCTTCTCCTGTGATAAAAAGCCTTCTGTTTCCATCACCAAAGCTTTCAGGGGAACATTTGCAAACATTTGGCACCATTTTTGAGTTAATTGCCAAAAGTCAGATTTTTGCTGAAATTGTGACCCCGGGGCTTAGGGATTTTTCAAAAAAATCTTTTTCCGCCGGTTAACTTTCTGAGGGCTGATTTCCTGTCCTGTGATAAAAAGCCTTCTGTTTCGACAGCCAAACCTTTAAGGGGATCATTTGCAATCGTTTGGCACCATTTTTGAGTGAATTGCCAAAAGTCAGATTTTTTCTGAAATTGTGACCTAGGGGCTTAGGGATTTTTCAAAAAAATCTTTTTCCGCCGGTTAACTTTCTGAGGGCTGATTTCTTCTCCTGTGATAAAAAGGCTTCTGTTTCCATCACCAAAGCTTTCAGGGGATCATTTGCAAGCGTTTGGCACCATTTTTGAGTGAATTGCCAAAAGTCAGATTTTTTCTGAAATTGTGACCCCGGGGCTTAGGGATTTTTCAAAAAAATCTTTTTCCGCCGGTTAACTTTCTGAGGGGTGTTTTCTTGCAATGTGATAAAAAGCCTTCTGTTTCCATCACCAAAGCTTTCAGGGGATCATTTGCAAGCGTTTGGCACCATTTTTGAGTGAATTGCCAAAAGTCAGATTTTTTCTGAAATTGTGACCCCGGGGCTTAGGGATTTTTCAAAAAAAAATTTTTCCGCCGGTTAACTTTCTGAGGGCTGATTTCTTCTCCTGTGATAAAAAGCCTTCTGTTTCCATCACCAAAGCTTTCAGGGGAACATTTGCAAACGTTTGGCACCATTTTTGAGTGAATTGCCAAAAGTCAGATTTTTGCTGAAATTGTGACCCCGGGGCTTAGGGATTTTTCAAAAAAATCTTTTTCCGCCGGTTAACTTTCTGAGGGCTGATTTCCTGTCCTGTGATAAAAAGCCTTCTGTTTCGACAGCCAAACCTTTAAGGGGATCATTTGCAATCGTTTGGCACCATTTTTGAGTGAATTGCCAAAAGTCAGATTTTTTCTGAAATTGTGACCTAGGGGCTTAGGGATTTTTCAAAAAAATCTTTTTCCGCCGGTTAACTTTCTGAGGGCTGATTTCTTCTCCTGTGATAAAAAGGCTTCTGTTTCCATCACCAAAGCTTTCAGGGGATCATTTGCAAGCGTTTGGCACCATTTTTGAGTGAATTGCCAAAAGTCAGATTTTTGCTGAAATTGTGACCCCGGGGCTTAGGGATTTTTCAAAAAAATCTTTTTCCGCCGGTTAACTTTCTGAGGGCTGATTTCTTCTCCTGTTGTAAAAAGCCTTCTGTTTCCATCACCAAAGCTTTCAGGGGATCATTTGCAAGCGTTTGGCACCACTTTTGAGTGAATTGCCAAAAGTCAGATCTTTTCTGACATTGTGACCACGGGGCTTAGCGATTTTTCAAAAAAATCTTTTTCCTCCGGTTAAGTTCCTGAGGGCTGATTTCTTGTCCTGTGATAAAAAAGCCTTCTGTTTCGACCGCCAAACATTTCAGGGGAGCATTTGCAAGTGTTTGGCACCATTTTTGAGTGAATTGCCAAAAGTAAGATTTTTTTCTGAAATTGTGACCCCGGGGCTTAGGTTTTTTTCAAAAAAATCTTTTTCCGCCGGTTAACTTTCTGAGGGCTGATTTCTTGTCCTGTTGTAAAAAGCCTTCTGTTTCCATCACCAAAGCTCTCAGGGGAGCATTTGCAAGCGTTTGGCACCATTTTTGAGTGAATTGCCAAAAGTCTGGTTTTTGCTGAAATTGTGACCCCGGGGCTTAGGCATTTTTCAAAAAAATCTTTTTCCGCCGGTTAACTTTCTGAGGGCTGATTTCCTGTCCAGTGATAAAATGCCTTCTGTTTTGACAGCCAAACCTTTCAGGTGATCATTTGCAAGCGTTTGGCACCATTTTTGAGTGAATTTTTTGAGTCTGGTTTTTGCTGAAATTGTGAACCCGGGGCTTAGGGATTTTTCAAAAAAATCTTTTTTCGCCGGTTAACTTTCTGAGGGCTGATTTCTTGTCCTGTGATAAAAAGCCTTCTGTTTCCTTCACCAAAGCGTTCAGGGCATCATTTGCAAGCGTTTGGCAGCACTTTTGAGTGAATTGCCAAAAGTCAGATCTTTTCTGACATTGTGACCCCGGGGCTTAGGGATTTTTTCAAAAAAATATTTTTCCGCCGGTTTAGTTGCTTAGGGCTGATTTCTTTTCCTGTGATAAAAAAGCCTTCTGTTTCGACCGCCAAACATTTCAGGGGAGCATTTGCAAGCGTTTGGCACCATTTTTGAGTGAATTGCCAAAATTCAGATTTTTGCTGAAATTGTGACCCCGGGGCTTAGGGATTTTTCAAAAAAATCTTTTTCCGCCGGTTAACTTTCTGAGGGCTGATTTCTTCTCCTGTGATAAAAAACCTTCTGTTTCGACAGCCAAACATTTCAGGGGATCATTTGCAAGCGTTTGGCACCATTTTTGAGTGAATTGCCAAAAGTCAGATTTTTTCTGAAATTGTGACCCCGGGGCTTCGGATTTTTCAAAAAAATCTTTTTCCGCCGGTTTACTTTCTGAGGGCTGATTTCTTCTCCTGTGATAAAAAGCCTTCTGTTTCGACCGCCAAACATTTCAGGGGAGCATTTGCAAGCGTTTGGCACCATTTTTGAGTGAATTGCCAAAAGTCAGATCTTTTCTGAAATTGTGACCCCGGGGCTTAGGGATTTTTCAAAAAAATCTTTTTCCGCCGGTTAACTTTCTGAGGGCTGATTTCCTGTCCTGTGATAAAAAGCCTTCTGTTTCGACAGCCAAACCTTTAAGGGGATCATTTGCAATCGTTTGGCACCATTTTTGAGTGAATTGCCAAAAGTCAGATTTTTGCTGAAATTGTGAACCCGGGGCTTAGGGATTTTTTCAAAAAAATCTTTTTCCGCCGGTTAACTTTCTGAGGGCTGATTTCTTGTCCTGTGATAAAAAGCCTTCTGTTTCCTTCACCAAAGCTCTCAGGGCATCATTTGCAAGCGTTTGGCACTATTTTTGAGTGAATTGCCAAAAGTCAGATTTTTGCTAAAATTGTGACCCCGGGGCTTAGGCATTTTTCAAAAAAATCTTTTTCCGCCGGTTAACTTTCTGAGGGCTTATTTCTTCTCCTGTTATAAAAAGCCTTCTGTTTCGACAGCCAAACATTTCAGGGGATCATTTGCAAGCGTTTGGCACCATTTTTGAGTGAATTGCCAAAAGTCAGATTTTTTCTGAAATTGTGACCCCGGGGCTTAGGGATTTTTCAAAAAAATCTTTTTCCGCCGGTTAACTTTCTGGGTGCTGATTTCCTGTCCTGTGATAAAAAGCCTTCTGTTTCGACAGCCAAACCTTTAAGGGGATCATGTGCAATCGTTTGGCACCATTTTTGAGTGAATTGCCAAAAGTCAGATTTTTGCTGAAATTGTGACCCCGGGGCTTAGGGATTTTCCAAAAAAATCTTTTTCCGCCGGTTAAGTTGCTTAGGGCTGATTTCTTTTCCTGTGATAAAAAAGCCTTCTGTTTCGACCGCCAAACATTTCAGGGGAGCATTTGAAAGCGTTTGGCACCATTTTTGAGTGAATTGCCAAAAGTCAGATTTTTGCTGAAATTGTGACCCCGGGGCTTAGGGATTTTTCAAAAAAATCTTTTTCCGCCGGTTAACTTTCTGAGGGCTGATTTCTTCTCCTGTGATAAAAAACCTTCTGTTTCGACAGCCAAACATTTCAGGGGATCATTTGCAAGCGTTTGGCACCATTTTTGAGTGAATTGCCAAAAGTCAGATTTTTTCTGAAATTGGGGCCCCGAGGCTTCGGATTTTTCAAAAAAATCTTTTTCCGCCGGTTTACTTTCTGAGGGCTGATTTCTTCTCCTGTGATAAAAAGCCTTCTGTTTCGACCGCCAAACATTTCAGGGGAGCATTTGCAAGCGTTTGGCACCATTTTTGAATGAATTGCCAAAAGTCAGATCTTTTCTGAAATTGTGACCCCGGGGCTTAGGGATTTTTCAAAAAAATCTTTTTCCGCCGGTTAACTTTCTGAGGGCTGATTTCTTCTCCTGTTGTAAAAAGCCTTCTGTTTCCATCACCAAAGCTCTCAGGGGAGCGTTTGCAAGTGTTTGGCACCATTTTTGAGCGAATTGCCAAAAGTCAGATTTTTGCTGAAATTGTGACCCCGGGGCTTAGGGAAATTTCAAAAAAATCTTTTTCCGCCGGTTAACTTTCTGAGGGCTGATTTCTTGTCCTGTGATAAAAAGCCTTCTGTTTCCTTCACCAAAGCTTTCAGGGGATCATTTGCAAGCGTTTGGCACCACTTGCCAAAAGTCAGATCTTTTCTGACATTGTGACCCCGGGGCTTAGCGATTTTTCAAAAAAATCTTTTTCCTCCGGTTAAGTTGCTGAGGGCTGATTTCTTGTCCTGCGATAAAAAAGCCTTCTGTTTCGACCGCCAAACATTTCTGGGGAGTATTTGCAAGCGTTTGGCACCATTTTTGAGTGAATTGCCAAAAGTCAGATTTTTTCTGAAATTGTGACCCCGGGGCTTAGGGATTTTTCAAAAAAATCTTTTTCCGCCGGTTAACTTTCTGACGGCTGATTTCTTCTCCTGTGATAAAAAGCCTTCTGTTTCGACAGCCAAACCTTTCAGGGGATCATTTGCAAGCGTTTGGCACCATTTTTGAGTGAATTGCCAAAAGTCAGATTTTTTCTGAAATTGTGACCCCGGGGCTTAGGGATTTTTCAAAAAAATCTTTTTCTGCCGGTTAACTTTCTGACGGCTGATTTCTTCTCCTGTGATAAAAAGCCTTCTGTTTCGACAGCCAAACCTTTCAGGGGATCATTTGCAAGCGTTTGGCACCATTTTTGAGTGAATTGCCAAAAGTCAGATTTTTGCTGAAATTGTGACCCCGGGGCTTAGGGATTTTTCAAAAAAATCTTTTTCCGCCGGTTAACTTTCTGAGGGCTGATTTCTTGTCCTGTTGTAAAAAGCCTTCTGTTTCCATCACCAAAGCTCTCAGCGGAGCGTTTGCAAGTGTTTGGCACCATTTTTGAATGAATTGCCAAAAGTCAGATCTTTTCTGAAATTGTGACCCCGGGGCTTAGGGAAATTTCAAAAAAATCTTTTTCCGCCGGTTAACTTTCTGAGGGCTGATTTCTTCTCCTGTGATAAAAAGCCTTCTGTTTCGACAGCCAAACCTTTCAGGGGATCATTTGCAAGCGTTTGGCACCATTTTTGAGTGAATTGCCAAAAGTCTGGTTTTTCCTGAAATTGTGACCCCGGGGCTTAGGGATTTTTCAAAAAAATCTTTTTCCTCCGGTTAAGTTGCTGAGGGCTGATTTCTTGTCCTGTGATAAAAAGCCTTCTGTTTCGACCGCCAAACATTTCAGGGGAGCATTTGCAAGCGTTTGGCACCATTTTTGAGAGAATTGCCAAAAGTAAGATTTTTGCTGAAATTGTGACCCCGGGGCTTAGGGATTTTTCAAAAAAATCTTTGTCCGTCGGTTAACTTTCTGTGGGCTGATTTCTTGTCCTGTGATAAAAAGCCTTATGTTTCCTTCACCAAAGCTCTCAGGGGATCATTTGCAAGCGTTTGGCACTATTTTTGAGTGAATTGCCAAAAGTCAGATTTTTGCTAAAATTGTGACCCCGGGGCTTAGGGATTTTTCAAAAAAATCTTTTTCCGCCGGTTAACTTTCTGAGGGCTGATTTCTTCTCCTGTTATAAAAAGCCTTCTGTTTCGACAGCCAAACATTTCAGGGGATCATTTGCAAGCGTTTGGCACCATTTTTGAGTGAATTTTTTGAGTCTGGTTTTTGCTGAAATTGTGAACCCGGGGATTAGGGATTTTTCAAAAAAATCTTTTTCCTCTGGTTAACTTTCTGAGGGCTGATTTCTTGTCCTGTTGTAAAAAGCCTTCTGTTTACATCACCAAAGCTCTCAGGGGAGCATTTGAAAGCGTTTGGCACCATTTTTGAGTGAATTGCCAAAAGTCAGATTTTTGCTGAAATTGTGACCCCGGGGCTTAGGGATTTTTCAAAAAAATCTTTTTCCGCCGGTTAACTTTCTGAGGGCTGATTTCTTGTCCTGTTGTAAAAAGCCTTCTGTTTCCTTCACCAAAGCTTTTAGGGGATCATTTGCAAGCGTTTGGCACTACTTTTGAGTGAATTGCCAAAAGTCAGATCTTTTCTGACATTGTGACCACGGGGCTTAGCGATTTTTCAAAAAAATCTTTTTCCTCCGGTTAAGTTCCTGAGGGCTGATTTCTTGTCCTGTGATAAAAAAGCCTTCTGTTTCGACCGCCAAACATTTCAGGGGAGCATTTGCAAGCGTTTGGCACCATTTTTGAGTGAATTGCCAAAAGTCAGATTTTTGCTGAAATTGTGACCCCGGGGCTTAGGGATTTTCCAAAAAAATCTTTTTCCGCCGGTTAAGTTGCTTAGGGCTGATTTCTTTTCCTGTGATAAAAAAGCCTTCTGTTTCGACCGCCAAACATTTCAGGGGAGCATTTGCAAGCGTTTGGCACCATTTTTGAGTGAATTGCCAAAAGTCAGATTTTTGCTGAAATTGTGACCCCGGGGCTTAGGGATTTTTCAAAAAAATCTTTTTCCGCCGGTTAACTTTCTGAAGGCTGATTTCTTCTCCTGTGATAAAAAACCTTCTGTTTCGACAGCCAAACATTTCAGGGGATCATTTGCAAGCGTTTGGCACCATTTTTGAGTGAATTGCCAAAAGTCAGATTTTTTCTGAAATTCTGACCCCGGGGCTTCGGATTTTTCAAAAAAATCTTTTTCCGCCGGTTAACTTTCTGAGGGCTGATTTCTTCTCCTGTGATAAAAAGCCTTCTGTTTCGACAGCCAAACATTTCAGGGGATCATTTGCAAGCGTTTGGCACCATTTTTGAGTGAATTGCCAAAAGTCAGATTTTTTCTGAAATTGTGACCCCGGGGCTTAGGGATTTTTCAAAAAAATCTTTTTCCGCCGGTTAACTTTCTGAAGGCTGATTTCTTGTCCTGTTGTAAAAAGCCTTCTGTTTCCTTCACCAAAGCTTTCAGGGGATCATTTGCAAGCGTTTGGCACCACTTTTGAGTGAATTGCCAAAAGTCAGATCTTTTCTGACATTGTGACCACGGGGCTTAGCGATTTTTCAAAAAAATCTTTTTCCTCCGGTTAAGTTCCTGAGGGCTGATTTCTTGTCCTGTGATAAAAAAGCCTTCTGTTTCGACAGGCAAACATTTCAGGGGATCATTTGCAAGCGTTTGGCACCATTTTTGAGTGAATTGCCAAAAGTCTGGTTTTTCCTGAAATTGTGACCCCGGGGCTTAGGGATTTTTCAAAAAAATCTTTTTCCTCCGGTTAAGTTGCTGAGGGCTGATTTCTTGTCCTGTGATAAAAAGCCTTCTGTTTCGACCGCCAAACATTTCAGGGGAGCATTTGCAAGCGTTTGGCACCATTTTTGAGTGAATTGCCAAAAGTAAGATTTTTGCTGAAATTGTGACCCCGGGGCTTAGGGATTTTTCAAAAAAATCTTTGTCCGTCGGTTAACTTTCTGTGGGCTGATTTCTTGTCCTGTGATAAAAAGCCTTCTGTTTCCTTCACCAAAGCTCTCAGGGGATCATTTGCAAGCGTTTGGCACTATTTTTGAGTGAATTGCCAAAAGTCAGATTTTTGCTAAAATTGTGACCCCGGGGCTTAGGGATTTTTCAAAAAAATCTTTTTCCGCCGGTTAATTTTCTGAGGGCTGATTTCTTCTCCTGTTATAAAAAGCCTTCTGTTTCGACAGCCAAACATTTCAGGGGATCATTTGCAAGCGTTTGGCACCATTTTTGAGTGAATTTTTTTGAGTCTGGTTTTTGCTGAAATTGTGAACCCGGGGATTAGGGATTTTTCAAAAAAATCTTTTTCCTCCGGTTAACTTTCTGAGGGCTGATTTCTTGTCCTGTTGTAAAAAGCCTTCTGTTTCCATCACCAAAGCTCTCAGGGGAGCATTTGAAAGCGTTTGGCACCATTTTTGAGTGAATTGCCAAAAGTAAGATTTTTGCAGAAATTGTGACCCCGGGGCTTAGGGATTTTTCAAAAAAATCTTTTTCCGCCGGTTAACTTTCTGAGGGCTGATTTCTTGTCCTGTTGTAAAAAGCCTTCTGTTTCCTTCACCAAAGCTTTCAGGGGATCATTTGCAAGCGTTTGGCACTACTTTTGAGTGAATTGCCAAAAGTCAGATCTTTTCTGACATTGTGACCACGGGGCTTAGCGATTTTTCAAAAAAATCTTTTTCCTCCGGTTAAGTTCCTGAGGGCTGATTTCTTGTCCTGTGATAAAAAAGCATTCTGTTTCGACCGCCAAACATTTCAGGGGAGCATTTGCAAGCGTTTGGCACCATTTTTGAGTGAATTGCCAAAAGTAAGATTTTTTTCTGAAATTGTGACCCCGGGGCTTAGGGATTTTTCAAAAAAATCTTTTTCCGCCGGTTAACTTTCTGAGGGCTGATTTCTTGTCCTGTTGTAAAAAGCCTTCTGTTTCCATCACCAAAGCTCTCAGGGGAGCATTTGCACGCGTTTGGCACCATTTTTGAGTGAATTGCCAAAAGTCTGGTTTTTGCTGAAATTGTGACCCCGGGGCTTACGCATTTTTAAAAAATTATTTTCCGCCGGTTAACTTTCTGAGGGCTGATTTCCTGTCCAGTGATAAAATGCCTTCTGTTTCGAAAGCCAAACCTTTCAGGTGATCATTTGCAAGCGTTTGGCACCATTTTTGAGTGAATTTTTTGATTCTGGTTTTTGCTGAAATTGTGAACCCGGGGATTAGGGATTTTTCAAAAAAATCTTTGTCCGTCGGTTAACTTTCTGTGGGCTGATTTCTTGTCCTGTGATAAAAAGCCTTCTGTTTCCTTCACCAAAGCTCTCAGGGGATCATTTGCAAGCGTTTGGCACTATTTTTGAGTGAATTGCCAAAAGTCAGATTTTTGCTAAAATTGTGACCCCGGGGCTTAGGGATTTTTCAAAAAAATCTTTTTCCGCCGGTTAATTTTCTGAGGGCTGATTTCTTCTCCTGTTATAAAAAGCCTTCTGTTTCGACAGCCAAACATTTCAGGGGATCATTTGCAAGCGTTTGGCACCATTTTTGAGTGAATTTTTTTGAGTCTGGTTTTTGCTGAAATTGTGAACCCGGGGATTAGGGATTTTTCAAAAAAATCTTTTTCCTCCGGTTAACTTTCTGAGGGCTGATTTCTTGTCCTGTTGTAAAAAGCCTTCTGTTTCAATCACCAAAGCTCTCAGGGGAGCATTTGAAAGCGTTTGGCACCATTTTTGAGTGAATTGCCAAAAGTAAGATTTTTGCAGAAATTGTGACCCCGGGGCTTAGGGATTTTTCAAAAAAATCTTTTTCCGCCGGTTAACTTTCTGAGGGCTGATTTCTTGTCCTGTTGTAAAAAGCCTTCTGTTTCCTTCACCAAAGCTTTCAGGGGATCATTTGCAAGCGTTTGGCACTACTTTTGAGTGAATTGCCAAAAGTCAGATCTTTTCTGACATTGTGACCACGGGGCTTAGCGATTTTTCAAAAAAATCTTTTTCCTCCGGTTAAGTTCCTGAGGGCTGATTTCTTGTCCTGTGATAAAAAAGCCTTCTGTTTCGACCGCCAAACATTTCAGGGGAGCATTTGCAAGCGTTTGGCACCATTTTTGAGTGAATTGCCAAAAGTAAGATTTTTTTCTGAAATTGTGACCCCGGGGCTTAGGGATTTTTCAAAAAAATCTTTTTCCGCCGGTTAACTTTCTGAGGGCTGATTTCTTCTCCTGTTGTAAAAAGCCTTCTGTTTCCATCACCAAAGCTCTCAGGGGAGCGTTTGCAAGTGTTTGGCACCATTTTTGAGCGAATTGCCAAAAGTCAGATCTTTTCTGAAATTGTGACCCCGGGGCTTAGGGAAATTTCAAAAAAATCTTTTTCCGCCGGTTAACTTTCTGAGGGCTGATTTCTTGTCCTGTGATAAAAAGCCTTCTGTTTCCTTCACCAAAGCTTTCAGGGGATCATTTGCAAGCGTTTGGCACCACTTGCCAAAAGTCAGATCTTTTCTGACATTGTGACCCCGGGGCTTAGCGATTTTTCAAAAAAATCTTTTTCCTCCGGTTAAGTTGCTGAGGGCTGATTTCTTGTCCTGCGATAAAAAAGCCTTCTGTTTCGACCGCCAAACATTTCAGGGGAGCATTTGCAAGCGTTTGGCACCATTTTTGAGTGAATTGCCAAAAGTCAGATTTTTTCTGAAATTGTGACCCTGGGGCTTAGGGGTTTTTCAAAAAAATCTTTTTCCGCCAGTTAACTTTCTGAGGGCTGATTTCTTCTCCTGTGATAAAAAGCCTTCTTTTTCAACAGCCAAACCTTTCAGGGGATCATTTGCAAGCGTTTGGCACCATTTTTGAGTGAATTGCCAAAAGTCAGATTTTTTCTGAAATTGTGACCCCGGGGCTTAGGGATTTTTCAAAAAAATCTTTTTCCGCCGGTTAACTTTCTGAGGGCTGATTTCTTGTCCTGTGTTAAAAAGCCTTCTGTTTCCTTCACCAAAGCTTTCAGGGGATCATTTGCAAGCGTTTGGCACCACTTTTGAGTGAATTGCCAAAAGTCAGATCTTTTCTGACATTGTGACCACGGGGCTTAGCGATTTTTCAAAAAAATCTTTTTCCTCCGGTTAAGTTCCTGAGGGCTGATTTCTTGTCCTGTGATAAAAAAGCCTTCTGTTTCGACAGCCAAACATTTCAGGGGATCATTTGCAAGCGTTTGGCACCATTTTTGAGTGAATTGCCAAAAGTCTGGTTTTTCCTGAAATTGTGACCCCGGGGCTTAGGGATTTTTCAAAAAAATCTTTTTCCTCCGGTTAAGTTGCTGAGGGCTGATTTCTTGTCCTGTGAAAAAAAGCCTTCTGTTTCGACCGCCAAACATTTCAGGGGAGCATTTGCAAGCGTTTGGCACCATTTTTGAGTGAATTGCCAAAAGTAAGATTTTTGCTGAAATTGTGACCCCGGGGCTTAGGGATTTTTCAAAAAAATCTTTGTCCGTCGGTTAACTTTCTGTGGGCTGATTTCTTGTCCTGTGATAAAAAGCCTTCTGTTTCCTTCACCAAAGCTCTCAGGGGATCATTTGCAAGCGTTTGGCACTATTTTTGAGTGAATTGCCAAAAGTCAGATTTTTGCTAAAATTGTGACCCCGGGGCTTAGGGATTTTTCAAAAAAATCTTTTTCCGCCGGTTAACTTTCTGAGGGCTGATTTCTTCTCCTGTTATAAAAAGCCTTCTGTTTCGACAGCCAAACATTTCAGGGGATCATTTGCAAGCGTTTGGAACCATTTTTGAGTGAATTTTTTTGAGTCTGGTTTTTGCTGAAATTGTGAACCCGGGGCTTAGGGATTTTTCAAAAAAATCTTTTTCTGCCGGTTAACTTTCTGAGGGCTGATTTCTTGTCCTGTTGTAAAAAGCCTTCTGTTTCCTTCACCAAAGCTTTCAGGGGATCATTTGCAAGCGTTTGGCACTACTTTTGAGTGAATTGCCAAAAGTCAGATCTTTTCTGACATTGTGACCACGGGGCTTAGCGATTTTTCAAAAAAATCTTTTTCCTCCGGTTAAGTTCCTGAGGGCTGATTTCTTGTCCTGTGATAAAAAAGCCTTCTGTTTCGACCGCCAAACATTTCAGGGGAGCATTTGCAAGCGTTTGGCACCATTTTTGAGTGAATTGCCAAAAGTAAGATTTTTTTCTGAAATTGTGACCCCGGGGCTTAGGCATTTTTAAAAAATTATTTTCCGCCGGTTAACTTTCTGAGGGCTGATTTCCTGTCCAGTGATAAAATGCCTTCTGTTTCGAAAGCCAAACCTTTCAGGTGATCATTTGCAAGCGTTTGGCACCATTTTTGAGTGAATTTTTTGATTCTGGTTTTTGCTGAAATTGTGAACCCGGGGATTAGGGATTTTTCAAAAAAATCTTTTTCCGCCGGTTAACTTTCTGAGGGCTGATTTCTTGTCCTGTGTTAAAAAGCCTTCTGTTTCCTTCACCAAACATTTCAGGGCATCATTTGCAAGCGTTTGGCACCACTTTTGAGTGAATTGCCAAAAGTCAGATCTTTTCTGACATTGTGACGACGGGGCTTAGGGATTTTTTCAAAAAAATATTTTTCCGCCGGTTAAGTTGCTTAGGGCTGATTTCTTGTCCTGTGATAAAAAAAGCCTTCTGTTTCGACAGCCAGACTTTCAGGGGATCATTTGCAAGCGTTTGGCACCATTTTTGAGTGAATTGCCAAAAGTCAGATTTTTGCTGAATTTGTGACCCCGGGGCTTAGGGATTTTTCAAAAAAATCTTTTTCCGCCGGTTAACTTTCTGAGGGCTGATTTCTTCTCCTGTTGTAAAAAGCCTTCTGTTTCCATCACCAAAGCTCTCAGGGGAGCGTTTGCAAGTGTTTGGCACCATTTTTGAGCGAATTGCCAAAAGTCAGATCTTTTCTGAAATTGTGACCCCGGGGCTTAGGGAAATTTCAAAAAAATCTTTTTCCGCCAGTTAACTTTCTGAGGGCTGATTTCTTGTCCTGTGATAAAAAGCCTTCTGTTTCCTTCACCAAAGCTTTCAGGGGATCATTTGCAAGCGTTTGGCACCACTTGCCAAAAGTCAGATCTTTTCTGACATTGTGACCCCGGGGCTTAGCGATTTTTCAAAAAAATCTTTTTCCTCCGGTTAAGTTGCTGAGGGCTGATTTCTTGTCCTGCGATAAAAAAGCCTTCTGTTTCGACCGCCAAACATTTCAGGGGAGCATTTGCAAGCGTTTGGCACCATTTTTGAGTGAATTGCCAAAAGTCAGATTTTTTCTGAAATTGTGACCCTGGGGCTTAGGGGTTTTTCAAAAAAATCTTTTTCCGCCAGTTAACTTTCTGAGGGCTGATTTCTTCTCCTGTGATAAAAAGCCTTCTTTTTCAACAGCCAAACCTTTCAGGGGATCATTTGCAAGCGTTTGGCACCATTTTTGAGTGAATTGCCAAAAGTCAGATTTTTTCTGAAATTGTGACCCCGGGGCTTAGGGATTTTTCAAAAAAATCTTTTTCCGCCGGTTAACTTTCTGAGGGCTGATTTCTTGTCCTGTGTTAAAAAGCCTTCTGTTTCCTTCACCAAAGCTTTCAGGGGATCATTTGCAAGCGTTTGGCACCACTTTTGGGTGAATTGCCAAAAGTCAGATCTTTTCTGACATTGTGACCACGGGGCTTAGCGATTTTTCAAAAAAATCTTTTTCCTCCGGTTAAGTTCCTGAGGGCTGATTTCTTGTCCTGTGATAAAAAAGCCTTCTGTTTCGACAGCCAAACATTTCAGGGGATCATTTGCAAGCGTTTGGCACCATTTTTGAGTGAATTGCCAAAAGTCAGATTTTTTCTGAAATTGGGGCCCCGAGGCTTCGGATTTTTCAAAAAAATCTTTTTCCGCCGGTTTACTTTCTGAGGGCTGATTTCTTCTCCTGTGATAAAAAGCCTTCTGTTTCGACCGCCAAACATTTCAGGGGAGCATTTGCAAGCGTTTGGCACCATTTTTGAATGAATTGCCAAAAGTCAGATCTTTTCTGAAATTGTGACCCCGGGGCTTAGGGATTTTTCAAAAAAATCTTTTTCCGCCGGTTAACTTTCTGAGGGCTGATTTCTTCTCCTGTGATAAAATCCTTCTGTTTCGACAGCCACACCTTTCAGAGGATCATTTGCAAGCGTTTGGCACTACTTTTGAGTGAATTGCCAAAAGTCAGATCTTTTCTGACATTGTGACCACGGGGCTTAGCGATTTTTCAAAAAAATCTTTTTCCTCCGGTTAAGTTCCTGAGGGCTGATTTCTTGTCCTGTGATAAAAAAGCCTTCTGTTTCGACCGCCAAACATTTCAGGGGAGCATTTGCAAGCGTTTGGCACCATTTTTGAGTGAATTGCCAAAAGTAAGATTTTTTTCTGAAATTGTGACCCCGGGGCTTAGGCATTTTTAAAAAATTATTTTCCGCCGGTTAACTTTCTGAGGGCTGATTTCCTGTCCAGTGATAAAATGCCTTCTGTTTCGAAAGCCAAACCTTTCAGGTGATCATTTGCAAGCGTTTGGCACCATTTTTGAGTGAATTTTTTGATTCTGGTTTTTGCTGAAATTGTGAACCCGGGGATTAGGGATTTTTCAAAAAAATCTTTTTCCGCCGGTTAACTTTCTGAGGGCTGATTTCTTGTCCTGTGATAAAAAGCCTTCTGTTTCCTTCACCAAACATTTCAGGGCATCATTTGCAAGCGTTTGGCACCACTTTTGAGTGAATTGCCAAAAGTCAGATCTTTTCTGACATTGTGACGACGGGGCTTAGGGATTTTTTCAAAAAAATATTTTTCCGCCGGTTAAGTTGCTTAGGGCTGATTTCTTGTCCTGTGATAAAAAAAGCCTTCTGTTTCGACAGCCAAACTTTCAGGGGATCATTTGCAAGCGTTTGGCACCATTTTTGAGTGAATTGCCAAAAGTCAGATTTTTGCTGAAATTGTGACCCCGGGGCTTAGGGATTTTTCAAAAAAATCTTTTTCCGCCGGTTAACTTTCTGAGGGCTGATTTCTTCTCCTGTTGTAAAAAGCCTTCTGTTTCCATCACCAAAGCTCTCAGGGGAGCGTTTGCAAGTGTTTGGCACCATTTTTGAGCGAATTGCCAAAAGTCAGATCTTTTCTGAAATTGTGACCCCGGGGCTTAGGGAAATTTCAAAAAAATCTTTTTCCGCCAGTTTACTTTCTGAGGGCTGATTTCTTGTCCTGTGATAAAAAGCCTTCTGTTTCCTTCACCAAAGCTTTCAGGGGATCATTTGCAAGCGTTTGGCACCACTTGCCAAAAGTCAGATCTTTTCTGACATTGTGACCCCGGGGCTTAGCGATTTTTCAAAAAAATCTTTTTCCTCCGGTTAAGTTGCTGAGGGCTGATTTCTTGTCCTGCGATAAAAAAGCCTTCTGTTTCGACCGCCAAACATTTCAGGGGAGCATTTGCAAGCGTTTGGCACCATTTTTGAGTGAATTGCCAAAAGTCAGATTTTTTCTGAAATTGTGACCCTGGGGCTTAGGGGTTTTTCAAAAAAATCTTTTTCCGCCAGTTAACTTTCTGAGGGCTGATTTCTTCTCCTGTGATAAAAAGCCTTCTTTTTCAACAGCCAAACCTTTCAGGGGATCATTTGCAAGCGTTTGGCACCATTTTTGAGTGAATTGCCAAAAGTCAGATTTTTTCTGAAATTGTGACCCCGGGGCTTAGGGATTTTTCAAAAAAATCTTTTTCCGCCGGTTAACTTTCTGAGGGCTGATTTCTTGTCCTGTGTTAAAAAGCCTTCTGTTTCCTTCACCAAAGCTTTCAGGGGATCATTTGCAAGCGTTTGGCACCACTTTTGAGTGAATTGCCAAAAGTCAGATCTTTTCTGACATTGTGACCACGGGGCTTAGCGATTTTTCAAAAAAATCTTTTTCCTCCGGTTAAGTTCCTGAGGGCTGATTTCTTGTCCTGTGATAAAAAAGCCTTCTGTTTCGACAGCCAAACATTTCAGGGGATCATTTGCAAGCGTTTGGCACCATTTTTGAGTGAATTGCCAAAAGTCAGATTTTTTCTGAAATTGGGGCCCCGAGGCTTCGGATTTTTCAAAAAAATCTTTTTCCGCCGGTTTACTTTCTGAGGGCTGATTTCTTCTCCTGTGATAAAAAGCCTTCTGTTTCGACCGCCAAACATTTCAGGGGAGCATTTGCAAGCGTTTGGCACCATTTTTGAATGAATTGCCAAAAGTCAGATCTTTTCTGAAATTGTGACCCCGGGGCTTAGGGATTTTTCAAAAAAATCTTTTTCCGCCGGTTAACTTTCTGAGGGCTGATTTCTTCTCCTGTGATAAAATCCTTCTGTTTCGACAGCCACACCTTTCAGAGGATCATTTGCAAGCGTTTGGCACCATTTTTGAGTGAATTGCCAAAAGTCAGATTTTTGCTGAAATTGTGAACCCGGGGCTTAGGGATTTTTCAAAAAAATCTTTTTCCGCCGGTTAACTTTCTGAGGGCTGATTTCTTCTCCTGTTGTAAAAAGCCTTCTGTTTCCATCACCAAAGCTCTCAGGGGAGAGTTTGCAAGTGTTTGGCACCATTTTTGAGCGAATTGCGAAAAGTCAGATCTTTTCTGAAATTGTGACCCCGGGGCTTAGGGAAATTTCAAAAAAATCTTTTTCCACCGGTTAACTTTCTGAGGGCTGATTTCTTGTCCTGTGATAAAAAGCCTTCTGTTTCCTTCACCAAAGCTTTCAGGGGATCATTTGCAAGCGTTTGGCACCACTTGCCAAAAGTCAGATCTTTTCTGACATTGTGACCCCGGGGCTTAGCGATTTTTCAAAAAAATCTTTTTCCTCCGGTTAAGTTGCTGAGGGCTGATTTCTTGTCCTGCGATAAAAAAGCCTTCTGTTTCGACCGCCAAACATTTCAGGGGAGCATTTGCAAGCGTTTGGCACCATTTTTGAGTGAATTGCCAAAAGTCAGATTTTTTCTGAAATTGTGACCCCGGGGCTTAGGGATTTTTCAAAAAAATCTTTTTCCGCCGGTTAACTTTCTGAGGGCTGATTTCTTGTCCTGTGTTAAAAAGCCTTCTGTTTCCTTCACCAAAGCTTTTAGGGGATCATTTGCAAGCGTTTGGCACCACTTTTGAGTGAATTGCCAAAAGTCAGATCTTTTCTGACATTGTGACCACGGGGCTTAGCGATTTTTCAAAAAAATCTTTTTCCTCCGGTTAAGTTCCTGAGGGCTGATTTCTTGTCCTGTGATAAAAAAGCCTTCTGTTTCGACCGCCAAACATTTCAGGGGAGCATTTGCAAGCGTTTGGCACCATTTTTGAGTGAATTGCCAAAAGTAAGATTTTTTTCTGAAATTGTGACCCCGGGGCCTAGGTTTTTTTCAAAAAAATCTTTTTCCGCCAATTAACTTTCTGAGGGCTGATTTCTTGTCCTGTTGTAAAAAGCCTTCTGTTTCCATCACCAAAGCTCTCAGGGGAGCATTTGCAAGCGTTTGGCACCATTTTTGAGTGAATTGCCAAAAGTCTGGTTTTTGCTGAAATTGTGACCCCGGGGCTTAGGCATTTTTCAAAAAAATCTTTATCCGCCGGTTAACTTTCTGAGGGCTGATTTCCTGTCCAGTGATAAAATGCCTTCTGTTTTGACAGCCAAACCTTTCAGGTGATCATTTGCAAGCGTTTGGCACCATTTTTGAGTGAATTTTTTGAGTCTGGTTTTTGCTGAAATTGTGAACCCGGGGCTTAGGGATTTTTCAAAAAAATCTTTTTTCGCCGGTTAACTTTCTGAGGGCTGATTTCTTGTCCTGTGATAAAAAGCCTTCTGTTTCCTTCACCAAAGCGTTCAGGGCATCATTTGCAAGCGTTTGGCAGCACTTTTGAGTGAATTGCCAAAAGTCAGATCTTTTCTGACATTGTGACCCCGGGGCTTAGGGATTTTTTCAAAAAAATATTTTTCCGCCGGTTAAGTTGCTTAGGGCTGATTTCTTTTCCTGTGATAAAAAAGCCTTCTGTTTCGACCGCCAAACATTTCAGGGGAGCATTTGCAAGCGTTTGGCACCATTTTTGAGTGAATTGCCAAAAGTCAGATTTTTGCTGAAATTGTGACCCCGGGGCTTAGGGATTTTTCAAAAAAATCTTTTTCCGCCGGTTAACTTTCTGAGGGCTGATTTCTTCTCCTGTGATAAAAAACCTTCTGTTTAGACAGCCAAACATTTCAGGGGATCATTTGCAAGCGTTTGGCACCATTTTTGAGTGAATTGCCAAAAGTCAGATTTTTTCTGAAATTGTGACCCCGGGGCTTCGGATTTTTCAAAAAAATCTTTTTCCGCCGGTTTACTTTCTGAGGGCTGATTTCTTCTCCTGTGATAAAAAGCCTTCTGTTTCGACCGCCAAACATTTCAGGGGAGCATTTGCAAGCGTTTGGCACCATTTTTGAGTGAATTGCCAAAAGTCAGATCTTTTCTGAAATTGTGACCCCGGGGCTTAGGGATTTTTCAAAAAAATCTTTTTCCGCCGGTTAACTTTCTGAGGGCTGATTTCCTGTCCTGTGATAAAAAGCCTTCTGTTTCGACAGCCAAACCTTTCAGGGGATCATTTGCAAGTGTTTGGCACCATTTTTGAGTGAATTGCCAAAAGTCAGATTTTTGCTGAAATTGTGAACCCGGGGCTTAGGGATTTTTTCAAAAAAATCTTTTTCCGCCGGTTAACTTTCTGAGGGCTGATTTCTTGTCCTGTGATAAAAAGCCTTCTGTTTCCTTCACCAAAGCTCTCAGGGCATCATTTGCAAGCGTTTGGCACTATTTTTGAGTGAATTGCCAAAAGTCAGATTTTTGCTAAAATTGTGACCCCGGGGCTTAGGGATTTTTCAAAAAAATCTTTTTCCGCCGGTTAACTTTCTGAGGGCTGATTTCTTCTCCTGTTATAAAAAGCCTTCTGTTTCGACAGCCAAACATTTCAGGGGATCATTTGCAAGCGTTTGGCACCATTTTTGAGTGAATTGCCAAAAGTCAGTTTTTTTCTGAAATTGTGACCCCCGGGGCTTAGGGATTTTTCAAAAAAATCTTTTTCCGCCGGTTAACTTTCTGGGTGCTGATTTCCTGTCCTGTGATAAAAAGCCTTCTGTTTCGACAGCCAAACCTTTAAGGGGATCATGTGCAATCGTTTGGCACCATTTTTGAGTGAATTGCCAAAAGTCAGATTTTTGCTGAAATTGTGACCCCGGGGCTTAGGGATTTTCCAAAAAAATCTTTTTCCGCCGGTTAAGTTGCTTAGGGCTGATTTCTTTTCCTGTGATAAAAAAGCCTTCTGTTTCGACCGCCAAACATTTCAGGGGAGCATTTGCAAGCGTTTGGCACCATTTTTGAGTGAATTGCCAAAAGTCAGATTTTTGCTGAATTTGTGACCCCGGGGCTTAGGGATTTTTCAAAAAAATCTTTTTCCGCCGGTTAACTTTCTGAGGGCTGATTTCTTCTCCTGTGATAAAAAGCCTTCTGTTTCGACCGCCAAACATTTCAGGGGAGCATTTGCAAGCGTTTGGCACCATTTTTGAGTGAATTGCCAAAAGTCAGATCTTTTCTGAAATTGTGACCCCGGGGCTTAGGGATTTTTCAAAAAAATCTTTTTCCGCCGGTTAAGTTTCTGAGGGCTGATTTCTTGTCCTGTGATAAAAAGCCTTCTGTTTCCACCACCAAAGCTTTCAGGGGAGCTTTTGCAAGCGTTTGGCATCATTTTTGAGTGGATTGCCAAAAGTCAGATTTTTGCTGAAATTGTGACCCCGGGACTTAGGGATTTTTCAAAAAAATCTTTTTCTGCCGGTTAAGTTTCTGAGGGCTGATTTCTTGTCCTGTGATAAAAAGCCTTCTGTTTCCATCACCAAAGCTTTCAGGGGAGCATTTGCAAACGGTTGGCACCATTTTTGAATGAATTGCCAAAAGTCAGATTTTTGCTGAAATTGTGACCCTGCGGCTTAGGGATTTTTCAAAAAAATCGTTATATGCCGGTTAAGTTGTTGATGGCTGATTTCTTGTCCTGTGATAAAAAGCCTTCTGTTTCGACCGCCAAACCTTCCAGGGGAGCATTTGCAAGCGTTTGGCACCATTTTTGAGTGAATTGCCAAAAGTCAGATTTTTGTTTAAATTGTGACCCCGGGGCTTAGGGATTTTTCAAAAAAATCTTTTTCCGCCGGTTAAGTTGCTGAGGGCTGATTTCTTGTCCTGTTGTAAAAAGCCTTCTGTTTCCATCACCAAAGCTCTCAGGGGAGCATTTGCAAGCGTTTGGCACCATTTTTGAGTGAATTGCCAAAAGTCTGGTTTTTGCTGAAATTGTGACCCCGGGGCTTAGGCATTTTTCAAAAAAATCTTTATCCGCCGGTTAACTTTCTGAGGGCTGATTTCCTGTCCAGTGATAAAATGCCTTCTGTTTTGACAGCCAAACCTTTCAGGTGATCATTTGCAAGCGTTTGGCACCATTTTTGAGTGAATTTTTTGAGTCTGGTTTTTGCTGAAATTGTGAACCCGGGGCTTAGGGATTTTTCAAAAAAATCTTTTTTCGCCGGTTAACTTTCTGAGGGCTGATTTCTTGTCCTGTGATAAAAAGCCTTCTGTTTCCTTCACCAAAGCGTTCAGGGCATCATTTGCAAGCGTTTGGCAGCACTTTTGAGTGAATTGCCAAAAGTCAGATCTTTTCTGACATTGTGACCCCGGGGCTTAGGGATTTTTTCAAAAAAATATTTTTCCGCCGGTTAAGTTGCTTAGGGCTGATTTCTTTTCCTGTGATAAAAAAGCCTTCTGTTTCGACCGCCAAACATTTCAGGGGAGCATTTGCAAGCGTTTGGCACCATTTTTGAGTGAATTGCCAAAAGTCAGATTTTTGCTGAAATTGTGACCCCGGGGCTTAGGGATTTTTCAAAAAAATCTTTTTCCGCCGGTTAACTTTCTGAGGGCTGATTTCTTCTCCTGTGATAAAAAACCTTCTGTTTAGACAGCCAAACATTTCAGGGGATCATTTGCAAGCGTTTGGCACCATTTTTGAGTGAATTGCCAAAAGTCAGATTTTTTCTGAAATTGTGACCCCGGGGCTTCGGATTTTTCAAAAAAATCTTTTTCCGCCGGTTTACTTTCTGAGGGCTGATTTCTTCTCCTGTGATAAAAAGCCTTCTGTTTCGACCGCCAAACATTTCAGGGGAGCATTTGCAAGCGTTTGGCACCATTTTTGAGTGAATTGCCAAAAGTCAGATCTTTTCTGAAATTGTGACCCCGGGGCTTAGGGATTTTTCAAAAAAATCTTTTTCCGCCGGTTAACTTTCTGAGGGCTGATTTCCTGTCCTGTGATAAAAAGCCTTCTGTTTCGACAGCCAAACCTTTCAGGGGATCATTTGCAAGTGTTTGGCACCATTTTTGAGTGAATTGCCAAAAGTCAGATTTTTGCTGAAATTGTGAACCCGGGGCTTAGGGATTTTTTCAAAAAAATCTTTTTCCGCCGGTTAACTTTCTGAGGGCTGATTTCTTGTCCTGTGATAAAAAGCCTTCTGTTTCCTTCACCAAAGCTCTCAGGGCATCATTTGCAAGCGTTTGGCACTATTTTTGAGTGAATTGCCAAAAGTCAGATTTTTGCTAAAATTGTGACCCCGGGGCTTAGGGATTTTTCAAAAAAATCTTTTTCCGCCGGTTAACTTTCTGAGGGCTGATTTCTTCTCCTGTTATAAAAAGCCTTCTGTTTCGACAGCCAAACCTTTAAGGGGATCATGTGCAATCGTTTGGCACCATTTTTGAGTGAATTGCCAAAAGTCAGATTTTTGCTGAAATTGTGACCCCGGGGCTTAGGGATTTTCCAAAAAAATCTTTTTCCGCCGGTTAAGTTGCTTAGGGCTGATTTCTTTTCCTGTGATAAAAAAGCCTTCTGTTTCGACCGCCAAACATTTCAGGGGAGCATTTGCAAGCGTTTGGCACCATTTTTGAGTGAATTGCCAAAAGTCAGATTTTTGCTGAATTTGTGACCCCGGGGCTTAGGGATTTTTCAAAAAAATCTTTTTCCGCCGGTTAACTTTCTGAGGGCTGATTTCTTCTCCTGTGATAAAAAGCCTTCTGTTTCCATCACCAAAGTTTTCAGGGGAGCTTTTGCAAGCGTTTGGCACCATTTTTGAGTGGATTGCCAAAAGTCAGATTTTTGCTGAAATTGTGACCCCGGAGCTTAGGGATTTTTCAAAAAAATCTTTTTCTGCCTTTTAAGTTTCTTGTCCTGTGATAAAAAGCCGTCTGTTTTGACCACCAAAGCTTTCGGGGGGGCGTTTGCAACCGGTTGACACCATTTTTGAGTGAATTGCCAAAAGTCAGATTTTTGCTGAAATTGTGACCCCGGGGCTTAGGGATTTTTCAAAAAAATCTTTTTCCGCTGGTTAACTTTCTGAGGGCTGATTTCTTGTCCTGTGGTAAAAAGCCTTCTGTTTCGACCGCCAAACATTTCAGGGGAGCATTTGCAAGCGTTTGGCACTATTTTTGAGTGAATTGCCAAAAGTCTGATTTTTGCTGAAATTGTGACCCCGGGGCTTAGGGATTTTTCAAAAAAATCATTTTCCGCTGGTTAACTTTCTGAGGGCTGATTTCTTGTCCTGTGATAAAAAGCCTTCTGTTTCCACCACCAAAGCTTTCAGGGGAGCTCTTGCAAGCGTTTGGCATCATTTTTGAGTGGATTGCCAAAAGTCAGATTTTTGCTGAAATTGTGACCCCGGGACTTAGGGATTTTTCAAAAAAATCTTTTTCTGCCGGTTAAGTTTCTGAGGGCTGATTTCTTGTCCTGTGCTAAAAAGCCTTCTGTTTCCATCACCAAAGCTTTCAGGGGAGCATTTGCAAACGGTTGGCACCATTTTTGAATGAATTGCCAAAAGTCAGATTTTTGCTGAAATTGTGACCCTGCGGCTTAGGGATTTTTCAAAAAAATCTTTTTCTGCCGGTTAAGTTGTTGATGGCTGATTTCTTGTCCTGTGATAAAAAGCCTTCTGTTTCCATCACCAAAGCTTTCAGGGAAGCATCTGCAAGAGTTTGGCACCATTTTTGAGTGGATTGCCAAAAGTCAGATTTTTGCTGAAATTGTGACCCCGGGGCTTAGGGATTTTTCAAAAAAATCTTTTTCCGCCGGTTAAGTTGCTGAGGGCTGATTTCTTGTCCTGTGGTAAAAAGCCTTCTGTTTCGACCGCCAAACATTTCAGGGGAGCATTTGCAAGCGTTTGGCACTATTTTTGAGTGAATTGCCAAAAGTCAGATTTTTGATGAAATTGTGACCCCGGGGCTTAGGGATTTTTCAAAAAAATCTTTTTCCGCTGGTTAACTTTCTGAGGGCTGATTTCTTGTCCTGTGATAAAAAGCCGTCTGTTTCGACCGCCAAACATTTCAGGGGAGCGTTTGCAAGCGTTTGGCACCATTTTTGAGTGAATTGCCAAAAGTCAGATTTTTGTTGAAATTGTGACCCCGGGGCTTGGGGATTTTTCAAAAAAATCTTTTTCTGCCGGTTAATTTTCTGAGGGCTGATTTCTTGTCCTGTGGTAAAAAGCCGTCTGTTTCGACCGCCGAACATTTCAGGGGAGCTTTTGCAAGCGTCTGGCACCATTTTTGAGTGGATTGCCAAAAGTCAGATTTTTGCTGAAATTGGACCCCGGAGCTTAGGGATTTTTCAAAAAAATCTTTTTCTGCCTTTTAAGTTTCTTGTCCTGTGATAAAAAGCCGTCTGCTTTGACCACCAAAGCTTTCAGGGGGGCGTTTGCAACCGGTTGAACCATTTTTGAGTGAATTGCCAAAAGTCAGATTTTTGCTGAAATTGTGACCCCGGGGCTTAGGGATTTTTCAAAAAAATCTTTTTCCGCTGGTTAACTTTCTGAGGGCTGATTTCTTGTCCTGTGGTAAAAAGCCTTCTGTTTCGACCGCCAAACATTTCAGGGGAGCATTTGCAAGCGTTTGGCACTATTTTTGAGTGAATTGCCAAAAGTCAGATTTTTGCTGAAATTGTGATCCCGGGCCTTAGGGATTTTTCAAAAAAATCTTTTTCTGCCGGTTAAGTTTCTGAGGGCTGATTTCTTGTCCTGTGATAAAAAGCCTTCTGTTTCGACCACCAAAGCTTTCAGGGGAGCTTTTGCAAGCGTTTGGCATCATTTTTGAGTGGATTGCCAAAAGTCAGATTTTTGCTGAAATTGTGAACCCGGGGCTTAGGGATTTTTTCAAAAAAATCTTTTTCCGCCGGTTAACTTTCTGAGGGCTGATTTCTTGTCCTGTGATAAAAAGCCTTCTGTTTCCTTCACCAAAGCTCTCAGGGCATCATTTGCAAGCGTTTGGCACTATTTTTGAGTGAATTGCCAAAAGTCAGATTTTTGCTAAAATTGTGACCCCGGGGCTTAGGGATTTTTCAAAAAAATCTTTTTCCGCCGGTTAACTTTCTGAGGGCTGATTTCTTCTCCTGTTATAAAAAGCCTTCTGTTTCGACAGCCAAACCTTTAAGGGGATCATGTGCAATCGTTTGGCACCATTTTTGAGTGAATTGCCAAAAGTCAGATTTTTGCTGAAATTGTGACCCCGGGGCTTAGGGATTTTCCAAAAAAATCTTTTTCCGCCGGTTAAGTTGCTTAGGGCTGATTTCTTTTCCTGTGATAAAAAAGCCTTCTGTTTCGACCGCCAAACATTTCAGGGGAGCATTTGCAAGCGTTTGGCACCATTTTTGAGTGAATTGCCAAAAGTCAGATTTTTGCTGAATTTGTGACCCCGGGGCTTAGGGATTTTTCAAAAAAATCTTTTTCCGCCGGTTAACTTTCTGAGGGCTGATTTCTTCTCCTGTGATAAAAAGCCTTCTGTTTCCATCACCAAAGTTTTCAGGGGAGCTTTTGCAAGCGTTTGGCACCATTTTTGAGTGGATTGCCAAAAGTCAGATTTTTGCTGAAATTGTGACCCCGGAGCTTAGGGATTTTTCAAAAAAATCTTTTTCTGCCTTTTAAGTTTCTTGTCCTGTGATAAAAAGCCGTCTGTTTTGACCACCAAAGCTTTCGGGGGGGCGTTTGCAACCGGTTGACACCATTTTTGAGTGAATTGCCAAAAGTCAGATTTTTGCTGAAATTGTGACCCCGGGGCTTAGGGATTTTTCAAAAAAATCTTTTTCCGCTGGTTAACTTTCTGAGGGCTGATTTCTTGTCCTGTGGTAAAAAGCCTTCTGTTTCGACCGCCAAACATTTCAGGGGAGCATTTGCAAGCGTTTGGCACTATTTTTGAGTGAATTGCCAAAAGTCTGATTTTTGCTGAAATTGTGACCCCGGGGCTTAGGGATTTTTCAAAAAAATCATTTTCCGCTGGTTAACTTTCTGAGGGCTGATTTCTTGTCCTGTGATAAAAAGCCTTCTGTTTCCACCACCAAAGCTTTCAGGGGAGCTCTTGCAAGCGTTTGGCATCATTTTTGAGTGGATTGCCAAAAGTCAGATTTTTGCTGAAATTGTGACCCCGGGACTTAGGGATTTTTCAAAAAAATCTTTTTCTGCCGGTTAAGTTTCTGAGGGCTGATTTCTTGTCCTGTGCTAAAAAGCCTTCTGTTTCCATCACCAAAGCTTTCAGGGGAGCATTTGCAAACGGTTGGCACCATTTTTGAATGAATTGCCAAAAGTCAGATTTTTGCTGAAATTGTGACCCTGCGGCTTAGGGATTTTTCAAAAAAATCTTTTTCTGCCGGTTAAGTTGTTGATGGCTGATTTCTTGTCCTGTGATAAAAAGCCTTCTGTTTCCATCACCAAAGCTTTCAGGGAAGCATCTGCAAGAGTTTGGCACCATTTTTGAGTGGATTGCCAAAAGTCAGATTTTTGCTGAAATTGTGACCCCGGGGCTTAGGGATTTTTCAAAAAAATCTTTTTCCGCCGGTTAAGTTGCTGAGGGCTGATTTCTTGTCCTGTGGTAAAAAGCCTTCTGTTTCGACCGCCAAACATTTCAGGGGAGCATTTGCAAGCGTTTGGCACTATTTTTGAGTGAATTGCCAAAAGTCAGATTTTTGATGAAATTGTGACCCCGGGGCTTAGGGATTTTTCAAAAAAATCTTTTTCCGCTGGTTAACTTTCTGAGGGCTGATTTCTTGTCCTGTGATAAAAAGCCGTCTGTTTCGACCGCCAAACATTTCAGGGGAGCGTTTGCAAGCGTTTGGCACCATTTTTGAGTGAATTGCCAAAAGTCAGATTTTTGTTGAAATTGTGACCCCGGGGCTTGGGGATTTTTCAAAAAAATCTTTTTCTGCCGGTTAATTTTCTGAGGGCTGATTTCTTGTCCTGTGGTAAAAAGCCGTCTGTTTCGACCGCCGAACATTTCAGGGGAGCTTTTGCAAGCGTCTGGCACCATTTTTGAGTGGATTGCCAAAAGTCAGATTTTTGCTGAAATTGGACCCCGGAGCTTAGGGATTTTTCAAAAAAATCTTTTTCTGCCTTTTAAGTTTCTTGTCCTGTGATAAAAAGCCGTCTGCTTTGACCACCAAAGCTTTCAGGGGGGCGTTTGCAACCGGTTGAACCATTTTTGAGTGAATTGCCAAAAGTCAGATTTTTGCTGAAATTGTGACCCCGGGGCTTAGGGATTTTTCAAAAAAATCTTTTTCCGCTGGTTAACTTTCTGAGGGCTGATTTCTTGTCCTGTGGTAAAAAGCCTTCTGTTTCGACCGCCAAACATTTCAGGGGAGCATTTGCAAGCGTTTGGCACTATTTTTGAGTGAATTGCCAAAAGTCAGATTTTTGCTGAAATTGTGATCCCGGGCCTTAGGGATTTTTCAAAAAAATCTTTTTCTGCCGGTTAAGTTTCTGAGGGCTGATTTCTTGTCCTGTGATAAAAAGCCTTCTGTTTCGACCACCAAAGCTTTCAGGGGAGCTTTTGCAAGCGTTTGGCATCATTTTTGAGTGGATTGCCAAAAGTCAGATTTTTGCTGAAATTGTGACCCCGGGGCTTAGGGATTTTTCAAAAAAATCTTTTTCTGCCGCTTAAGTTTCTGAGGGCTGATTTCTTGTCCTGTGATAAAAAGCCTTCTGTTTCCATCACCAAAGCTTTCAGGGGAGCATTTGCAAACGGTTGGCACCATTTTTGAATGAATTGCCAAAAGTCAGATTTTTGCTGAAATTGTGACCCCGGGGCTTGGGGATTTTTCAAAAAAATCTTTTTCTGCCGGTTAATTTTCTGAGGGCTGATTTCTTGTCCTGTGATAAAAAGCCTTCTCTTTCGACCGCCAAACCTTCCAGGGGAGCATTTGCAAGCGTTTGGCACCATTTTTGAGTGGATTGCCAAAAGTCAGATTTTTGCTGAAATTGTGACCCTGGAGCTTAGGGATTTTTCAGAAAAATCTTTTTCTGCCTTTTAAGTTTCTTGTCCTGTGATAAAAAGCCTTCTGTTTCGACCGCCAAACATTTCAGGGGAGCATTTGCAAGCGTTTGGCACTATTTTTGAGTGAATTGCCAAAAGTCAGATTTTTGCTGAAATTGTGACCCCGGGGCTTAGGGATTTTTCAAAAAAATCTTTTTCTGCCGGTTAAGTTGTTGATGGCTGATTACTTGTCCTGTGATAAAAAGCCTTCTGTTTCCATCACCAAAGCTTTCAGGGAAGCATCTGCAAGAGTTTGGCACCATTTTTGAGTGGATTGCCAAAAGTCAGATTTTTGCTGAAATTGTGACCCCGGGGCTTAGGGATTTTTCAAAAAAATCTTTTTCTGCCGGTTAAGTTGCTGAGGGCTGATTTCTTGTCCTGTGGTAAAAAGCCTTCTGTTTCGACCGCCAAACATTTCAGGGGAGCATTTGCAAGCGTTTGGTACCATTTTTGAGTGAATTGCCAAAAGTCAGATTTTTGCTGAAATTGTGACCCCGGGGCTTAGGGATTTTTCAAAAAAAACTTTTTCCGCTAGTTAACTTTCTGAGGGTTGATTTCTTGTCCTGTGGTAAAAAGCCTTCTGTTTCGACCGCCAAACATTTCAGGGGAGCTTTTGCAAGCGTCTGGCACCATTTTTGAGTGGATTGCCAAAAGTCAGATTTTTGCTGAAATTGTGACCCCGGAGCTTAGGGATTTTTCAAAAAAATCTTTTTCTGCCGGTTAAGTTTCTGAGGGCTGATTTCTAGTTCTGTGATAAAAAGCCGTCTGTTTCCATCACCAAAGCTTTCAGGGGAGCATTTGCAAACGGTTGGCACCATTTTTGAATGAACTGACGAAAGTCAGATTTTTGCTGAAATTGTGACCCCGGGGCTTGGGGATTTTTCAAAAAAATCTTTTTCTGCCGGTTAATTTTCTGAGGGCTGATTTCTTGTCCTGTGATAAAAAGCCTTCTCTTTCGACCGCCAAACCTTCCAGGGGAGCATTTGCAAGCGTTTGGCACCATTTTTGAGTGGATTGCCAAAAGTCAGATTTTTGCTGAAATTGTGACCCTGGAGCTTAGGGATTTTTCAAAAAAATCTTTTTCTGCCTTTTAAGTTTCTTGTCCTGTGATAAAAAGCCTTCTGTTTCGACCGCCAAACATTTCAGGGGAGCATTTGCAAGCGTTTGGCACTATTTTTGAGTGAATTGCCAAAAGTCAGATTTTTGCTGAAATTGTGACCCCGGGGCTTAGGGATTTTTCAAAAAAATCTTTTTCCGCTGGTTAACTTTCTGAGGGCTGATTTCTTGTCCTGTGATAAAAAGCCTTCTGTTTCCATCACCAAAGCTTTCAGGGGAGCTTTTGCAAGCGTTTGGCATCATTTTTGAGTGAATTGCCAAAAGTCAGATTTTTGCTGAAATTGTGACCCCGGGGCTTAGGGATTTTTCAAAAAAATCTTTTTCTGCCGGTTAAGTTTCTGAGGGCTGATTTCTAGTCCTGTGATAAAAAGCCTTCTGTTTCCATCACCAAAGCTTTCAGGGGAGCATTTGCAAACGGTTGGCACCATTTTTGAATGAACTGCCAAAAGTCAGATTTTTGCTGAAATTGTGACCCCCGGGCTTAGGGATTTTTCAAAAAAATCTTTTTCTGCCGGTTAAGTTTCTTGTCCTGTGATAAAAAGCCTTCTGTTTTGACCACCAAAGCTTTCAGGGGAGCTTTTGCAAGCGTTTGGCATCATTTTTGAGTGGATTGCCAAAAGTCAGATTTTTGCTGAAATTGTGACCCCGGGGCTTAGGGATTTTTCAAAAAAATCTTTTTCTGCCGGTTAAGTTTCTGAGGGCTGATTTCTTGTCCTGTGATAAAAAGCCTTCTGTTTCCACCACCAAAGCTTTCAGGGGAACTTTTGCAAGCGTTTGGCATCATTTTTGAGTGGATTGCCAAAAGTCAGATTTTTGCTGAAATTGTGACCCCGGGGCTTAGGGATTTTTCAAAAAAATCTTTTTCTGCCGGTTAAGTTTCTGAGGGCTGATTTCTAGTCCTGTGATAAAAAGCCTTCTGTTTCCATCACCAAAGCTTTCAGGGGAGCATTTGCAAACGGTTGGCACCATTTTTGAATGAACTGCCAAAAGTCAGATTTTTGCTGAAATTGTGACCCTGGGGCTTAGGGATTTTTCAAAAAAATCTTTATCTGCCAGTTAAGTTGTTGATGGCTGATTTCTTGTCCTGTGATAAAACGCCTTCTGTTTCGACCGCCAAACCTTCCAGGGGAGCATTTGCAAGCGTTTGGCACCAATTTTGAGTGAATTGCCAAAAGTCAGATTTTTGTTGAAATTGTGACCCCGGGGCTTAGGGATTTTTCAAAAAAATCTTTTTCTGCCGGTTAAGTTGTTGATGGCTGATTACTTGTCCTGTGATAAAAAGCCTTCTGTTTCCATCACCAAAGCTTTCAGGGAAGCATCTGCAAGAGTTTGGCACCATTTTTGAGTGGATTGCCAAAAGTCAGATTTTTGCTGAAATTGTGACCCCGGGGCTTAGGGATTTTTCAAAAAAATCTTTTTCTGCCGGTTAAGTTGCTGAGGGCTGATTTCTTGTCCTGTGGTAAAAAGCCTTCTGTTTCGACCGCCAAACATTTCAGGGGAGCATTTGCAAGCGTTTGGTACCATTTTTGAGTGAATTGCCAAAAGTCAGATTTTTGCTGAAATTGTGACCCCGGGGCTTAGGGATTTTTCAAAAAAAACTTTTTCCGCTAGTTAACTTTCTGAGGGTTGATTTCTTGTCCTGTGGTAAAAAGCCTTCTGTTTCGACCGCCAAACATTTCAGGGGAGCTTTTGCAAGCGTCTGGCACCATTTTTGAGTGGATTGCCAAAAGTCAGATTTTTGCTGAAATTGTGACCCCGGAGCTTAGGGATTTTTCAAAAAAATCTTTTTCTGCCGGTTAAGTTTCTGAGGGCTGATTTCTAGTTCTGTGATAAAAAGCCGTCTGTTTCCATCACCAAAGCTTTCAGGGGAGCATTTGCAAACGGTTGGCACCATTTTTGAATGAACTGACGAAAGTCAGATTTTTGCTGAAATTGTGACCCCGGGGCTTGGGGATTTTTCAAAAAAATCTTTTTCTGCCGGTTAATTTTCTGAGGGCTGATTTCTTGTCCTGTGATAAAAAGCCTTCTCTTTCGACCGCCAAACCTTCCAGGGGAGCATTTGCAAGCGTTTGGCACCATTTTTGAGTGGATTGCCAAAAGTCAGATTTTTGCTGAAATTGTGACCCTGGAGCTTAGGGATTTTTCAAAAAAATCTTTTTCTGCCTTTTAAGTTTCTTGTCCTGTGATAAAAAGCCTTCTGTTTCGACCGCCAAACATTTCAGGGGAGCATTTGCAAGCGTTTGGCACTATTTTTGAGTGAATTGCCAAAAGTCAGATTTTTGATGAAATTGTGACCCCGGGGCTTAGGGATTTTTCAAAAAAATCTTTTTCCGCTGGTTAACTTTCTGAGGGCTGATTTCTTGTCCTGTGATAAAAAGCCTTCTGTTTCCATCACCAAAGCTTTCAGGGGAGCTTTTGCAAGCGTTTGGCATCATTTTTGAGTGAATTGCCAAAAGTCAGATTTTTGCTGAAATTGTGACCCCGGGGCTTAGGGATTTTTCAAAAAAATCTTTTTCTGCCGGTTAAGTTTCTGAGGGCTGATTTCTAGTCCTGTGATAAAAAGCCTTCTGTTTCCATCACCAAAGCTTTCAGGGGAGCATTTGCAAACGGTTGGCACCATTTTTGAATGAACTGCCAAAAGTCAGATTTTTGCTGAAATTGTGACCCCCGGGCTTAGGGATTTTTCAAAAAAATCTTTTTCTGCCGGTTAAGTTTCTTGTCCTGTGATAAAAAGCCTTCTGTTTTGACCACCAAAGCTTTCAGGGGAGCTTTTGCAAGCGTTTGGCATCATTTTTGAGTGGATTGCCAAAAGTCAGATTTTTGCTGAAATTGTGACCCCGGGGCTTAGGGATTTTTCAAAAAAATCTTTTTCTGCCGGTTAAGTTTCTGAGGGCTGATTTCTTGTCCTGTGATAAAAAGCCTTCTGTTTCCACCACCAAAGCTTTCAGGGGAACTTTTGCAAGCGTTTGGCATCATTTTTGAGTGGATTGCCAAAAGTCAGATTTTTGCTGAAATTGTGACCCCGGGGCTTAGGGATTTTTCAAAAAAATCTTTTTCTGCCGGTTAAGTTTCTGAGGGCTGATTTCTTGTCCTGTGATAAAAAGCCTTCTGTTTCGACCGCCAAACCTTCCAGGGGAGCATTTGCAAGCGTTTGGCACCATTTTTGAGTGAATTGCCAAAAGTCAGATTTTTGCTGAAATTGTGACCCCGGGGCTTAGGGATTTTTCAAAAAAATCTTTTTCTGCCGGTTAAGTTGCTGAGGGCTGATTTCTTGTCCTGTGATAAAAAGCCTTCTGTTTCCACCACCAAAGCTTTCAGGGGAGCTTTTGCAAGCGTTTGGCATCATTTTTGAGTGGATTGCCAAAAGTCAGATTTTTGCTGAAATTGTGACCCCGGGGCTTAGGGATTTTTCAAAAAAATCTTTTTCTGCCGGTTAAGTTTCTGAGGGCTGATTTCTAGTCCTGTGATAAAAAGCCTTCTGTTTCCATCACCAAAGCTTTCAGGGGAGCATTTGCAAACGGTTGGCACCATTTTTGAATGAACTGCCAAAAGTCAGATTTTTGCTGAAATTGTGACCCTGGGGCTTAGGGATTTTTCAAAAAAATCTTTATCTGCCAGTTAAGTTGTTGATGGCTGATTTCTTGTCCTGTGATAAAACGCCTTCTGTTTCGACCGCCAAACCTTCCAGGGGAGCATTTGCAAGCGTTTGGCACCATTTTTGAGTGAATTGCCAAAAGTCAGATATTTCTTGAAATTGTGACCCCGGGGCTTAGGGATTTTTCAAAAAAATCTTTTTCTGCCGGTTAAGTTGTTGATGGCTGATTACTTGTCCTGTGATAAAAAGCCTTCTGTTTCCATCACCAAAGCTTTCAGGGAAGCATCTGCAAGAGTTTGGCACCATTTTTGAGTGGATTGCCAAAAGTCAGATTTTTGCTGAAATTGTGACCCCGGGGCTTAGGGATTTTTCAAAAAAATCTTTTTCTGCCGGTTAAGTTTCTGAGGGCTGATTTCTTGTCCTGTGGTAAATAGCCTTCTGTTTCGACCGCCAAACATTTCAGGGGAGCATTTGCAAGCGTTTGGCACTATTTTTGAGTGAATTGCCAAAAGTCAGATTTTTGATGAAATTGTGACCCCGGGCCTTAGGGATTTTTCAAAAAAATCTTTTTCCGCTGGTTAACTTTCTGAGGGCTGATTTCTTTTCCTGTGATAAAAAGCCTTCTGTTTCGACCGCCAAACATTTCAGGGGAGCGTTTTCAAGCGTTTGGCACCATTTTTGAGTGAATTGCCAAAAGTCAGATTTTTGCTGAAATTGTGACCCCGGGGCTTAGTGATTTTTCAAAAAAATCTTTTTCTGCCGGTTAAGTTTCTGAGGGCTGATTTCTTGTCCTGTGATAAAAAGCCTTCTCTTTCGACCGCCAAACCTTCCAGGGGAGCATTTGCAAGCGTTTGGCACCATTTTTGAGTGAATTGCCAAAAGTCAGATTTTTGTTTAAATTGTGACCCCGGGGCTTAGGGATTTTTCAAAAAAATCTTTTTCTGCCGGTTAAGTTGTTGATGGCTGATTTCTTGTCCTGTGATAAAAAGCCTTCTGTTTCCATCACCAAAGCTTTCAGGGAAGCATCTGCAAGAGTTTGGCACCATTTTTGAGTGGATTGCCAAAAGTCAGATTTTTGCTGAAATTGTGACCCCGGGGCTTAGGGATTTTTCAAAAAAATCTTTTTCCGCCGGTTAAGTTGCTGAGGGCTGATTTCTTGTCCTGTGGTAAAAAGCCTTCTGTTTCGACCGCCAAACATTTCAGGGGAGCATTTGCAAGCGTTTGGCACTATTTTTGAGTGAATTGCCAAAAGTCAGATTTTTGATGAAATTGTGACCCCGGGGCTTAGGGATTTTTCAAAAAAATCTTTTTCCGCTGGTTAACTTTCTGAGGGCTGATTTCTTGTCCTGTGATAAAAAGCCTTCTGTTTCGACCGCCAAACATTTCAGGGGAGCATTTGCAAGCGTTTGGCACCATTTTTGAGTGAATTGCCAAAAGTCAGATTTTTGTTGAAATTGTGACCCCGGGGCTTGGGGATTTTTCAAAAAAATCTTTTTCTGCCGGTTAATTTTCTGAGGGCTGATTTCTTGTCCTGTGATAAAAAGCCTTCTCTTTCGACCGCCAAACCTTCCAGGGGAGCATTTGCAAGAGTTTGGCACCATTTTTGAGTGGATTGCCAAAAGTCAGATTTTTGCTGAAATTGTGACCCTGGAGCTTAGGGATTTTTCAAAAAAATCTTTTTCTGCCTTTTAAGTTTCTTGTCCTGTGATAAAAAGCCTTCTGTTTCGACCGCCAAACATTTCAGGGGAGCATTTGCAAGCGTTTGGCACTATTTTTGAGTGAATTGCCAAAAGTCAGATTTTTGCTGAAATTGTGACCCCGGGGCTTAGGGATTTTTCAAAAAAATCTTTTTCCGCTGGTTAACTTTCTGAGGGCTGATTTCTTGTCCTGTGATAAAAAGCCTTCTGTTTCCATCACCAAAGCTTTCAGGGGAGCTTTTGCAAGCGTTTGGCATCATTTTTGAGTGAATTGCCAAAAGTCAGATTTTTGCTGAAATTGTGACCCCGGGGCTTAGGGATTTTTCAAAAAAATCTTTTTCCGCCGGTTAACTTTCTGAGGGCTGATTTCTTGTCCTGTGATAAAAAGCCTTCTGTTTCCATCACCAAAGTTTTCAGGGGAGCGTTTGCAAGCGTTTGGCACCATTTTTGAGTGAATTGCCAAAAGTCAGATTTTTGCTGAAATTGTGACCCCGGGACTTAGGGATTTTTCAAAAAAATCTTTTTCTGCCCGTTAAGTTGTTGATGGCTGATTTCTTGTCCTGTGATAAAAAGCCTTCTGTTTCCATCACCAAAGCTTTCAGGGAAGCATCTGCAAGAGTTTGGCACCATTTTTGAGTGGATTGCCAAAAGTCAGATTTTTGCTGAAATTGTGACCCCGGGGCTTAGGGATTTTTCAAAAAAATCTTTTTCCGCTGGTTAACTTTCTGAGGGCTGATTTCTTGTCCTGTGATAAAAAGCCTTCTGTTTCCATCACCAAAGCTTTCAGGGGAGCTTTTGCAAGCGTTTGGCATCATTTTTGAGTGAATTGCCAAAAGTCAGATTTTTGCTGAAATTGTGACCCCGGGGCTTAGGGATTTTTCAAAAAAATCTTTTTCTGCCCGTTAAGTTGTTGATGGCTGATTTCTTGTCCTGTGATAAAAAGCCTTCTGTTTCGACCACCAAAGCTTTCAGGGGGGCGTTTGCAACCGGTTGACACCATTTTTGAGTGAATTGCCAAAAGTCAGATTTTTGCTGAAATTGTGACCCCGGGGCTTAGCGATTTTTCAAAAAAATCTTTTTCCGCTGGTTAACTTTCTGAGGGCTGATTTCTTGTCCTGTGGTAAAAAGCCTTCTGTTTCGACCGCCAAACATTTCAGGGGAGCATTTGCAAGCGTTTGGCACTATTTTTGAGTGAATTGCCAAAAGTCAGATTTTTGCTGAAATTGTGACCCCGGGGCTTAGGGATTTTTCAAAAAAATCTTTTTCCGCTGGTTAACTTTCTGAGGGCTGATTTCTTGTCCTGTGATAAAAAGCCTTCTGTTTCCATCACCAAAGCTTTCAGGGAAGCATCTGCAAGCGTTTGGCATCATTTTTGAGTGGATTGCCAAAAGTCAGTTTTTTGCTGAAATTGTGACCCCGGGGCTTAGGGATTTTTCAAAAAAATCTTTTTCTGCCGGTTAAGTTTCTGAGGGCTGATTTCTTGTCCTGTGATAAAAAGCCTTCTGTTTCGACCACCAAAGCTTTCAGGGGAGCATTTGCAAACGGTTGGCACCATTTTTGAATGAATTGCCAAAAGTCAGATTTTTGCTGAAATTGTGACCCTGGGGCTTAGGGATTTTTCAAAAAAATCTTTTTCTTCCGGTTAACTTTCGGAGGGCTGATTTCTTGTCCTGTGATAAAAAGCCTTCTGTTTCCATCACCAAAGTTTTCAGGGGAGCTTTTGCAAGACTTTGGCACCATTTTTGAGTGGATTGCCAAAAGTCAGATTTTTGCTGAAATTGTGACCCCGGGGCTTAGGGATTTATCAAAAAAATCTTTTTCCGCTGGTTAACTTTCTGAGGGCTGATTTCTTGTCCTGTGATAAAAAGCCTTCTGTTTCCATCACCAAAGTTTTCAGGGGAGCTTTTGCAAGCGTTTGGCACCATTTTTGAGTGGAGTGCCAAAAGTCAGATTTTTGCTGAAATTGTGACCCCGGAGCTTAGGGATTTTTCAAAAAAATCTTTTTCTGCCTTTTAAGTTTCTTGTCCTGTGATAAAAAGCCTTCTGTTTTGACCACCAAAGCTTTCAGGGGAGCGTTTGCAACCGGTTGGCACTATTTTTGAGTGAATTGCCAAAAGTCAGATTTTTGCTGAAATTGTGACCCCGGGGCTTAGGGATTTTTCAAAAAAATCTTTTTCTGCCGGTTAAGTTTCTGAGGGCTGATTTCTTGTCCTGTGATAAAAAGCCTTCTGTTTCGACCACCAAAGCTTTCAGGGGAGCTTTTGCAAGCGTTTGGCATCATTTTTGAGTGGATTGCCAAAAGTCAGATTTTTGATGAAATTGTGACCCCGGGGCTTAGGGATTTTTCAAAAAAATCTTTTTCTGCCGGTTAAGTTTCTGAGGGCTGATTTCTTGTCCTGTGATAAAAAGCCTTCTGTTTCGACCACCAAAGCTTTCAGGGGAGCTTTTGCAAGCGTTTGGCATCATTTTTGAGTGGATTGCCAAAAGTCAGATTTTTGATGAAATTGTGACCCCGGGGCTTAGGGATTTTTCAAAAAAATCTTTTTCCGCCGGTTAACTTTCTGAGGGCTGATTTCTTGTCCTGTGATAAAAAGCCTTCTGTTTCCATCACCAAAGTTTTCAGGGGAGCGTTTGCAAGCGTTTGGCACCATTTTTGAGTGAATTGCCAAAAGTCAGATTTTTGCTGAAATTGTGACCCCGGGACTTAGGGATTTTTCAAAAAAATCTTTTTCTGCCCGTTAAGTTGTTGATGGCTGATTTCTTGTCCTGTGATAAAAAGCCTTCTGTTTCCATCACCAAAGCTTTCAGGGAAGCATCTGCAAGAGTTTGGCACCATTTTTGAGTGGATTGCCAAAAGTCAGATTTTTGCTGAAATTGTGACCCCGGGGCTTAGGGATTTTTCAAAAAAATCTTTTTCCGCTGGTTAACTTTCTGAGGGCTGATTTCTTGTCCTGTGATAAAAAGCCTTCTGTTTCCATCACCAAAGCTTTCAGGGGAGCTTTTGCAAGCGTTTGGCATCATTTTTGAGTGAATTGCCAAAAGTCAGATTTTTGCTGAAATTGTGACCCCGGGGCTTAGGGATTTTTCAAAAAAATCTTTTTCTGCCCGTTAAGTTGTTGATGGCTGATTTCTTGTCCTGTGATAAAAAGCCTTCTGTTTCGACCACCAAAGCTTTCAGGGGGGCGTTTGCAACCGGTTGACACCATTTTTGAGTGAATTGCCAAAAGTCAGATTTTTGCTGAAATTGTGACCCCGGGGCTTAGCGATTTTTCAAAAAAATCTTTTTCCGCTGGTTAACTTTCTGAGGGCTGATTTCTTGTCCTGTGGTAAAAAGCCTTCTGTTTCGACCGCCAAACATTTCAGGGGAGCATTTGCAAGCGTTTGGCACTATTTTTGAGTGAATTGCCAAAAGTCAGATTTTTGCTGAAATTGTGACCCCGGGGCTTAGGGATTTTTCAAAAAAATCTTTTTCCGCTGGTTAACTTTCTGAGGGCTGATTTCTTGTCCTGTGATAAAAAGCCTTCTGTTTCCATCACCAAAGCTTTCAGGGAAGCATCTGCAAGCGTTTGGCATCATTTTTGAGTGGATTGCCAAAAGTCAGTTTTTTGCTGAAATTGTGACCCCGGGGCTTAGGGATTTTTCAAAAAAATCTTTTTCTGCCGGTTAAGTTTCTGAGGGCTGATTTCTTGTCCTGTGATAAAAAGCCTTCTGTTTCGACCACCAAAGCTTTCAGGGGAGCTTTTGCAAGCGTTTGGCATCATTTTTGAGTGGATTGCCAAAAGTCAGATTTTTGATGAAATTGTGACCCCGGGGCTTAGGGATTTTTCAAAAAAATCTTTTTCTGCCGGTTAAGTTTCTGAGGGCTGATTTCTTGTCCTGTGATAAAAAGCCTTCTGTTTCCATCACCAAAGCTTTCAGGGGAGCATTTGCAAACGGTTGGCACCATTTTTGAATGAATTGCCAAAAGTCAGATTTTTGCTGAAATTGTGACCCTGGGGCTTAGGGATTTTTCAAAAAAATCTTTTTCTTCCGGTTAACTTTCGGAGGGCTGATTTCTTGTCCTGTGATAAAAAGCCTTCTGTTTCCATCACCAAAGTTTTCAGGGGAGCTTTTGCAAGACTTTGGCACCATTTTTGAGTGGATTGCCAAAAGTCAGATTTTTGCTGAAATTGTGACCCCGGGGCTTAGGGATTTATCAAAAAAATCTTTTTCCGCCGGTTAACTTTCTGAGGGCTGATTTCTTGTCCTGTGATAAAAAGCCTTCTGTTTCCATCACCAAAGTTTTCAGGGGAGCGTTTGCAAGCGTTTGGCACCATTTTTGAGTGAATTGCCAAAAGTCAGATTTTTGCTGAAATTGTGACCCCGGGACTTAGGGATTTTTCAAAAAAATCTTTTTCTGCCCGTTAAGTTGTTGATGGCTGATTTCTTGTCCTGTGTTAAAAAGCCTTCTGTTTCCATCACCAAAGCTTTCAGGGAAGCATCTGCAAGAGTTTGGCACCATTTTTGAGTGGATTGCCAAAAGTCAGATTTTTGCTGAAATTGTGACCCCGGGGCTTAGGGATTTTTCAAAAAAATCTTTTTCCGCTGGTTAACTTTCTGAGGGCTGATTTCTTGTCCTGTGATAAAAAGCCTTCTGTTTCCATCACCAAAGCTTTCAGGGGAGCTTTTGCAAGCGTTTGGCATCATTTTTGAGTGAATTGCCAAAAGTCAGATTTTTGCTGAAATTGTGACCCCGGGGCTTAGGGATTTTTCAAAAAAATCTTTTTCTGCCCGTTAAGTTGTTGATGGCTGATTTCTTGTCCTGTGATAAAAAGCCTTCTGTTTCGACCACCAAAGCTTTCAGGGGGGCGTTTGCAACCGGTTGACACCATTTTTGAGTGAATTGCCAAAAGTCAGATTTTTGCTGAAATTGTGACCCCGGGGCTTAGCGATTTTTCAAAAAAATCTTTTTCCGCTGGTTAACTTTCTGAGGGCTGATTTCTTGTCCTGTGGTAAAAAGCCTTCTGTTTCGACCGCCAAACATTTCAGGGGAGCATTTGCAAGCGTTTGGCACTATTTTTGAGTGAATTGCCAAAAGTCAGATTTTTGCTGAAATTGTGACCCCGGGGCTTAGGGATTTTTCAAAAAAATCTTTTTCCGCTGGTTAACTTTCTGAGGGCTGATTTCTTGTCCTGTGATAAAAAGCCTTCTGTTTCCATCACCAAAGCTTTCAGGGAAGCATCTGCAAGCGTTTGGCATCATTTTTGAGTGGATTGCCAAAAGTCAGTTTTTTGCTGAAATTGTGACCCCGGGGCTTAGGGATTTTTCAAAAAAATCTTTTTCTGCCGGTTAAGTTTCTGAGGGCTGATTTCTTGTCCTGTGATAAAAAGCCTTCTGTTTCGACCACCAAAGCTTTCAGGGGAGCTTTTGCAAGCGTTTGGCATCATTTTTGAGTGGATTGCCAAAAGTCAGATTTTTGATGAAATTGTGACCCCGGGGCTTAGGGATTTTTCAAAAAAATCTTTTTCTGCCGGTTAAGTTTCTGAGGGCTGATTTCTTGTCCTGTGATAAAAAGCCTTCTGTTTCCATCACCAAAGCTTTCAGGGGAGCATTTGCAAACGGTTGGCACCATTTTTGAATGAATTGCCAAAAGTCAGATTTTTGCTGAAATTGTGACCCTGGGGCTTAGGGATTTTTCAAAAAAATCTTTTTCTTCCGGTTAACTTTCGGAGGGCTGATTTCTTGTCCTGTGATAAAAAGCCTTCTGTTTCCATCACCAAAGTTTTCAGGGGAGCTTTTGCAAGACTTTGGCACCATTTTTGAGTGGATTGCCAAAAGTCAGATTTTTGCTGAAATTGTGACCCCGGGGCTTAGGGATTTATCAAAAAAATCTTTTTCCGCTGGTTAACTTTCTGAGGGCTGATTTCTTGTCCTGTGATAAAAAGCCTTCTGTTTCCATCACCAAAGTTTTCAGGGGAGCTTTTGCAAGCGTTTGGCACCATTTTTGAGTGGAGTGCCAAAAGTCAGATTTTTGCTGAAATTGTGACCCCGGAGCTTAGGGATTTTTCAAAAAAATCTTTTTCTGCCTTTTAAGTTTCTTGTCCTGTGATAAAAAGCCTTCTGTTTTGACCACCAAAGCTTTCAGGGGAGCGTTTGCAACCGGTTGGCACTATTTTTGAGTGAATTGCCAAAAGTCAGATTTTTGCTGAAATTGTGACCCCGGGGCTTAGGGATTTTTCAAAAAAATCTTTTTCTGCCGGTTAAGTTTCTGAGGGCTGATTTCTTGTCCTGTGATAAAAAGCCTTCTGTTTCGACCACCAAAGCTTTCAGGGGAGCTTTTGCAAGCGTTTGGCATCATTTTTGAGTGGATTGCCAAAAGTCAGATTTTTGATGAAATTGTGACCCCGGGGCTTAGGGATTTTTCAAAAAAATCTTTTTCTGCCGGTTAAGTTTCTGAGGGCTGATTTCTTGTCCTGTGATAAAAAGCCTTCTGTTTCCATCACCAAAGCTTTCAGGGGAGCATTTACAAACGGTTGGCACCATTTTTGAATGAATTGCCAAAAGTCAGATTTTTGCTGAAATTGTGACCCTGGGGCTTAGGGATTTTTCAAAAAAATCTTTTTCTGCCGGTTAACTTTCGGAGGGCTGATTTCTTGTCCTGTGATAAAAAGCCTTCTGTTTCCATCCCCAAAGTTTTCAGGGGAGCTTTTGCAAGACTTTGGCACCATTTTTGAGTGGATTGCCAAAAGTCAGATTTTTGCTGAAATTGTGACCCCGGGGCTTAGGGATTTATCAAAAAAATCTTTTTCCGCTGGTTAACTTTCTGAGGGCTGATTTCTTGTCCTGTGATAAAAAGCCTTCTGTTTCGACCGCCAAACATTTCAGGGGAGCATTTGCAAGCGTTTGGCACCATTTTTGAGTGAATTGCCAAAAGTCAGATTTTTGTTGAAATTGTGACCCCGGGGCTTGGGGATTTTTCAAAAAAATCTTTTTCTGCCGGTTAATTTTCTGAGGGCTGATTTCTTGTCCTGTGATAAAAAGCCTTCTCTTTCGACCGCCAAACCTTCCAGGGGAGCATTTGCAAGAGTTTGGCACCATTTTTGAGTGGATTGCCAAAAGTCAGATTTTTGCTGAAATTGTGACCCTGGAGCTTAGGGATTTTTCAAAAAAATCTTTTTCTGCCTTTTAAGTTTCTTGTCCTGTGATAAAAAGCCTTCTGTTTCGACCGCCAAACATTTCAGGGGAGCATTTGCAAGCGTTTGGCACTATTTTTGAGTGAATTGCCAAAAGTCAGATTTTTGCTGAAATTGTGACCCCGGGGCTTAGGGATTTTTCAAAAAAATCTTTTTCCGCTGGTTAACTTTCTGAGGGCTGATTTCTTGTCCTGTGATAAAAAGCCTTCTGTTTCCATCACCAAAGCTTTCAGGGGAGCTTTTGCAAGCGCTTGGCATCATTTTTGAGTGAATTGCCAAAAGTCAGATTTTTGCTGAAATTGTGACCCCGGGGCTTAGGGATTTTTCAAAAAAATCTTTTTCCGCCGGTTAACTTTCTGAGGGCTGATTTCTTGTCCTGTGATAAAAAGCCTTCTGTTTCCATCACCAAAGTTTTCAGGGGAGCGTTTGCAAGCGTTTGGCACCATTTTTGAGTGAATTGCCAAAAGTCAGATTTTTGCTGAAATTGTGACCCCGGGACTTAGGGATTTTTCAAAAAAATCTTTTTCTGCCCGTTAAGTTGTTGATGGCTGATTTCTTGTCCTGTGATAAAAAGCCTTCTGTTTCCATCACCAAAGCTTTCAGGGAAGCATCTGCAAGCGTTTGGCATCATTTTTGAGTGGATTGCCAAAAGTCAGTTTTTTGCTGAAATTGTGACCCCGGGGCTTAGGGATTTTTCAAAAAAATCTTTTTCTGCCGGTTAAGTTTCTGAGGGCTGATTTCTTGTCCTGTGATAAAAAGCCTTCTGTTTCGACCACCAAAGCTTTCAGGGGAGCTTTTGCAAGCGTTTGGCATCATTTTTGAGTGGATTGCCAAAAGTCAGATTTTTGATGAAATTGTGACCCCGGGGCTTAGGGATTTTTCAAAAAAATCTTTTTCTGCCGGTTAAGTTTCTGAGGGCTGATTTCTTGTCCTGTGATAAAAAGCCTTCTGTTTCCATCACCAAAGCTTTCAGGGGAGCATTTGCAAACGGTTGGCACCATTTTTGAATGAATTGCCAAAAGTCAGATTTTTGCTGAAATTGTGACCCCGGGGCTTAGGGATTTATCAAAAAAATCTTTTTCCGCTGGTTAACTTTCTGAGGGCTGATTTCTTGTCCTGTGATAAAAAGCCTTCTGTTTCGACCGCCAAACATTTCAGGGGAGCATTTGCAAGCGTTTGGCACCATTTTTGAGTGAATTGCCAAAAGTCAGATTTTTGTTGAAATTGTGACCCCGGGGCTTGGGGATTTTTCAAAAAAATCTTTTTCTGCCGGTTAATTTTCTGAGGGCTGATTTCTTGTCCTGTGATAAAAAGCCTTCTCTTTCGACCGCCAAACCTTCCAGGGGAGCATTTGCAAGAGTTTGGCACCATTTTTGAGTGGATTGCCAAAAGTCAGATTTTTGCTGAAATTGTGACCCTGGAGCTTAGGGATTTTTCAAAAAAATCTTTTTCTGCCTTTTAAGTTTCTTGTCCTGTGATAAAAAGCCTTCTGTTTCGACCGCCAAACATTTCAGGGGAGCATTTGCAAGCGTTTGGCACTATTTTTGAGTGAATTGCCAAAAGTCAGATTTTTGCTGAAATTGTGACCCCGGGGCTTAGGGATTTTTCAAAAAAATCTTTTTCCGCTGGTTAACTTTCTGAGGGCTGATTTCTTGTCCTGTGATAAAAAGCCTTCTGTTTCCATCACCAAAGCTTTCAGGGGAGCTTTTGCAAGCGCTTGGCATCATTTTTGAGTGAATTGCCAAAAGTCAGATTTTTGCTGAAATTGTGACCCCGGGGCTTAGGGATTTTTCAAAAAAATCTTTTTCCGCCGGTTAACTTTCTGAGGGCTGATTTCTTGTCCTGTGATAAAAAGCCTTCTGTTTCCATCACCAAAGTTTTCAGGGGAGCGTTTGCAAGCGTTTGGCACCATTTTTGAGTGAATTGCCAAAAGTCAGATTTTTGCTGAAATTGTGACCCCGGGACTTAGGGATTTTTCAAAAAAATCTTTTTCTGCCCGTTAAGTTGTTGATGGCTGATTTCTTGTCCTGTGATAAAAAGCCTTCTGTTTCCATCACCAAAGCTTTCAGGGAAGCATCTGCAAGCGTTTGGCATCATTTTTGAGTGGATTGCCAAAAGTCAGTTTTTTGCTGAAATTGTGACCCCGGGGCTTAGGGATTTTTCAAAAAAATCTTTTTCTGCCGGTTAAGTTTCTGAGGGCTGATTTCTTGTCCTGTGATAAAAAGCCTTCTGTTTCGACCACCAAAGCTTTCAGGGGAGCTTTTGCAAGCGTTTGGCATCATTTTTGAGTGGATTGCCAAAAGTCAGATTTTTGATGAAATTGTGACCCCGGGGCTTAGGGATTTTTCAAAAAAATCTTTTTCTGCCGGTTAAGTTTCTGAGGGCTGATTTCTTGTCCTGTGATAAAAAGCCTTCTGTTTCCATCACCAAAGCTTTCAGGGGAGCATTTGCAAACGGTTGGCACCATTTTTGAATGAATTGCCAAAAGTCAGATTTTTGCTGAAATTGTGACCCTGGGGCTTAGGGATTTTTCAAAAAAATCTTTTTCTTCCGGTTAACTTTCGGAGGGCTGATTTCTTGTCCTGTGATAAAAAGCCTTCTGTTTCCATCACCAAAGTTTTCAGGGGAGCTTTTGCAAGACTTTGGCACCATTTTTGAGTGGATTGCCAAAAGTCAGATTTTTGCTGAAATTGTGACCCCGGGGCTTAGGGATTTATCAAAAAAATCTTTTTCCGCTGGTTAACTTTCTGAGGGCTGATTTCTTGTCCTGTGATAAAAAGCCTTCTGTTTCCATCACCAAAGTTTTCAGGGGAGCTTTTGCAAGCGTTTGGCACCATTTTTGAGTGGAGTGCCAAAAGTCAGATTTTTGCTGAAATTGTGACCCCGGAGCTTAGGGATTTTTCAAAAAAATCTTTTTCTGCCTTTTAAGTTTCTTGTCCTGTGATAAAAAGCCTTCTGTTTTGACCACCAAAGCTTTCAGGGGAGCGTTTGCAACCGGTTGGCACTATTTTTGAGTGAATTGCCAAAAGTCAGATTTTTGCTGAAATTGTGACCCCGGGGCTTAGGGATTTTTCAAAAAAATCTTTTTCTGCCGGTTAAGTTTCTGAGGGCTGATTTCTTGTCCTGTGATAAAAAGCCTTCTGTTTCGACCACCAAAGCTTTCAGGGGAGCTTTTGCAAGCGTTTGGCATCATTTTTGAGTGGATTGCCAAAAGTCAGATTTTTGATGAAATTGTGACCCCGGGGCTTAGGGATTTTTCAAAAAAATCTTTTTCTGCCGGTTAAGTTTCTGAGGGCTGATTTCTTGTCCTGTGATAAAAAGCCTTCTGTTTCCATCACCAAAGCTTTCAGGGGAGCATTTACAAACGGTTGGCACCATTTTTGAATGAATTGCCAAAAGTCAGATTTTTGCTGAAATTGTGACCCTGGGGCTTAGGGATTTTTCAAAAAAATCTTTTTCTGCCGGTTAACTTTCGGAGGGCTGATTTCTTGTCCTGTGATAAAAAGCCTTCTGTTTCCATCCCCAAAGTTTTCAGGGGAGCTTTTGCAAGACTTTGGCACCATTTTTGAGTGGATTGCCAAAAGTCAGATTTTTGCTGAAATTGTGACCCCGGGGCTTAGGGATTTATCAAAAAAATCTTTTTCCGCTGGTTAACTTTCTGAGGGCTGATTTCTTGTCCTGTGATAAAAAGCCTTCTGTTTCGACCGCCAAACATTTCAGGGGAGCATTTGCAAGCGTTTGGCACCATTTTTGAGTGAATTGCCAAAAGTCAGATTTTTGTTGAAATTGTGACCCCGGGGCTTGGGGATTTTTCAAAAAAATCTTTTTCTGCCGGTTAATTTTCTGAGGGCTGATTTCTTGTCCTGTGATAAAAAGCCTTCTCTTTCGACCGCCAAACCTTCCAGGGGAGCATTTGCAAGAGTTTGGCACCATTTTTGAGTGGATTGCCAAAAGTCAGATTTTTGCTGAAATTGTGACCCTGGAGCTTAGGGATTTTTCAAAAAAATCTTTTTCTGCCTTTTAAGTTTCTTGTCCTGTGATAAAAAGCCTTCTGTTTCGACCGCCAAACATTTCAGGGGAGCATTTGCAAGCGTTTGGCACTATTTTTGAGTGAATTGCCAAAAGTCAGATTTTTGCTGAAATTGTGACCCCGGGGCTTAGGGATTTTTCAAAAAAATCTTTTTCCGCTGGTTAACTTTCTGAGGGCTGATTTCTTGTCCTGTGATAAAAAGCCTTCTGTTTCCATCACCAAAGCTTTCAGGGGAGCTTTTGCAAGCGTTTGGCATCATTTTTGAGTGAATTGCCAAAAGTCAGATTTTTGCTGAAATTGTGACCCCGGGGCTTAGGGATTTTTCAAAAAAATCTTTTTCCGCCGGTTAACTTTCTGAGGGCTGATTTCTTGTCCTGTGATAAAAAGCCTTCTGTTTCCATCACCAAAGTTTTCAGGGGAGCGTTTGCAAGCGTTTGGCACCATTTTTGAGTGAATTGCCAAAAGTCAGATTTTTGCTGAAATTGTGACCCCGGGACTTAGGGATTTTTCAAAAAAATCTTTTTCTGCCCGTTAAGTTGTTGATGGCTGATTTCTTGTCCTGTGATAAAAAGCCTTCTGTTTCCATCACCAAAGCTTTCAGGGAAGCATCTGCAAGAGTTTGGCACCATTTTTGAGTGGATTGCCAAAAGTCAGATTTTTGCTGAAATTGTGACCCCGGGGCTTAGGGATTTTTCAAAAAAATCTTTTTCCGCTGGTTAACTTTCTGAGGGCTGATTTCTTGTCCTGTGATAAAAAGCCTTCTGTTTCCATCACCAAAGCTTTCAGGGGAGCTTTTGCAAGCGTTTGGCATCATTTTTGAGTGAATTGCCAAAAGTCAGATTTTTGCTGAAATTGTGACCCCGGGGCTTAGGGATTTTTCAAAAAAATCTTTTTCTGCCCGTTAAGTTGTTGATGGCTGATTTCTTGTCCTGTGATAAAAAGCCTTCTGTTTCGACCACCAAAGCTTTCAGGGGGGCGTTTGCAACCGGTTGACACCATTTTTGAGTGAATTGCCAAAAGTCAGATTTTTGCTGAAATTGTGACCCCGGGGCTTAGCGATTTTTCAAAAAAATCTTTTTCCGCTGGTTAACTTTCTGAGGGCTGATTTCTTGTCCTGTGGTAAAAAGCCTTCTGTTTCGACCGCCAAACATTTCAGGGGAGCATTTGCAAGCGTTTGGCACTATTTTTGAGTGAATTGCCAAAAGTCAGATTTTTGCTGAAATTGTGACCCCGGGGCTTAGGGATTTTTCAAAAAAATCTTTTTCCGCTGGTTAACTTTCTGAGGGCTGATTTCTTGTCCTGTGATAAAAAGCCTTCTGTTTCCATCACCAAAGCTTTCAGGGAAGCATCTGCAAGCGTTTGGCATCATTTTTGAGTGGATTGCCAAAAGTCAGTTTTTTGCTGAAATTGTGACCCCGGGGCTTAGGGATTTTTCAAAAAAATCTTTTTCTGCCGGTTAAGTTTCTGAGGGCTGATTTCTTGTCCTGTGATAAAAAGCCTTCTGTTTCGACCACCAAAGCTTTCAGGGGAGCTTTTGCAAGCGTTTGGCATCATTTTTGAGTGGATTGCCAAAAGTCAGATTTTTGATGAAATTTTGACCCCGGGGCTTAGGGATTTTTCAAAAAAATCTTTTTCTGCCGGTTAAGTTTCTGAGGGCTGATTTCTTGTCCTGTGATAAAAAGCCTTCTGTTTCCATCACCAAAGCTTTCAGGGGAGCATTTGCAAACGGTTGGCACCATTTTTGAATGAATTGCCAAAAGTCAGATTTTTGCTGAAATTGTGACCCTGGGGCTTAGGGATTTTTCAAAAAAATCTTTTTCTTCCGGTTAACTTTCGGAGGGCTGATTTCTTGTCCTGTGATAAAAAGCCTTCTGTTTCCATCACCAAAGTTTTCAGGGGAGCTTTTGCAAGACTTTGGCACCATTTTTGAGTGGATTGCCAAAAGTCAGATTTTTGCTGAAATTGTGACCCCGGGGCTTAGGGATTTATCAAAAAAATCTTTTTCCGCTGGTTAACTTTCTGAGGGCTGATTTCTTGTCCTGTGATAAAAAGCCTTCTGTTTCCATCACCAAAGTTTTCAGGGGAGCTTTTGCAAGCGTTTGGCACCATTTTTGAGTGGAGTGCCAAAAGTCAGATTTTTGCTGAAATTGTGACCCCGGAGCTTAGGGATTTTTCAAAAAAATCTTTTTCTGCCTTTTAAGTTTCTTGTCCTGTGATAAAAAGCCTTCTGTTTTGACCACCAAAGCTTTCAGGGGAGCGTTTGCAACCGGTTGGCACTATTTTTGAGTGAATTGCCAAAAGTCAGATTTTTGCTGAAATTGTGACCCCGGGGCTTAGGGATTTTTCAAAAAAATCTTTTTCTGCCGGTTAAGTTTCTGAGGGCTGATTTCTTGTCCTGTGATAAAAAGCCTTCTGTTTCGACCACCAAAGCTTTCAGGGGAGCTTTTGCAAGCGTTTGGCATCATTTTTGAGTGGATTGCCAAAAGTCAGATTTTTGATGAAATTGTGACCCCGGGGCTTAGGGATTTTTCAAAAAAATCTTTTTCCGCCGGTTAATTTTCTGAGGGCTGATTTCTTGTCCTGTGATAAAAAGCCTTCTGTTTCCATCACCAAAGTTTTCAGGGGAGCGTTTGCAAGCGTTTGGCACCATTTTTGAGTGAATTGCCAAAAGTCAGATTTTTGCTGAAATTGTGACCCCGGGACTTAGGGATTTTTCAAAAAAATCTTTTTCTGCCCGTTAAGTTGTTGATGGCTGATTTCTTGTCCTGTGATAAAAAGCCTTCTGTTTCCATCACCAAAGCTTTCAGGGAAGCATCTGCAAGAGTTTGGCACCATTTTTGAGTGGATTGCCAAAAGTCAGATTTTTGCTGAAATTGTGACCCCGGGGCTTAGGGATTTTTCAAAAAAATCTTTTTCCGCTGGTTAACTTTCTGAGGGCTGATTTCTTGTCCTGTGATAAAAAGCCTTCTGTTTCCATCACCAAAGCTTTCAGGGGAGCTTTTGCAAGCGTTTGGCATCATTTTTGAGTGAATTGCCAAAAGTCAGATTTTTGCTGAAATTGTGACCCCGGGGCTTAGGGATTTTTCAAAAAAATCTTTTTCCGCCGGTTAACTTTCTGAGGGCTGATTTCTTGTCCTGTGATAAAAAGCCTTCTGTTTCGACCACCAAAGCTTTCAGGGGGGCGTTTGCAACCGGTTGACACCATTTTTGAGTGAATTGCCAAAAGTCAGATTTTTGCTGAAATTGTGACCCCGGGGCTTAGCGATTTTTCAAAAAAATCTTTTTCCGCTGGTTAACTTTCTGAGGGCTGATTTCTTGTCCTGTGGTAAAAAGCCTTCTGTTTCGACCGCCAAACATTTCAGGGGAGCATTTGCAAGCGTTTGGCACTATTTTTGAGTGAATTGCCAAAAGTCAGATTTTTGCTGAAATTGTGACCCCGGGGCTTAGGGATTTTTCAAAAAAATCTTTTTCCGCTGGTTAACTTTCTGAGGGCTGATTTCTTGTCCTGTGATAAAAAGCCTTCTGTTTCCATCACCAAAGCTTTCAGGGAAGCATCTGCAAGCGTTTGGCATCATTTTTGAGTGGATTGCCAAAAGTCAGTTTTTTGCTGAAATTGTGACCCCGGGGCTTAGGGATTTTTCAAAAAAATCTTTTTCTGCCGGTTAAGTTTCTGAGGGCTGATTTCTTGTCCTGTGATAAAAAGCCTTCTGTTTCGACCACCAAAGCTTTCAGGGGAGCTTTTGCAAGCGTTTGGCATCATTTTTGAGTGGATTGCCAAAAGTCAGATTTTTGATGAAATTGTGACCCCGGGGCTTAGGGATTTTTCAAAAAAATCTTTTTCTGCCGGTTAAGTTTCTGAGGGCTGATTTCTTGTCCTGTGATAAAAAGCCTTCTGTTTCCATCACCAAAGCTTTCAGGGGAGCATTTGCAAACGGTTGGCACCATTTTTGAATGAATTGCCAAAAGTCAGATTTTTGCTGAAATTGTGACCCTGGGGCTTAGGGATTTTTCAAAAAAATCTTTTTCTGCCTTTTAAGTTTCTTGTCCTGTGATAAAAAGCCTTCTGTTTTGACCACCAAAGCTTTCAGGGGAGCGTTTGCAACCGGTTGGCACTATTTTTGAGTGAATTGCCAAAAGTCAGATTTTTGCTGAAATTGTGACCCCGGGGCTTAGGGATTTTTCAAAAAAATCTTTTTCTGCCGGTTAAGTTTCTGAGGGCTGATTTCTTGTCCTGTGATAAAAAGCCTTCTGTTTCGACCACCAAAGCTTTCAGGGGAGCTTTTGCAAGCGTTTGGCATCATTTTTGAGTGGATTGCCAAAAGTCAGATTTTTGATGAAATTGTGACCCCGGGGCTTAGGGATTTTTCAAAAAAATCTTTTTCTGCCGGTTAAGTTTCTGAGGGCTGATTTCTTGTCCTGTGATAAAAAGCCTTCTGTTTCCATCACCAAAGCTTTCAGGGGAGCATTTGCAAACGGTTGGCACCATTTTTGAATGAATTGCCAAAAGTCAGATTTTTGCTGAAATTGTGACCCTGGGGCTTAGGGATTTTTCAAAAAAATCTTTTTCTGCCGGTTAACTTTCGGAGGGCTGATTTCTTGTCCTGTGATAAAAAGCCTTCTGTTTCCATCACCAAAGTTTTCAGGGGAGCTTTTGCAAGACTTTGGCACCATTTTTGAATGGATTGCCAAAAGTCAGATTTTTGCTGAAATTGTGACCCCGGGGCTTAGGGATTTATCAAAAAAATCTTTTTCCGCTGGTTAACTTTCTGAGGGCTGATTTCTTGTCCTGTGATAAAAAGCCTTCTGTTTCCATCACCAAAGTTTTCAGGGGAGCTTTTGCAAGCGTTTGGCACCATTTTTGAGTGGAGTGCCAAAAGTCAGATTTTTGCTGAAATTGTGACCCCGGAGCTTAGGGATTTTTCAAAAAAATCTTTTTCTGCCTTTTAAGTTTCTTGTCCTGTGATAAAAAGCCTTCTGTTTTGACCACCAAAGCTTTCAGGGGAGCGTTTGCAACCGGTTGGCACTATTTTTGAGTGAATTGCCAAAAGTCAGATTTTTGCTGAAATTGTGACCCCGGGGCTTAGGGATTTTTCAAAAAAATCTTTTTCTGCCGGTTAACTTTCGGAGGGCTGATTTCTTGTCCTGTGGTAAAAAGCCTTCTGTTTCGACCGCCAAACATTTCAGGGGAGCTTTTGCAAGCGTTTGGCATCATTTTTGAGTGAATTGCCAAAAGTCAGATTTTTGCTGAAATTGTGACCCCGGGGCTTAGGGATTTTTCAAAAAAATCTTTTTCTGCCGGTTAAGTTTCTGAGGGCTGATTTCTAGTCCTGTGATAAAAAGCCTTCTGTTTCCATCACCAAAGCTTTCAGGGGAGCATTTGCAAACGGTTGGCACCATTTTTGAATGAACTGACGAAAGTCAGATTTTTGCTGAAATTGTGACCCCGGGGCTTGGGGATTTTTCAAAAAAATCTTTTTCTGCCGGTTAATTTTCTGAGGGCTGATTTCTTGTCCTGTGATAAAAAGCCTTCTCTTTCGACCGCCAAACCTTCCAGGGGAGCATTTGCAAGCGTTTGGCACCATTTTTGAGTGGATTGCCAAAAGTCAGATTTTTGCTGAAATTGTGACCCCGGGGCTTAGGGATTTTTCAAAAAAATCTTTTTCTGCCGGTTAAGTTTCTTGTCCTGTGATAAAAAGCCTTCTGTTTTGACCACCAAAGCTTTCAGGGGAGCTTTTGCAAGCGTTTGGCATCATTTTTTAGTGGATTGCCAAAAGTCAGATTTTTGCTGAAATTGTGACCCCGGGGCTTAGGGATTTTTCAAAAAAATCTTTTTCTGCCGGTTAAGTTGCTGAGGGCTGATTTCTTGTCCTGTGATAAAAAGCCTTCTGTTTCCACCACCAAAGCTTTCAGGGGAGCTTTTGCAAGCGTTTGGCATCATTTTTGAGTGGATTGCCAAAAGTCAGATTTTTGCTGAAATTGTGACCCCGGGGCTTAGGGATTTTTCAAAAAAATCTTTTTCTGCCGGTTAAGTTTCTGAGGGCTGATTTCTAGTCCTGTGATAAAAAGCCTTCTGTTTCCATCACCAAAGCTTTCAGGGGAGCATTTGCAAACGGTTGGCACCATTTTTGAATGAACTGCCAAAAGTCAGATTTTTGCTGAAATTGTGACCCTGGGGCTTAGGGATTTTTCAAAAAAATCTTTATCTGCCAGTTAAGTTGTTGATGGCTGATTTCTTGTCCTGTGATAAAACGCCTTCTGTTTCGACCGCCAAACCTTCCAGGGGAGCATTTGCAAGCGTTTGGCACCAATTTTGAGTGAATTGCCAAAAGTCAGATTTTTGTTGAAATTGTGACCCCGGGGCTTAGGGATTTTTCAAAAAAATCTTTTTCTGCCGGTTAAGTTGTTGATGGCTGATTACTTGTCCTGTGATAAAAAGCCTTCTGTTTCCATCACCAAAGCTTTCAGGGAAGCATCTGCAAGAGTTTGGCACCATTTTTGAGTGGATTGCCAAAAGTCAGATTTTTGCTGAAATTGTGACCCCGGGGCTTAGGGATTTTTCAAAAAAATCTTTTTCTGCCGGTTAAGTTTCTGAGGGCTGATTTCTTGTCCTGTGATAAAAAGCCTTCTGTTTCCATCACCAAAGCTTTCAGGGGAGCATTTGCAAACGGTTGGCACCATTTTTGAATGAATTGCCAAAAGTCAGATTTTTGCTGAAATTGTGACCCTGGGGGTTAGGGATTTTTCAAAAAAATCTTTTTCTGCCGGTTAACTTTCGGAGGGCTGATTTCTTGTCCTGTGATAAAAAGCCTTCTGTTTCCATCACCAAAGTTTTCAGGGGAGCTTTTGCAAGACTTTGGCACCATTTTTGAGTGGATTGCCAAAAGTCAGATTTTTGCTGAAATTGTGACCCCGGGGCTTAGGGATTTATCAAAAAAATCTTTTTCCGCTGGTTAACTTTCTGAGGGCTGATTTCTTGTCCTGTGATAAAAAGCCTTCTGTTTCCATCACCAAAGTTTTCAGGGGAGCTTTTGCAAGCGTTTGGCACCATTTTTGAGTGGAGTGCCAAAAGTCAGATTTTTGCTGAAATTGTGACCCCGGAGCTTAGGGATTTTTCAAAAAAATCTTTTTCTGCCTTTTAAGTTTCTTGTCCTGTGATAAAAAGCCTTCTGTTTTGACCACCAAAGCTTTCAGGGGAGCGTTTGCAACCGGTTGGCACTATTTTTGAGTGAATTGCCAAAAGTCAGATTTTTGCTGAAATTGTGACCCCGGGGCTTAGGGATTTTTCAAAAAAATCTTTTTCCGCTAGTTAACTTTCTGAGGGATGATCATACTTTCGGAGGCGGCGCGAAACAGCAATGGCGGTCCTCTTTGCGCTGTGAAGAGGGGCTCCGCGAAAAAGGGTCGTCCGCTGCGGCAAAGCGGAGACCCATCAAGGAAAACCGCAGGCAGAGTGAGCCTGCGGCCGTGGGACTCGGCGGGCGCCTGGAGCCCCCCCAGAAGCTGTGAAGGAGCCTCGTAAGAGGCTCCGGAACGTGAAAGGGGGAGCGGCGCTGTGAGTTCATCGCTCTTTTTGTGGAAGCAAAGCCGCGCTGCTGCTGCTGATGAGCGCTGACCTTTCTTCTTGAAATTATCGGAATTGGAGCAACATACCCGTGAGTAAGGGTCCTAAATTTTCCAACTAAATTGAAGAAATTCGGCCGAAAGCGGGAGGCGAGTAACAGGAAGTCCGCCTTCCGACTCTGCTAATCAGATCAAAGCAAGGGCTCGGAAACGAGCTGAAGTATTTAAAAAGGGATTGTTAAAGTGGAAGAAAGGGTGCATTGAGAGACTCTGTATTTTGAAGCCAAAAAGGAAAAGAACTGTGGGTTGTATAGACTTTTATTCTTTAGAACTATCCTCCAATCTTTGGGCTAAACGGGGCTGAAAGAGATAACCCCGTCACCGGGCTGCCAGTGCATAGAAAAAGAACTGTCAAACTGCTGTCAAACTGACGATATTGTTGCAGAGATCGAAATTGTTGCATAGACTGAGATACTAATATTAAACATTGCTACATGGACTTGTATTGATACTTTATGGCTGGATTTTAAAAAAAACTAGAAGTCCTGGAAACCTTCCTTTTGTGTTTGGGAATTACTAAACTCAATATGGGGAATTGAGGAACTTCAATGGCGGAAAATAGTTCCTTTCTTTTTCGAAGCTTTGGAATACTCCCCCTATAGGACTGTGGAAACATAGTTGCATGGGAACTGAGTTTTATTGAAACCTTTCGTGGTTTTTTTATTTATATTTGGGACTTGTTTTTCTCATGGGACAAAAGACCATTTGACCTTGAACAGAGGCAGGTGTGGAATGAGCGGCACAGGGAGAACAAGAGCAGCTAAAGCTAAAGATAAAGAAAAAGAGAAAAAATCTGGGCAACTTTTGCAAACAACTTTAACTCATCATCGCAGATCATCTGTCCCAACTGTGCTGACAGCACAGGAGGTGGAACTAGTGCAGCCTGCTGCAGAAGACATGGCAACTGGAGGATCTGAAACAGTTTTAAAACAAATTTTGGAACAATTGGCAGTCTTAAACCAAAAAGTGGACAATCAAACATCAAAGATTGACCAAGCTACATCCTCTATTGGCAAATTAACTGAACAGGTTTCGCAGCACACTCAGGCAATTGAGAAATTGCAAGGAGCTACGGCAGAAAACTTTAAATTAGCTGTGGAAGCCAACCAAAAAGCAGAACAGGCGAACTTAAAGGTGGATGAAATTAAAGGAGAGGTAAGACCTTTGAGAAGGCAGGTAGGGGAACAACAAGCCTATCTGGCATTGGTTGAATTGAAGAGTAAAGATAGTAATCTCAGGATAAGGGCTATCCCGGAATTGGAACAAAATAATTTAGAGGGATTTTTGACACTTTTGTTCACCAAATTCTGGGGAATTGAGGAAGAAAAGGACTTTAAAATTGTGACAGCCTTTAGACTGGGAAAATCAGTAAAGAAAGATAAGCCCAGAGACTGTTTGGTTGCTCTGAGATCAAGAGAAGAAAGGGATAAGATACTAGGCCTACATTTTAAGAAATCTTTGGAGGTAGAAGGTAAAAGGGCCGAAATTTACAGAGATATACCCAAATATCTCTTGGAACTTAGGACTACCTATATAGATTTGACCAAATTGTTGAGACACAACGGAATTCCTTACAGGTGGGAGTTTCCACAAGGACTTTCATTTACTTACAAAGGAAGGAAAATAAAGATTAAATCACCTGAAGACCAGCAGAAGTTCCTACACGACCACGAGGAGGACCTGCAAAAAGGAGCCGCAGCTTCTTGGCCTCCACCACCACCGGGACCATCTCCAAGAGATATACCACCAGGACCAGGACCAGCATTACCTCCCCCGGGATCGGGAGGAAGCTTAGATACCCCATTGTAGAACCCGTCAACTGATTCAGGATGTCTCTGCAGCTTCTTAGTTGGAATATAAATGGCGGAAATTCCCCGGAAAAAAGAAGGAAAGTCTTTCACATTTTGAAAAGGGAACAATTGGACGTTATCTGCCTACAGGAAACACATGTGACAAGGCTCCATAGAAAAGTGTTAATTAATAAAAGACTAGGCCAAGAATTTATTTCTTCGGACAAAGTTAAGAAGAGAGGAGTGGTGATTTATGCAAAGGAGAGCCTGTCACCGAAATTTTTATTTAAAGATGAATACGGCCGAATTTTGGCGATTGAAATACAGACACAAGGAGAAAAAATTTTGATATTAGGAATATATGCACCAAATGAGGGAAAGTCGGAATTCTTCAGGAAGCTGCATGAGACCATGCTGGATTATTTGGATTATAGCAACATCATTATGCTGGGTGATATGAATGGGGTTGTCTCTGTACATATGGATAAGTCACAAAGTGCTAACATATCGAAAGACGGCAGACTACCCAAAACTTTTTTTGAAATGACAGACAATATGGACTTAGTGGACATCTGGAGGGTTAAGAACCCTCTAGGGAAAGAAGGGACTTTCTTTTCTGAAGCTCATCTGACATGGACACGAATCGACCAAATCTGGACAACTAGAGGACTGGTACCTAAGACTAGAAAAGTGGAAATCTGCCCAAAAACCTGCTCCGACCATAGTGCTTTGAAAGTGGAATTGAGACTTAACACAACCGGTACCTTCAGATGGAAAATGAATGACACCTTATTAAGAGATCAGGAGATTGTGAAGAAGGCCCAAAAAACCTTAAAGGACTATTTTGAGATAAATTTGAATACCACCGTGGAAAAAAGAACAATCTGGGACGCAAGTAAGGCAGTTATGAGAGGGTTTCTAATACAACAAAACACAATTAAGAAAAGGCTCTGGAATGAAAAGAAGGAGAAGATATTGGAGAAAATAAGAGAAGGAGAGAAAAAATTAAGATCTAGGCCTAAGTCGAAGGACGTGTTAAGAGAAGTGAAATTCTTCCAGGCGCAATATTCAAAACTGATAAACCAAGAGGTGGAATGGAAAATTAAACAAATGAAACAAAGATCCTTCGAATCGGCGAATAAGTGTGGGAAACTGCTAGCTTGGCAGTTGAAAAAGAGACAAAAGCTTAATACGGTTACAAATCTAGAGATCGAAGGGAGAATGGTTCAGAAACCCGAGGAAATCAGAAAGTGCTTCCAGAGGTATTTCAAAGAACTTTATACACAAGGGCCGCAAAAAGCCTCAGAGGTGGATCAATTTCTAAAAACTAATGGATTACAAAAAATACCCCTGGAAATGAGAACAAACCTGAACTGTAATATTACACAGCAAGAAATTGAAAGTGCCATTCAAAATCTTCAACTTGGCAAGTCCCCAGGCCCGGACGGCTTAACCTCCAAATATTATAAAGTTTTAAAGGACTATTTGATACAACCTTTGATGGAGGTTTGCAACCAGATAATGGAGGGAGGGAGGGCACCGGAAACGTGGAAAGAAGCTTTCATCACATTGGTACCTAAATCAGAGACTGAAAAGACCCAACTTAAGAACTACCGCCCCATCTCACTCCTAAATGTGGATTATAAAATTTTTGCAGATATTTTGGCAAATAGACTTAAAAAAGTACTAAATGAAGTGATTCACAAAGACCAGGCTGGCTTTCTCCCTGGTAGGCATTTGTTTGACAACACAAGAAACATTATTGACATTTTGGAACTTCTACAAACAAATCTGAATACCAGAGCGGTTTTGATTTTTGTTGATGCAGAGAAGGCCTTTGATAATATTTCTTGGATGTTTATGAAGAAAAATTTGGAAGGGATGGGAGTGGGGCGGGGGTTCGAAAATGGTATAGAAGCAATCTACACAGAACAAAAAGCTAAATTGATAGTAAACAATGTGGTGACAGAGGAGTTTAAAATTGAAAAAGGGACACGCCAGGGGTGCCCCCTATCCCCCCTATTGTTTATTTCAGTCCTGGAGGTGTTGCTAAATATGATTAGAAAGGACCGGTTGGTCCAGGGGATTGAGGTCGGAGTGAAACAATATAAATTGAAAGCATTTGCAGATGACTTGGTATTAACACTTCAGGAACCAGTCTCCAGCACTAAAAGAGTGTTAGAATTAATTTCTGATTTTGGTCGGGTGGCGGGGTTTAAGTTAAATAAGCAAAAAACCAAGGTTTTAGCAAAAAATTTGACAGTTACAGAAACAGATGAGTTCTCTAAAGAAACGGAGCTGAATGTGGTTAAAAAAGTAAAATACCTAGGGGTGTACTTGACCTCCAAAAATTTGAATTTGTTTAAAGATAATTATGAGAAATGCTGGTCAGAAATCAAAAGAGACTTGGATATATGGTCAAGACTGAAACTTTCCTTGTTAGGCCGAATAGCTGCTGTAAAGATGAATGTATTGCCGAAAATGTTATTTTTGTTTCAGGCCCTACAGATCGTGGACAAGGTGGAATGTTTTGGAAAGTGGCAGAAGGATATTTCTAAGTTTGTTTGGCAGGGCAAAAAGCCCCGAATAAAGTTTAAAATATTAACTGATGCAAAAGAAAGAGGGGGATTTGCCCTGCCAGACTTGAGGCTATATTATGAATCTGCAGCCTTCTGCTGGTTGAAAGATTGGATTTTATTGGAGAACACTGATGTCCTGGATCTGGAAGGGTTTGACAATGCGTTTGGGTGGCATGCATATTTGTGGTATGACAAGGCCAAAGTGCACAAATTGTTTAAAAACCATATTGTCAGAAGAGCAATTTGGAGGGTCTGGATAAAATACAAAGACTTATTGGAGAGTAAAACTCCGAGGTGGCTCTCACCGGTGGAGGCCAAGGCACGTAAGAGACCCAACATGGAGGCCCATTGGCCTAAATATTGGGAAATAATTGAAAAAACTGGAGACAATTGGAGGTTGCTAAGTTTGGAGAAATTGAAAACTAAGGTACGAGATTGGTTGCACTATGCGCAAATTCAAGAGGTATTCAAAATAGATAAAAAAGTTGGATTCCAGGTGGAAAAATCGAAACTAGAGACTGAATTGTTAGAGCCAAAAAGTAAACTACTTTCGAGAATGTATAACTTGCTGCTTAAGTGGAATACACAGGATGAGACAGTCAAATCCGCTATGATAAAATGGGCTCAGGATGTGGGGCATAACATTATGTTTGCAGACTGGGAAAGGTTATGGAACACCGGTTTGAAATTCACGGCATGTACTGCCTTGAAGGAAAATATTATGAAAATGGTATACCGGTGGTACATGACCCCAGTCAAGTTAGCCAAGATATATCATCTGTCTGACAACAAATGTTGGAAATGTGGAGAGGCGGAAGGGACATTCTTCCATCTCTGGTGGACCTGCCCGAAAGTGAAGGCCTTCTGGGAAATGATCCATAATGAACTAAAAAAGGTATTGAGATTTACCTTACCCAAAAAACCAGAGGCCTTCCTTCTGGGCATGGTGGACCAGAGAGTGCTTAAGAAGGACAGAACCTTTTTTATGTATGCTACCACAGCAGCAAGGATCCTGATTGCAAAATACTGGAAGATACAAGATTTACCCACGCTGGAGGAATGGCAATCGCAGTTGATGGACTATATGGAACTGGCTGAAATGACTGGCAGAATCCGAGACGCGGGAGAAGAAACAACTGAGGAGGATTGGGAAAAGTTTAAGGACTATTTGAAAAAACATTATAAGTTGTATGAATGTTAAAAAAAATGCACCTTTCAGGAAATTCTAGCTTCAGCAAATGTAAGTTATTGGAATGAAAATTAAGACACAAAAATTCAGAGGTAAAATAATGAAATAACTTTATTGTGTTTAATATAAAACATATAAGAATTGAGCGACAGTAAAATTGAAAATAGGGAACATGATAAAATGGAAGTTACAATAAGTTTTGAAATAAGTTAACAAATTGCTGATGCTTTATAAGACAGAGAACGCAGGGTTCGGAGGACGTGGGGAAGTCCTATAGAATAGAAGGAAAAAGAATATGGAAACTTGTTACCAATACCCTATCTTCTTATAACCACTCTTTATTCTTTTTTCTGTATTTCTAAAAAGCAATAAAAATATTTAAAAAAAAAAAAAAAAACTTTCTGAGGGATGATTTCTTGTCCTGTGGTAAAAAGCCTTCTGTTTCGACCGCCAAACATTTCAGGGGAGCTTTTGCAAGCGTTTGGCATCATTTTTGAGTGAATTGCCAAAAGTCAGATTTTTGCTGAAATTGTGACCCCGGGGCTTAGGGATTTTTCAAAAAAATCTTTTTCTGCCGGTTAAGTTTCTGAGGGCTGATTTCTAGTCCTGTGATAAAAAGCCTTCTGTTTCCATCACCAAAGCTTTCAGGGGAGCATTTGCAAACGGTTGGCACCATTTTTGAATGAACTGACGAAAGTCAGATTTTTGCTGAAATTGTGACCCCGGGGCTTGGGGATTTTTCAAAAAAATCTTTTTCTGCCGGTTAATTTTCTGAGGGCTGATTTCTTGTCCTGTGATAAAAAGCCTTCTCTTTCGACCGCCAAACCTTCCAGGGGAGCATTTGCAAGCGTTTGGCACCATTTTTGAGTGGATTGCCAAAAGTCAGATTTTTGCTGAAATTGTGACCCCGGGGCTTAGGGATTTTTCAAAAAAATCTTTTTCTGCCGGTTAAGTTTCTTGTCCTGTGATAAAAAGCCTTCTGTTTTGACCACCAAAGCTTTCAGGGGAGCTTTTTCAAGCGTTTGGCATCATTTTTGAGTGGTTTGCCAAAAGTCAGATTTTTGCTGAAATTGTGACCCCGGGGCTTAGGGATTTTTCAAAAAAATCTTTTTCTGCCGGTTAAGTTTCTGAGGGCTGATTTCTTGTCCTGTGATAAAACGCCTTCTGTTTCGACCGCCAAACCTTCCAGGGGAGCATTTGCAAGCGTTTGGCACCAATTTTGAGTGAATTGCCAAAAGTCAGATTTTTGTTGAAATTGTGACCCCGGGGCTTAGGGATTTTTCAAAAAAATCTTTTTCTGCCGGTTAAGTTTCTGAGGGCTGATTTCTTGTCCTGTGATAAAACGCCTTCTGTTTCGACCGCCAAACCTTCCAGGGGAGCATTTGCAAGCGTTTGGCACCATTTTTGAGTGAATTGCCAAAAGTCAGATTTTTTGCTGAAATTGTGACCCCGGGGCTTAGGGATTTTTCAAAAAAATCTTTTTCTGCCCGTTAAGTTGTTGATGGCTGATTTCTTGTCCTGTGATAAAAAGCCTTCTGTTTCGACCGCCAAACCTTCCAGGGGAGCATTTGCAAGCGTTTGGCACCATTTTTGAGTGAATTGCCAAAAGTCAGATTTTTGTTTAAATTGTGACCCCGGGGCTTAGGGATTTTTCAAAAAAATCTTTTTCTGCCGGTTAAGTTGTTGATGGCTGATTTCTTGTCCTGTGATAAAAAGCCTTCTGTTTCCATCACCAAAGCTTTCAGGGAAGCATCTGCAAGAGTTTGGCACCATTTTTGAGTGGATTGCCAAAAGTCAGATTTTTGCTGAAATTGTGACCCCGGGGCTTAGGGATTTTTCAAAAAAATCTTTTTCCTCCGGTTAAGTTGCTGAGGGCTGATTTCTTGTCCTGTGGTAAAAAGCCTTCTGTTTCGACCGCCAAACATTTCAGGGGAGCATTTGCAAGCGTTTGGCACTATTTTTGAGTGAATTGCCAAAAGTCAGATTTTTGATCAAATTGTGACCCCGGGGCTTAGGGATTTTTCAAAAAAATCTTTTTCCGCTGGTTAACTTTCTGAGGGCTGATTTCTTGTCCTGTGATAAAAAGCCTTCTGTTTCGACCGCCAAACATTTCAGGGGAGCGTTTGCAAGCGTTTGGCACCATTTTTGAGTGAATTGCCAAAAGACAGATTTTTGTTGAAATTGTGACCCCGGGGCTTGGGGATTTTTCAAAAAAATCTTTTTCTGCCGGTTAATTTTCTGAGGGCTGATTTCTTGTCCTGTGATAAAAAGCCTTCTCTTTCGACCGCCAAACCTTCCAGGGGAGCATTTGCAAGTGTTTGGCACCATTTTTGAGTGGATTGCCAAAAGTCAGATTTTTGCTGAAATTGTGACCCTGGAGCTTAGGGATTTTTCAAAAAAATCTTTTTCTGCCTTTTAAGTTTCTTGTCCTGTGATAAAAAGCCTTCTGTTTCGACCGCCAAACATTTCAGGGGAGCATTTGCAAGCGTTTGGCACTATTTTTGAGTGAAGTGCCAAAAGTCAGATTTTTGCTGAAATTGTGACCCCGGGGCTTAGGGATTTTTCAAAAAAATCTTTTTCCGCTGGTTAACTTTCTGAGGGCTGATTTCTTGTCCTGTGATAAAAAGCCTTCTGTTTCCATCACCAAAGCTTTCAGGGGAGCTTTTGCAAGCGTTTGGCATCATTTTTGAGTGAATTGCCAAAAGTCAGATTTTTGCTGAAATTGTGACCCCGGGGCTTAGGGATTTTTCAAAAAAATCTTTTTCCGCCGGTTAACTTTCTGAGGGCTGATTTCTTGTCCTGTGGTAAAAAGCCTTCTGTTTCGACCGCCAAACATTTCAGGGGAGCGTTTGCAAGCGTTTGGCACCATTTTTGAGTGAATTGCCAAAAGTCAGATTTTTGCTGAAATTGTGACCCCGGGGCTTAGGGATTTTTCAAAAAAATCTTTTTCTGCCCGTTAAGTTGTTGATGGCTGATTTCTTGTCCTGTGATAAAAAGCCTTCTGTTTCCATCACCAAAGCTTTCAGGGAAGCATCTGCAAGAGTTTGGCACCATTTTTGAGTGGATTGCCAAAAGTCAGATTTTTGCTGAAATTGTGACCCCGGGGCTTAGGGATTTTTCAAAAAAATCTTTTTCCGCTGGTTAACTTTCTGAGGGCTGATTTCTTGTCCTGTGATAAAAAGCCTTCTGTTTCCATCACCAAAGCTTTCAGGGGAGCTTTTGCAAGCGTTTGGCATCATTTTTGAGTGAATTGCCAAAAGTCAGATTTTTGCTGAAATTGTGACCCCGGGGCTTAGGGATTTTTCAAAAAAATCTTTTTCCGCCGGTTAACTTTCTGAGGGCTGATTTCTTGTCCTGTGATAAAAAGCCTTCTGTTTCGACCGCCAAACATTTCAGGGGAGCGTTTGCAAGCGTTTGGCACCATTTTTGAGTGAATTGCCAAAAGTCAGATTTTTGCTGAAATTGTGACCCCGGGGCTTAGGGATTTTTCAAAAAAATCTTTTTCTGCCCGTTAAGTTGTTGATGGCTGATTTCTTGTCCTGTGATAAAAAGCCTTCTGTTTCCATCACCAAAGCTTTCATGGAAGCATCTGCAAGAGTTTGGCACCATTTTTGAGTGGATTGCCAAAAGTCAGATTTTTGCTGAAATTGTGACCCCGGGGCTTAGGGATTTTTCAAAAAAATCTTTTTCTGCCCGTTAAGTTGTTGATGGCTGATTTCTTGTCCTGTGATAAAAAGCCTTCTGTTTCCATCACCAAAGCTTTCAGGGAAGCATCTGCAAGAGTTTGGCACCATTTTTGAGTGGATTGCCAAAAGTCAGATTTTTGCTGAAATTGTGACCCCGGGGCTTAGGGATTTTTCAAAAAAATCTTTTTCCGCTGGTTAACTTTCTGAGGGCTGATTTCTTGTCCTGTGATAAAAAGCCTTCTGTTTCCATCACCAAAGCTTTCAGGGGAGCTTTTGCAAGCGTTTGGCATCATTTTTGAGTGAATTGCCAAAAGTCAGATTTTTGCTGAAATTGTGACCCCGGGGCTTAGGGATTTTTCAAAAAAATCTTTTTCCGCCGGTTAACTTTCTGATGGCTGATTTCTTGTCCTGTGATAAAAAGCCTTCTGTTTCGACCGCCAAACATTTCAGGGGAGCGTTTGCAAGCGTTTGGCACCATTTTTGAGTGAATTGCCAAAAGTCAGATTTTTGCTGAAATTGTGACCCTGGGGCTTAGGGATTTTTCAAAAAAATCTTTTTCTGCCCGTTAAGTTGTTGATGGCTGATTTCTTGTCCTGTGATAAAAAGCCTTCTGTTTCCATCACCAAAGCTTTCAGGGAAGCATCTGCAAGAGTTTGGCACCATTTTTGAGTGGATTGCCAAAAGTCAGATTTTTGCTGAAATTGTGACCCCGGGGCTTAGGGATTTTTCAAAAAAATCTTTTTCCGCTGGTTAACTTTCTGAGGGCTGATTTCTTGTCCGGTGATAAAAAGCCTTCTGTTTACATCACCAAAGTTTTCAGGGGAGCTTTTGCAAGCGTTTGGCACCATTTTTGAGTGGATTGCCAAAAGTCAGATTTTTGCTGAAATTGTGACCCCGAAGCTTAGGGATTTTTCAAAAAAATCTTTTTCTCCCTTTTAAGTTTCTTGTCCTGTGATAAAAAGCCTTCTGTTTTTACCACCAAAGCTTTCAGGGGAGCGTTTGCAACCGGTTGGCACCATTTTTGAGTGAATTGCCAAAAGTCAGATTTTTGCTGAAATTGTGACCCCGAGGCTTAGGGATTTTTCAAAAAAATCTTTTTCCGCTGGTTAACTTTCTGAGGGCTGATTTCTTGTCCTGTGGTAAAAAGCCGTCTGTTTCGACCGCCGAACATTTCAGGGGAGCTTTTGCAAGCGTCTGGCACCATTTTTGAGTGGATTGCCAAAAGTCAGATTTTTGCTGAAATTGGACCCCGGAGCTTAGGGATTTTTCAAAAAAATCTTTTTCTGCCTTTTAAGTTTCTTGTCCTGTGATAAAAAGCCGTCTGCTTTGACCACCAAAGCTTTCAGGGGGGCGTTTGCAACCGGTTGAACCATTTTTGAGTGAATTGCCAAAAGTCAGATTTTTGCTGAAATTGTGACCCCGGGGCTTAGCGATTTTTCAAAAAAATCTTTTTCCGCTGGTTAACTTTCTGAGGGCTGATTTCTTGTCCTGTGGTAAAAAGCCTTCTGTTTCGACCGCCAAACATTTCAGGGGAGCATTTGCAAGCGTTTGGCACTATTTTTGAGTGAATTGCCAAAAGTCAGATTTTTGCTGAAATTGTGACCCCGGGGCTTAGGGATTTTTCAAAAAAATCTTTTTCCGCTGGTTAACTTTCTGAGGGCTGATTTCTTGTCCTGTGATAAAAAGCCTTCTGTTTCCATCACCAAAGCTTTCAGGGGAGCTTTTGCAAGCGTTTGGCATCATTTTTGAGTGGATTGCCAAAAGTCAGATTTTTGCTGAAATTGTGACACCGGGCCTTAGGGATTTTTCAAAAAAATCTTTTTCTGCCAGTTAAGTTTCTGAGGGCTGATTTCTTGTCCTGTGATAAAAAGCCTTCTGTTTCCACCACCAAAGCTTTCAGGGGAGCTTTTGCAAGCGTTTGGCATCATTTTTGAGTGGATTGCCAAAAGTCAGATTTTTGCTGAAATTGTGACCCCGGGGCTTAGGGATTTTTCCAAAAAATCTTTTTCCGCTGGTTAACTTTCTGAGGGCTGATTTCTTGTCCTGTGATAAAAAGCCTTCTGTTTCCATCACCAAAGCTTTCAGGGGAGCTTTTGCAAGCGTTTGGCATCATTTTTGAGTGAATTGCCAAAAGTCAGATTTTTGCTGAAATTGTGACCCCGGGGCTTAGGGATTTTTCAAAAAAATCTTTTTCCGCCGGTTAACTTTCTGAGGGCTGATTTCTTGTCCTGTGGTAAAAAGCCTTCTGTTTCGACCGCCAAACCTTCCAGGGGAGCATTTGCAAGCGTTTGGCACCAATTTTGAGTGAATTGCCAAAAGTCAGATTTTTGCTGAAATTGTGACCCCGGGACTTAGGGATTTTTCAAAAAAATCTTTTTCCGCTGATTAACTTTCTGAGGGCTGATTTCTTGTCCTGTGATAAAAAGCCTTCTGTTTCGACCGCCAAACATTTCAGGGGAGCGTTTGCAAGCGTTTGGCACCATTTTTGAGTGAATTGCCAAAAGTCAGATTTTTGCTGAAATTGTGACCCCGGGGCTTAGGGATTTTTCAAAAAAATCTTTTTCTGCCCGTTAAGTTGTTGATGGCTGATTTCTTGTCCTGTGATAAAAAGCCTTCTGTTTCCATCACCAAAGCTTTCAGGGAAGCATCTGCAAGAGTTTGGCACCATTTTTGAGTGGATTGCCAAAAGTCAGATTTTTGCTGAAATTGTGACCCCGGAGCTTAGGGATTTTTCAAAAAAATCTTTTTCTGCCTTTTAAGTTTCTTGTCCTGTGATAAAAAGCCTTCTGTTTTGACCACCAAAGCTTTCAGGGGAGCGTTTGCAACCGGTTGGCACCATTTTTGAGTGAATTGCCAATGCCAAAAGTCAGATTTTTGCTGAAATTGTGACCCCGGGGCTTAGGGATTTTTCAAAAAAATCTTTTTCCGCTGGTTAACTTTCTGAGGGCTGATTTCTTGTCCTGTGGTAAAAAGCCGTCTGTTTCGACCGCCGAACATTTCAGGGGAGCTTTTGCAAGCGTCTGGCACCATTTTTGAGTGGATTGCCAAAAGTCAGATTTTTGCTGAAATTGGACCCCGGAGCTTAGGGATTTTTCAAAAAAATCTTTTTCTGCCTTTTAAGTTTCTTGTCCTGTGATAAAAAGCCGTCTGCTTTGACCACCAAAGCTTTCAGGGGGGCGTTTGCAACCGGTTGAACCATTTTTGAGTGAATTGCCAAAAGTCAGATTTTTGCTGAAATTGTGACCCCGGGGCTTAGCGATTTTTCAAAAAAATCTTTTTCCGCTGGTTAACTTTCTGAGGGCTGATTTCTTGTCCTGTGGTAAAAAGCCTTCTGTTTCGACCGCCAAACATTTCAGGGGAGCATTTGCAAGCGTTTGGCACTATTTTTGAGTGAATTGCCAAAAGTCAGATTTTTGCTGAAATTGTGACCCCGGGGCTTAGGGATTTTTCAAAAAAATCTTTTTCCGCTGGTTAACTTTCTGAGGGCTGATTTCTTGTCCTGTGATAAAAAGCCTTCTGTTTCCATCACCAAAGCTTTCAGGGGAGCTTTTGCAAGCGTTTGGCATCATTTTTGAGTGGATTGCCAAAAGTCAGATTTTTGCTGAAATTGTGACCCCGGGGCTTAGGGATTTTTCAAAAAAATCTTTTCTGCCGGTTAAGTTTCTGAGGGCTGATTTCTTGTCCTGTGATAAAAAGCCTTCTGTTTCCACCACCAAAGCTTTCAGGGGAGCTTTTGCAAGCGTTTGGCATCATTTTTGAGTGGATTGCCAAAAGTCAGATTTTTGCTGAAATTGTGACCCCGGGGCTTAGGGATTTTTCAAAAAAATCTTTTTCCGCTGGTTAACTTTCTGAGGGCTGATTTCTTGTCCTGTGATAAAAAGCCTTCTGTTTCCATCACCAAAGCTTTCAGGGGAGCTTTTGCAAGCGTTTGGCATCATTTTTGAGTGAATTGCCAAAAGTCAGATTTTTGCTGAAATTGTGACCCCGGGGCTTAGGGATTTTTCAAAAAAATCTTTTTCCGCCGGTTAACTTTCTGAGGGCTGATTTCTTGTCCTGTGGTAAAAAGCCTTCTGTTTCGACCGCCAAACATTTCAGGGGAGCATTTGCAAGCGTTTGGCACTATTTTTGAGTGAATTGCCAAAAGTCAGATTTTTGCTGAAATTGTGACCACGGGACTTAGGGATTTTTCAAAAAAATCTTTTTCCGCTGGTTAACTTTCTGAGGGCTGATTTCTTGTCCTGTGATAAAAAGCCTTCTGTTTCGACCGCCAAACATTTCAGGGGAGCGTTTGCAAGCGTTTGGCACCATTTTTGAGTGAATTGCCAAAAGTCAGATTTTTCCTGAAATTGTGACCCCGGGGCTTAGGGATTTTTCAAAAAAATCTTTTTCTGCCCGTTAAGTTGTTGATGGCTGATTTCTTGTCCTGTGATAAAAAGCCTTCTGTTTCCATCACCAAAGCTTTCAGGGAAGCATCTGCAAGAGTTTGGCACCATTTTTGAGTGGATTGCCAAAAGTCAGATTTTTGCTGAAATTGTGACCCCGGGGCTTAGGGATTTTTCAAAAAAATCTTTTTCCGCTGGTTAACTTTCTGAGGGCTGATTTCTTGTCCTGTGATAAAAAGCCTTCTGTTTACATCACCAAAGTTTTCAGGGGAGCTTTTGCAAGCGTCTGGCACCATTTTTGAGTGGATTGCCAAAAGTCAGATTTTTGCTGAAATTGGACCCCGGAGCTTAGGGATTTTTCAAAAAAATCTTTTTCTGCCTTTTAAGTTTCTTGTCCTGTGATAAAAAGCCGTCTGCTTTGACCACCAAAGCTTTCAGGGGGGCGTTTGCAACCGGTTGAACCATTTTTGAGTGAATTGCCAAAAGTCAGATTTTTGCTGAAATTGTGACCCCGGGGCTTAGCGATTTTTCAAAAAAATCTTTTTCCGCTGGTTAACTTTCTGAGGGCTGATTTCTTGTCCTGTGGTAAAAAGCCTTCTGTTTCGACCGCCAAACATTTCAGGGGAGCATTTGCAAGCGTTTGGCACTATTTTTGAGTGAATTGCCAAAAGTCAGATTTTTGCTGAAATTGTGACCCCGGGGCTTAGGGATTTTTCAAAAAAATCTTTTTCCGCTGGTTAACTTTCTGAGGGCTGATTTCTTGTCCTGTGATAAAAAGCCTTCTGTTTCCATCACCAAAGCTTTCAGGGGAGCTTTTGCAAGCGTTTGGCATCATTTTTGAGTGGATTGCCAAAAGTCAGATTTTTGCTGAAATTGTGACCCCGGGGCTTAGGGATTTTTCAAAAAAATCTTTTCTGCCGGTTAAGTTTCTGAGGGCTGATTTCTTGTCCTGTGGTAAAAAGCCTTCTGTTTCGACCGCCAAACATTTCAGGGGAGCATTTGCAAGCGTTTGGCACTATTTTTGAGTGAATTGCCAAAAGTCAGATTTTTGCTGAAATTGTGACCCCGGGGCTTAGCGATTTTTCAAAAAAATCTTTTTCCGCTGGTTAACTTTCTGAGGGCTGATTTCTTGTCCTGTGGTAAAAAGCCTTCTGTTTCGACCGCCGAACATTTCAGGGGAGCTTTTGCAAGCGTCTGGCACCATTTTTGAGTGGATTGCCAAAAGTCAGATTTTTGCTGAAATTGTGACCCCGGAGCTTAGGGATTTTTCAAAAAAATCTTTTTCTGCCTTTTAAGTTTCTTGTCCTGTGATAAAAAAGCCGTCTGCTTTGACCACCAAAGCTTTCAGGGGGGCGTTTGCAACCGGTTGAACCATTTTTGAGTGAATTGCCAAAAGTCAGATTTTTGCTGAAATTGTGACCCCGGGGCTTAGGGATTTTTCAAAAAAATCTTTTTCCGCTGCTTAACTTTCTGAGGGCTGATTTCTTGTCCTGTGATAAAAAGCCTTCTGTTTCCATCACCAAAGCTTTCAGGGGAGCATTTGCAAGCGTTTGGCATCATTTTTGAGTGGATTGCCAAAAGTCAGATTTTTGCTGAAATTGTGACCCCGGGGCTTAGGGATTTTTCAAAAAAATCTTTTTCTGCCGGTTAAGTTTCTGAGGGCTGATTTCTTGTCCTGTGATAAAAAGCCTTCTGTTTCCATCACCAAAGCTTTCAGGGGAGCATTTGCGAACGGTTGGCACCATTTTTGAATGAATTGCCAAAAGACAGATTTTTGCTGAAATTGTGACCCTGGGGCTTAGGGATTTTTCAAAAAAATCTTTTTCTGCCAGTTAACTTTCGGAGGGCTGATTTCTTGTCCTGTGATAAAAAGCCTTCTGTTTCCATCACCAAAGTTTTCAGGGGTGCTTTTGCAAGAGTTTGGCACCATTTTTGAGTGGATTGCCAAAAGTCAGATTTTTGCTGAAATTGTGACCCCGGAGCTTAGGGATTTTTCAAAAAAATCTTTTTCTGCCGGTTAAGTTTCTGAGGGCTGATTTCTAGTCCTGTGATAAAAAGCCTTCTGTTTCGACCGCCAAACATTTCAGGGGAGCTTTTGCAAGCGTCTGGCACCATTTTTGAGTGGATTGCCAAAAGTCAGATTTTTGCTGAAATTGTGACCCCGGAGCTTAGGGATTTTTCAAAAAAATCTTTTTCTGCCGGTTAAGTTTCTGAGGGCTGATTTCTAGTCCTGTGATAAAAAGCCGTCTGTTTCCATCACCAAAGCTTTCAGGGGAGCATTTGCAAACGGTTGGCACCATTTTTGAATGAACTGACGAAAGTCAGATTTTTGCTGAAATTGTGACCCTGGGGCTTAGGGATTTTTCAGAAAAAACTTTATCTGCCAGTTAAGTTGTTGATGGCTGATTTCTTGTCCTGTGATAAAACGCCTTCTGTTTCGACCGCCAAACCTTCCAGGGGAGCATTTGCAAGCGTTTGGCACCATTTTTGAGTGAATTGCCAAAAGTCAGATTTTTGTTGAAATTGTGACCCTGGGGCTTAGGGATTTTTCAAAAAATCTTTTTCTGCCGGTTAAGTTGTTGATGGCTGATTTCTTGTCCTGTGATAAAAAGAATTCTGTTTCCATCACCAAAGCTTTCAGGGAAGCATCTGCAAGAGTTTGGCACCATTTTTGAGTGGATTGCCAAAAGTCAGATTTTTGCTGAAATTGTGACCCCGGGGCTTAGAGATTTTTCAAAAAAATCTTTTTCTGCCAGTTAAGTTGCTGAGGGCTGATTTCTTGTCCTGTGATAAAAAGCCTTCTGTTTCCATCACCAAAGCTTTCAGGGAAGCATTTGCAAACGGTTGGCACCATTTTTGAATGAATTGCCAAAAGTCAGATTTTTGCTGAAATTGTGACCCTGCGGCTTAGCGATTTTTTCAAAAAAATCTTTTTGCGCCGGTTAAGTTGCTGAGGGCTGATTTCTTGTCCTGTGATAAAAAGCCTTCTGTTTCGACCGCCAAACATTTCAGGGGAGCGTTTGCAAGCGTTTGGCACCATTTTTGAGTGAATTGCCAAAAGTCACATTTTTGCTGAAATTGTGACCCCGGGGCTTAGGGATTTTTCCAAAAAATCTTTTTCCGCTGGTTAACTTTCTGAGGGCTGATTTCTTGTCCTGTGATAAAAAGCCTTCTGTTTCCATCACCAAAGTTTTCAGGGGAGCTTTTGCAAGCGTTTGGCACCATTTTTGAGTGGATTGCCAAAAGTCAGATTTTTGCTGAAATTGTGACCCCGGGGCTTAGGGATTTTTCAAAAAAATCTTTTTCTGCCGGTTAAGTTTCTTGTCCTGTGATAAAAAGCCTTCTGTTTTGACCACCAAAGCTTTCAGGGGAGCGTTTGCAACCGGTTGGCACCATTTTTGAGGGAATTGCCAAAAGTCAGATTTTTGCTGAAATTGTGACCCCGGGGCTTAGGGATTTTTCAAAAAAATCTTTTTCTGCCGGTTAAGTTGCTGAGGGCTGATTTCTTGTCCTGTGATAAAAAGCCTTCTGTTTCCATCACCAAAGCTTTCAGGGAAGCATTTGCAAACGGTTGGCACCATTTTTGAATGAATTGCCAAAAGTCAGATTTTTGCTGAAATTGTGACCCTGCGGCTTAGCGATTTTTTCAAAAAAATCTTTTTGCGCCGGTTAAGTTGCTGAGGGCTGATTTCTTGTCCTGTGATAAAAAGCCTTCTGTTTCGACCGCCAAACATTTCAGGGGAGCGTTTGCAAGCGTTTGGCACCATTTTTGAGTGAATTGCCAAAAGTCACATTTTTGCTGAAATTGTGACCCCGGGGCTTAGGGATTTTTCCAAAAAATCTTTTTCCGCTGGTTAACTTTCTGAGGGCTGATTTCTTGTCCTGTGATAAAAAGCCTTCTGTTTCCATCACCAAAGTTTTCAGGGGAGCTTTTGCAAGCGTTTGGCACCATTTTTGATTGGATTGCCAAAAGTCAGATTTTTGCTGAAATTGTGACCCCGGGGCTTAGGGATTTTTCAAAAAAATCTTTTTCTGCCGGTTAAGTTTCTTGTCCTGTGATAAAAAGCCTTCTGTTTTGACCACCAAAGCTTTCAGGGGAGCGTTTGCAACCGGTTGGCACCATTTTTGAGGGAATTGCCAAAAGTCAGATTTTTGCTGAAATTGTGACCCCGGGGCTTAGGGATTTTTCAAAAAAATCTTTTTCTGCCGGTTAAGTTTCTGAGGGCTGATTTCTTGTCCTGTGATAAAAAGCCTTCTGTTTCGACCGCCAAACATTTCATGGGAGCATTTGCAAGCGTTTCCACTATTTTTGAGTGAATTGCCAAAAGTCAGATTTTTGCTGAAATTGTGACCCCGGGGCTTAGGGATTTTTCAAAAAAATCTTTTTCCGCTGGTTAACTTTGTGAGGGCTGATTTCTTGTCCTGTGATAAAACGCCTTCTGTTTCGACCGCCAAACCTTCCAGGGGAGCATTTGCAAGCGTTTGGCACCATTTTTGAGTGAATTGCCAAAAGTCAGATTTTTGTTGAAATTGTGACCCTGGGGCTTAGGGATTTTTCAAAAAATCTTTTTCTGCCGGTTAAGTTGTTGATGGCTGATTTCTTGTCCTGTGATAAAAAGAATTCTGTTTCCATCACCAAAGCTTTCAGGGAAGCATCTGCAAGAGTTTGGCACCATTTTTGAGTGGATTGCCAAAAGTCAGATTTTTGCTGAAATTGTGACCCCGGGGCTTAGAGATTTTTCAAAAAAATCTTTTTCTGCCGGTTAAGTTGCTGAGGGCTGATTTCTTGTCCTGTGATAAAAAGCCTTCTGTTTCCATCACCAAAGCTTTCAGGGAAGCATTTGCAAACGGTTGGCACCATTTTTGAATGAATTGCCAAAAGTCAGATTTTTGCTGAAATTGTGACCCTGCGGCTTAGCGATTTTTTCAAAAAAATCTTTTCGCGCCGGTTAAGTTGCTGAGGGCTGATTTCTTGTCCTGTGATAAAAAGCCTTCTGTTTCGACTGCCAAACATTTCAGGGGAGCGTTTGCAAGCGTTTGGCACCATTTTTGAGTGAATTGCCAAAAGTCACATTTTTGCTGAAATTGTGACCCCGGGGCTTAGGGATTTTTCCAAAAAATCTTTTTCCGCTGGTTAACTTTCTGAGGGCTGATTTCTTGTCCTGTGATAAAAAGCCTTCTGTTTCCATCACCAAAGTTTTCAGGGGAGCTTTTGCAAGCGTTTGGCACCATTTTTGAGTGGATTGCCAAAAGTCAGATTTTTGCTGAAATTGTGACCCCGGGGCTTAGGGATTTTTCAAAAAAATCTTTTTCTGCCGGTTAAGTTTCTTGTCCTGTGATAAAAAGCCTTCTGTTTTGACCACCAAAGCTTTCAGGGGATCGTTTGCAACCGGTTGGCACCATTTTTGAGGGAATTGCCAAAAGTCAGATTTTTGCTGAAATTGTGACCCCGGGGCTTAGGGATTTTTCAAAAAAATCTTTTTCTGCCGGTTAAGTTTCTGAGGGCTGATTTCTTGTCCTGTGATAAAAAGCCTTCTGTTTCGACCGCCAAACATTTCAGGGGAGCATTTGCAAGTGTTTGGCACTATTTTTGAGTGAAATGCCAAAAGTCAGATTTTTGCTGAAATTGTGACCCCGGGGCTTAGGGATTTTTCAAAAAAATCTTTTTCCGCTGGTTAACTTTCTGAGGGCTGATTTCTTGTCCTGTGATAAAAAGCCTTCTGTTTCCACCACCAAAGCTTTCAGGGGAGCTTTTGCAAGCGTTTGGCATCATTTTTGAGTGGATTGCCAAAAGTCAGATTTTTGCTGAAATTGTGACCCCGGGGCTTAGGGATTTTTCAAAAAAATCTTTTTCTGCCGGTTAAGTTTCTGAGGGCTGATTTCTTGTCCTGTGATAAAAAGCCTTCTGTTTCCATCACCAAAGCTTTCAGGGGAGCATTTGCAAACGGTTGGCACCATTTTTGAATGAATTGCCAAAAGTCAGATTTTTGCTGAAATTGTGACCCTGGGGCTTAGGGATTTTTCAAAAAAAATCTTTTTCTGCCGGTTAAGTTTCTGAGGCCTGATTTCTTGTCCTGTGATAAAAAGCCTTCTGTTTCGACCGCCAAACATTTCAGGGGAGCGTTTGCAAGCGTTTGGCACCATTTTTGAGTGAATTGCCAAAAGTCATATTTTTGCTGAAATTGTGACCCCGGGGCTTAGGGATTTTTCAAAAAAATCTTTTTCTGCCGGTTAAGTTTCTTGTCCTGTGATAAAAAGCCTTCTGTTTTGACCACCAAAGCTTTCAGGGGAGCGTTTACAACCGGTTGGCACCATTTTTGAGTGGATTGCCAAAGTCAGATTTTTGCTGAAATTGTGACCCCGGGGCTTAGGGATTTTTCAAAAAAATCTTTTTCTGCCGGTTAAGTTGCTGAGGGCTGATTTCTTGTCCTGTGATAAAAAGCCTTCTGTTTCCACCACCAAAGCTTTCAGGGGAGCTTTTGCAAGCGTTTGGCATCATTTTTGAGTGGATTGCCAAAAGTCAGATTTTTGCTGAAATTGTGACCCCGGGGCTTAGGGATTTTTCAAAAAAATCTTTCTCTGCCGGTTAAGTTGCTGAGGGCTGATTTCTAGTCCTGTGATAAAAAGCCTTCTGTTTCCATCACCAAACTTTCAGGGGAACATTTGCAAACGGTTGGCACCATTTTTGAATGAACTGCCAAAAGTCAGATTTTTGCTGAAATTGTGACCCTGGGGCTTAGGGATTTTTCCAAAAAAATCTTTATCTGCCAGTTAAGTTGTTGATGGCTGATTTCTTGTCCTGTGATAAAACGCCTTCTGTTTCGACCGCCAAACCTTCCAGGGGAGCATTTGCAAGCGTTTGGCACCATTTTTCAGTGGATTGCCAAAAGTCAGATTTTTGCTGAAATTGTGACCCCGGGGCTTAGGGATTTTTCAAAAAAATCTTTTTCCGCTGGTTAACTTTCTGAGGGCTGATTTCTTGTCCTGTGATAAAAAGCCTTCTGTTTCCATCACCAAAGTTTTCAGGGGAGCTTTTGCAAGCGTTTGGCACCATTTTTAAGTGGATTGCCAAAAGTCAGATTCTTGATGAAATTGTGACCCCGGGGCTTAGGGATTTTTCAAAAAAATCTTTTTCCGCTGGTTAACTTTCTGAGGGCTGATTTCTTTTCCTGTGATAAAAAGCCTTCTGTTTCGACCGCCAAACATTTCAGGGGAGCGTTTCCAAGCGTTTGGCACCATTTTTGAGTGAATTGCCAAAGGTCAGATTTTTGCTGAAATTGTGACCCCGGGGCTTAGTGATTTTTCAAAAAAATCTTTTTCTGCCGGTTAAGTTTCTGAGGCCTGATTTCTTGTCCTGTGATAAAAAGCCTTCTCTTTCGACCGCCAAACCTTCCAGGGGAGCATTTGCAAGCGTTTGGCACCATTTTTGAGTGAATTGCCAAAAGTCAGATTTTTGCTGAAATTGTGACCCCGGAGCTTAGGGATTTTTCAAAAAAATCTTTTTCTGCCTTTTAAGTTTCTTGTCCTGTGATAAAAACCCTTCTGTTTTGACCACCAAAGCATTCAGGGGAGCGTTTGCAACCGGTTGGCACCATTTTTGAGTGAATTGCCAAAAGTCAGATTTTTGCTGAAATTGTGACCCCGGGGCTTAGGGATTTTTCAAAAAAATCTTTTTCCGCTGGTTAACTTTCTGAGGGCTGATTTCTTGTCCTGCGGTAAAAAGCCTTCTGTTTCGACCGCCAAACATTTCAGGGGAGCATTTGCAAGCGTTTGGCACTATTTTTAGTGAATTGCCAAAAGTCAGATTTTTGCTGAAATTGTGACCCCGGGGCTTAGGGATTTTTCAAAAAAATCTTTTTCCGCTGGTTAACTTTCTGAGGGCTGATTTCTTGTCCTGTGATAAGAAGCCTTCTGTTTCGATCACCAAAGCTTTCAGGGGAGCTTTTGCAAGCGTTTGGCATCATTTTTGAGTGGATTGCCAAAAGTCAGATTTTTGCTGAAATTGTGACCCCGGGGCTTAGGGATTTTTCAAAAAAATCTTTTTCCGCCGGTTAAGTTGCTGAGGGCTGATTTCTTGTCCTGTGGTCAAAAGCCTTCTGTTTCGACCGCCAAACATTTCAGGGGAGCATTTGCAAGCGTTTGGCACTATTTTGAGTGAATTGCCAAAAGTCAGATTTTTGATGAAATTGTGACCCCGGGGCTTAGGGATTTTTCAAAAAAATCTTTTTCCGCTGGTTAACTTTCTGAGGGCTGATTTCTTGTCCGGTGATAAAAAGCCTTCTGTTTCGACCGCCAAACATTTCAGGGGAGCGTTTCCAAGCGTTTGGCACCATTTTTGAGTGAATTGCCAAAAGTCAGATTTTTGCTGAAATTGACACCCCGGGGCTTAGGGATTTTTCAAAAAAATCTTTTTCTGCCGGTTAATTTTCTGAGGGCTGATTTCTTGTCCTGTGATAAAAAGCCTTCTCTTTCGACCGCCAAACCTTCCAGGGGAGCATTTGCAAGCGTTTGGCACCATTTTTGAGTGAATTGCCAAAAGTCAGATTTTTCTTGAAATTGTGACCCCGGGGCTTAGGGATTTTTCAAAAAAATCTTTTTCTGCCGGTTAAGTTCTTGATGGCTGATTTCTTGTCCTGTGATAAAAAGCCTTCTGTTTTCATCACCAAAGCTTTCAGGGGAGCTTTTGCAAGCGTTTGGCATCATTTTTGAGTGGATTGCCAAAAGTCAGATTTTTGCTGAAATTGTGACCCCGGGGCTTAGGGATTTTTCAAAAAAATCTTTTTCCGCTGGTTAACTTTCTGAGGGCTGATTTCTTGTCCTGTGATAAAAAGCCTTCTGTTTCCATCACCAAAGTTTTCAGGGGAGCTTTTGCAAGCGTTTGGCACCATTTTTGAGTGGATTGCCAAAAGTCAGATTTTTGCTGAAATTGTGACCCCGGAGCTTAGGGATTTTTCAAAAAAATCTTTTTCTGCCTTTTAAGTTTCTTGTCCTGTGATAAAAAGCCTTCTGTTTTCACCACCAAAGCGTTCAGGGGAGCGTTTGCAACCGGTTGGCACCATTTTTGAGTGAATTGCCAAAAGTCAGATTTTTGCTGAAATTGTGACCCCGGGGCTTAGGGATTTTTCAAAAAAATCTTTTTCTGCCGGTTAACTTTCTTAGGGCTGATTTCTTGTCCTGTGATAAAAAGCCTTCTGTTTCGACCGCCAAACATTTCAGAGGAGCGTTTGCAAGCGTTTGGCACCATTTTTGAGTGAATTGCCAAAAGTCAGATTTTTGCTGAAATTGTGATCCCGGGGCTTAGGGATTTTTCAAAAAAATCTTTTTCTGCCGGTTAAGTTTCTGAGGGCTGATTTCTTGTCCTGTGATAAAAAGCCTTCTGTTTCCATCACCAAAGCTTTCAGGGGAGCATTTGCAAACGGTTGGCACCATTTTAGAGTGAATTGCCAAAAGTCAGATTTTTTGCTGAAATTGTGACCCCGGGGCTTAGCGATTTTTTCAAAAAAATCTTTTTGCGCCGGTTAAGTTGCTGAGGGCTGATTTCTTGTCCTGTGATAAAAAGCCTTCTGTTTCGACCGCCAAACATTTCAGAGGAGCGTTTGCAAGCGTTTGGCACCATTTTTGAGTGAATTGCCAAAAGTCAGATTTTTGCTGAAATTGTGACCCCGGGGCTTACGGATTTTTCAAAAAAATCTTTTTCCGCTGGTTAACTTTCTGAGGGCTGATTTCTTGTCCTGTGATAAAAAGCCTTCTGTTTCCATCACCAAAGTTTTCAGGGGAGATTTTGCAAGCGTTTGGCACCATTTTTGAGTGGATTGCCAAAAGTCAGATTTTTGCTGAAATTGTGACCCCGGAGCTTAGGGATTTTTCAAAAAAATCTTTGTCTGCCTTTTAAGTTTCTTCTCCTGTGATAAAAAGCCTTCTGTTTTGACCACCAAAGCTTTCAGGGGAGCATTTGCAAGCGTTTGGCACCATTTTTGAGTGAATTGCCAAAAGTCAGATTTTTTGCTGAAATTGTGACCCCGGGGCTTAGCGATTTTTTCAAAAAAATCTTTTTGCACCGGTTAAGTTGCTGAGGGCTGATTTCTTGTCCTGTGATAAAAAGCCTTCTGTTTCGACCGCCAAACATTTCAGAGGAGCGTTTGCAAGCGTTTGGCACCATTTTTGAGTGAATTGCCAAAAGTCAGATTTTTGTTGAAATTGTGACCCCGGGGCTTAGGGATTTTTCAAAAGAATCTTTTTCTGCCGGTTAAGTTGTTGATGGCTGATTTCTTGTCCTGTGATAAAAAGCCTTCTGTTTCCATCACCAAAGCTTTCAGGGAAGCATCTGCAAGAGTTTGGCACCATTTTTGAGTGGATTGCCAAAAGTCAGATTTTTGCTGAAATTGTGACCCCGGAGCTTAGGGATTTTTCAAAAAAATCTTTTTCCGCTGGTTAACTTTCTGAGGGCTGATTTCTTGTCCTGTGATAAAAAGCCTTCTGTTTCCATCACCAAAGTTTTCAGGGGAGCTTTTGCAAGCGTTTGGCACCATTTTTGAGTGGATTGCCAAAAGTCAGATTTTTGCTGAAATTGTGACCCCGGAGCTTAGGGATTTTTCAAAAAAATCTTTTTCTGCCTTTTAAGTTTCTTGTCCTGTGATAAAAAGCCTTCTGTTTTGACCACCAAAGCTTTCAGGGGAGCGTTTGCAACCGGTTGGCACCATTTTTGAGTGAATTGCCAAAAGTCAGATTTTTGCTGAAATTGTGACCCCGGGGCTTAGGGATTTTTCAAAAAAATCTTTTTCCGCTGGTTAACTTTCTGAGGGCTGTTTTCTTGTCCTGTGGTAAAAAGCCTTCTGTTTCGACCGCCAAACATTTCAGGGGAGCATTTGTAAGCGTTTGGCACTATTTTTGAGTGAATTGCCAAAAGTCAGATTTTTGCTGAAATTGTGATCCCGGGGCTTAGGGATTTTTCAAAAAAATCTTTTTCTGCCGGTTAAGTTTCTGAGGGCTGATTTCTTGTCCTGTGATAAAAAGCCTTCTGTTTCCATCACCAAAGCTTTCAGGGGAGCATTTGCAAACGGTTGGCACCATTTTTGAATGAATTGCCAAAAGTCAGATTTTTGCTGAAATTGTGACCCCGGGGCTTAGGGATTTTTCAAAAAAATCTTTTTCTGCCGGTTAACTTTCTGAGGGCTGATTTCTTGTCCTGTGATAAAAAGCCTTCTCTTTCGACCGCCAAACCTTTCAGGGGAGCATTTGCAAGCGTTTGGCACCATTTTTGAGTGAATTGCCAAAAGTCAGATTTTTTGCTGAAATTGTGAGCCCGGGGCTTAGCGATTTTTTCAAAAAAATCTTTTTGCGCCGGTTAAGTTGCTGAGGGCTGATTTCTTGTCCTGTGATAAAAAGCCTTCTGTTTCGACCGCCAAACATTTCAGAGGAGCGTTTGCAAGCGTTTGGCACCATTTTTGAGTGAATTACCAAAAGTCAGATTTTTGTTGAAATTGTGACCCCGGGGCTTAGGGATTTTTCAAAAGAATCTTTTTCTGCCGGTTAAGTTGTTGATGGCTGATTTCTTGTCCTGTGATAAAAAAACCTTCTGTTTCCATCACCAAAGCTTTCAGGGAAGCATCTGCAAGAGTTTGGCACCATTTTTGAGTGGATTGCCAAAAGTCAGATTTTTGCTGAAATTGTGACCCCGGGGCTTAGGGATTTTTCAAAAAAATCTTTTTCCGCTGGTTAACTTTCTGAGTGCTGATTTCTTGTCCTGTGATAAAAAGCCTTCTGTTTCCATCACCAAAGTTTTCAGGGGAGCTTTTGCAAGCGTTTGGCACCATTTTTGAGTGGATTGCCAAAAGTCAGATTTTTGCTGAAATTGTGACCCCGGAGCTTAGGGATTTTTCAAAAAAATCTTTTTCTGCCTTTTAAGTTTCTTGTCCTGTGATAAAAAGCCTTCTGTTTTGACCACCAAAGCTTTCAGGGGAGCGTTTGCAACCGGTTGGCACCATTTTTGAGTGAATTGCCAAAAGTCAGATTTTTGCTGAAATTGTGACCCCGGGGCTTAGGGATTTTTCAAAAAAATCTTTTTCCGCTGGTTAACTTTCTGAGGGCTGATTTCTTGTGCTGTGATAAAAAGCCTTCTGTTTCCATCACCAAAGTTTTCAGGGGAGCTTTTGCAAGCGTTTGGCACCATTTTTGAGTGGATTGCCAAAAGTCAGATTTTTGCTGAAATTGTGACCCCGGAGCTTAGGGATTTTTCAAAAAAATCTTTTTCTGCCTTTTAAGTTTCTTGTCCTGTGATAAAAAGCCTTCTGTTTTCACCACCAAAGCTTTCAGGGGAGCGTTTGCAACCGGTTGGCACCATTTTTGAGTGAATTGCCAAAAGTCAGATTTTTGCTGAAATTGTGACCCCGGGGCTTAGGGATTTTTCAAAAAAATCTTTTTCTGCCGGTTAACTTTCTGAGGGCTGATTTCTTGTCCTGTGATAAAAAGCCTTCTCTTTCGACCACCAAACCTTTCAGGGGAGCATTTGCAAGCGTTTGGCACCATTTTTGAGTGAATTGCCAAAAGTCAGATTTTTTGCTGAAATTGTGACCCCGGGGCTTAGCGATTTTTTCAAAAAAATCTTTTTCCGCCGGTTAAGTTGCTGAGGGCTGATTTCTTGTCCTGTGATAAAAAGCCTTCTGTTTCGACCGCCAAACATTTCAGAGGAGCGTGTGCAACCGGTTGGCACCATTTTTGAGTGAATTGCCAAAAGTCAGATTTTTGCTGAAATTGTGACCCCGGGGCTTAGGGATTTTTCAAAAAAACTTTTTCCGCCGGTTAACTTGTTGAGGGCTGTTTTCTTGTAATGTGATAAAAAGCCTTCTGTTTCGACAGCCAAACATTTCAGGGGAGCATTTGCAAGCGTTTGGCACCATTTTTGAGTGAATTGCCAAAAGTCAGATTTTTGCTGAAATTGTGATCCCGGGGCTTAGGGATTTTTCAAAAAAATCTTTTTCTGCCGGTTAAGTTTCTGAGGGCTGATTTCTTGTCCTGTGATAAAAAGCCTTCTGTTTCCATCACCAAAGCTTTCAGGGGAGCATTTGCAAACGGTTGGCACCATTTTTGAGTGGATTGCCAAAAGTCAGATTTTTGCTGAAATTGTGACCCCGGGGCTTAGGGATTTTTCAAAAAAATCTTTTTCCGCTGGTTAACTTTCTGAGGGCTGATTTCTTGTCCTGTGATAAAAAGCCTTCTGTTTCCATCACCAAAGTTTTCAGGGGAGCTTTTGCAAGCGTTTGGCACCATTTTTGAGTGGATTGCCAAAAGTCAGATTTTTGCTGAAATTGTGACCCCGGAACTTAGGGATTTTTCAAAAAAATCTTTTTCTGCCTTTTAAGTTTCTTGTCCTGTGATAAAAAGCCTTCTGTTTTGACCACCAAAGCTTTCAGGGGAGCGTTTGCAACCGGTTGGCACCATTTTTGAGTGAATTGCCAAAAGTCAGATTTTTGCTGAAATTGTGACCCCGGGGCTTAGGGATTTTTCAAAAAAATCTTTTTCCGCTGGTTAACTTTCTGAGGGCTGATTTCTTGTCCTGTGGTAAAAAGCCTTCTGTTTCGACCGCCAAACATTTCAGGGGAGCATTTGTAAGCGTTTGGCACTATTTTTGAGTGAATTGCCAAAAGTCAGATTTTTGCTGAAATTGTGACCCCGGGGCTTACGGATTTTTCAAAAAAATCTTTTTTCCGCCGGTTAAGTTGCTGAGGGCTGATTTCTTGTCCTGTGGTAAAAAGCCTTCTGTTTCGACCGCCAAACATTTCAGGGGAGCATTTGCAAGCGTTTGGCACTATTTTTGAGTGAATTTCCAAAAGTCAGATTTTTGCTGAAATTGTGACCCCGGGACTTAGGGACTTTTCAAAAAAATCTTTTTCCGCTGGTTAACTTTCTGAGGGCTGATTTCTTCTCCTGTGATAAAATGCCTTCTGTTTCGACCGCCAAACATTTCAGGGGAGCGTTTGCAAGCGTTTGGCACCATTTTTGAGTGAATTGCCAAAAGTCAGATTTTTGCTGAAATTGTGACCCCGGGGCTTAGGGATTTTTCAAAAAAATCTTTTTCTGCCGGTTAACTTTCTGAGGGCTGATTTCTTGTCCTGTGATAAAAAGCCTTCTCTTTCGACCGCCAAACCTTCCAGGGGAGCATTTGCAAGCGTTTGGCACCATTTTTGAGTGAATTGCCACAAGTCAGATTTTTCTTGAAATTGTGACCCCGGGGCTTAGGGATTTTTCAAAAAGATCTTTTTCTGCCGGTTAAGTTGTTGATGGCTGATTTCTAGTCTTGTGATAAAAACCCTTCTGTTTCCATCACCAAAGCTTTCAGGGAAGCATCTGCAAGAGGTTGGCACCATTTTTGAGTGGATTGCCAAAAGTCAGATTTTTGCTGAAATTGTGACCCCGGGGCTTAGGGATTTTTCAAAAAAATCTTTTTCCGCTGGTTAACTTTCTGAGGGCTGATTTCTTGTGCTGTGATAAAAAGCCTTCTGTTTCCATCACCAAAGTTTTCAGGGGAGCTTTTGCAAGCGTTTGGCACCATTTTTGAGTGGATTGCCAAAAGTCAGATTTTTGCTGAAATTGTGACCCCGGAGCTTAGGGATTTTTCAAAAAAATCTTTTTCTGCCTTTTAAGTTTCTTGTCCTGTGATAAAAAGCCTTCTGTTTTCACCACCAAAGCTTTCAGGGGAGCGTTTGCAACCGGTTGGCACCATTTTTGAGTGAATTGCCAAAAGTCAGATTTTTGCTGAAATTGTGACCCCGGGGCTTAGGGATTTTTCAAAAAAATCTTTTTCCGCTGGTTAACTTTCTGAGGGCTGATTTCTTGTGCTGTGATAAAAAGCCTTCTGTTTCCATCACCAAAGTTTTCAGGGGAGCTTTTGCAAGCGTTTGGCACCATTTTTGAGTGGATTGCCAAAAGTCAGATTTTTGCTGAAATTGTGACCCCGGAGCTTAGGGATTTTTCAAAAAAATCTTTTTCTGCCTTTTAAGTTTCTTGTCCTGTGATAAAAAGCCTTCTGTTTTGACCACCAAAGCTTTCAGGGGAGCGTTTGCAACCGGTTGGCACCATTTTTGAGTGAATTGCCAAAAGTCAGATTTTTGCTGAAATTGTGACCCCGGGGCTTAGGGATTTTTCAAAAAAATCTTTTTCTGCCGGTTAACTTTCTGAGGGCTGATTTCTTGTGCTGTGATAAAAAGCCTTCTGTTTCCATCACCAAAGTTTTCAGGGGAGCTTTTGCAAGCGTTTGGCACCATTTTTGAGTGGATTGCCAAAAGTCAGATTTTTGCTGAAATTGTGACCCCGGAGCTTAGGGATTTTTCAAAAAAATCTTTTTCTGCCTTTTAAGTTTCTTGTCCTGTGATAAAAAGCCTTCTGTTTTCACCACCAAAGCTTTCAGGGGAGCGTTTGCAACCGGTTGGCACCATTTTTGAGTGAATTGCCAAAAGTCAGATTTTTGCTGAAATTGTGACCCCGGGGCTTAGGGATTTTTCAAAAAAATCTTTTTCTGCCGGTTAACTTTCTGAGGGCTGATTTCTTGTCCTGTGATAAAAAGCCTTCTCTTTCGACCACCAAACCTTTCAGGGGAGCATTTGCAAGCGTTTGGCACCATTTTTGAGTGAATTGCCAAAAGTCAGATTTTTTGCTGAAATTGTGACCCCGGGGCTTAGCGATTTTTTCAAAAAAATCTTTTTCCGCCGGTTAAGTTGCTGAGGGCTGATTTCTTGTCCTGTGATAAAAAGCCTTCTGTTTCGACCGCCAAACATTTCAGAGGAGCGTGTGCAACCGGTTGGCACCATTTTTGAGTGAATTGCCAAAAGTCAGATTTTTGCTGAAATTGTGACCCCGGGGCTTAGGGATTTTTCAAAAAAACTTTTTCCGCCGGTTAACTTGTTGAGGGCTGTTTTCTTGTAATGTGATAAAAAGCCTTCTGTTTCGACAGCCAAACATTTCAGGGGAGCATTTGCAAGAGTTTGGCACCATTTTTGAGTGAATTGCCAAAAGTCAGATTTTTGCTGAAATTGTGATCCCGGGGCTTAGGGATTTTTCAAAAAAATCTTTTTCTGCCGGTTAAGTTTCTGAGGGCTGATTTCTTGTCCTGTGATAAAAAGCCTTCTGTTTCCATCACCAAAGCTTTCAGGGGAGCATTTGCAAACGGTTGGCACCATTTTTGAGTGGATTGCCAAAAGTCAGATTTTTGCTGAAATTGTGACCCCGGGGCTTAGGGATTTTTCAAAAAAATCTTTTTCCGCTGGTTAACTTTCTGAGGGCTGATTTCTTGTCCTGTGATAAAAAGCCTTCTGTTTCCATCACCAAAGTTTTCAGGGGAGCTTTTGCAAGCGTTTGGCACCATTTTTGAGTGGATTGCCAAAAGTCAGATTTTTGCTGAAATTGTGACCCCGGAGCTTAGGGATTTTTCAAAAAAATCTTTTTCTGCCGGTTAACTTTCTGAGGGCTGTTTTCTTGTCCTGTGATAAAAAGCCTTCTCTTTCGACCGCCAAACCTTCCAGGGGAGCATTTGCAAGCGTTTGGCACCATTTTTGAGTGAATTGCCAAAAGTCAGATTTTTGTTGAAATTGTGACCCCGGGGCTTAGGGATTTTTCAAAAAGATCTTTTTCTGCTGGTTAACTTTCTGAGGGCTGATTTCTTGTCCTGTGATAAAAAGCCTTCTGTTTCCATCACCAAAGTTTTCAGGGAAGCATCTGCAAGAGTTTGGCACCATTTTTGAGTGGATTGCCAAAAGTCAGATTTTTGCTGAAATTGTGACACCGGAGCTTAGGGATTTTTCAAAAAAATCTTTTTCTGCCTTTTAAGTTTCTTGTCCTGTGATAAAAAGCCTTCTGTTTTGACCACCAAAGCTTTCAGGGGAGCGTGTGCAACCGGTTGGCACCATTTTTGAGTGAATTGCCAAAAGTCAGATTTTTGCTGAAATTGTGACCCCGGGGCTTAGCGATTTTTTCAAAAAAATCTTTTTGCGCCGGTTAAGTTGCTGAGGGCTGATTTCTTGTCCTGTGATAAAAAGCCTTCTGTTTCGACCGCCAAACATTTCAGAGGAGCGTTTGCAAGCGTTTGGCACCATTTTTGAGTGAATTACCAAAAGTCAGATTTTTGTTGAAATTGTGACCCCGGGGCTTAGGGATTTTTCAAAAGAATCTTTTTCTGCCGGTTAAGTTGTTGATGGCTGATTTCTTGTCCTGTGATAAAAAAACCTTCTGTTTCCATCACCAAACATTTCAGGGGAGCGTTTGCAAGCGTTTGGCACCATTTTTGAGTGAATTGCCAAAAGTCAGATTTTTCCTGAAATTGTGACCCCGGAGCTTAGGGATTTTTCAAAAAAATCTTTTTCTGCCGGTTAACTTTCTGAGGGCTGTTTTCTTGTCCTGTGATAAAAAGCCTTCTCTTTCGACCGCCAAACCTTCCAGGGGAGCATTTGCAAGCGTTTGGCACCATTTTTGAGTGGATTGCCAAAAGTCAGATTTTTGCTGAAATTGTGACCCCGGGGCTTAGGGATTTTTCAAAAAAATCTTTTTCTGCCGGTTAACTTTCTGAGGGCTGATTTCTTGTCCTGTGATAAAAAGCCTTCTGTTTCCATCACCAAAGTTTTCAGGGGAGCTTTTGCAAGCGTTTGGCACCATTTTTGAGTGGATTGCCAAAAGTCAGATTTTTGCTGAAATTGTGACCCCGGAGCTTAGGGAGTTTTCAAAAAAATCTTTTTCTGCCTTTTAAGTTTCTTGTCCTGTGATAAAAAGCCTTCTGTTTTGACCACCAAAGCTTTCAGGGGAGCGTGTGCAAGCGTTTGGCACCATTTTTGAGTGAATTGCCAAAAGTTAGATTTTTTGCTGAAATTGTGACCCCGGGGCTTAGCGATTTTTTCAAAAAAACTTTTTCCGCCGGTTAACTTGTTGAGGGCTGTTTTCTTGTAATGTGATAAAAAGCCTTCTGTTTCGACAGCCAAACATTTCAGGGGAGCATTTGCAAGCGTTTGGCACCATTTTTGAGTGAATTGCCAAAAGTCAGATTTTTGCTGAAATTGTGATCCCGGGGCTTAGGGATTTTTCAAAAAAATCTTTTTCTGCCGGTTAAGTTTCTGAGGGCTGTTTTCTTGTAATGTGATAAAAAGCCTTCTGTTTCCATCACCAAAGCTTTCAGGGGAGCATTTGCAAACGCTTGGCACCATTTTTGAGTGAATTGCCAAAAGTCAGATTTTTGCTGAAATTGTGACCCCGGGGCTTAGGGATTTTTCAAAAAAATCTATTTCTGCCGGTTAACTTTCTGAGGGCTGATTTCTTGTCCTGTGATAAAAAGCCTTCTCTTTCGACCGCCAAACCTTTCAGGGGAGCATTTGCAAGCGTTTGGCACCATTTTTGAGTGAATTGCCAAAAGTCAGATTTTTTGCTGAAATTGTGACCCCGGGGCTTAGCGATTTTTCAAAAAAATCTTTTTCTGCCTTTTAAGTTTCTTGTCCTGTGATAAAAAGCCTTCTGTTTTGACCACCAAAGCTTTCAGGGGAGCGTGTGCAACCGGTTGGCACCATTTTTGAGTGAATTGCCAAAAGTCAGATTTTTGTTGAAATTGTGACCCCGGGGCTTAGGGATTTTTCAAAAAAACTTTTTCCGCCGGTTAACTTGTTGATGGCTGATTTCTTGTCCTGTGATAAAAAGCATTCTGTTTCCATCACCAAAGCTTTCAGGGAAGCATCTGCAAGAGTTTGGCACCATTTTTGAGTGGATTGCCAAAAGTCAGATTTTTGCTGAAATTGTGACCCCGGGGCTTAGCGATTTTTTCAAAAAAATCTTTTTGTGCCGGTTAAGTTGCTGAGGGCTGATTTCTTGTCCTGTGATAAAAAGCCTTCTGTTTCGACCGCCAAACATTTCAGGGGAGCATTTGCAAGCGTTTGGCACTATTTTTGAGTGAATTGCCAAAAGTCAGATTTTTGCTGAAATTGTGACCCCGGGGCTTAGCGATTTTTCAAAAAAATCTTTTTCCGCTGGTTAACTTTCTGAGGGCTGATTTCTTGTCCTGTGATAAAAAGCCTTCTGTTTCCATCACCAAAGCTTTCAGGGGAGCATTTGCAAACGGTTGGAACCATTTTTGAATGAATTGCTAAAAGTCAGATTTTTGCTGAAATTGTGACCCCGGGGCTTAGGGATTTTTCAAAAAAATCTTTTTCCGCCGGTTAAGTTTCTTGTCCTGTGATAAAAAGCCTTCTGTTTTGACCACCAAAGCTTTCAGGGGAGCGTTTGCAACCGGTTGGCACCATTTTTGAGTGAATTGCCAAAAGTCAGATTTTTGCTGAAATTGTGACCCCGGGGCTTAGGGATTTTTCAAAAAAATCTTTTTCCGCTGGTTAACTTTCTGAGGGCTGATTTCTTGTCCTGTGGTAAAAAGCCTTCTGTTTCGACCGCCAAACATTTCAGGGGAGCATTTGCAAGCGTTTGGCACTATTTTTGAGTGAATTGCCAAAAGTCAGATTTTTCCTGAAATTGTGACCCCGGAGCTTAGGGATTTTTCAAAAAAATCTTTTTCTGCCGGTTAACTTTCTGAGGGCTGTTTTCTTGTCCTGTGATAAAAAGCCTTCTCTTTCGACCGCCAAACCTTCCAGGGGAGCATTTGCAAGCGTTTGGCACCATTTTTGAGTGAATTGCCAAAAGTCAGATTTTTGTTGAAATTGTGACCCCGGGGCTTAGGGATTTTTCAAAAAGATCTTTTTCTGCCGGTTAAGTTGTTGATGGCTGATTTCTAGTCCTGTGATAAAAAGCCTTCTGTTTCCATCACCAAAGCTTTCAGGGAAGCATCTGCAAGAGTTTGGCACCATTTTTGAGTGGATTGCCAAAAGTCAGATTTTTGCTGAAATTGTGACTCCGGGGCTTAGGGATTTTTCAAAAAAATCTTTTTCCGCTGGTTAACTTTCTGAGGGCTGATTTCTTGTCCTGTGATAAAAAGTCTTCTGTTTCCATCACCAAAGTTTTCAGGGGAGCTTTTGCAAGCGTTTGGCACCATTTTTGAGTGGATTGCCAAAAGTCAGATTTTTGCTGAAATTGTGACCCCGGAGCTTAGGGATTTTTCAAAAAAATCTTTTTCTGCCTTTTAAGTTTCTTGTCCTGTGATAAAAAGACTTCTGTTTTGACCACCAAAGCTTTCAGGGGAGCGTGTGCAACCGGTTGGCACCATTTTTGAGTGAATTGCCAAAAGTCAGATTTTTGCTGAAATTGTGACCCCGGGGCTTAGGGATTTTTCAAAAAAACTTTTTCCGCCGGTTAACTTGTTGAGGGCTGTTTTCTTGTAATGTGATAAAAAGCCTTCTGTTTCGACAGCCAAACATTTCAGGGGAGCATTTGCAAGCGTTTGGCACCATTTTTGAGTGAATTGCCAAAAGTCAGATTTTTGCTGAAATTGTGATCCCGGGGCTTAGGGATTTTTCAAAAAAATCTTTTTCTGCCGGTTAAGTTTCTGAGGGCTGATTTCTTGTCCTGTGATAAAAAGCCTTCTGTTTCCATCACCAAAGCTTTCAGGGGAGCATTTGCAAACGGTTGGCACCATTTTTGAATGAATTGCCAAAAGTCAGATTTTTGCTGAAATTCTGACCCCGGGGCTTAGGGATTTTTCAAAAAAATCTATTTCTGCCGGTTAACTTTCTGAGGGCTGATTTCTTGTCCTGTGATAAAAAGCCTTCTGTTTCGACCGCCAAACCTTTCAGGGGAGCATTTGCAAGCGTTTGGCACCATTTTTGAGTGAATTGCCAAAAGTCAGATTTTTTGCTGAAATTGTGACCCCGGGGCTTAGCGATTTTTTCAAAAAAATCTTTTTGCGCCGGTTAAGTTGCTGAGGGCTGATTTCTTGTCCTGTGATAAAAAGCCTTCTGTTTCGACCGCCAAATCTTCCAGGGGAGCATTTGCAAGCGTTTGGCACCATTTTTGAGTGAATTGCCAAAAGTCAGATTTTTGCTGAAATTGTGACCCCGGGTTTTCAAAAAAATCTTTTTGCGCCGGTTAAGTTGCTGAGGGCTGATTTCTTGTCCTGTGATAAAAAGCCTTCTGTTTCGACCACCAAACATTTCAGAGGAGCGTTTGCAAGCGTTTGGCACCATTTTTGAGTGAATTACCAAAAGTCAGATTTTTGTTGAAATTGTGACCCCGGGGCTTAGGGATTTTTCAAAAAAATCTTTTTTTTTTGCCGGTTAAGTTGTTGATGGCTGATTTCTTGTCCTGTGATAAAAAAACCTTCTGTTTCCATCACCAAAGCTTTCAGGGAAGCATCTGCAAGAGTTTGGCACCATTTTTGAGTGGATTGCCAAAAGTCAGATTTTTGCTGAAATTGTGACCCCGGGGCTTAGCGATTTTTTCAAAAAAATCTTTTTGCGCCGGTTAAGTTGCTGAGGGCTGATTTCTTGTCCTGTGATAAAAAGCCTTCTGTTTCGACCGCCAAACATTTCAGAGGAGCGTTTGCAAGCGTTTGGCACCATTTTTGAGTGAATTGCCAAAAGTCAGATTTTTGCTGAAATTGTGACCCCCGGGGCTTAGGGATTTTTCAAAAAAATCTTTTTCCGCTGGTTAACTTTCTGAGGGCTGATTCCTTGTCCTGTGGTAAAAAGCCTTCTGTTTCGACCGCCAAACATTTCAGGGGAGCATTTGCAAGCGTTTGGCACTATTTTTGAGTGAATTGCCAAAAGTCAGATTTTTGCTGAAATTGTGACCCCGGGGCTTAGGGATTTTTCAAAAAAATCTTTTTCCGCTGGTTAACTTTCTGAGGGCTGATTTCTTGTCCTGTGATAAAAAGCCTTCTCTTTCGACCGCCAAACCTTTCAGGGGAGCATTTGCAAGCGTTTGGCACCATTTTTGAGTGAATTGCCAAAAGTCAGATTTTTTGCTTCAATTGTGACCCCGGGGCTTAGCGATTTTTTCAAAAAAATCTTTTTGCGCCGGTTAAGTTGCTGAGGGCTGATTTCTTGTCCTGTGATAAAAAGCCTTCTGTTTCGACCGCCAAACATTTCAGAGGAGCGTTTGCAAGCGTTTGGCACCATTTTTGAGTGAATTGCCAAAAGTCAGATTTTTGCTGAAATTGTGACCCCGGGGCTTAGGGATTTTTCAAAAAAATCTTTTTCTGCCGGTTAAGTTTCTGAGGGCTGATTTCTTGTCCTGTGATAAAAAGCCTTCTGTTTCCATCACCAAAGCTTTCAGGGGAGCATTTGCAAACGGTTGGCACCATTTTTGAATGAATTGCCAAAAGTCAGATTTTTGCTGAAATTGTGACCCCGGGGCTTAGGGATTCTTCAAAAAAAATCTTTTTCTGCCTTTTAGGTTTCTTGTCCTGTGATAAAAAGCCTTCTGTTTTGACCACCAAAGCTTTCAGGGGAGCGTGTGCAACCGGTTGGCACCATTTTTGAGTGAATTGCCAAAAGTCAGATTTTTGCTGAAATTGTGACCCCGGGGCTTAGGGATTTTTCAAAAAAACTTTTTCCGCCGGTTAACTTGTTGAGGGCTGTTTTCTTGTAATGGGATAAAAAGCCTTCTGTTTCGACAGCCAAACATTTCAGGGGAGCATTTGCAAGCGTTTGGCACCATTTTTGAGTGAATTGCCAAAAGTCAGATTTTTGCTGAAATTGTGATCTCGGGGCTTAGGGATTTTTCAAAAAAATCTTTTTCTGCCGGTTAAGTTTCTGAGGGCTGATTTCTTGTCCTGTGATAAAAAGCCTTCTGTTTCCATCATCAAAGCTTTCAGGGGAGCATTTGCAAACGGTTGGCACCATTTTTGAATGAATTGCCAAAAGTCAGATTTTTGCTGAAATTGTGACCCCGGGGCTTAGGGATTTTTCAAAAAAATCTATTTCTGCCGGTTAACTTTCTGAGGGCTGATTTCTTGTCCTGTGATAAAAAGCCTTCTGTTTCGACCGCCAAACCTTTCAGGGGAGCATTTGCAAGCGTTTGGCACCATTTTTGAGTGAATTGCCAAAAGTCAGATTTTTTGCTGAAATTGTGACCCCGGGGCTTAGCGATTTTTTCAAAAAAATCTTTTTGCGCCGGTTAAGTTGCTGAGGGCTGATTTCTTGTCCTGTGATAAAAAGCCTTCTGTTTCCATCACCAAAGCTTTCAGGGGAGCATTTGCAAGCGTTTGGCACCATTTTTGAGTGAATTGCCAAAAGTCAGATTTTTTGCTGAAATTGTGACCCCGGGGCTTAGCGATTTTTTCAAAAAAATCTTTTTGCGCCGGTTAAGTTGCTGAGGGCTGATTTCTTGTCCTGTGATAAAAAGCCTTCTGTTTCGACCGCCAAACCTTCCAGGGGAGCATTTGCAAGCGTTTGGCACCATTTTTGAGTGAATTGCCAAAAGTCAGATTTTTGCTGAAATTGTGACCCCGGGGCTTAGGGATTTTTCAAAAAAATCTTTTTCTGCCGGTTAAGTTGTTGATGGCTGATTTCTTGTCCTGTGATAAAAAGCCTTCTCTTTCGACCGCCAAACCTTTCAGGGGAGCATCTGCAAGAGTTTGGCACCATTTTTGAGTGGATTGCCAAAAGTCAGATTTTTGCTGAAATTGTGACCCCGGGGCTTAGGGATTTTTCAAAAAAATCTTTTTCCGCTGGTTAACTTTCTGAGGGCTGATTTCTTGTCCTGTGATAAAAAGCCTTCTGTTTCCATCACCAAAGTTTTCAGGGGAGCTTTTGCAAGCGTTTGGCACCATTTTTGAGTGGATTGCCAAAAGTCAGATTTTTGCTGAAATTGTGACCCCGGAGCTTAGGGATTTTTCAAAAAAATCTTTTTCTGCCGGTTAACTTTCTGAGGGCTGTTTTCTTGTCCTGTGATAAAAAGCCTTCTCTTTCGACCGCCAAACCTTCCAGGGGAGCATTTGCAAGCGTTTGGCACCATTTTTGAGTGAATTGCCAAAAGTCAGATTTTTGTTGAAATTGTGACCCCGGGGCTTAGGGATTTTTCAAAAAGATCTTTTTCTGCCGGTTAAGTTGTTGATGGCTGATTTCTAGTCCTGTGATAAAAAGCCTTCTGTTTCCATCACCAAAGCTTTCAGGGAAGCATCTGCAAGAGTTTGGCACCATTTTTGAGTGGATTGCCAAAAGTCAGATTTTTGCTGAAATTGTGACTCCGGGGCTTAGGGATTTTTCAAAAAAATCTTTTTCCGCTGGTTAACTTTCTGAGGGCTGATTTCTTGTCCTGTGATAAAAAGCCTTCTGTTTCCATCACCAAAGTTTTCAGGGGAGCTTTTGCAAGCGTTTGGCACCATTTTTGAGTGGATTGCCAAAAGTCAGATTTTTGCTGAAATTGTGACCCCGGAGCTTAGGGATTTTTCAAAAAAATCTTTTTCTGCCTTTTAAGTTTCTTGTCCTGTGATAAAAAGCCTTCTGTTTTGACCACCAAAGCTTTCAGGGGAGCGTGTGCAACCGGTTGGCACCATTTTTGAGTGAATTGCCAAAAGTCAGATTTTTCTTGAAATTGTGACCCCGGGTTTTCAAAAAAATCTTTTTCTGCCGGTTAAGTTGTTGATGGCTGATTTCTTGTCCTGTGATAAAAAGCCTTCTGTTTCCATCACCAAAGCTTTCAGGGAAGCATCTGCAAGAGTTTGGCACCATTTTTGAGTGGATTGCCAAAAGTCAGATTTTTGCTGAAATTGTGACCCTGGGGCTTAGGGATTTTTCAAAAAAATCTTTTTCCGCTGGTTAACTTTCTGAGGGCTGATTTCTTGTCCTGTGATAAAAAGCCTTCTGTTTCCATCACCAAAGCTTTCAGGGGAGCATTTGCAAACGGTTGGCACCATTTTAGAGTGAATTGCCAAAAGTCAGATTTTTTGCTGAAATTGTGACCCCGGGGCTTAGCGATTTTTTCAAAAAAATCTTTTTGCGCCGGTTAAGTTGCTGAGGGCTGATTTCTTGTCCTGTGATAAAAAGCCTTCTGTTTCGACCGCCAAACATTTCAGAGGAGCGTTTGCAAGCGTTTGGCACCATTTTTGAGTGAATTGCCAAAAGTCAGATTTTTGCTGAAATTGTGACCCCCGGGGCTTAGGGATTTTTCAAAAAAATCTTTTTCCGCTGGTTAACTTTCTGAGGGCTGATTCCTTGTCCTGTGGTAAAAAGCCTTCTGTTTCGACCGCCAAACATTTCAGGGGAGCATTTGCAAGCGTTTGGCACTATTTTTGAGTGAATTGCCAAAAGTCAGATTTTTGCTGAAATTGTGACCCCGGGGCTTAGCGATTTTTCAAAAAAATCTTTTTCCGCTGGTTAACTTTCTGAGGGCTGATTTCTTGTCCTGTGATAAAAAGCCTTCTCTTTCGACCGCCAAACCTTTCAGGGGAGCATTTGCAAGCGTTTGGCACCATTTTTGAGTGAATTGCCAAAAGTCAGATTTTTTGCTTCAATTGTGACCCCGGGGCTTAGCGATTTTTTCAAAAAAATCTTTTTGCGCCGGTTAAGTTGCTGAGGGCTGATTTCTTGTCCTGTGATAAAAAGCCTTCTGTTTCGACCGCCAAACATTTCAGAGGAGCGTTTGCAAGCGTTTGGCACCATTTTTGAGTGAATTGCCAAAAGTCAGATTTTTGCTGAAATTGTGACCCCGGGGCTTAGGGATTTTTCAAAAAAATCTTTTTCTGCCGGTTAAGTTTCTGAGGGCTGATTTCTTGTCCTGTGATAAAAAGCCTTCTGTTTCCATCACCAAAGCTTTCAGGGGAGCATTTGCAAACGGTTGGCACCATTTTTGAATGAATTGCCAAAAGTCAGATTTTTGCTGAAATTGTGACCCCGGGGCTTAGGGATTTTTCAAAAAAATCTTTTTCTGCCTTTTAAGTTTCTTGTCCTGTGATAAAAAGCCTTCTGTTTTGACCACCAAAGCTTTCAGGGGAGCGTGTGCAACCGGTTGGCACCATTTTTGAGTGAATTGCCAAAAGTCAGATTTTTGCTGAAATTGTGACCCCGGGGCTTAGGGATTTTTCAAAAAAACTTTTTCCGCCGGTTAAGTTTCTGAGGGCTGTTTTCTTGTAATGTGATAAAAAGCCTTCTGTTTCGACAGCCAAACATTTCAGGGGAGCATTTGCAAGCGTTTGGCACCATTTTTGAGTGAATTGCCAAAAGTCAGATTTTTGCTGAAATTGTGATCCCGGGGCTTAGGGATTTTTCAAAAAAATCTTTTTCTGCCGGTTAAGTTTCTGAGGGCTGATTTCTTGTCCTGTGATAAAAAGCCTTCTGTTTCCATCACCAAAGCTTTCAGGGGAGCATTTGCAAACGGTTGGCACCATTTTTGAATGAATTGCCAAAAGTCAGATTTTTGCTGAAATTGTGACCCCGGGGCTTAGGGATTTTTCAAAAAAATCTATTTCTGCCGGTTAAGTTGCTGAGGGCTGATTTCTTCTCCTGTGATAAAAAGCCTTCTGTTTCGACCGCCAAACCTTTCAGGGGAGCATTTGCAAGCGTTTGGCACCATTTTTGAGTGAATTGCCAAAAGTCAGATTTTTTGCTGAAATTGTGACCCCGGGGCTTAGCGATTTTTTCAAAAAAATCTTTTTCTGCCGGTTAAGTTGCTGAGGGCTGATTTCTTGTCCTGTGATAAAAAGCCTTCTGTTTCGACCGCCAAACATTTCAGGGGAGCATTTGCAAGCGTTTGGCACCATTTTTGAGTGAATTGCCAAAAGTCAGATTTTTGCTGAAATTGTGACCCCGGGGCTTAGGGATTCTTCAAAAAAAATCTTTTTCTGCCTTTTAAGTTTCTTGTCCTGTGATAAAAAGCCTTCTGTTTTGACCACCAAAGCTTTCAGGGGAGCGTGTGCAACCGGTTGGCACCATTTTTGAGTGAATTGCCAAAAGTCAGATTTTTGCTGAAATTGTGACCCCGGGGCTTAGGGATTTTTCAAAAAAACTTTTTCCGCCGGTTAACTTGTTGAGGGCTGTTTTCTTGTAATGGGATAAAAAGCCTTCTGTTTCGACAGCCAAACATTTCAGGGGAGCATTTGCAAGCGTTTGGCACCATTTTTGAGTGAATTGCCAAAAGTCAGATTTTTGCTGAAATTGTGATCCCGGGGCTTAGGGATTTTTCAAAAAAATCTTTTTCTGCCGGTTAAGTTTCTGAGGGCTGATTTCTTGTCCTGTGATAAAAAGCCTTCTGTTTCCATCATCAAAGCTTTCAGGGGAGCATTTGCAAACGGTTGGCACCATTTTTGAATGAATTGCCAAAAGTCAGATTTTTGCTGAAATTGTGACCCCGGGGCTTAGGGATTTTTCAAAAAAATCTATTTCTGCCGGTTAACTTTCTGAGGGCTGATTTCTTGTCCTGTGATAAAAAGCCTTCTGTTTCGACCGCCAAACCTTCCAGGGGAGCATTTGCAAGCGTTTGGCACCATTTTTGAGTGAATTGCCAAAAGTCAGATTTTTGCTGAAATTGTGACCCCGGGGCTTAGGGATTTTTCAAAAAAATCTTTTTCTGCCGGTTAAGTTGTTGATGGCTGATTTCTTGTCCTGTGATAAAAAAACCTGTTTCCATCACCAAAGCTTTCAGGGAAGCATCTGCAAGAGTTTGGCACCATTTTTGAGTGGATTGCCAAAAGTCAGATTTTTGCTGAAATTGTGACCCCGGGGCTTAGGGATTTTTCAAAAAAATCTTTTTCCGCTGGTTAACTTTCTGAGGGCTGATTTCTTGTCCTGTGATAAAAAGCCTTCTGTTTCCATCACCAAAGTTTTCAGGGGAGCTTTTGCAAGCGTTTGGCACCATTTTTGAGTGAATTGCCAAAAGTCAGATTTTTGTTGAAATTGTGACCCCGGGGCTTAGGGATTTTTCAAAAAGATCTTTTTCTGCCGGTTAAGTTGTTGATGGCTGATTTCTAGTCCTGTGATAAAAAGCCTTCTGTTTCCATCACCAAAGCTTTCAGGGAAGCATCTGCAAGAGTTTGGCACCATTTTTGAGTGGATTGCCAAAAGTCAGATTTTTGCTGAAATTGTGACTCCGGGGCTTAGGGATTTTTCAAAAAAATCTTTTTCCGCTGGTTAACTTTCTGAGGGCTGATTTCTTGTCCTGTGATAAAAAGCCTTCTGTTTCCATCACCAAAGTTTTCAGGGGAGCTTTTGCAAGCGTTTGGCACCATTTTTGAGTGGATTGCCAAAAGTCAGATTTTTGCTGAAATTGTGACCCCGGAGCTTAGGGATTTTTCAAAAAAATCTTTTTCTGCCTTTTAAGTTTCTTGTCCTGTGATAAAAAGCCTTCTGTTTTGACCACCAAAGCTTTCAGGGGAGCGTGTGCAACCGGTTGGCACCATTTTTGAGTGAATTGCCAAAAGTCAGATTTTTCTTGAAATTGTGACCCCGGGTTTTCAAAAAAATCTTTTTCTGCCGGTTAAGTTGTTGATGGCTGATTTCTTGTCCTGTGATAAAAAGCCTTCTGTTTCCATCACCAAAGCTTTCAGGGAAGCATCTGCAAGAGTTTGGCACCATTTTTGAGTGGATTGCCAAAAGTCAGATTTTTGCTGAAATTGTGACCCCGGGGCTTAGGGATTTTTCAAAAAAATCTTTTTCCGCTGGTTAACTTTCTGAGGGCTGATTTCTTGTCCTGTGATAAAAAGCCTTCTGTTTCCATCACCAAAGCTTTCAGGGGAGCATTTGCAAACGGTTGGCACCATTTTAGAGTGAATTGCCAAAAGTCAGATTTTTTGCTGAAATTGTGACCCCGGGGCTTAGCGATTTTTTCAAAAAAATCTTTTTGCGCCGGTTAAGTTGCTGAGGGCTGATTTCTTGTCCTGTGATAAAAAGCCTTCTGTTTCGACCGCCAAACATTTCAGAGGAGCGTTTGCAAGCGTTTGGCACCATTTTTGAGTGAATTGCCAAAAGTCAGATTTTTGCTGAAATTGTGACCCCCGGGGCTTAGGGATTTTTCAAAAAAATCTTTTTCCGCTGGTTAACTTTCTGAGGGCTGATTCCTTGTCCTGTGGTAAAAAGCCTTCTGTTTCGACCGCCAAACATTTCAGGGGAGCATTTGCAAGCGTTTGGCACTATTTTTGAGTGAATTGCCAAAAGTCAGATTTTTGCTGAAATTGTGACCCCGGGGCTTAGGGATTTTTCAAAAAAATCTTTTTCTGCCGGTTAAGTTTCTGAGGGCTGATTTCTTGTCCTGTGATAAAAAGCCTTCTGTTTCCATCACCAAAGCTTTCAGGGGAGCATTTGCAAACGGTTGGCACCATTTTTGAATGAATTGCCAAAATCAGATTTTTGCTGAAATTGTGACCCCGGGGCTTAGGGATTTTTCAAAAAAATCTTTTTCTGCCTTTTAAGTTTCTTGTCCTGTGATAAAAAGCCTTCTGTTTTGACCACCAAAGCTTTCAGGGGAGCGTGTGCAACCGGTTGGCACCATTTTTGAGTGAATTGCCAAAAGTCAGATTTTTGCTGAAATTGTGACCCCGGGGCTTAGGGATTTTTCAAAAAAACTTTTTCCGCCGGTTAAGTTTCTGAGGGCTGTTTTCTTGTAATGTGATAAAAAGCCTTCTGTTTCGACAGCCAAACATTTCAGGGGAGCATTTGCAAGCGTTTGGCACCATTTTTGAGTGAATTGCCAAAAGTCAGATTTTTGCTGAAATTGTGATCCCGGGGCTTAGGGATTTTTCAAAAAAATCTTTTTCTGCCGGTTAAGTTTCTGAGGGCTGATTTCTTGTCCTGTGATAAAAAGCCTTCTGTTTCCATCACCAAAGCTTTCAGGGGAGCATTTGCAAACGGTTGGCACCATTTTTGAATGAATTGCCAAAAGTCAGATTTTTGCTGAAATTGTGACCCCGGGGCTTAGGGATTTTTCAAAAAAATCTATTTCTGCCGGTTAAGTTGCTGAGGGCTGATTTCTTCTCCTGTGATAAAAAGCCTTCTGTTTCGACCGCCAAACCTTTCAGGGGAGCATTTGCAAGCGTTTGGCACCATTTTTGAGTGAATTGCCAAAAGTCAGATTTTTTGCTGAAATTGTGACCCCGGGGCTTAGCGATTTTTTCAAAAAAATCTTTTTGCGCCGGTTAAGTTGCTGAGGGCTGATTTCTTGTCCTGTGATAAAAAGCCTTCTGTTTCGACCGCCAAACCTTCCAGGGGAGCATTTGCAAGCGTTTGGCACCATTTTTGAGTGAATTGCCAAAACTCAGATTTTTGCTGAAATTGTGACCCCGGGGCTTAGGGATTTTTCAAAAAAATCTTTTTCTGCCAGTTAAGTTGTTGATGGCTGATTTCTTGTCCTGTGATAAAAAGCCTTCTGTTTCCATCACCAAAGCTTTCAGGGAAGCATCTGCAAGAGTTTGGCACCATTTTTGAGTGGAGTGCCAAAAGTCAGATTTTTGCTGAAATTGTGACCCCGGGGCTTAGGGATTTTTCAAAAAAATCTTTTTCCGCTGGTTAACTTTCTGAGGGCTGATTTCTTGTCCTGTGATAAAAAGCCTTCTGTTTCCATCACCAAAGCTTTCAGGGGAGCATTTGCAAACGGTTGGCACCATTTTAGAGTGAATTGCCAAAAGTCAGATTTTTTGCTGAAATTGTGACCCCGGGGCTTAGCGATTTTTTCAAAAAAATCTTTTTGCGCCGGTTAAGTTGCTGAGGGCTGATTTCTTGTCCTGTGATAAAAAGCCTTCTGTTTCGACCGCCAAACATTTCAGAGGAGCGTTTGCAAGCGTTTGGCACCATTTTTGAGTGAATTGCCAAAAGTCAGATTTTTGCTGAAATTGTGACCCCCGGGGCTTAGGGATTTTTCAAAAGAATCTTTTTCTGCCGGTTAAGTTGTTGATGGCTGATTTCTTGTCCTGTGATAAAAAAACCTTCTGTTTCCATCACCAAAGCTTTCAGGGAAGCATCTGCAAGAGTTTGGCACCATTTTTGAGTGGATTGCCAAAAGTCAGATTTTTGCTGAAATTGTGACCCCGGGGCTTAGGGATTTTTCAAAAAAATCTTTTTCCGCTGGTTAACTTTCTGAGGGCTGATTCCTTGTCCTGTGGTAAAAAGCCTTCTGTTTCGACCGCCAAACATTTCAGGGGAGCATTTGCAAGCGTTTGGCACTATTTTTGAGTGAATTGCCAAAAGTCAGATTTTTGCTGAAATTGTGACCCCGGGGCTTAGGGATTTTTCAAAAAAATCATTTTCTGCTGGTTAACTTTCTGAGGGCTGATTTCTTGTCCTGTGATAAAAAGCCTTCTCTTTCGACCGCCAAACCTTTCAGGGGAGCATTTGCAAGCGTTTGGCACCATTTTTGAGTGAATTGCCAAAAGTCAGATTTTTTGCTGAAATTGTGACCCCGGGGCTTAGCGATTTTTTCAAAAAAATCTTTTTGCGCCGGTTAAGTTGCTGAGGGCTGATTTCTTGTCCTGTGATAAAAAGCCTTCTGTTTCGACCGCCAAACATTTCAGAGGAGCGTTTGCAAGCGTTTGGCACCATTTTTGAGTGAATTGCCAAAAGTCAGATTTTTGCTGAAATTGTGACCCCCGGGGCTTAGGGATTTTTCAAAAGAATCTTTTTCTGCCGGTTAAGTTGTTGATGGCTGATTTCTTGTCCTGTGATAAAAAAACCTTCTGTTTCCATCACCAAAGCTTTAAGGGAAGCATCTGCAAGAGTTTGGCACTATTTTTGAGTGAATTGCCAAAAGTCAGATTTTTGCTGAAATTGTGACCCCGGGGCTTAGGGATTTTTCAAAAAAATCATTTTCTGCTGGTTAACTTTCTGAGGGCTGATTTCTTGTCCTGTGATAAAAAGCCTTCTCTTTCGACCGCCAAACCTTTCAGGGGAGCATTTGCAAGCGTTTGGCACCATTTTTGAGTGAATTGCCAAAAGTCAGATTTTTTGCTTAAATTGTGACCCCGGGGCTTAGCGATTTTTTCAAAAAAATCTTTTTGCGCCGGTTAAGTTGCTGAGGGCTGATTTCTTGTCCTGTGATAAAAAGCCTTCTGTTTCGACCGCCAAACATTTCAGAGGAGCGTTTGCAAGCGTTTGGCACCATTTTTGAGTGAATTGCCAAAAGTCAGATTTTTGCTGAAATTGTGACCCCGGGGCTTAGGGATTTTTCAAAAAAATCTTTTTCTGCCGGTTAAGTTTCTGAGGGCTGATTTCTTGTCCTGTGATAAAAAGCCTTCTGTTTCCATCACCAAAGCTTTCAGGGGAGCATTTGCAAACGGTTGGCACCATTTTTGAATGAATTGCCAAAAGTCAGATTTTTGCTGAAATTGTGACCCCGGGGCTTAGGGATTTTTCAAAAAAATCTTTTTCCGCTGGTTAACTTTCTGAGGGCTGATTTCTTGTCCTGTGATAAAAAGCCTTCTGTTTCCATCACCAAAGTTTTCAGGGGAGCTTTTGCAAGCGTTTGGCACCATTTTTGAGTGGATTGCCAAAAGTCAGATTTTTGCTGAAATTGTGACCCCGGAGCTTAGGGATTTTTCAAAAAAATCTTTTTCTGCCTTTTAAGTTTCTTCTCCTGTGATAAAAAGCCTTCTGTTTTGACCACCAAAGCTTTCAGGGGAGCGTTTGCAACCGGTTGGCACCATTTTTGAGTGAATTGCCAAAAGTCAGATTTTTGCTGAAATTGTGACCCCGGGGCTTAGGGATTTTTCAAAAAAATCTTTTTCCGCTGGTTAACTTTTGAGGGCTGATTTCTTGTCCTGTGGTAAAAAGCCTTCTGTTTCGACCGCCAAACATTTCAGGGGAGCATTTGCAAGCGTTTAGCACTATTTTTGAGTGAATTTCCAAAAGTCAGATTTTTGCTGAAATTGTGACCCCGGGACTTAGGGATTTTTCAAAAAAATCTTTTTCCGCTGGTTAACTTTCTGAGGGCTGATTTCTTGTCCTGTGATAAAATGCCTTCTGTTTCCATCACCAAAGCTTTCAGGGGAGCATTTGCAAACGGTTGGCACCATTTTAGAGTGAATTGCCAAAAGTCAGATTTTTTGCTGAAATTGTGACCCCGGGGCTTAGCGATTTTTTCAAAAAAATCTTTTTGCGCCGGTTAAGTTGCTGAGGGCTGATTTCTTGTCCTGTGATAAAAAGCCTTCTGTTTCGACCGCCAAACATTTCAGAGGAGCGTTTGCAAGCGTTTGGCACCATTTTTGAGTGAATTGCCAAAAGTCAGATTTTTGCTGAAATTGTGACCCCCGGGGCTTAGGGATTTTTCAAAAAAATCTTTTTCCGCTGGTTAACTTTCTGAGGGCTGATTCCTTGTCCTGTGTTAAAAAGCCTTCTGTTTCGACCGCCAAACATTTCAGGGGAGCATTTGCAAGCGTTTGGCACTATTTTTGAGTGAATTGCCAAAAGTCAGATTTTTGCTGAAATTGTGACCCCGGGGCTTAGCGATTTTTCAAAAAAATCTTTTTCCGCTGGTTAACTTTCTGAGGGCTGATTTCTTGTCCTGTGATAAAAAGCCTTCTCTTTCGACCGCCAAACCTTTCAGGGGAGCATTTGCAAGCGTTTGGCACCATTTTTGAGTGAATTGCCAAAAGTCAGATTTTTTGCTTAAATTGTGACCCCGGGGCTTAGCGATTTTTTCAAAAAAATCTTTTTGCGCCGGTTAAGTTGCTGAGGGCTGATTTCTTGTCCTGTGATAAAAAGCCTTCTGTTTCGACCGCCAAACATTTCAGAGGAGCGTTTGCAAGCGTTTGGCACCATTTTTGAGTGAATTGCCAAAAGTCAGATTTTTGCTGAAATTGTGACCCCGGGGCTTAGGGATTTTTCAAAAAAACTTTTTCCGCCGGTTAACTTGTTGAGGGTTGTTTTCTTGTAATGTGATAAAAAGCCTTCTGTTTCGACAGCCAAACATTTCAGGGGAGCATTTGCAAGCGTTTGGCATCATTTTTGAGTGAATTGCCAAAAGTGAGATTTTTGCTGAAATTGTGATCCCGGGGCTTAGGGATTTTTCAAAAAAATCTTTTTCTGCCGGTTAAGTTTCTGAGGGCTGATTTCTTGTCCTGTGATAAAAAGCCTTCTGTTTCCATCACCAAAGCTTTCAGGGGAGCGTTTGCAACCGGTTGGCACCATTTTTGAGTGAATTGCCAAAAGTCAGATTTTTGCTGAAATTGTGACCCCGGGGCTTAGGGATTTTTCAAAAAAATCTTTTTCCGCTGGTTAACTTTCTGAGGGCTGATTTCTTGTCCTGTGGTAAAAAGCCTTCTGTTTCGACCGCCAAACATTTCAGGGAAGCATTTGCAAGCGTTTGGCACTATTTTTGAGTGAATTGCCAAAAGTCAGATTTTTGCTGAAATTGTGACCCCGGAGCTTAGGGATTTTTCAAAAAAATCTTTTTCTGCCGGTTAACTTTCTGAGGGCTGTTTTCTTGTCCTGTGATAAAAAGCCTTCTCTTTCGACCGCCAAACCTTTCAGGGGAGCATTTGCAAGCGTTTGGCACCATTTTTGAGTGAATTGCCAAAAGTCAGATTTTTTGCTTAAATTGTGACCCCGGGGCTTAGCGATTTTTTCAAAAAAATCTTTTTCTGCCGGTTAAGTTGCTGAGGGCTGATTTCTTGTCCTGTGATAAAAAGCCTTCTGTTTCGACCGCCAAACATTTCAGAGGAGCGTTTGCAAGCGTTTGGCACCATTTTTGAGTGAATTGCCAAAAGTCAGATTTTTGCTGAAATTGTGACCCCGGGGCTTAGGGATTTTTCAAAAAAATCTTTTTCTGCCGGTTAAGTTTCTGAGGGCTGATTTCTTGTCCTGTGATAAAAAGCCTTCTGTTTCCATCACCAAAGCTTTCAGGGGAGCATTTGCAAACGGTTGGCACCATTTTTGAATGAATTGCCAAAAGTCAGATTTTTGCTGAAATTGTGACCCCGGGGCTTAGGGATTTTTCAAAAAAAATCTTTTTCTGCCTTTTAAGTTTCTTGTCCTGTGATAAAAAGCCTTCTGTTTTGACCACCAAAGCTTTCAGGGGAGCGTGTGCAAACGGTTGGCACCATTTTTGAGTGAATTGCCAAAAGTCAGATTTTTGCTGAAATTGTGACCCCGGGGCTTAGGGATTTTTCAAAAAAACTTTTTCCGCCGGTTAACTTGTTGAGGGCTGTTTTCTTGTAATGTGATAAAAAGCCTTCTGTTTCGACAGCCAAACATTTCAGGGGAGCATTTGCAAGCGTTTGGCACCATTTTTGAGTGAATTGCCAAAAGTGAGATTTTTGCTGAAATTGTGATCCCGGGGCTTAGGGATTTTTCAAAAAAAATCTTTTTCTGCCGGTTAAGTTTCTGAGGGCTGATTTCTTGTCCTGTGATAAAAAGCCTTCTGTTTCCATCACCAAAGCTTTCAGGGGAGCATTTGCAAACGGTTGGCACCATTTTTGAATGAATTGCCAAAAGTCAGATTTTTGCTGAAATTGTGACCCCGGGGCTTAGGGATTTTTCAAAAAAATCTTTTTGCGCCGGTTAAGTTGCTGAGGGCTGATTTCTTGTCCTGTGATAAAAAGCCTTCTGTTTCGACCGCCAAACATTTCAGAGGAGCGTTTGCAAGCGTTTGGCACCATTTTTGAGTGAATTGCCAAAAGTCAGATTTTTTGCTGAAATTGTGACCCCGGGGCTTAGCGATTTTTTCAAAAAAATCTTTTTGCGCCGGTTAAGTTGCTGAGGGCTGATTTCTTGTCCTGTGATAAAAAGCCTTCTGTTTCGACCGCCAAACCTTCCAGGGGAGCATTTGCAAGCGTTTGGCACCATTTTTGAGTGAATTGCCAAAAGTCAGATTTTTGCTGAAATTGTGACCCCGGGGCTTAGGGATTTTTCAAAAAAATCTTTTTCTGCCGGTTAAGTTGTTGATGGCTGATTTCTTGTCCTGTGATAAAAAGCCTTCTGTTTCCATCACCAAAGCTTTCAGGGAAGCATCTGCAAGAGTTTGGCACCATTTTTGAGTGGATTGCCAAAAGTCAGATTTTTGCTGAAATTGTGACCCCGGGGCTTAGGGATTTTTCAAAAAAATCTTTTTCCGCTGGTTAACTTTCTGAGGGCTGATTTCTTGTCCTGTGATAAAAAGCCTTCTGTTTCCATCACCAAAGCTTTCAGGGGAGCATTTGCAAACGGTTGGCACCATTTTAGAGTGAATTGCCAAAAGTCAGATTTTTTGCTGAAATTGTGACCCCGGGGCTTAGCGATTTTTTCAAAAAAATCTTTTTGCGCCGGTTAAGTTGCTGAGGGCTGATTTCTTGTCCTGTGATAAAAAGCCTTCTGTTTCGACCGCCAAACATTTCAGAGGAGCGTTTGCAAGCGTTTGGCACCATTTTTGAGTGAATTGCCAAAAGTCAGATTTTTGCTGAAATTGTGACCCCCGGGGCTTAGGGATTTTTCAAAAAAATCTTTTTCCGCTGGTTAACTTTCTGAGGGCTGATTCCTTGTCCTGTGGTAAAAAGCCTTCTGTTTCGACCGCCAAACATTTCAGGGGAGCATTTGCAAGCGTTTGGCACTATTTTTGAGTGAATTGCCAAAAGTCAGATTTTTGCTGAAATTGTGACCCCGGGGCTTAGGGATTTTTCAAAAAAATCATTTTCTGCTGGTTAACTTTCTGAGGGCTGATTTCTTGTCCTGTGATAAAAAGCCTTCTCTTTCGACCGCCAAACCTTTCAGGGGAGCATTTGCAAGCGTTTGGCACCATTTTTGAGTGAATTGCCAAAAGTCAGATTTTTTGCTTAAATTGTGACCCCGGGGCTTAGCGATTTTTTCAAAAAAATCTTTTTGCGCCGGTTAAGTTGCTGAGGGCTGATTTCTTGACCTGTGATAAAAAGCCTTCTGTTTCGACCGCCAAACATTTCAGAGGAGCGTTTGCAAGCGTTTGGCACCATTTTTGAGTGAATTGCCAAAAGTCAGATTTTTGCTGAAATTGTGACCCCGGGGCTTAGGGATTTTTCAAAAAAATCTTTTTCTGCCGGTTAAGTTTCTGAGGGCTGATTTCTTGTCCTGTGATAAAAAGCCTTCTGTTTCCATCACCAAAGCTTTCAGGGGAGCATTTGCAAACGGTTGGCACCATTTTTGAATGAATTGCCAAAAGTCAGATTTTTGCTGAAATTGTGACCCCGGGGCTTAGGGATTTTTCAAAAAAATCTTTTTCCGCTGGTTAACTTTCTGAGGGCTGATTTCTTGTCCTGTGATAAAAAGCCTTCTGTTTCCATCACCAAAGTTTTCAGGGGAGCTTTTGCAAGCGTTTGGCACCATTTTTGAGTGGATTGCCAAAAGTCAGATTTTTGCTGAAATTGTGACCCCGGAGCTTAGGGATTTTTCAAAAAAATCTTTTTCTGCCTTTTAAGTTTCTTCTCCTGTGATAAAAAGCCTTCTGTTTTGACCACCAAAGCTTTCAGGGGAGCGTTTGCAACCGGTTGGCACCATTTTTGAGTGAATTGCCAAAAGTCAGATTTTTGCTGAAATTGTGACCCCGGGGCTTAGGGATTTTTCAAAAAAATCTTTTTCCGCTGGTTAACTTTTGAGGGCTGATTTCTTGTCCTGTGGTAAAAAGCCTTCTGTTTCGACCGCCAAACATTTCAGGGGAGCATTTGCAAGCGTTTGGCACTATTTTTGAGTGAATTTCCAAAAGTCAGATTTTTGCTGAAATTGTGACCCCGGGACATAGGGATTTTTCAAAAAAATCTTTTTCCGCTGGTTAACTTTCTGAGGGCTGATTTCTTGTCCTGTGATAAAATGCCTTCTGTTTCCATCACCAAAGCTTTCAGGGGAGCATTTGCAAACGGTTGGCACCATTTTAGAGTGAATTGCCAAAAGTCAGATTTTTTGCTGAAATTGTGAACCCGGGGCTTAGCGATTTTTTCAAAAAAATCTTTTTGCGCCGGTTAAGTTGCTGAGGGCTGATTTCTTGTCCTGTGATAAAAAGCCTTCTGTTTCGACCGCCAAACATTTCAGAGGAGCGTTTGCAAGCGTTTGGCACCATTTTTGAGTGAATTGCCAAAAGTCAGATTTTTGCTGAAATTGTGACCCCCGGGGCTTAGGGATTTTTCAAAAGAATCTTTTTCTGCCGGTTAAGTTGTTGATGGCTGATTTCTTGTCCTGTGATAAAAAAACCTTCTGTTTCCATCACCAAAGCTTTCAGGGAAGCATCTGCAAGAGTTTGGCACCATTTTTGAGTGGATTGCCAAAAGTCAGATTTTTGCTGAAATTGTGACCCCGGGGCTTAGGGATTTTTCAAAAAAATCTTTTTCCGCTGGTTAACTTTCTGAGGGCTGATTCCTTGTCCTGTGGTAAAAAGCCTTCTGTTTCGACCGCCAAACATTTCAGGGGAGCATTTGCAAGCGTTTGGCACTATTTTTGAGTGAATTGCCAAAAGTCAGATTTTTGCTGAAATTGTGACCCCGGGGCTTAGGGATTTTTCAAAAAAATCATTTTCTGCTGGTTAACTTTCTGAGGGCTGATTTCTTGTCCTGTGATAAAAAGCCTTCTCTTTCGACCGCCAAACCTTTCAGGGGAGCATTTGCAAGCGTTTGGCACCATTTTTGAGTGAATTGCCAAAAGTCAGATTTTTTGCTGAAATTGTGACCCCGGGGCTTAGCGATTTTTTCAAAAAAATCTTTTTGCGCCGGTTAAGTTGCTGAGGGCTGATTTCTTGTCCTGTGATAAAAAGCCTTCTGTTTCGACCGCCAAACATTTCAGAGGAGCGTTTGCAAGCGTTTGGCACCATTTTTGAGTGAATTGCCAAAAGTCAGATTTTTGCTGAAATTGTGACCCCCGGGGCTTAGGGATTTTTCAAAAGAATCTTTTTCTGCCGGTTAAGTTGTTGATGGCTGATTTCTTGTCCTGTGATAAAAAAACCTTCTGTTTCCATCACCAAAGCTTTAAGGGAAGCATCTGCAAGAGTTTGGCACTATTTTTGAGTGAATTGCCAAAAGTCAGATTTTTGCTGAAATTGTGACCCCGGGGCTTAGGGATTTTTCAAAAAAATCATTTTCTGCTGGTTAACTTTCTGAGGGCTGATTTCTTGTCCTGTGATAAAAAGCCTTCTCTTTCGACCGCCAAACCTTTCAGGGGAGCATTTGCAAGCGTTTGGCACCATTTTTGAGTGAATTGCCAAAAGTCAGATTTTTTGCTTAAATTGTGACCCCGGGGCTTAGCGATTTTTTCAAAAAAATCTTTTTGCGCCGGTTAAGTTGCTGAGGGCTGATTTCTTGTCCTGTGATAAAAAGCCTTCTGTTTCGACCGCCAAACATTTCAGAGGAGCGTTTGCAAGCGTTTGGCACCATTTTTGAGTGAATTGCCAAAAGTCAGATTTTTGCTGAAATTGTGACCCCGGGGCTTAGGGATTTTTCAAAAAAATCTTTTTCTGCCGGTTAAGTTTCTGAGGGCTGATTTCTTGTCCTGTGATAAAAAGCCTTCTGTTTCCATCACCAAAGCTTTCAGGGGAGCATTTGCAAACGGTTGGCACCATTTTTGAATGAATTGCCAAAAGTCAGATTTTTGCTGAAATTGTGACCCCGGGGCTTAGGGATTTTTCAAAAAAATCTTTTTCCGCTGGTTAACTTTCTGAGGGCTGATTTCTTGTCCTGTGATAAAAAGCCTTCTGTTTCCATCACCAAAGTTTTCAGGGGAGCTTTTGCAAGCGTTTGGCACCATTTTTGAGTGGATTGCCAAAAGTCAGATTTTTGCTGAAATTGTGACCCCGGAGCTTAGGGATTTTTCAAAAAAATCTTTTTCTGCCTTTTAAGTTTCTTCTCCTGTGATAAAAAGCCTTCTGTTTTGACCACCAAAGCTTTCAGGGGAGCGTTTGCAACCGGTTGGCACCATTTTTGAGTGAATTGCCAAAAGTCAGATTTTTGCTGAAATTGTGACCCCGGGGCTTAGGGATTTTTCAAAAAAATCTTTTTCCGCTGGTTAACTTTTGAGGGCTGATTTCTTGTCCTGTGGTAAAAAGCCTTCTGTTTCGACCGCCAAACATTTCAGGGGAGCATTTGCAAGCGTTTAGCACTATTTTTGAGTGAATTTCCAAAAGTCAGATTTTTGCTGAAATTGTGACCCCGGGACTTAGGGATTTTTCAAAAAAATCTTTTTCCGCTGGTTAACTTTCTGAGGGCTGATTTCTTGTCCTGTGATAAAATGCCTTCTGTTTCCATCACCAAAGCTTTCAGGGGAGCATTTGCAAACGGTTGGCACCATTTTAGAGTGAATTGCCAAAAGTCAGATTTTTTGCTGAAATTGTGACCCCGGGGCTTAGCGATTTTTTCAAAAAAATCTTTTTGCGCCGGTTAAGTTGCTGAGGGCTGATTTCTTGTCCTGTGATAAAAAGCCTTCTGTTTCGACCGCCAAACATTTCAGAGGAGCGTTTGCAAGCGTTTGGCACCATTTTTGAGTGAATTGCCAAAAGTCAGATTTTTGCTGAAATTGTGACCCCCGGGGCTTAGGGATTTTTCAAAAAAATCTTTTTCCGCTGGTTAACTTTCTGAGGGCTGATTCCTTGTCCTGTGTTAAAAAGCCTTCTGTTTCGACCGCCAAACATTTCAGGGGAGCATTTGCAAGCGTTTGGCACTATTTTTGAGTGAATTGCCAAAAGTCAGATTTTTGCTGAAATTGTGACCCCGGGGCTTAGCGATTTTTCAAAAAAATCTTTTTCCGCTGGTTAACTTTCTGAGGGCTGATTTCTTGTCCTGTGATAAAAAGCCTTCTCTTTCGACCGCCAAACCTTTCAGGGGAGCATTTGCAAGCGTTTGGCACCATTTTTGAGTGAATTGCCAAAAGTCAGATTTTTTGCTTAAATTGTGACCCCGGGGCTTAGCGATTTTTTCAAAAAAATCTTTTTGCGCCGGTTAAGTTGCTGAGGGCTGATTTCTTGTCCTGTGATAAAAAGCCTTCTGTTTCCATCACCAAAGCTTTCAGGGGAGCATTTGCAAACGGTTGGCACCATTTTTGAGTGAATTGCCAAAAGTCAGATTTTTGCTGAAATTGTGACCCCGGGGCTTAGGGATTTTTCAAAAAAACTTTTTCCGCCGGTTAACTTGTTGAGGGTTGTTTTCTTGTAATGTGATAAAAAGCCTTCTGTTTCGACAGCCAAACATTTCAGGGGAGCATTTGCAAGCGTTTGGCATCATTTTTGAGTGAATTGCCAAAAGTGAGATTTTTGCTGAAATTGTGATCCCGGGGCTTAGGGATTTTTCAAAAAAATCTTTTTCTGCCGGTTAAGTTTCTGAGGGCTGATTTCTTGTCCTGTGATAAAAAGCCTTCTGTTTCCATCACCAAAGCTTTCAGGGGAGCGTTTGCAACCGGTTGGCACCATTTTTGAGTGAATTGCCAAAAGTCAGATTTTTGCTGAAATTGTGACCCCGGGGCTTAGGGATTTTTCAAAAAAATCTTTTTCCGCTGGTTAACTTTCTGAGGGCTGATTTCTTGTCCTGTGGTAAAAAGCCTTCTGTTTCGACCGCCAAACATTTCAGGGAAGCATTTGCAAGCGTTTGGCACTATTTTTGAGTGAATTGCCAAAAGTCAGATTTTTGCTGAAATTGTGACCCCGGAGCTTAGGGATTTTTCAAAAAAATCTTTTTCTGCCGGTTAACTTTCTGAGGGCTGTTTTCTTGTCCTGTGATAAAAAGCCTTCTCTTTCGACCGCCAAACCTTTCAGGGGAGCATTTGCAAGCGTTTGGCACCATTTTTGAGTGAATTGCCAAAAGTCAGATTTTTTGCTTAAATTGTGACCCCGGGGCTTAGCGATTTTTTCAAAAAAATCTTTTTCTGCCGGTTAAGTTGCTGAGGGCTGATTTCTTGTCCTGTGATAAAAAGCCTTCTGTTTCGACCGCCAAACATTTCAGAGGAGCGTTTGCAAGCGTTTGGCACCATTTTTGAGTGAATTGCCAAAAGTCAGATTTTTGCTGAAATTGTGACCCCGGGGCTTAGGGATTTTTCAAAAAAATCTTTTTCTGCCGGTTAAGTTTCTGAGGGCTGATTTCTTGTCCTGTGATAAAAAGCCTTCTGTTTCCATCACCAAAGCTTTCAGGGGAGCATTTGCAAACGGTTGGCACCATTTTTGAATGAATTGCCAAAAGTCAGATTTTTGCTGAAATTGTGACCCCGGGGCTTAGGGATTTTTCAAAAAAAATCTTTTTCTGCCTTTTAAGTTTCTTGTCCTGTGATAAAAAGCCTTCTGTTTTGACCACCAAAGCTTTCAGGGGAGCGTGTGCAAACGGTTGGCACCATTTTTGAGTGAATTGCCAAAAGTCAGATTTTTGCTGAAATTGTGACCCCGGGGCTTAGGGATTTTTCAAAAAAACTTTTTCCGCCGGTTAACTTGTTGAGGGCTGTTTTCTTGTAATGTGATAAAAAGCCTTCTGTTTCGACAGCCAAACATTTCAGGGGAGCATTTGCAAGCGTTTGGCACCATTTTTGAGTGAATTGCCAAAAGTGAGATTTTTGCTGAAATTGTGATCCCGGGGCTTAGGGATTTTTCAAAAAAAATCTTTTTCTGCCGGTTAAGTTTCTGAGGGCTGATTTCTTGTCCTGTGATAAAAAGCCTTCTGTTTCCATCACCAAAGCTTTCAGGGGAGCATTTGCAAGCGTTTGGCACCATTTTTGAGTGAATTGCCAAAAGTCAGATTTTTTGCTGAAATTGTGACCCCGGGGCTTAGCGATTTTTTCAAAAAAATCTTTTTGCGCCGGTTAAGTTGCTGAGGGCTGATTTCTTGTCCTGTGATAAAAAGCCTTCTGTTTCCATCACCAAAGCTTTCAGGGGAGCGTTTGCAAGCGTTTGGCACCATTTTTGAGTGAATTGCCAAAAGTCAGATTTTTTGCTGAAATTGTGACCCCGGGGCTTAGCGATTTTTTCAAAAAAATCTTTTTGCGCCGGTTAAGTTGCTGAGGGCTGATTTCTTGTCCTGTGATAAAAAGCCTTCTGTTTCGACCGCCAAACCTTCCAGGGGAGCATTTGCAAGCGTTTGGCACCATTTTTGAGTGAATTGCCAAAAGTCAGATTTTTGCTGAAATTGTGACCCCGGGGCTTAGGGATTTTTCAAAAAAATCTTTTTCTGCCGGTTAAGTTGTTGATGGCTGATTTCTTGTCCTGTGATAAAAAGCCTTCTGTTTCCATCACCAAAGCTTTCAGGGAAGCATCTGCAAGAGTTTGGCACCATTTTTGAGTGGATTGCCAAAAGTCAGATTTTTGCTGAAATTGTGACCCCGGGGCTTAGGGATTTTTCAAAAAAATCTTTTTCCGCTGGTTAACTTTCTGAGGGCTGATTTCTTGTCCTGTGATAAAAAGCCTTCTGTTTCCATCACCAAAGCTTTCAGGGGAGCATTTGCAAACGGTTGGCACCATTTTAGAGTGAATTGCCAAAAGTCAGATTTTTTGCTGAAATTGTGACCCCGGGGCTTAGCGATTTTTTCAAAAAAATCTTTTTGCGCCGGTTAAGTTGCTGAGGGCTGATTTCTTGTCCTGTGATAAAAAGCCTTCTGTTTCGACCGCCAAACATTTCAGAGGAGCGTTTGCAAGCGTTTGGCACCATTTTTGAGTGAATTGCCAAAAGTCAGATTTTTGCTGAAATTGTGACCCCCGGGGCTTAGGGATTTTTCAAAAAAATCTTTTTCCGCTGGTTAACTTTCTGAGGGCTGATTCCTTGTCCTGTGGTAAAAAGCCTTCTGTTTCGACCGCCAAACATTTCAGGGGAGCATTTGCAAGCGTTTGGCACTATTTTTGAGTGAATTGCCAAAAGTCAGATTTTTGCTGAAATTGTGACCCCGGGGCTTAGGGATTTTTCAAAAAAATCATTTTCTGCTGGTTAACTTTCTGAGGGCTGATTTCTTGTCCTGTGATAAAAAGCCTTCTCTTTCGACCGCCAAACCTTTCAGGGGAGCATTTGCAAGCGTTTGGCACCATTTTTGAGTGAATTGCCAAAAGTCAGATTTTTTGCTTAAATTGTGACCCCGGGGCTTAGCGATTTTTTCAAAAAAATCTTTTTGCGCCGGTTAAGTTGCTGAGGGCTGATTTCTTGACCTGTGATAAAAAGCCTTCTGTTTCGACCGCCAAACATTTCAGAGGAGCGTTTGCAAGCGTTTGGCACCATTTTTGAGTGAATTGCCAAAAGTCAGATTTTTGCTGAAATTGTGACCCCGGGGCTTAGGGATTTTTCAAAAAAATCTTTTTCTGCCGGTTAAGTTTCTGAGGGCTGATTTCTTGTCCTGTGATAAAAAGCCTTCTGTTTCCATCACCAAAGCTTTCAGGGGAGCATTTGCAAACGGTTGGCACCATTTTTGAATGAATTGCCAAAAGTCAGATTTTTGCTGAAATTGTGACCCCGGGGCTTAGGGATTTTTCAAAAAAATCTTTTTCCGCTGGTTAACTTTCTGAGGGCTGATTTCTTGTCCTGTGATAAAAAGCCTTCTGTTTCCATCACCAAAGTTTTCAGGGGAGCTTTTGCAAGCGTTTGGCACCATTTTTGAGTGGATTGCCAAAAGTCAGATTTTTGCTGAAATTGTGACCCCGGAGCTTAGGGATTTTTCAAAAAAATCTTTTTCTGCCTTTTAAGTTTCTTCTCCTGTGATAAAAAGCCTTCTGTTTTGACCACCAAAGCTTTCAGGGGAGCGTTTGCAACCGGTTGGCACCATTTTTGAGTGAATTGCCAAAAGTCAGATTTTTGCTGAAATTGTGACCCCGGGGCTTAGGGATTTTTCAAAAAAATCTTTTTCCGCTGGTTAACTTTTGAGGGCTGATTTCTTGTCCTGTGGTAAAAAGCCTTCTGTTTCGACCGCCAAACATTTCAGGGGAGCATTTGCAAGCGTTTGGCACTATTTTTGAGTGAATTTCCAAAAGTCAGATTTTTGCTGAAATTGTGACCCCGGGACATAGGGATTTTTCAAAAAAATCTTTTTCCGCTGGTTAACTTTCTGAGGGCTGATTTCTTGTCCTGTGATAAAATGCCTTCTGTTTCCATCACCAAAGCTTTCAGGGGAGCATTTGCAAACGGTTGGCACCATTTTAGAGTGAATTGCCAAAAGTCAGATTTTTTGCTGAAATTGTGAACCCGGGGCTTAGCGATTTTTTCAAAAAAATCTTTTTGCGCCGGTTAAGTTGCTGAGGGCTGATTTCTTGTCCTGTGATAAAAAGCCTTCTGTTTCGACCGCCAAACATTTCAGAGGAGCGTTTGCAAGCGTTTGGCACCATTTTTGAGTGAATTGCCAAAAGTCAGATTTTTGCTGAAATTGTGACCCCCGGGGCTTAGGGATTTTTCAAAAAAATCTTTTTCCGCTGGTTAACTTTCTGAGGGCTGATTCCTTGTCCTGTGGTAAAAAGCCTTCTGTTTCGACCGCCAAACATTTCAGGGGAGCATTTGCAAGCGTTTGGCACTATTTTTGAGTGAATTGCCAAAAGTCAGATTTTTGCTGAAATTGTGACCCCGGGGCTTAGGGATTTTTCAAAAAAATCTTTTTCCGCTGGTTAACTTTCTGAGGGCTGATTTCTTGTCCTGTGATAAAAAGCCTTCTCTTTCGACCGCCAAACCTTTCAGGGGAGCATTTGCAAGCGTTTGGCACCATTTTTGAGTGAATTGCCAAAAGTCAGATTTTTTGCTTAAATTGTGACCCCGGGGCTTAGCGATTTTTTCAAAAAAATCTTTTTGCGCCGGTTAAGTTGCTGAGGGCTGATTTCTTGTCCTGTGATAAAAAGCCTTCTGTTTCGACCGCCAAACATTTCAGAGGAGCGTTTGCAAGCGTTTGGCACCATTTTTGAGTGAATTGCCAAAAGTCAGATTTTTGTTGAAATTGTGACCCCGGGGCTTAGGGATTTTTCAAAAAAATCTTTTTCTGCCGGTTAAGTTTCTGAGGGCTGATTTCTTGTCCTGTGATAAAAAGCCTTCTGTTTCCATCACCAAAGCTTTCAGGGGAGCATTTGCAAACGGTTGGCACCATTTTTGAATGAATTGCCAAAAGTCAGATTTTTGCTGAAATTGTGACCCCGGGGCTTAGGGATTTTTCAAAAAAAATCTTTTTCTGCCTTTTAAGTTTCTTGTCCTGTGATAAAAAGCCTTCTGTTTTGACCACCAAAGCTTTCAGGGGAGCGTGTGCAACCGGTTGGCACCATTTTTGAGTGAATTGCCAAAAGTCAGATTTTTGCTGAAATTGTGACCCCGGGGCTTAGGGATTTTTCAAAAAAACTTTTTCCGCCGGTTAACTTGTTGAGGGCTGTTTTCTTGTAATGTGATAAAAAGCCTTCTGTTTCGACAGCCAAACATTTCAGGGGAGCATTTGCAAGCGTTTGGCACCATTTTTGAGTGAATTGCCAAAAGTCAGATTTTTGCTGAAATTGTGATCCCGGGGCTTAGGGATTTTTCAAAAAAATCTTTTTCTGCCGGTTAAGTTTCTGAGGGCTGATTTCTTGTCCTGTGATAAAAAGCCTTCTGTTTCCATCACCAAAGCTTTCAGGGGAGCATTTGCAAATGGTTGGCACCATTTTTGAATGAATTGCCAAAAGTCAGATTTTTGCTGAAATTGTGACCCCGGGGCTTAGGGATTTTTCAAAAAAATCTATTTCTGCCGGTTAAGTTGCTGAGGGCTGATTTCTTGTCCTGTGATATAAAGCCTTCTGTTTCGACCGCCAAACCTTTCAGGGGAGCATTTGCAAGCGTTTGGCACCATTTTTGAGTGAATTGCCAAAAGTCAGATTTTTGCTGAAATTGTGACCCCGGGGCTTAGGGATTTTTCAAAAAAATCTTTTTCTGCCGGTTAAGTTTCTGAGGGCTGATTTCTTGTCCTGTGATAAAAAGCCTTCTGTTTCCATCACCAAAGCTTTCAGGGGAGCATTTGCAAACGGTTGGCACCATTTTAGAGTGAATTGCCAAAAGTCAGATTTTTTGCTGAAATTGTGAACCCGGGGCTTAGCGATTTTTTCAAAAAAATCTTTTTGCGCCGGTTAAGTTGCTGAGGGCTGATTTCTTGTCCTGTGATAAAAAGCCTTCTGTTTCGACCGCCAAACATTTCAGAGGAGCGTTTGCAAGCGTTTGGCACCATTTTTGAGTGAATTGCCAAAAGTCAGATTTTTGCTGAAATTGTGACCCCCGGGGCTTAGGGATTTTTCAAAAAAATCTTTTTCCGCTGGTTAACTTTCTGAGGGCTGATTCCTTGTCCTGTGGTAAAAAGCCTTCTGTTTCGACCGCCAAACATTTCAGGGGAGCATTTGCAAGCGTTTGGCACTATTTTTGAGTGAATTGCCAAAAGTCAGATTTTTGCTGAAATTGTGACCCCGGGGCTTAGGGATTTTTCAAAAAAATCTTTTTCCGCTGGTTAACTTTCTGAGGGCTGATTTCTTGTCCTGTGATAAAAAGCCTTCTCTTTCGACCGCCAAACCTTTCAGGGGAGCATTTGCAAGCGTTTGGCACCATTTTTGAGTGAATTGCCAAAAGTCAGATTTTTTGCTTAAATTGTGACCCCGGGGCTTAGCGATTTTTTCAAAAAAATCTTTTTGCGCCGGTTAAGTTGCTGAGGGCTGATTTCTTGTCCTGTGATAAAAAGCCTTCTGTTTCGACCGCCAAACATTTCAGAGGAGCGTTTGCAAGCGTTTGGCACCATTTTTGAGTGAATTGCCAAAAGTCAGATTTTTGTTGAAATTGTGACCCCGGGGCTTAGGGATTTTTCAAAAAAATCTTTTTCTGCCGGTTAAGTTTCTGAGGGCTGATTTCTTGTCCTGTGATAAAAAGCCTTCTGTTTCCATCACCAAAGCTTTCAGGGGAGCATTTGCAAACGGTTGGCACCATTTTTGAATGAATTGCCAAAAGTCAGATTTTTGCTGAAATTGTGACCCCGGGGCTTAGGGATTTTTCAAAAAAAATCTTTTTCTGCCTTTTAAGTTTCTTGTCCTGTGATAAAAAGCCTTCTGTTTTGACCACCAAAGCTTTCAGGGGAGCGTGTGCAACCGGTTGGCACCATTTTTGAGTGAATTGCCAAAAGTCAGATTTTTGCTGAAATTGTGACCCCGGGGCTTAGGGATTTTTCAAAAAAACTTTTTCCGCCGGTTAACTTGTTGAGGGCTGTTTTCTTGTAATGTGATAAAAAGCCTTCTGTTTCGACAGCCAAACATTTCAGGGGAGCATTTGCAAGCGTTTGGCACCATTTTTGAGTGAATTGCCAAAAGTCAGATTTTTGCTGAAATTGTGATCCCGGGGCTTAGGGATTTTTCAAAAAAATCTTTTTCTGCCGGTTAAGTTTCTGAGGGCTGATTTCTTGTCCTGTGATAAAAAGCCTTCTGTTTCCATCACCAAAGCTTTCAGGGGAGCATTTGCAAATGGTTGGCACCATTTTTGAATGAATTGCCAAAAGTCAGATTTTTGCTGAAATTGTGACCCCGGGGCTTAGGGATTTTTCAAAAAAATCTATTTCTGCCGGTTAAGTTGCTGAGGGCTGATTTCTTGTCCTGTGATATAAAGCCTTCTGTTTCGACCGCCAAACCTTTCAGGGGAGCATTTGCAAGCGTTTGGCACCATTTTTGAGTGAATTGCCAAAAGTCAGATTTTTGCTGAAATTGTGACCCCGGGGCTTAGGGATTTTTCAAAAAAATCTTTTTCTGCCGGTTAAGTTTCTGAGGGCTGATTTCTTGTCCTGTGATAAAAAGCCTTCTGTTTCCATCACCAAAGCTTTCAGGGGAGCATTTGCAAACGGTTGGCACCATTTTAGAGTGAATTGCCAAAAGTCAGATTTTTTGCTGAAATTGTGACCCCGGGGCTTAGCGATTTTTTCAAAAAAATCTTTTTGCGCCGGTTAAGTTGCTGAGGGCTGATTTCTTGTCCTGTGATAAAAAGCCTTCTGTTTCGACCGCCAAACATTTCAGAGGAGCGTTTGCAAGCGTTTGGCACCATTTTTGAGTGAATTGCCAAAAGTCAGATTTTTGCTGAAATTGTGACCCCCGGGGCTTAGGGATTTTTCAAAAAAATCTTTTTCCGCTGGTTAACTTTCTGAGGGCTGATTCCTTGTCCTGTGGTAAAAAGCCTTCTGTTTCGACCGCCAAACATTTCAGGGGAGCATTTGCAAGCGTTTGGCACTATTTTTGAGTGAATTGCCAAAAGTCAGATTTTTGCTGAAATTGTGACCCCGGGGCTTAGGGATTTTTCAAAAAAATCATTTTCTGCTGGTTAACTTTCTGAGGGCTGATTTCTTGTCCTGTGATAAAAAGCCTTCTCTTTCGACCGCCAAACCTTTCAGGGGAGCATTTGCAAGCGTTTGGCACCATTTTTGAATGAATTGCCAAAAGTCAGATTTTTTGCTTAAATTGTGACCCCGGGGCTTAGCGATTTTTTCAAAAAAATCTTTTTGCGCCGGTTAAGTTGCTGAGGGCTGATTTCTTGTCCTGTGATAAAAAGCCTTCTGTTTCGACCGCCAAACATTTCAGAGGAGCGTTTGCAAGCGTTTGGCACCATTTTTGAGTGGATTGCCAAAAGTCAGATTTTTGCTGAAATTGTGACCCCGGGGCTTAGGGATTTTTCAAAAAAATCTTTTTCTGCCGGTTAAGTTGTTGATGGCTGATTTCTTGTCCTGTGATAAAAAGCCTTCTGTTTCCATCACCAAAGTTTTCAGGGGAGCTTTTGCAAGCGTTTGGCACCATTTTTGAGTGGATTGCCAAAAGTCAGATTTTTGCTGAAATTGTGACCCCGGAGCTTAGGGATTTTTCAAAAAAATCTTTTTCTGCCTTTTAAGTTTCTTGTCCTGTGATAAAAAGCCTTCTGTTTTGACCGCCAAACATTTCAGAGGAGCGTTTGCAAGCGTTTGGCACCATTTTTGAGTGAATTGCCAAAAGTCAGATTTTTGCTGAAATTGTGACCCCGGGGCTTAGCGATTTTTCAAAAAAACTTTTTCCGCCGGTTAACTTTTTGAGGGCTGTTTTCTTGTAATGTGATAAAAAGCCTTCTGTTTCGACAGCCAAACATTTCAGGGGAGCATTTGCAAGCGTTTGGCACCATTTTTGAGTGAATTGCCAAAAGTCAGATTTTTGCTGAAATTGTGATCCCGGGGCTTAGGGATTTTTCAAAAAAATCTTTTTCTGCCGGTTAAGTTTCTGAGGGCTGATTTCTTGTCCTGTGATAAAAAGCCTTCTGTTTCGACCGCCAAACATTTCAGGGGAGCATTTGCAAGCGTTTGGCACTATTTTTGAGTGAATTTCCAAAAGTCAGATTTTTGCTGAAATTGTGACCCCGGGACTTAGGGATTTTTCAAAAAAATCTTTTTCCGCTGGTTAACTTTCTGAGGGATGATTTCTTGTCCTGTGATAAAATGCCTTCTGTTTCGACCGCCAAACATTTCAGGGGAGCGTTTGCAAGCGTTTGGCACCATTTTTGAGTGAATTGCCAAAAGTCAGATTTTTGCTGAAATTGTGACCCCGGGGCTTAGGGATTTTTCAAAAAAATCTTTTTCTGCCGGTTAACTTTCTGAGGGCTGATTTCTTGTCCTGTGATAAAAAGCCTTCTCTTTCGACCGCCAAACCTTCCAGGGGAGCATTTGCAAGCGTTTGGCACCATTTTTGAGTGAATTGCCAAAAGTCAGATTTTTGTTGAAATTGTGACCCCGGGGTTTAGGGATTTTTCAAAAAGATCTTTTTCTGCCGGTTAAGTTGTTGATTGCTGATTTCTTGTCCTGTGATAAAAAGCCTTCTGTTTCCATCACCAAAGTTTTCAGGGGAGCTTTTGCAAGCGTTTGGCACCATTTTTGAGTGGATTGCCAAAAGTCAGATTTTTGCTGAAATTGTGACCCCGGAGCTTAGGGATTTTTCAAAAACATCTTTTTCTGCCTTTTAAGTTTCTTGTCCTGTGATAAAAAGCCTTCTGTTTTGACCACCAAAGCTTTCAGGGGAGCGTGTGCAACCGGTTGGCACCATTTTTGAGTGAATTGCCAAAAGTCAGATTTTTGCTGAAATTGTGACCCCGGGGCTTAGGGATTTTTCAAAAAAATCTTTTTCTGCCGGTTAAGTTTCTGAAGGCTGATTTCTTGTCCTGTGATAAAAAGCCTTCTGTTTCGACCGCCAAACCTTTCAGGGGAGCATTTGCAAGCGTTTGGCACCATTTTAGAGTGAATTGCCAAAAGTCAGATTTTTTGCTGAAATTGTGACCCCGGGGCTTAGCGATTTTTTCAAAAAAATCTTTTTGCGCCGGTTAAGTTGCTGAGGGCTGATTTCTTGTCCTGTGATAAAAAGCCTTCTGTTTCGACCGCCAAACCTTCCAGGGGAGCATTTGCAAGCGTTTGGCACCATTTTTGAGTGAATTGCCAAAAGTCAGATTTTTGTTGAAATTGTGACCCCGGGGCTTAGGGATTTTTCAAAAAAATCTTTTTCTGCCGGTTAAGTTGTTGATGGCTGATTTCTTGTCCTGTGATAAAAAGCCTTCTGTTTCCATCACCAAAGCTTTCAGGGAAGCATCTGCAAGAGTTTGGCACCATTTTTGAGTGGATTGCCAAAAGTCAGATTTTTGCTGAAATTGTGACCCCGGGGCTTAGGGATTTTTCAAAAAAATCTTTTTCCGCTGGTTAACTTTCTGAGGGCTGATTTCTTGTCCTGTGATAAAAAGCCTTCTTTTTCCATCACCAAAGTTTTCAGGGGAGCTTTTGCAAGCGTTTGGCACCATTTTTGAGTGGATTGCCAAAAGTCAGATTTTTGCTGAAATTGTGACCCCGGAGCTTAGGGATTTTTCAAAAAAATCTTTTTCTGCCTTTTAAGTTTCTTCTCCTGTGATAAAAAGCCTTCTGTTTTGACCACCAAAGCTTTCAGGGGAGCGTTTGCAACCGGTTGGCACCATTTTTGAGTGAATTGCCAAAAGTCAGATTTTTGCTGAAATTGTGACCCCGGGGCTTAGGGATTTTTCAAAAAAATCTTTTTCCGCTGGTTAACTTTCTGAGGGCTGATTTCTTGTCCTGTGGTAAAAAGCCTTCTGTTTCGACCGCCAAACATTTCAGGGGAGCGTTTGCAAGCGTTTGGCACCATTTTTGAGTGAATTGCCAAAAGTCAGATTTTTGCTGAAATTGTGACCCCCGGGGCTTAGGGATTTTTCAAAAAAATCTTTTTCTGCCGGTTAAGTTGTTGATGGCTGATTTCTTGTCCTGTGATAAAAAGCCTTCTGTTTCCATCACCAAAGCTTTCAGGGAAGCATCTGCAAGAGTTTGGCACCATTTTTGAGTGGATTGCCAAAAGTCAGATTTTTGCTGAAATTGTGACCCCGGGGCTTAGGGATTTTTCAAAAAAATCTTTTTCCGCTGGTTAACTTTCTGAGGGCTGATTTCTTGTCCTGTGATAAAAAGCCTTCTGTTTCCATCACCAAAGTTTTCAGGGGAGCTTTTGCAAGCGTTTGGCACCATTTTTGAGTGGATTGCCAAAAGTCAGATTTTTGCTGAAATTGTGACCCCGGGGCTTAGGGATTTTTCAAAAAAATCTTTTTCTGCCGGTTAAGTTGTTGATGGCTGATTTCTTGTCCTGTGATAAAAAGCCTTCTGTTTCCATCACCAAAGTTTTCAGGGGAGCTTTTGCAAGCGTTTGGCACCATTTTTGAGTGGATTGCCAAAAGTCAGATTTTTGCTGAAATTGTGACCCCGGAGCTTAGGGATTTTTCAAAAAAATCTTTTTCTGCCTTTTAAGTTTCTTCTCCTGTGATAAAAAGCCTTCTGTTTTGACCACCAAAGCTTTCAGGGGAGCGTTTGCAACCGGTTGGCACCATTTTTGAGTGAATTTCCAAAAGTCAGATTTTTGCTGAAATTGTGACCCCGGGGCTTAGGGATTTTTCAAAAAAATCTTTTTCCGCTGGTTAACTTTCTTTTTTTTTTTTATAATAATTTTTATTAAGGTTTTCCAAATTAAAACAAATCAAAACAAATTAAATCCAATCTATTGCCAATAACTAGGACTTCCCCTCCCTACCCCCTCTTGTGTTCCAAATCTTCCAAATAAGCAATTAAATTCAACAAATTCTTATCCCCAAGTTACACTCTTCGTCAATAACCCAATTTATCCAAATTCTCATCCCCTAAGATCGATCTATACCCTTCCACGAGTTTCCCCCTTTCAAACATAGTACAGATGAAAATAAGATAAATATGAATAATAATTTTACAGCCTTTGGATTCCAATTTTCCCTCCCCTCTTTCCCCTTTGCGTTTCACCTATCCCTCCACTTCTAATATCTTCCTGGAGTTCCCACATTACACTATGTCCCTCCGGTTCTTTGCCAGTCTTTAATTACGGATGTCCAATCGTAGAAGGAGTCTATCAAATAAGGGCCCATTTCTTCTATCCAGGTTTTTATATCCAGGAGTAAAAACTCCAATTTTGTATCCATAAGCTTGTCAAACCTGAATATCCCAAATGTTCCCCCAGTTCTGTCCAGTTCTTGTTGTTTCCTTGTTCTTATCAATCATTCTCCTCCTTTTTATTTCTCTGTTCTCCCACAGAAATGTTCTTTTTCCAAAAGTTTCTAGTGTCTCTGCAGAGGTTTGTTATTCATGGAGCAAAGCATTGCATCATGTTCCTTTCATTTTCCAACAAATAGTTCCATTGTTTCCTGTAGTGTGTAGACCTCTGTAGACAAAATAATGTTCCATTCCTGCAGTTTCCCAGGAGATTGAAAGTTCCATTCAGCTGTTCAGATTTCCTGTGAAAAACACATGCAATGTCCCTCGGCTCCTCTAGGTGGATTGCAGTAACAAAGTTCCCTTCCAGAATCACATCCACCAGACCAAGTAGCTTGTTGACCGATATTTAAAACAGTTTGTATTCAATTTGTAACAAATATAACCGGCAAAGTCCTCATAACAAAGTCTCTATTTTAATCTTCCTTTTTGACAGCTCTTTGACAGCTGTCAAAACCTCCATCACTTTTCTCCAGGCAGTTTCACGAATTGCTCCAGGGATTCCGGGGGGGTTGCTTTTTTTAAAACAATTCCACTTTTCTCCTCCAGCTCAATCTTATAATTTTCCCTCGCGAAGTTGCTGATTCGGCAAGATAAGGTTACACACGATCTTAGTTGTCCAGTCCTTTGTTTTGGCTCTTCTACAATTTAGGGGTGGGCTGACTTCCTTTTTTCCACCTCCCCCGTTCGCTCCGAATTTTAAAAATTTATCCCCTTTTTTTTTTAGTCCATATTCCAATTACTCACGGGTTCTTCTTTAGAGCCGAATTTTCAATAGAAGAAGTCAGCGCTCTACGCCAGATGGCATGCGGCTGCGCTCGGCAGGGATAGCAGAGAACTCAAAGCACCACGCTTCTCCCCGGCACCCGATCCGTAGCCTTTAAAAAGGCTCCTTCACGAGTCGGGAGAGCGCTAACGGTGCCAGCCGAGTCTCCATGTCCACGGCCTCAATCTGGCCGTGGTTTTTAAGGGTCCCCGCATCGCCGGTGCGGTAGGACCCAGCCCCTGCCAAGCCGGCTCCCTCCGGAGCTCGGAGGGAGCCCGCCATTCGGCGATGGCGCCGACCCGGAAGTCCGCTGGTTAACTTTCTGAGGGCTGATTTCTTGTCCTGTGATAAAAGGCCTTCTGTTTCCATCACCAAAGCTTTCAGGGGAGCATTTGCAAACGGTTGGCACCATTTTTGAATGAATTGCCAAAAGTCAGATTTTTGCTGAAATTGTGACCCCGGGGCTTAGGGATTTTTCAAAAAAATCTTTTTCTGCCGGTTAAGTTGCTGAGGGCTAATTTCTTGTCCTGTGATAAAAAGCCTTCTGTTTCGACCGCCAAACATTTCAGGGGAGCGTTTGCAAGCGTTTGGCACCATTTTTGAGTGAATTGCCAAAAGTCAGATTTTTGTTGAAATTGTGACCCCGGGGCTTAGGGATTTTTCAAAAAAATCTTTTTCCGCTGGTTAACTTTCTGAGGGCTGATTTCTTGTCCTGTGATAAAAAGCCTTCCGTTTCGACCGCCAAACATTTCAGGGGAGCGTTTGCAAGCGTTTGGCACCATTTTTGAGTGGATTGCCAAAAGTCAGATTTTTGCTGAAATTGTGACCCCGGGGCTTAGGGATTTTTCAAAAAAATCTTTCTCTGCCGGTTAAGTTTCTGAGGGCTGATTTCTTGTTCTGTGATAAAAGGCCTTCTGTTTCCATCACCAAAGCTTTCAGGGGAGTATTTGCAAACGGTTGGCACCATTTTTGAATGAATTGCCAAAAGTCAGATTTTTGCTGAAATTGTGACCCCGGGGCTTAGGGATTTTTCAAAAAAATCTTTTTCCGCTGGTTAACTTTCTGAGGGCTGATTTCTTGTCCTGTGATAAAAAGCCTTCTGTTTCGACCGCCAAACATTTCAGGGGAGCGTTTGCAAGCGTTTGGCACCATTTTTGAGTGAATTGCCAAAAGTCAGATTTTTGCTGAAATTGTGACCCCGGGGCTTAGGGATTTTTCAAAAAAATCTTTTTCTGCCGGTTAACTTTCTGAGGGCTGATTTCTTGTCCTGTGATAAAAAGCCTTCTGTTTCCATCACCAAAGTTTTCAGGGGAGCTTTTGCAAGCGTTTGGCACCATTTTTTGAGTGGATTGCCAACAGTCAGATTTTTGCTGAAATTGTGACCCCGGAGCTTAGGGATTTTTCAAAAAAATCTTTTTCTGCCTTTTAAGTTTCTTCTCCTGTGATAAAAAGCCTTCTGTTTCCATCACCAAAGCTTTCAGGGAAGCGTTTGCAACCGGTTGGCACCATTTTTGAGTGAATTGCCAAAAGTCAGATTTTTGCTGAAATTGTGACCCCGGGGCTTAGGGATTTTTCAAAAAAATCTTTTTCCGCTGGTTAACTTTCTGAGGGCTGATTTCTTGTCCTGTGGTAAAAAGCCTTCTCTTTCGACCGCCAAACATTTCAGGGGAGCATTTGCAAGCGTTTGGCACTATTTTTGAGTGAATTGCCAAAAGTCAGATTTTTGCTGAAATTGTGACCCCGGGGCTTAGGGATTTTTCAAAAAAATCTTTTTCTGCTGGTTAAGTTGTTGACGGCTGATTTCTTGTCCTGTGATAAAAAGCCTTCAGTTTCCATCGCCAAAGCATTCAGGGGAGCTTTTGCAAGCGTTTGGCATCATTTTTGAGTGGATTGCCAAAAGTCAGATTTTTGCTGAAATTGTGACCCCGGGGCTTAGGGATTTTTCAAAAAAATCTTTTTCTGCCGGTTAAGTTTCTGAGGGCTGATTTCTTGTCCTGTGATAAAAAGCCTTCTGTTTCCATCACCAAGGCTTTCAGGGGAGCATTTGCAAACGATTGGCACCATTTTTGAATGAATTGCCAAAAGTCAGATTTTTGCTGAAATTGTGACCCCAGGGCTTAGGGATTTTTCAAAAAAATCTTTTTCTGCCGGTTAAGTTTCTTGTCCTTTGATAAAAAGCCTTCTGTTTTGACCACCAAAGCTTTCAGGGGAGCGTTTGCATCCGGTTGGCACCATTTTTGAGTGGATTGCCACAAGTCAGATTTTTGCTGAAATTGTGACCCCGGGGCTTAGGGATTTTTCAAAAAAATCTTTTTCTGCCGGTTAAGTTTCTGAGGGCTGATTTCTTGACCTGTGATAAAAAGCCTTCTGTTTCCATCACCAAAGCTTTCAAGGGAGCATTTGCAAACGGTTGGCACCATTTTTGAATGAATTGCCAAAAGTCAGATTTTTGCTGAAATTGTGACTCCGGCGCTTAGGGATTTTTCAAAAAAATCTTTTTCTGCCGGTTAACTTTCTGAGGGCTTATTTCTTGTCCTGTGATAAAAAGCCTTCTGTTTCGACTGCCAAACATTTCAGGGGAGCATTTGCAAGCGTTTGGCACCATTTTTGAGTGAATTGCCAAAAGTCAGATTTTTGCTGAAATTGTGACCCCGGGGCTTAGGGATTTTTCAAAAAAATCTTTTTCTGCTGGTTAAGTTGTTGACGGCTGATTTCTTGTCCTGTGATAAAAAGCCTTCCGTTTCCATCGCCAAAGCATTCAGGGGAGCTTTTGCAAGCGTTTGGCATCATTTTTGAGTGGATTGCCAAAAGTCAGATTTTTGCTGAAATTGTGACCCCGGGGCTTAGGGATTTTTCAAAAAAATCTTTTTCTGCCGGTTAAGTTTCTGAGGGCTGATTTCTTGTCCTGTGATAAAAAGCCTTCTGTTTCCATCACCAAGGCTTTCAGGGGAGCATTTGCAAACGATTGGCACCATTTTTGAATGAATTGCCAAAAGTCAGATTTTTGCTGAAATTGTGACCCCAGGGCTTAGGGATTTTTCAAAAAAATCTTTTTCTGCCGGTTAAGTTTCTTGTCCTTTGATAAAAAGCCTTCTGTTTTGACCACCAAAGCTTTCAGGGGAGCGTTTGCATCCGGTTGGCACCATTTTTGAGTGGATTGCCACAAGTCAGATTTTTGCTGAAATTGTGACCCCGGGGCTTAGGGATTTTTCAAAAAAATCTTTTTCTGCCGGTTAAGTTTCTGAGGGCTGATTTCTTGACCTGTGATAAAAAGCCTTCTGTTTCCATCACCAAAGCTTTCAAGGGAGCATTTGCAAACGGTTGGCACCATTTTTGAATGAATTGCCAAAAGTCAGATTTTTGCTGAAATTGTGACTCCGGCGCTTAGGGATTTTTCAAAAAAATCTTTTTCTGCCGGTTAACTTTCTGAGGGCTTATTTCTTGTCCTGTGATAAAAAGCCTTCTGTTTCGACTGCCAAACATTTCAGGGGAGCATTTGCAAGCGTTTGGCACCATTTTTGAGTGAATTGCCAAAAGTCAGATTTTTGCTGAAATTGTGACCCCGGGGCTTAGGGGTTTTTCAAAAAAACCTTTTTCTGCCGGTTAAGTTGCTGAGGGCTGATTTCTTGTCCTGTGATAGAAAGCCTTCTGTTTCCATCACCAAAGCTTTCAGGGGAGCATTTGCAAGCGTTTGGCACCATTTTTGAGTGAATCGCCAAAAGTCAGATTTTTGCTGAAATTGTGACCCTGGGGCCTAGGGGTTTTTTAAAAAAACCTTTTTCTGCCGGTTAGGTTGTTGATGGCTGATTTCTTGTCCTGTGATAAAAAGCCTTCTGTTTCGAAGGCCAAGCATTTCAGGGGAGCATTTGCAAGCGTTTGGCACCATTTTTGAGTGAATTGCCAAAAGTCAGATTTTTGCTGAAATTGTGACCCCGGGGCTTAGGGATTTTTCAAAAAAATCTTTTTCTGCCGGTTAACTTTCTGAGGGCTGATTTCTTGTCCTGTGATAAAAAGCCTTCTGTTTCCATCACCAAAGCTTTCAGGGAAGCATCTGCAAGAGTTTGGCACCATTTTTGAGTGGATTGCCAAAAGTCAGATTTTTGCTGAAATTGTGACCCCGGGGCTTAGGGATTTTTCAAAAAAATCTTTTTCCGCTGGTTAACTTTCTGAGGGCTGATTTCTTGTCCTGTGATAAAAAGCCTTCTGTTTCCATCACCAAAGTTTTCAGGGGAGCTTTTGCAAGCGTTTGGCACCATTTTTTGAGTGGATTGCCAACAGTCAGATTTTTGCTGAAATTGTGACCCCGGAGCTTAGGGATTTTTCAAAAAAATCTTTTTCTGCCTTTTAAGTTTCTTCTCCTGTGATAAAAAGCCTTCTGTTTCCATCACCAAAGCTTTCAGGGAAGCGTTTGCAACCGGTTGGCACCATTTTTGAGTGAATTGCCAAAAGTCAGATTTTTGCTGAAATTGTGACCCCGGGGCTTAGGGATTTTTCAAAAAAATCTTTTTCCGCTGGTTAACTTTCTGAGGGCTGATTTCTTGTCCTGTGGTAAAAAGCCTTCTCTTTCGACCGCCAAACATTTCAGGGGAGCATTTGCAAGCGTTTGGCACTATTTTTGAGTGAATTGCCAAAAGTCAGATTTTTGCTGAAATTGTGACCCCGGGGCTTAGGGATTTTTCAAAAAAATCTTTTTCTGCTGGTTAAGTTGTTGACGGCTGATTTCTTGTCCTGTGATAAAAAGCCTTCAGTTTCCATCGCCAAAGCATTCAGGGGAGCTTTTGCAAGCGTTTGGCATCATTTTTGAGTGGATTGCCAAAAGTCAGATTTTTGCTGAAATTGTGACTCCGGGGCTTAGGGATTTTTCAAAAAAATCTTTTTCTGCCGGTTAAGTTTCTGAGGGCTGATTTCTTGTCCTGTGATAAAAAGCCTTCTGTTTCCATCACCAAGGCTTTCAGGGGAGCATTTGCAAACGATTGGCACCATTTTTGAATGAATTGCCAAAAGTCAGATTTTTGCTGAAATTGTGACCCCAGGGCTTAGGGATTTTTCAAAAAAATCTTTTTCTGCCGGTTAAGTTTCTTGTCCTTTGATAAAAAGCCTTCTGTTTTGACCACCAAAGCTTTCAGGGGAGCGTTTGCATCCGGTTGGCACCATTTTTGAGTGGATTGCCACAGGTCAGATTTTTGCTGAAATTGTGACCCCGGGGCTTAGGGATTTTTCAAAAAAATCTTTTTCTGCCGGTTAAGTTTCTGAGGGCTGATTTCTTGACCTGTGATAAAAAGCCTTCTGTTTCCATCACCAAAGCTTTCAAGGGAGCATTTGCAAACGGTTGGCACCATTTTTGAATGAATTGCCAAAAGTCAGATTTTTGCTGAAATTGTGACTCCGGCGCTTAGGGATTTTTCAAAAAAATCTTTTTCTGCCGGTTAACTTTCTGAGGGCTTATTTCTTGTCCTGTGATAAAAAGCCTTCTGTTTCGACTGCCAAACATTTCAGGGGAGCGTTTGCAAGCGTTTGGCACCATTTTTGAGTGAATTGCCAAAAGTCAGATTTTTGCTGAAATTGTGACCCCGGGGCTTAGGGGTTTTTCAAAAAAACCTTTTTCTGCCGGTTAAGTTGCTGAGGGCTGATTTCTTGTCCTGTGATAGAAAGCCTTCTGTTTCCATCACCAAAGCTTTCAGGGGAGCATTTGCAAGCGTTTGGCACCATTTTTGAGTGAATCGCCAAAAGTCAGATTTTTGCTGAAATTGTGACCCTGGGGCCTAGGGGTTTTTTAAAAAAACCTTTTTCTGCCGGTTAGGTTGTTGATGGCTGATTTCTTGTCCTGTGATAAAAAGCCTTCTGTTTCGAAGGCCAAGCATTTCAGGGGAGCATTTGCAAGCGTTTGGCACCATTTTTGAGTGAATTGCCAAAAGTCAGATTTTTGCTGAAATTATGACCCTGGGGCTTAGGGATTTTTTCAAAAAAATCTTTTTCCTCCAGTTAACTTTCTGAGGGCTGATTTCTTGTCCCGTGATAAAAAAGCCTTCTGTTTTGACTGCCAAACATTTCAGGGGAGCATTGCCAATCGTTTGGCACCATTTTTGAGTGAATTGCCAAAAGTCAGATTTTTGCTGAAATTGTGACCCCGGGGCTTAGGGATTTTTTCAAAAAAACCTTTTTCTCCCGGTTTAGTTGCTGAGGGCTGATTTCTTGTCCTGTGATAAAAAGCCTTCTGTTTCGACCGCCAAGCATTTCAGGGGGGCATTTGCAAGCGTTTGGCACCATTTTTGAGTGACTTGCCAAAAGTCAGATTTTTGCTGAAATTATGACCCTGGGGCTTAGGGATTTTTTCCAAAAAACTCTTTTTCCTCCGGTTAACTTTCTGAGGGCTGATTTCTTGTCCTGTGATAAAAAGCCTTCTGTTTCCATCACCAAAGCTTTCCGGGGAGCTTTGGAAAGGTTTGGCACCATTTTTGAGTGAATTTTCGAAAGTCACATTTTTGCTGAAATTGTTACCCAGGGGCTTAGGGATTTTTCAAAAAAACCTTTTTCTGCCGGTTAAGTTGCTGAGGGCTGATTTCTTGTCGTGTGATAAAAAGCCTTCTGTTTTCATCACCAAAGCTTTCAGGGGAGCATTTGCAAACGTTTGGCACCATTTTTGAGTGAATTTTCGAAAGTCAGATTTTTGCTGAAATTGTGACCCCGGGGCTTAGGGATTTTTCAAAAAAACCTTTTTCTGCCGGTTAAGTTGCTGAGGGCTGATTTCTTGTCCTGTGATAAAAAGCCTTCTGTTTCGACTGCCAAACATTTCAGGGGAGCATTGCCAAGCGTTTGGCACCATTTTTGAGTGAATCGCCAAAAGTCAGATTTTTGCTGAAATTATGACCCTGGGGCTTAGGGATTTTTTCAAAAAAATCTTTTTCCTCCAGTTAACTTTCTGAGGGCTGATTTCTTGTCCTGTGATAAAAAGGCCTTCTGTTTTGACTGCCAAACATTTCAGGGGAGCATTGCCAATCGTTTGGCACCATTTTTGAGTGAATTGCCAAAAGTCAGATTTTTGCTGAAATTGTGACCCCGGGGCTTAGGGATTTTTCAAAAAAATCTTTTTCCGCCGGTTAACTTTCTGAGGGCTGATTTCTTGTCCTGTGATAAAAAGCCGTCTGTTTCCATCACCAAAGTTTTCAGGGGAGCATTTGCAAGCGTTTGGCACCATTTTTGAGTGAATTGCCAAAACTCAGATTTTTGCTGAAATTGTGACTCCGGGGCTTAGGGATTTTTCAAAAAAAATCTTTTTCCGCCGGTTAACTTTCTGAGGCCTGATTTCTTGTCCTGTGATAAAAACCTTCTGTTTCGACAGCCAAACCTTTCAGGGGAGCATTTGCAAGCGTTTGGCACCATTTTTTAGTGAATTGCCAAAACTCAGATTTTTGCCTTTACCTTTATGGTACCTTTACCTTTACCTTTATGGTAACTGAGACCACCAGTTGAGCTTGGCTAGAATCTCAAGAAGGACATTTGTATGGGATACACAAATTAGAGAAAAAATAGGCTAAGAAGGCAAGGAGAGCCACTTTTTCTTTTGTCTGAATGAAGGAATGACCTGGGGGGTGGGGAGAATTCTGGGATTGATCTCCACAGAAGCACTCCCCACCAGAGCCAGATTACCCAATGGACGGAGCAGGCACCAGCTCATGGGCCAGGAAACAATGGATCAGAAGAAGTACTGTTTGTTTTGCCTATAAAATACTGTTGGTTGGTAAAATAAAAAATGTATCAGGATATGATTTGTGAGGAGCCCAGGGATATTTTGACTGCCTAGAGGTCTCCACAGGTTTCAACCTGGAACTGTGCCGAACCAAGGGCCAACTTTGGGCTCTCAAATGTCCAGGGCACCCTATACGCAGAGCCGTAGCTGGGTGATCTTGCGCCCCTGGAGAACCATCCAGATCGTGCCCCCTAGCCACGGACGAATGAGCTCCACTTTCTGCCTCTCCTCCAACCCTCCACCCATTCAATTCACCCTCTATCAAAAACCTTTTCTTATGAGTCAATAGCCCAGTGTGAGCGCACCGGCCGTGCCATCCTCAGACTGCCCCACCCCTGCCACAGAAGGGCACAGCATACCTGCAGATGCTGGTATGGGACGTGGCACCGCTGGGCTGCTGTGTGGCTTTAGCCTTGACTGGCGCTCCCAAACCACGGCCCTGCAAAGGAAGAAGGACATTTTACTCTCCTGCCATAGGCATCCGCTCTAGGGGACAGGCCCTCCCCAAAGATTTTATTTCCCCCCCCCCAAAAAAAATGTTTTATTAATTTCCCCCCAAAAAATTTAAACAAACAAACATAAATCTCAAATGTATTTAAACCAAACTTAGTAATATTGTTAAGTGACTTCCTTGTATCCCCTGGTTGAATTTCCATGTATATCATTTTAACAGTTTTCCAAAACCTATATTCTTAAAAAATTAACTTAATCACTTAACATCTTTCTTTCTTTACAATTCAGCATTAAACATATTATTTCATCACATTATGTATTTAAATCATGAGGCTATCTGGTATTTGCAAGCTTTTCCAATTATTTTCTCCTGGGGCAGATTTTCTTCTGGGGCAGATCGCCCTCCATATTGTCTCTCCCCCCAGCCACATCAGGGGGCGGCCAGCCAGCGGAGGGACATAGGGGGCAGGTGGGAGGGCGAAGGCCGCTCCCTGCAAGGCCCTTTCCACCTGGCCTGGGGGGCGGAGCCCAGATCCATCAGCCAGCCCTACTGAAGAGGCTCCTCCTGAGGCCGGAGGAACATCGCCCAGCTATGTTTTAATGTTTTATTATGCTGTAAACCGCTTTGAGTTTTTTATTACAAATATAAAGCGGTATAGAAATTAAAATAAATAAATATGTGGGAAATGGATGCCCCATGGAATTAACATACCACGACTTCCAGTCGTTCCCCACGGCGCCAGAGCAGCGGTTGCGGCCTTCCTTTCTGAGAACCTGTGAGACAGAAAGGAAAATAAAAACAGAGGAAGTTACCAACCAGTAATTCACAGCAGAAAATATCATCTGGGGTCCACAGCTGAGGACCTGCCAAGCTATCAACATCTGTGGACAAGGCAAACCAGGGAACCAAGCCACATGCATCAGTGATGGGTGATGCCAATAACAACAACAATATGCCACTCATCTCCTCTGGGTCATCTACCATCAGCATTCATTTTTCTCTACAATTCTTTAATCCTATGATTTAAAGTGCATCTAAAGAGCGTTTAAAGCACATGATGTCCCCAAAAGGATCCTGGGCATTGTAGCTTCCAGGCTCCCACCTTTGCGAAACTCAGCCATAGTGGATACTAGCTGTAGAAAGATTCAGGGTCCTTTCAGGCTATTAAAGCAAGTGTGAATGTTGGGGGGGGAGGCGGTTGAGAGTGGTGGGTTCTAGAAGGGGGGGGCAAGCGACGGCTTCCGATTGGCTGCAGGAGCTTCCTGCACTCAGAAGGAAGCCATGTCGGACGCTGGGCTTCCAAAGAACGTTCCCAAGCAGGACACTCACTTATAATTATTTTATTTGTTGAATTTATATTGCACCCTTTCTCCCGAAGGAGACCAGAATGGGATGTGGGTCTATTCTTGGCAGTTTCCCATAGATATGACACAGCTGAGGCGCAACTGGGAACACTGTGTGAATAAAAACCACTGACTTAAAAGTGCCAAAACTTACCTGCTTCTTTAGATGTGTGTCAGCAATGCAGACCATAGTGGCTAGCTTTCTGATTCTGTTGGATTGCTGCTTGATTCTGGCTTTCGCACTGAAATATACTCAGAGTCGCAAAGTGATTTCATGCTCTTTATTCAGCTCATAGTGGTGAGGAGGAATGAATGAAAGTCCCCTCAAAGTTTCTGCTTTATATACATTATTTACACAATGGGCTGCACGTGATTGGCTAATTCCGGAATTCTCCTGTAGGCCAATCAGGTTGTGGATTCACTTCTATCTGGAGCATGATTGGGTGGTTCCTGCCGACCAATCATACTGCTGCATTGTTCTAGGACCAATCAGACTGCTGCATTCTGAATCCTATTGTTCTAGGACCAATCAGACTGCTGCATTTTGGATCCTATTGTTCTAGGACCAATCAGACTGTTGCAGTTTGGATCCTATTCAACTCAGTACATAACACGCACATATAAATATGGCAGACACATTTAAAGAACAAATACTGTTGCTTCCATCACGCCTACTTGGACCCATCAACCCTTACATCCGTGCCCTATTTTGCATGCTTAAATAATTCAATAAATAAACTCAAACAACAACAACAACTGTGGAGATGTGAAAATTTCACTCTGTGTTTTGCTCCTTTTTTGTTAGTTATTCCCCTTGCAGAAGAAGAAGGGGGGGCTCTTTGTCTCCCTGCCCACCCCTTTCCCCACAGAAGCAGCCTTCCGCTTTCCTTTCACTTGGCAGAATCAGGCCCCACAGGTTTAATCAGATGTGCAGCCAAGGGCCAATTCTGACTATCTGTACTACAGTGGTACCTCGCAAGACGAATGCCTCGTAAGACGAAAAACGAGCAAGACGAAAGGGTTTTTCGTTTTTTGAGTTGCTTCGCAAGACGATTTTCCCTATGGGCTTGCTTTGCAAGACGAAAACGTCTTGCGAGTTTGTTTCCTTTTTCTTACAACCATTAATACCCAGGGAATCCGCGCTCCGCAAGATGAAAAATCGCAAGACGAAACAACTCGCAGAATGAATTAATTTCGTCTTGCGAGGCACCACTGTACCTTGTACCCAGTTTACTGTACGGTCCTCTAAGGAGGCCTTTCCCATCCACTGTCCTGTTTTCCAAAGAGTGTTGTTGGTAGCGATGGCCTTGGCTATCCATGCCAATGAGCCTTTGATAGTATGTCCACCACTTAAGAGAAGGGGTGCTGCCAATTCTCGTAGTAGCCCAGTATTAAGTAAGCAGCACATAAGCGGCACACAAAACACTACCAAACCATTCTACATTCTAAATCTTATATTAATAATCCAAAAATTGAGGGAACAAGGTACAAGATCTACTACAGAAGCCACAAATAGAAAACTGATTCAAATTGTGTCCAAAAGGAAGATTCAGTCTTTAAAGTTCCTTTAGCCAGGCTCCTGTAGATATCAACAAAGGTAAGTTTGATCAAACGAAGAGAGAACTTACTGAAGAAGCCCAAGACTCTTCATGGTCGAAACAGGTGACAAACGCCAGCGTAACATCGCCAACATTTCGTTTGATCAAACTCAGAAGCATTTCCCTTAAAAACAAAGGCTGTGTACACACCATCCACTGCTGAGAGGCAGGGACCTGGCAAGCTATCTACAGCTGTCAACAAGTCAAGCCAAGAAGCCAAGCCACATGTACCAGTGATGGGTGACGCTAATGATGATGATGACGATGATGATGATAATGCCACTCATCTTCTCTGAGCCTCCTACCTTCAGAATCCATTTCTCTCAAGTCTCTCACCGTCATCTGACAGGCATCCCTCTTGCAGGACACTATAAGGCTTGCTTGCAAAGCAGCACTTTGTGACATCAGCTGGCAAACAGGGGCCAGGCTGCTGGGTTGTCAGGCAGCTGAATTAAGAAAAATAAAATCAGGGGGGTCAAAGTGTGCTGGGATGAGGCCACGGTGGGTCAGGCCAGAGGGTGCTGTTGGGGTGTGTGGTTGTGCCTCCCCTGATTCTGCATCTTGCTCCCCCGCCCCTTCCTTTAGCTGCCTGTTGGTAGAGTTGGAAGGGATGCCAAGGATCATCCAGTCCAACCCCAGACAATGCCAGGATCCTGCCCACAGCCAGCCGTGGCTGGGCTCCAAACTCCGACCCTCTCCTTACCAGCCAGATGCACTGACCCCTTCAAATTCTGCCTGGGCTGGAGAAAGGGGAGAGAGAAATGTTTTGCTCTCTGTCCCTCAGGACATGGATATGAGAGCCACACCATGCAGCCCTCTAAGTATCTCAAGGGCCGTCACAAGGAAGAAGGAGGAAGCTTGTTTTCTCGTTCAGGACCTGAAGCCATGGTTTCAAGGTACAAAAAGGAGATTCCGACTCAACTTCAGGAAAAGCTTTCTGACAGCAAGAGCTGTTTGACAGTGGGAAGAAATCCCTCAGAAGGCGGTAGACTCTCCTTCCTTGGAGGTTTTTCAGCAGAGGTGGGATGGCCATCAGCCATGGATGCTTTAGCTGAAATTCCTACATTGCAGGGGTTTGGTCTAGATGACCCTCGGAGGTCCCTCCCAACTCTACAATTCTGTGATCCTATGATTTAAAGTGCTTCCCTCTCATAGACCTACAATTCCCAGAACCCTTCACAAACTACAATTCCCAGGATTGTTTAGAGGGGAAGACACATGCTTTTTAGAAAAGGGATGAGGAACATGAAGTCTGCTTTCCCCCAATTTCCTGGGAACCAAGAACGGGAAGCTGGTTCTACTGCAACGTTTGGCGGCGAAAACACTACGTTTCCCAGCACCGTACAAAAGGAGCCCTGGGCGCCCTGGGTTAAGATTCCGCCAAAAATCCGACGGCGTCCGATTCACTCCAAAGTGGTGCCAAACGTGGGGGAGAAGGCCCTCTGCAATGTTTGGTGGTGAAAACACTACGATTCACAGTGCGCCACAAAATGAGCCCAGTGGCTCTTGCTCAGCAGCGCTGAGTCCACAATAAGCTCCTATGTGGAAGTACACCAAGGGTATAGGACAGGGCTCTGCAACCCGCGGCTCCGGAGCCGCATGTGGCTCTTTTGCACCTTTGCCGCGGCTCCGGGGCGGATACTAGTGAGCGGAGGAGGCGCATTGTGCGCCCCGACACTCCCCACTGTGGCAGGCGCTGTACTGGCTGTGACGTCACATGGGGGCAGTGCCTGCGTTAGTCACACACCGTCCCGACATCACCTTCCCGGTTTTGCGGCTCCCAGTTTTTTTTCCCTTCGGAAACGGGTCCAAGTGGCTCTTTTTGTCTTAAATGTTGCAGACCCCTGGTATAGGAGAACAAATCACCCACTCAGAGGAGCTTGCAAGCTCAAAATGGACACAGAGGCCTGCTGGATTGGGCCATCTCATTTTAAAGCTGTATTTTGTGGTGCTTAATTCCAGTCCAACCATGAGCTGTGTGCAGAAACATGTCTTTTTGTCTTCTTCTTCTTCCTTAATTTTTAATTTTTATTTTATTTTGACAAATTACCATAAATAAATAAGAATAAAAATGTGCACCCCGCCACCGAGACCATTCCATTGTAACTAGCCAAACTCCCAAAATTTCAACACTTCTTGCGATGGTTTGAGCCCTTTCCGTTTGAACAGTACAAATTCTGCAAACAAGCATTCCCTTTTGTCTGCTCCGCGTCTCCCACCATTTGGCTTTGCTGAGTGACCACAGGATCTAGAACATGGCGTGCAGCGTAAATTAATAATGCAGAGTTTTTAATTGAATAAAAGCTTTGCTGAGCTAAAATAAACTTCTTCATAAACAGCATGGTTCCAATCAGTTTGACTGAGATGACATACTGAGTCCGCTCACAACTTGAGGCAGACGGACTCTGACTGAAATCTTACTGAGAACACACAGACAAAATGGCTGCCATGTCACATGTCAGAGTGACTCAACAATTAGCAGTTAGGCCTGAATAACTTGAGTAGGCCCAAATGACTGTGCAGTCTGTTACGGCTAAAATCTGGGTGCGAGGTTGCTCTGCCACCCAGCTCGTCGGACTAAGTCCGCGGGTCCCTGCGGAGGAAAATGAGCTCAGCCGGAGACAGGAGCAAGCTGCAGAAGATCCAAGTTTATTGCGCAACAGGTTCAAGGCGAGATTGAACAGCGAGAAAGGGGTGACATGAACTTTTGAAACTTCCCTCCATGTCCCAGAATACAGTGCAAAATACATCCCAGTTACATCATGAATACATTAAAGAGAGGTTGGGTTACACAGATTACATTATGAATACATTAAGAAGAGGTTGGGTTACACAGGATTAACATATAGAGGAGGGAGGGGGGAATATGCAGAGCTGGAGATATGCGCAGATAAGCACATCCTGAGTACCAGTGATGAGAAGACAATGGTCCATGTACTGGCATTTCCTGGAGGAAAGGCTTGGCAGAGTGATTTGACAGGATTAGGGTCTTGACACCTTGCTTGAGGGACTATGGAGGACAGGGGAGGGGTGATGGAGTCCTAGAGAAATTGAGCAAATTGGCACATTGATTTTCTATGAATTTTATAGATTTTTGACATTGACAATTGGAAATAAATTGATATATTGTAGCGAAGAAGAAGGTGAAGAAGACATGCCCCCCCCTTCCATATCAAGTCCCAGCACTTCCCAGCCTGCTCTGCTGCTTCTGCTCTCATGTGTCTTTGTCACATGTCAGAACAATGGTACCTTGGCTCTCAAATGCCTTGGTACTCAAACAACTTGGAACCCGAACGCTGCAAACCCAGAAGTCAGTGTTCCAGTTTGTGATTTTTTTTCCGGAAGCCGGAAGTGCTCCATTTTGAGTGCCACACTTCCGTTCTGAGTGCTACGCTGATTTCTGTCTGTTTTTGCTATTAATTGTGTTTTTGCGTCTTTTTTGTGTGTTTTTGTGACTGTGCGGAACCCAGTTCAGCTACTGATCGACTGTGTGACTGCAGTACATTGTTTATTTCTTTCCTTGTATGGATCCATGGTCTCGTTAGATAGTAAAATTCAAGTTAAATTGCTGTTTTAGGGGTTGTTTTTAAAAGTCTGGAAACGGATTAATCCTTTTTGTATTACTTTCCCTTTATGGGGAACTATATTATAATAATATAATAATATAATAGGGGGTTTTTTGGAAGGGAAGCTCGTGTAATTATATGAACCATCTTAGGGAGGGGAGCAGAATTCAACTTCCCTCCTCACATTTTAAAGTATTCTCCAGTTTTTGCTCAGTTCCTCCTCCCTTTTGCCTCACCCCGCTGCCACTGTCAGTATTCCTATTCTTATTTTTTATTATTATTAGCTACAGACACTGCAAACCTGACTACGGGGGCAGCCATCTTTTTGCAGGCTTCCCTTGAGGAAGAGACAAACAAGGCCTGCAGGCTTTGCTTTTCCTACTGAGTGGGGCAGCTTGCAACATATATAAAACCATAATTAAACATTAAAAAACTTTCCTATATACAGGGTTGCCTTCAGATGGCTCAGGGGTCAGATAACTCCATAGCTTCAAACATTTGTCCGATGAAAATAGGGACGTCCTAAGGAAAAGCAGGACATTCCGGAATCAAATCAGAAACTGGGACAGCTTCTGCAAATCCAGGACCGACCCTGGAAAACGGGGAAACTCGGTGGGTCTGCATTTATTTAAGCTAACCTTCCCCATGGAAGTGAGCAAAACTTGTTTCTGAGAAAGCACAGCTTAGACTTAGACAGAAGGTTGTTTAACCTATCTGCCTTAACTTTAGATACAGGAGCAGCTGATATTTTGGGTTCTTTGCTTTCCGAAACAGATGACGCAGCAGCTTTCAAAAGCAAAACTAAATATATAATCTTGTTTGTGTGGTGGGTCTATACACCAAACAAGCAAGCAGACCAACCGATAACCTCAAAGTAAGGTTTCTATATCCTGTTCTAATCTTGTTGTCTTCATTTCAACTCTGCTTAGCGATATGAGCCTTTCATTCCATGACCTTTAGGTCTCTCTGCTGACAAACCTCCCCACTTCCCAGTCTACCCACTTTGGTCCATAAAAGTTTATGCCATAATAAAGTGGCCTGTCTTAAAGGTGACCGGGAAGGTTTTGTTGTTTTTCCTTCAACAGATAAATATAGGGCCACCCCTCTAGAATCCCGAGGCGTTTGTTTCCACAAATCAGGACTGCGGTCACGATTTTGTAAACTGCAAAACGAAACCACATTCCACATTCGCTTGTGATCACTGTTGCTTTTGTTCAGATAATTGCGTATTTTAAAAGTGCCCAGTGTTTTGGGAGCAGGCAAGGCTGCGATTCATAGCAATACCAGGAGCAGACCATAGTATTTTGGTGAATGAGCTGAATCTGTACCATACATTTAAAACATATTTCCCCTCCCAATAATCCTGTGAACCAGGGGTAGGTAACCTAAGGCCCAGGGGCAGGATGCGGCCCAATCACCTTCTAAATGCAGCCTGCAGACAGTCTGGGAATCAGCGTATTTTTACATGAGTAGAATGTATGCTTTTATTTAAAATGCATCTCTGGGTTATTTGTGGGGCATAGGAATTCGTTCCTTTTTTCCCCTTCAAAATATAGTCTGGCCCTCCACATGGTCTGAAGGACGGTTGACCAGCCCATGGCTGAAAAAGGTTGCTGACCCCTGGTTTGGAGCAATCTCAGCAGACTATAACCAGCCCAACAGTGAGCTGAACAAGCTGCACGATGGGTTCTTACACTACTGTTGTGTTTTTAAAAAGGACCTTTTTCTGAGCAAGAGCAGACCCCTGCTGTGAACTGTAATTTATCATTCATGGACCTACAATTCTAGCACCTTTATCAAGCTTGGTCCCTGCTCCTGCCAACCTAGCAGTTCAAAAGCACATCAAAGTGCAAGTAGATAAATAGGTACCGCTCCGGCGGGAAGGTAAATGGCGTTTCTGTGTGCTGCTCTGGTTCGCCAGAAGCGGTTAGTCATGCTGGCTACACGACCCGGAAACTCTACGCCGGCTCCCTCGGCCAATAAAGCAAGATGAGCACCACAACCCCAGAGTCAGTCACGACTGGACCTAATGGTCAGGAGTCCCTTTACCTTTATCTATTTAATGTATGTATTTTAGAGCATTAGGAAGGGACCCAAGAGTCATCTAGTTCAATCCCTTTCCATGCAGAAATCTCAGGTTAAAGCATCCATGACAGATGACCATCCAACCTCTGCTCAAAACCTCTAAGGAAGGAGAGTCCACAACTTCCAGAGGGAGACTGTTCCACTGTCAAACAGCTCTCACTATCAGAAAGTTTACCCCCCCCAAAAAAAATGTTTGGTCGGCATCTCCTTTCTTGTAACTTGAATTGTAGAGTTGGGAAGAAGTTATACAACCCCCGAGCCAAGGAGATGAGTAACTATACAACCTTTGGAAGACATCTGAAGGCAGCCCAGTACGGGAAGTTTCTAAATGTTTAATTATGTTGGAAGCCACATAATGGAGTGGATGGGGAAACCCAATCAGATGGGCAGGGCATAAATTACTATTATTATTATGGAATAAGATGTCCCTAAAAGGGACACAGGTTGGCGCTGTGCGTTAAACCACAGAGCCTAGGACTTGCCAATCAGAAGGTCGGTGGTTCGAATCTCCGCGACGGGGTGAGCTCCCGCTGCTCTGTCCCAGCTCCTGCCAACCTAGTAGTTCGAAAGCACGTCAAAGTGCAAGCAGATAAATAGGTATAGCTCTGGCGGGAAGCTAAACGGCATTTCCGTGCGCTGCTCTGGTTTGCCAGAAGCAGTCATGCTGGCCACATGACCCGGAAGCTGTACGCCGGCTCCCTCGGCCAATAAAGCGAGATGAGCGCCGCAACCCCAGAGTCGGTTAAGACTGGACCTAATGGTCAGGGGTCCCCTTACCTTTAAGATGTCCCTATTTTCATCGGAGAAATGTTGAAGGGTTTGTGATTTGTATAATTTGCATATTGCTATGGCGCTGTGGTCTAAACCACAGAGCCTGGGGCTTGCCGATCAGAAGGTCAGTGGTTCGAATCTCCGTGATGGGGTGAGCTCCCGTTGCTCGGTCCCTGCTCCTGCCAACCTAGCTGTTCGAAAGCACGTCAAAGTGCAAGTAGATAAATAGGTACCGCTGCGGCAGGAAGGTGAACAGTGCTTCCGTGTGCTGCTCTGGTTCACCAGAAGTGGCTTAGTCATGCTGGCCACATGACCCGGAAAAACTGTCTGCAGAGTGGACAAACACCGGCTCCCTCGGCCTGTAAAGCTAGATGAACGCCGCAACCCCAGAGTCGTTCGCGACTGGACTTAACTGTCAGGGGTCCTTTACCTTTATGCACAAGGCGTTTTACAAGATGAAGAATCAACAAAATAAATCGAACACATCTTATAACAGTCCGTCCCAATACAAGCAAGTCAATAATAAAAAATATGACTTAAAATAAACAACTTCTATACAATAAATAATATTCAACAATTCCTTAGAATATAATAATACACAATAAAATTAATTCTCAAAATACCAGCAAATAATAAGTAAAGAGAAATCCCCCTCAACCATTATTCTAAATAATTACTAAATTATTATCAGCAGAAACAACAGCTGCAAATTCCTGCATTGCAAGGGGTTGGAATAGATGATCCTCAGGGACCCTTCCAACTCTACATTTCTAGGATTCTATTGTTTGTAAGCCGCTTTGGCATTTATTTGAATGAAAAGCGGCATAGAAACTGAATCCATCCATCCAGTGGTCAGGTCCCGGGACAGTGGGGGGCAAAGCGGGAGGCCCTTCCCCTTGGGAAGATGGTTCTTCTGCTCCTCTCGGCCCGGCGTCTCCTTTCCCCTCTCCAGGTTCCCAAGGGGCTTCCGATAGGCGAGCGCGCTGCTTAAGCCTGCGCGCAACGCCCAGCAGGGGCCGCCCTGAGGCCGAGCGAGGGCCGGCTGCAGCAGGCGGCGAAAGGGGAGGCGAGAAGTCAGCGGACGAGTCCCGGGGAAGGGAGGAGGAGCAGGAGGAGAGGAGGCGTTGCACTGCAGCACCAGCAGCTCCGGACCAGAGAGGAAGGAAAGGAGAGAGAGAGAGAGAGAGAGAAAACGCGCGCTCCTCGGAGCAGCCGGAGGAAGTGCCGCCGGCTCCGGATCGCAGCAGCTCCTCTGCCCGCCAAGGCCGTCTCCAAGCGGGGCGCCAAAGCTCCCCACTCTCCCGGCGCCGCGGTCCCCCCGTGCGCAACAGGGCGCGCGTCATGGCGCACCGGGGTGGCCGGGCGCTCGCCGCCTTCTTCCTGGCTGTCACGGCGGCAGGTAAGCGCGGCGGGGGCTGGAAAGTCAGCAGCGCGCTCCGAGCCTTCCCTCTCTTTTTCAAAAAACCAGGCTTGCCGTCCTTAACCCCGCTTTTCCTTAGGAGGGAGAGAGGCGCGCAGAAGGCGACGCGACTCGCTTTCTTGGGTAGGCAGGGGGAGCGCTGCGCTCTTGGGAGACGTTGGTACCGGCTTGGAAGCGCACGAGGGGGGCGGCAGAGACCAGAAATAAACTGGGTGGAAGAAGCCGTCTGGTAGGTCCCCGGGGGAAATGTAGATTTCTTTACGCGCGCCTTTCCTTCCCCCAAAGAGCGCGAGGACCAGATTTCCAAGCGCAGCGTTTTGGGTTCGATCGGGCTGCAGTCCCTAAGCACTTGCGCTTGAAAGTATAGGACGCTGAAACCAGGGGGTGCTTACTTGCGAGTAAGGAGCCCCAGGGGGTGCCAGTGAACAGGGCAATAGTTAGAAGCCGATGGTTTGCATTTGAAGGGATGGTTTGGAGAGAATGTGGCCGGGCCCATCATCTCTCCGGGTTCCTCGAAGGAGGGTGCGCGCGTGTACTCGCGGAGGAGGGTGGGGCACTTACTTATCGTCAAATATTTGGCGGAGAAAGAGGAGAGGTGGTGTGTAAAATCGAAACTTAAGCGTTGCAAAGGTGGCTGTCTTGTTGGTGAGGCCGGCAGTGAGAGCAGGAATAGCAAAGCGTACTGTACCGTGCCCAGAGTTTTACTCAGCAAATTGCAATGGACACGGGGGTTTATTTCGTCTCTATTAGGTAGGTATGGCTAAGCTGGCTGCTCCCTTGTCATGGAATAGCAACTAAGAAGCAAAGGGTTAAAACAAGTCCCTAATTTTCCCTTCTGTGACCTGTCACAGAATACCTGTGAAAAGTTCAGCTGGAGGGACAGTCATTAATAGCAGAGGGCTATTTCATAACTTTTGTAAAAGCCTACATCTAAAGTGACTGCGTCCAACATATATTTGCAAATGCACCTATTGTTTTGGCGTGTTAGTTGAAAAGCCAGCATTGGCTGCGCGTCAAGTATTAATTGGGTGGCAAACTCACTTAGCTGCTGTTTATTCCATTTACACATGGATCACTGCCACAGTTAGCTTCTTTCCTTGTGTTGCTACATATATCCTATCCTTCTTAAACCCAGATCAGTTTTCAAAATATTCATTAGGCTATTTTAAACATAGCAACATACCAGATACTTATGCAAACCATATAACTGTAAATAAATCCCTTTTAGAATCATGACATTTTAGAGTTTGGAGATCATTGCAGGGGGGTGGACTAGACGACTACCATTCTATGAGTCTGTAACTCCCTTTTTAGTGTACTTCTGGGAAAACATGAGTAAATCCTAACATAAAATATTAGCATTGCACTGCAAGATTTCCGTAACTGGTTAACAGTAGTAGTCACAACATCACCCAGAAATAGTAGGCAAACAACATTCAACTCTTCATCACGTAGGGCAGGCATAGTACAGCAGCACAAACAGAGCTGTGTAGACTGTATTCCATGAGGTAAAAAAATAAGTTTGTACCCAAGTTGTCCCATTTCTCTTCAAGTTTCTTTGATAATCCTTTTGGTGGGTTCACCATTCCCTTTGGCATCCTGGCTCCGCCACCACTTTTTTTTGTTTCATAGAGATTCCATGCTGGGAAAGCTGAATTGTAACCTATAAGTAAAAGTAAAGGACCCCTGACAGTTAAGTCCAGTTGCGAACGACTCTGGGGTTGCGGCGCTCATCTCGCTTTACTGGCCAAGGGAGCCGGCGCTTGTCTGCAGACAGTTTTCCAGGTCATGCGGCCAGCATGACTAAGCTGCTTCTGGCGAAACCAGAGCAGCTCATGGAAACACCATTTACCTTCCCGCCGGAGCGGTACCTATTTATCTACTTGCACTTTGATGTGCTTTCGAACTGCTAGGTTGGCAAGAGCTGGGACTGAGCAACGGGCGCTCACCCCGTTGCGGGGATTTGAACCGCCAACCTTCCAATCGGCAAGACCTAGGCTCAGTGGTTTAGACCACAGCGCCACCCGCACCCCACTGCCACCTGTGTCCCATAACCTATAGATTATGCCTATTGAATAGATTTGCCTAAATCTGTTTCTGCTTCCCCTCACCATTTCTTCTTCTTTTTCATATTTTTTTTGGCTCATGCAAAGCTTGATGAAGGATGGAAAACTAAACCCCCAAACATTGGAGTGCCTCCCACGAATACCAGGAAAAAAAAATCAGAAACTCCTTGGACTTCTGAGATTTCAGCAGGTGTTGCCTGCATACTTCCAAGCACACTGCTCCATAAGGGTTGGAGATTTGCTTTAAAAGATGGGGTGAAGACTGCAGTCCTATACGCACTTACCTGAGGATACATTACACTGAACTCAGTGGAACTAGCTTTTGAGTCAACAAAGCTGACTTCAAGCTCTCAGTACCATATTATTGGGCTTTTCTGTGCTTCTTTGAAGCATGCAACTTTAAAGGGAAGCAGCTTGGCTGCCACAGGCTGGGGTTCTTCAAGTCACAGGAAAACTCAAGAGAGGTCAAAATTGGCCGGGTGGCGCTGTGAGTTAAACCACAGAGCCTCGGGCTTGCTGATCAGAAGGTGGCGGTTCAAATCCCCGCGACAGGGTGAGCTCCCGTTGCTCGGTCCCTGCTCCTGCCAACCTAGCAGTTCAAAAGCACGTCAAAGTGCAAGTAGATAAATAGGTATCGCTCTGGCGGGAAGGTAAACGCCGTTTCCGTGCGCTGCTCTGGTTCGCCAGAAGCGGCTAAGTTATGCTGGCCACATGACCCAGAAGCTCCCTCGGCCATGAGCGCTGCAACCCCAGAGTCGGTTACGACTGGACCTAATGGTCAGGGGACCCTTTACCCTTTACCTTTACAGTGGTACCTTGGTTATCAATCCTAATCCATTCCGGGAGCCCGTTCAACTCCCAGAACCATTCGAAAACCAAGGTGTGACTTCTGATTGTCTGCAGAAGCTTCCTGCAGTCAGTTGGACATTGGCTTCCGAAAAACGTTCGCAAACTGGAACACTCACTTCCGGGTTTGCGGCATTCGTGAGCTGATTTGTTCAGGAGCCAAGCCATTCAACAACCAAGGTACCACTGTACTGGAATGGTTCAGGCCAGCCAGCCCCAGAAATGGAGTTTCTCCCAAGCAGTACTAAAAGAATGGTTCACTTTGTATTGGAAGTTTCGCGCAGTTTATCAGGTCAGTTGCCGTCACCAAAGCAATTTGCCTCCAGGGTCCAAAAATAGTAAAATTCCATTGCTCACCGAAGGTGACTGTCACAGTGCAAAGTACGCAACCATGAGATGTTTTTTCCCCTTAAGAAAGAGCAGATAGATGTATTGGCCGACCTACAACACCCAGTAAATAATTGAAAGCAGCCAGTGTTACAGCAGAAGGTCAAAATGTTCAACATACGATTCGGAGAATTACCTTTACAGAGTAACTCTGTACAAGATTTTGTTCTTGAAGGGAGCTTGGGAGAGGGATGACGCCTTGCTGACTGGTTGACAGAACTGCCACAGCGTCAGAGAGAGGCAAGGCTGGGATCTTTAACAGATGTGTAAAAGAAGGGATTTTGGCAACTCCCGCAGCCAAGCTGGTGCCAAATGTCTTGCTCTGCTTTCCTTTGAACCACATCAGAAAGGATAAGGGGTGGCTGGGTCTTGTCATCTCGGCAGCCCAGGACCTCCAGACACACTGACCAGACCAGCGCCCCGGGGAGGTCATTTCAGTGCCGCTAATGCAGCAGTTTGGCTTCACCCTCGGAGGCACACTCCATTGTCTCCTGTGATGCCAGCAAGTGGATTTATACTGGACCTTCCCCACAATAGGACGTGGGTGGCGCTGTGGGTTAAACCACAGAGCCTAGGACTTGCTGATCAGAGGGTCGGCTGTTCAAATCCCCGCGATGGGGTGAGCTTCCGTTGCTCGGTCCCTGCTCCTGCCAAACTAGCAGTTCGAAAGCACGTCAAAGTGCAAGTAGATAAATAGGTACCACTCCAGCAGGAAGGTAAACAGTGTTTCCGTGCGCTGCTCTGGTTTGCCAGAAGCGGCTTAGTCATGCTGGCCACATGACCCGGAAGCTGTACGCCGGCTCCCTCGGCCAATAAAGCGAGATGAGCGCCACAACGCCAGAGTTGGCCACGACTGGACCTAATGGTCCTTTACCTTTTATCCCCACAATATTCCACTTCATTGGTTTTCCTGCTACGTTCCCCCAGGTTAACCATGTTCCTGCTGTCAAGAGGGCCGTACTTGCACTGTACAGTCTTCCTCACACTCTACAATTTAGCTAAACACAGTCAGTCGCAAGCAGCTTGCTCAAAGCAAGTCGCTGAACTTGTTTGGGGCTGCAAGCTGTCTCCAAGGCAGCACCATCAAAGCTGTGCTTTTCGTTTTCCCAGTGCCCGCTTTCTGGATCTTTTCGACAGCGGTGGCAGGCGGCGTCTCCCCATTCTGATGCTTGTTGTTGCATGGTTTTGTGGTTGCCTGGAAACAGAAAGCCTTTTCTGCTTGTTGACATAATTTGCGATAATTTGCCCTTTCCTTTGTTCCTGCAGTATTTATTGTTGTACAAAACAACCTGGGGACCCGGGACTTTTAAGCCAGTCTTGGGACAGGCCCAGCTTAATGAAAGGTATCCAGCAGCTTCCACTGTCACAAAGTATTTTGCAAGCTCACTCGAACCACGTGCTTTGCTTCAGAGCACAGTTCCTGACAGTACAAGCCCATATGGCACTTTGTCAAATCTTCCTCTCAGATAATCAACTGCTGTGAGTGGATCACTCTGTCCTTATACAGTTATAATTCGGGTTACAGATGCTGTGGGGTGCCCATTTTCGGGTTACACAACACACTGAACCAGGAAGTACCAGAACAGGTTACTTCCGGGTTTCGGCGCATGCACAGAAGCACTAAATCGTGCTTTGCGCATGCGCAGAAGCGCCAAATCGCAACCTGCGTGTGCACAGACGCAGCATTGCGGATTGCGAACGTTCGCAACCCGAGCGTCCACTGTATTGCATTTAGGCTTTGTCAGAGATCCGGTTCCTTTTTTTCTTGTTACCATGATGTATGTATAGACACCTGCTGATGAAGGACAGAATTGTAGGGTTGGAAGGGACCCCCCCTGCCCCGAGGGTCATCTAGTCCAACCCCCTAGAAGGCAGGAATCTCGACACGCAGCCCTCCATCCATTTGATAACTTTTCATGCACCTGACAAAGTGTGCAGTAAAACGGTTGCACCTTCAGTGTTATTCGACCTAAGTGAATTCAGCTATGTCAGCCTGGATAGCTCAGTTGGTTAGAGTGTGGTGCTGATAATGCCAAGGTTGCAGGTTCGAACCCTGCATATTCCTGGATTAATAATAATAATAATAATATTTTTTTATTTATACCCTGCCCTCCCCGGCCAGAGCCGGGCTCAGGGCGGCTAACACTAATAAAATCACAGTAAAAACATACCGGTAATAGGGGAAAAATAGAGGAGGGGGACCAATTTAAAATACAGGTTAAAATGCAATTTAAAATGCAGCCTCATTTTAATGTACCTGATAAATCAAGACCATAAGGGGAGGGAAACAAAAGGGTCAGACGGAGTCCAAACCAAAGGCCAGGCGGAACAGCTCTGTCTTGCAAGCCCTGCGGAAAGATGTCAAGTCCCGCAGGGCCCTGGTGTCTTGTGACAGAGTGTTCCACCAAGTCGGGGCCAGTACTGAAAAGGCCCTGACCCTAGTTGAAACCAATCTAACCTCCTTGAGGCTCGGGACCTCCAAAGTGTTGTTTTTTGTGGACCTTAAGGTCCTCCACGGGGCGTACCAGGAGAGGCGGTCCTGTAGGGACTGGACTAGATGTTCTTCCGGGTCCCTCCCTACTTCAATTCTATTATTGTTTCCAGTTTTCTAAATAATCAAGTTATTTTGCAAAGAGCCATCTCCTTGCAATCCAAAATAACATTTTAAATCTTTCTCCCCTGGACTTTTGAATAGTTTAAAAGTGGTAGCCTGGATCCCATTCTGGGGTTTAGCTTCAACTCAGTTACTTGTAAGAAGCAGCAGCTGTTTATTACTTACCACCTGACTTTATGGCATCCTCTGCATGCTGAATGACTTTTGGCACCATGCAATTCTTGCTTAGTTATCCTGTAACTTTATAGGTCCAAAATTCACCAAGGAAATTGCAGGACACCTTAGCCTTTTGTGAACCTTGCTTGCGTGAAAAGGAATGCAAACTTTCCTCCTTGCCCCTACTTACCTGGACAGTGAAAGCAGATTATTGGCTGTAAGTCCTACCTTTTAGTGAGCATTTATGAGATCAGCAGGGAAACCTGCTGACCCAAGGCTTTGCAAATTTTTTCTTTTCACAATGACACTTGGATCTTAAGATTTTTATTTTACCTCAATTTTGTGGAGGGCAAATAGATACCTCTTTCCTTCTTGAATTAGGAATCCTGGCTCTGACTGCATCTAGTCCGTTGTGACTTGCCTGAAGTGGGAGAAATGAAATATAACAATGGTACCTCTTCATTTTGTTTTTTCTTTTTAAAAACAAAACAAAAACCGCTTCTTATCCAGTGGTACCTCGGGTTAAGTAGAGTGGTACCTCGGGTTACATACGCTTCAGGTTACAGACCTCGCTAACCCAGAAATAGTACCTCGGGTTAAGAACTTTGCTTCAGGATGAGAACAGAAATTGTGTGGCAGCAGCGGGAGGCCCCATTAGCTAAAGTGGTGCTTCAGGTTAAGAACAGTTTCAGGTTAAGAACGGACCTCCGGAACGAATTAAGTACTTAACCCGAGGTACCACTGTACTTAATTCATTCCAGAGGTCCGTTCTTAACCTGAAACTGTTCTTAAACTGAAGCACTACTTTAGCAAATGGGGCCTCCTGCTGCTGCTGCGCCACCGTGCAATTTCTGTTCTCATCCTGAAGCAAAGTTCTTAACCCGAGGTACTATTTCTGGGTTAGCGGAGTCTGTAACCTGAAGCGTATGTAACCCAAGGTACCATCTTTCAGGGCAGATTTACAAACCTTCAGATAAACATAATAAATAAAAGCACAATCAGAAAACAACACAAGCCTTTATAAAAGCCCAAGAGAATGATAGGGTATCTGGCTGGGCCTGAGCCTCCCGGGTTGGGGGGGGGAGAGAGTTTAGAAGACAGGAGTGGTGTGCAGAATAACTCGGCTGGCATTGCACATGACTGCTCCTAAGGAATGGGTGTGTGCATGCGGTTTTAAAAATTATATTTATTTTATTTCTCTGTTTTTCTTAAAAAACATTTTGACAACAATACAAATCCAATATTACAATAAACAAAAATGTTTTGACTCCCTCCCCCTCCCCTTTTGCAGTTTCTTCATTACTCCAATTATTAACTACTCCTTGGGTTTCCTTTTAACTGTTTGGTTTAAGTTAATCCTGCTAATGAACTTTGGTGCGTACAATGGCATTTCAGATAATCTACAAATTTTCCCGTGTCTCTCATAAAGTTTCTCTCCTCTTAGTTCCTTATTGCTCCCATTACAGTGGTACCTCGGGTTACATACTCTTCAGGTTACACACGCTTCAGGTTACAGACTCCGCTAACCCAGAAATAGTGCCTCGGGTTGAGAACTTTGCTTCAGGATGAGAACAGAAATCGTGCTCTGGTGGCGCGGCGGCATCAGGAGGCCCCTTTAGCTAAAGTGGTGCTTCAGGTTAAGAACAGTTTCAGGTTAAGAACGGACCCCTGAAACAAATTAAGTACTTAACCCGAGGTACCACTGTAGTTTAATCTGCCACTCCTCCTTGGTTGGTACAGAATCTTCTTTCCATCTGCACAGGTGTGATCCTTCTGACTCCTGTAGAGCTGGGGAACAAATCTGGGGATCCATTTCTGATCGATGACCTCCAGGTTCAGTTAAAAAAAATAAATCACCACATTTCCTCAATGATAGCCTGTTCCACCACCCCCACCCCCACTATGTTGTAATGTATATTATATATACATTAAACATACATATAAACAAACAAACATATAAACATTATATATACGTGTGTGTGTGTGTGTGTGTGTGTGTAGTGATTGGTATCCCAAATCTACCCAAGATTATATCCCTCTATATAGAGGTGAGGTGGGTAGCAATTATTTTTTTTTGGGGGGGGAGACACCTGCCATCACCTCTTGACATCTTTTCAGCCCTTGGCAGAATATGTTTTAATTTTACAGTTGTTTCAGTGTTACAAGTTTCCTGCATTGCAGGGGATGGCACTAGGCCAGCGGTTCCTAACGATTTTTTTGGCTATGCCTCACATAAAGGTAAAGGGTCCCCTGACCATTAGGTCCAGTCGTGGCCGACTCTGGGGTTGCAGTGCTCATCTCGTTTTATTGGCCAAGGGAGCCGGCGTACAGCTTCCGGGTCATGTGGCCAGCATGACTAAGCCGCTTCTGGCAAACCAGAGGAGCACACGGAAACGCCGTTTACCTTCCCACTGGAGTGATACCTATTTATCTACTTGCACTTTGATGTGCTTTCGAACTGCTAGGTTGGCAGGAGCAGGGACCAAGCAACGGGAGTTCACCCCGTAGCGGGGATTCGAACCGCCGACCTTCTGATCGGCAAATCCTAGGCTCTGTGGTTTGACCCACAGCGCCACCTGTGTCCCATGCCCCACCTAAGCATCTCTAAAACCTTGATGCCATCCCCCACCCCCCGTGACATATAAGTGAACTCTTATTCACGTGGAGGAAGCCTAAAAGGCCATTCACTGTTAATAACTTATTCTTTAATTGCCCCCCTAAAAATCAGATCGCTCCCCTGTGGGGGGCGGGTGCCACATATTGGGAACCATGGGACTAGGCGACCCAATTCTATAATTCTATGATCCCATGATGCTAAGTTTCTCATCTGTGGTAGAATTTGCAATGGGTGCTTGTAGTCAGTTTTACTGCTATAATAATAATAATAATAATAATAATAATAATAATAATAATAATAATAATAATATAATTTATTATTTATACCCTGCCCATCTGGCTGAGTTTCCCCAGCCACTCTGGGCGGCTTCCAATCGGGTGTTAAAAACAATACAGCGTTAAATATTAAAAACTTCCCTAAACGGGGCTGCCTTCAGATGTCTTTTAAAGATAAGATAGCTGCTTATTTCCTTCACATCTGAAGGGAGGGCATTCCACAGGGCGTGGGCCACCACCAAGAAGGCCCTCTGCCTGTTCTCTGTAACCTCACTTGCGTGGCAAGTCCCCTCCCCCATGAGAAATGAAGACACTGGATACATTATTTAAGGTTAATGGGCATATAAGGCCACAACTTTATTGATTACAGGAATTGGAAGGTATTGGCCTTTGGCATTGGCTCCTATCGACTACCCGGCATGGGGACCGGGAAGGGTTATCCACAAGCCGTGGGAGTCCTGTTGAAGTACGCCAACTAGGATCCCACGGGTGTCACCGCTCGGGGGCGTGCCGGAGGCCCTTACCTCCCTAGGTTTCGGACAAGGCAACGCCCCCCGGAGTCCTCTACCGCAGTGTTTCCCAACCTTTTTTGGGCAAAGGCACACTTGTTTCATGAAAAAAATCTCGAGGCACACCACCATTACAGCCCCGTGACGTCAGCGCGCAGCGTCACGCCGGGAGGGACGCATGAAAGTGTAAGTTTCAATTTTTTCCCCTCCCCCTTGCCTTCCTTCTGTGCCAACCGCCAAAAAGCCAAGAAAAAAGCCAAGACTTTAGGGCAGCAGGTCGACACGGAAGAAGCTCCTACCTAAGGACAGGTGCGACGGCCGTGTCCTCTTCTGCCACACTTGGCAGCCCTGCCTCACGGTCGTGACTCCCACCCTGATTTCTCCCCGCAGGTCGAGCGGCACAGGCAGCCCAATGTGTCCAGTCCAGACACAAGCCCCGCTTCCCCACTCTAGATCCTGAATGCGACCAAGTGCTCTGGACTCCCGAGCAGGGTGGGAAAGAGGACTCGCATCTGGTAGCCTCCGGGCTCCTCGCCTGCTCGAGGGATGGCATTGCAGGCAAGCTGCCGGCCGTCGCCATCGCCGCCCCCTCATGCGAGTGGACCTGCCCGGAGTGGTGGGCCGGGGGAGGCTCGCTCTCTGTGGGGATGTGGCCCGCACGCGCGGCCCCGCTTCCTCCTGCCCAGGGCTGAGCTCCTTACCCGCGATCTCGGTCTCGCGCACGCGGATCCCACTTATTCCGAAGCTCGCGGCACTAGCCGGGGCTCTCACACCGTGCCAGGGCGAGGCGGCGAGGCCCACTGACGTCATCGCGGCTCGCCGCCGCCCTCGACTTCCCTGTTCCCTCCCCTCCCTCGGGTCGCCGTGGTTACCGAGGACTGCAAGCCGCTCGGGCGAGCGTGGGGCATTAAGTGGGAGAAGGAAAATTAAAATTAAAACTCGCCCGAAGGCCGCCTCTCCGGATATCTTTCGAATTTTTAAATTTTTCCCGCGGCACACCAGGCAACGTCTCGCGGCACACTAGTGTGCCACGGAACACCGGTTGGGAAACACTGCTCTACCGGACTACCCTTTTCATTGGGGGAAGGTGATGGCACTTCCTTCCCCCCATTCATTTGCATAACAACCCCTGCCAATGCCTAACCGCCAATACCGTGGAAGTTGTGACGTTTGCTACGAGGTAGGTGAAAAAACCAAAAGGCACGAAGTGTGCCAAATTGGAAAAATTCCTACCAGGCCCCTTGCGGCAACCAACCGAAGTCCCTAGCAAGGTCATAGCTAGCTAAGCCTAAAGGGTGGGTGGGATGGGAAAACCGCTCAGCTGGGAAGGGGAAAGAGGGCGGTCCCCGGGCGTGCCTGGCCTTAAATGGGCTAGGCCCCGCCTCCCCAGCCCGCCAATTGGCGAACGGGGTGGACGGCACGCCCGGGGATTCCCTGTTCACGCGGGGGCAAGGTCCCGCCCCCGTGTGTGTGGGAGGAGGGTTTTGCCCGCAACCCCCTCTCCTCCCAGGGCGCAAATGGCTTTCTCACAATGAGGGAACCGCCAGAAGGTCCTCGGAGCTGGACCTCAGCATCCGGGCAGAACGATGGGGGTGGAGACGCTCCTTCAGGTATACTGGACCGAGGCCATTTACGGCTTTAAAGGTCAGCACCAACACTTGGAATTGTGTTCGGAAACATACCATTGTGTTTGGTTATCTGTTGACACACTCCTGTTGTCGCTGGGCTTTGGCACGGCTTCTGTAGACTTCCGTGAGTATGTCTTGATGCTAGGGGAAAGGCGTAAATATATTAAACAGGTAACCTAACTCCTATGGGCCAAAGCAAAACACTATATTTGTGGTGTTGGCCTCCTCACCTGTCCCTGCTGCACACAGAGACGCATTCCTCCATACGCAGATAAAATAGATTCCCTGCTATATATGCACACTCTTAGCCACCATAGTGACAAGCAGTCTGTCGCCATCCCCCCCAGTTTTACATAGGGACAGCTGTTTCCTGCAGAAACCGTGCATGTGTTCACATGCCCTGTACATAAATGAGATACCAGCGCCGTGTGTCTAGAAACGAACTCTCAGCACTCAGCAATACAGTGGTACTTCAGTTTAAGAACAGTCCTGTTTACGAACGATTCGGTTTACGAGCTCCGCAAAACGTCCCGGTTTGCGAACTTTACCTTGGTCTAAGAACGGATGCCGAATGGTGGAAGGGCACCGGCGGCGGGAGGCCTCATAAGGGAAAGCATGCCCCGGTTTAAGAATGGACTTCTGGAACGGATTAAGTTCGTAAACCGAGGTACCACAGTACTTAATAATTCTGGATCTATTCTGGTTCCCACCAGAAAAAATGTGGCACTTTGCTTTGACCCCTGTAAGAAATCCATTGCTATTCTTTTAAAAACCTTAGATGACTCGAAAAAAGCTTAAGAAACAAACCCTCCATTTTGAAAAGCAGGGTGGCGAAGAATAATTTAGAAGGATTTGATGCTATGAACTGTTGTCTTAATGAGATCAAAGCTCATGCTGAGATGAAAAGCTACAAAACGAGCCAGTTGCCTCATTATGGGTTTAAATTCTGAACTAGTGCCCTGTTGCTGCTTTAATGTACAGGCGGGTGACAGCAAACTAAACAATTTCAGGAATCGGAAGCCTGGCTTCTGGGACCTGAGGGCACTGTGGTGACATGAAAAGAATAATCATTCAATAATAAGTTCAACATTTAGCAGCATGGCTTTTGAGCCCACTTGAGAACCCAAAATGTTTGCTTTTACAGTTCTTTTTGGAGTTCCCCCGCTATAGAGCTGATATCTTGAGTTCTTGGGGTCAGTAGAGACGCAATTCCATCTCCTTTGTTTGTCAACCGTTGAGAAGCCATCCCTTTAAAACCGCTTTGGACAAAATGGGAACTGTATGGAAGGACGGTACTGTCTCTCAGGCCAGTACTTCCCTCAGACTGAGACAGGGCTCCACGATCTTTTCAGGCTCTAGGGCGGAACATTCCGGAAATATAAGAAACCGTCACGGTCACCAAAAAATGTACCCATTTCACAGAAGAAGGATGTTGTTGTTCAGTCGTGTCCGACTCTTCATGACCCCATGGACCAGAGCACGCCAGGCACTTCTGTCTTCCACTGCCTCCTGCAGTTTGGTCAAACTCATGTTCGTAGCTTCGAGAACACCGTCCAACCATCTCGTCCTCTGTCTTCCCCTTTTCCTTGTGCCCTCCATCTTTCCCAACATCAGGGTCTTTTCCAGGGAGTCTTCTCTTCTCATGAGATGGCCAAAGTCTTGGAGCCTCAGCTTCAGGATCTGTCCTTCCAGTGAGCACTCAGGGCTGATTTCCTTCAGAATGGATCGGTTTGATCTTCTTGCAGTCCACGGGACTCTCCAGAGTCTCCTCCAGACCAGAATTCAAAAGCATCCATTCTTCGGCGATCAGCCTTCTTTATGGTCCAGCTCTCACTTCCATACATCACCACTGGGAAAACCATAGCTTTAACCATACGGACCTTTGTTGGCAAGGGTATGTCTCTGCTTCTTAAGATGCTGTCTAGGTTTGTCATTGCTTTTCTCCTAAGAAGGAAAGGCAGTGCTCAAACTGGAGACACACACAATGTCCTGAACTACCAAAACACAGGGGAAAACAAACAGGCATTACCCCACCACCATATGGTGGTACCAAAATAATAATAAATAATAAGGAAAGCAATATACACCATTCCCCCCAAAAAACACCCACACACAGACCACCCTCAACACAACAGGGATTTCAGCAGAAAATGAAAAGAAGGTGGGCTGTTGGTTGGCCTTCACTTCATTTCCAGTCAGTCCAGCCACTGTCCCCAAAAAATTTAAATGGCAGCCGCCAAGGACAACGGGTGCTTCAGTCAATCTGTTCGATTGAGCATAAACCCTGATTTGTTGGCACAAAGTTTGCAAGGAGGTTAGACAGCATCAACAATATATTGATCATTCATTCTGATTTGCTTGTGGGGAGACGATTCTGTGCCAAGGAGTTGTTTTTTTGTGTGTTTTTTCAATTTTTTCAATTAATTTTCCAAATTTATAACAAACAGAAAGGAAAAAGAAAATCAAAAAACAAACAAACATTTATCCTGATTATAGTAATTCCACGTTTGTTAACATTGTTAAGTGACTTCCTCGAATCCCCCTGGCTGAGTTTCCATATAAATCATTGTAATAGTTTTCCAAAACTATTTTCACATAACATTTACTTGGTCAATTAACATCTTACTTTCTTTTCATTTTTAACTTATCATAATATTTTACGCATCACATTTTCAAATCCTAGACCTATTTGGTACTCACAAGTAATTCTGTTTATATTATTTTAAGATATTTAGCTAAATAGTCTTAGAATTTCTTCCACTCCTCCTCCCTCGGGTCACGGACTTTTCCGGTTAGGTCAGCTAGCTCCGAAAATTCCATCATCTTCATCCTCCATTTCTCCACGGTTGGTACTTCTTGTAATTTCCAATTTTTGGCCAGCAAAAGTCTAGCTGCAGTTGTGGCATACAAAAACAATCTAACATCTTTTGGGGGCAACTCCAAACCAGAAGCCAAGTAGAAAGGCTTCTGGTTTCTTAATAAATGTATATTTCAACATTTTTTTCAATTCATTATATATCTTTTCCCAGAAGTCTTTCACCTTGGGGCAGGTCCACCACATATGATAAAAAGTACCTTC